>NC_089650.1:37860700-39060700 GCF_037042795.1 Molothrus aeneus
TCATGTTCAGCTCTCAGGATGGGCTCTGTGCTGCTTTTGACAGATTAGGGGCTAACAAGAAGATTGCTTTTTCCCTGAGCAGCTCATTGGACTTTGCTCATTGAGACTGTGACTGGCACTTCATTTGATATCCTTAAGCAAGCCTTTGAGTTGCTGTTTGTAGCCATCTTTGGTTTCCTGGGCCAGCAGGCACAGGGATGACGATTGGACCTGATTCTGTGGCGCTGCTGCTATGCCTGCAGCAGAGCCAGTGATGCTCTGACAGGCACAGTGGCTGCTCGTGCTGCTCTGGCCCTGCTCATGCTGGAAATGAGTGGTTTTGTTGGGCAGACAATTACTGTAAGACCTTGAGTTCCTTCTCTTGCTGGTAGTCTCAGTTATCCATTTCAGTAAAGTGTTTGGACATGTATTAATTCAAGGAGGAGAAATGCCATCAGTGGCTCTGGGAGGGAAGTCCCCTGCAGCAGCCCAGGCTGTGGGATTGTTGTTGGCTGGGAGCAGCTCTCTAGGGCTCTGGTGGGCAGCTGAGCATGGGCAGCCCTGTGTCCTGGCCCCAAGGATGGCCAGTGGGCTTCTGGGCTGCACAAATAGAGGCACAAATAGTGGTAGATTGAAAGAAGGGATCATTCTCCCTTGCTCAGCAATCATTAGACTTTGTCTCATTGAGCTCAGTTTTAGTCCCCCAAAAGAAAGACACAAACTGGAACGTGTGCAGCAGAGGGCTCAAGATTTGAGCATTTGCCCTATAAGGGGAGTCTGAAGGACTTAGTGCCTCCTGAGGTCCTAAGTACAGTTTATTGATTCTTATGTTGTGGTTAATGAGGGGATAGAGACATGTTCTTTGGGAGACTGAGCAAAAATGAGTGTAAGCTGGAAGAGGAGAGGTACAGACTGAACAGAAGGAAAACTTTTTTTTAATTTTTTTTTTTTACCATAAGAATGTCCAGGACAGTTGTGCTCTCTGTCCTTGGGGGTTTATAAGACTCAACAGGATAAAGCCTTGAGCAGTCTGGTCACAGCTCAAAGGTGACCCTGCTTGAGCAGGTGGCTGCAGTAGAGACCTTCTGCCTCCCGATGTTGCTTCCAGCCTTGCTTGACTAAAATAACCTTTCCTTTGCTGGTGGAAAAGAAGTGAACAAAGGAGATGAAAACTGTCCTTGTATATCCCATATTTTTTGTGCAGACCACCAAGTATGGCTTTGACATAGTATTGCTATTGCTTCTGGCTTGTCCTATTCTGTAGTCTGCCAGACCAATGCATTCCTGAGGGATTAACCCTGTGGCTGGTTTTGTGAAAGTCCATTTCTCAGGGGATTACTGACAATCCAGAGGAAACCAGGCACTAATGGACTAATATAAAACATGATGTGTTGTTTTTTTTTCTTGTACCTTTATCAGTGTGTGTTGCAACACAGGTCAAAGAGCATGTCTGGCAGAGGCTGGTTGTTCTCATGCCTGAGACTGACACTCTCTGCATCTTTGAAACCACCAGTGAATGTGGCAGCTTTTCTGTGCAAGAATTCACCTCCTACTCCGACTAAGCTTTTGTTTTGTCATTGAAGGGAGAACCTGAATCTGTTGTATTTTATTAATAATAAGAAACGTTTTTGTTCTCCAGTATGTTCTTTTGCATGCCTCCTTTTACCTGATCAAATACTTCTTAGCAGTTCCTTTAATGCTTATGTGTCATGGAACATTAGGCACCAAATAAGGGCTGTATCTAATAGTGCAGAATGAATGGTCCTCCTGCTGAAGGCCTCACTTATCACTGTCATAAAAGAAGGAAAACAATATAGCACAGTGGGCACTGGTGTTTGCTGCTTAAAGACATCTGTAGGGCACTTGAGGAGATCCTTGCAGCTGTGTCACAGGTGTTGTGGACAACTATGTGAACAACTGCAGCTCTTTCTGCAGGGAAATGTAAGTACAAGGCTTTGGCACCTGTATCCTTATGAAACTTCAGCTGCTGTTGCTAAAGGCCAGGATGAAAACCAAGAGGCTAGGAAAGGAGGTGGCTTTATTTTTTTGTTACATAGAATTTGTCTGTTCAGGAGCCTTTTGGTTTTAATAAAAGGAAATCTCATCACATGTAGATTGCAGTTCTGAAATTCAGAAAACAAAGTAATAGGTTAAATTTATTTGGGGGGCTTTTAATTTAGTAATGTTTTTCAACAATCTTAGGAAACAGGTTATGCTGTCACATGGATTTGCACTAGAGGATACTGAGTTTATTTGCTCGTGTTCCAGATGTCTAGCCTGTAAATAGCATTCTCTAATTTTAACACTCAACATACAGAGCAGAGGACAAAACCAGTTAAAATGGTAAGCTGGCATCTCAGTGTTCATTGAACCTAATGTAGAGACTGATGCAATTTTTTAGTTATCAATTGACTGGATTAACTCATAAGCAACTAGCAATATCTAGCTATGCACTGTAGCTGTATTTCCTTCACATTGCTTTCATACTGTTTGAAATTAACTTAATTTGAAAAATTTTTTGTCAATAGACATCAAGTTAAGTGCAAGTGGTTCTGCATAATTACCATTTTTTACTGAATTTAAGTAAATTTTATTTATTTAAAAGTTGCATAATTTTGTAAATATCTATGTTGGCGAATTTTTAATCTCTCCCTTCAATTAAAGATAAACTATTCTGTTCTTAATGTGAGAAAACCTAGGATTCATTACATAAATCAACAACCAGGTTCCCTTGTCTCAGCAAAAATGCTATTTTTAATTAAATGAAATTTCAGCAATGAAAGTGTTTGTTGGAATTGCTGCTTGCTTAGTCAGAAAGATTTTCACATGTTCACACATACACAGTTTATATATTCTGTCAGACTCTCTTTGAAAGATTTTACAATCTGAAGATGTGATATGGAATGGTCCTGTCTTTCTGAATTGTCTGTATTTGAAGTTGATTCCTTTGTAGGATTGGATTTTCAGAAGAACAGAGGTTAAAAAGCTACATTTTAATTTATGTCTCAGTTCTCTAAAGTACCAGTGTTGATCTGTCCAGCTTTCACCAAACTTGGGATGTGAACTATAATAAAGAATGAATCTACTCTTTCTCAGAATTTTTTAAGTATAGAGCTCACAGTTTTTATGTAAGAGGTAAGGTTTGAAAATGTTGGAGCTATTTGAACCTCATCTGATCTTGGTGGAATTATGCAATGAGAAACCTAAGATGAGATCCATATTGTTTTGTAATGCATTTTAATATGCATTTTAAATAAATAAAAATAATAATTTAATAAACAAATAATAAATAATAAAATTTTTAGAACAGCCAAACTAAAAAAATACTTAGGAAAAATTAATTGTAAATACAACATCAAAAATGTACAAGAAAGAGTAGATCAAAGTAACTTTTGATTAAACCATTTTTAGTTGGAAAACATTGACAAAACTGAACTGCTTGTGGGAGATCCTTTTTGATTAGTTTCCTGGCTTAAATTAGTTTTGAAAAAGTTTTAAAGTTGTGGAAACAACCCACTTTGCCATTTTCCAAATGAAGATTTTAGTTTTTCTTAATTGAAACAATTGTTTTGAAACATGTATTTGTTTTATAGTAACATCAGCAATGGAATGGGAATTTCAAACTACATATCTTCTGTAGATAGCATTCTCAAGTTGCAAAAGTTTGGCAAGTTTGGTCTTTGTTTTCCTCTCTTTGGGAAGGAGAAGTGGTTGAATATTTTTGTGTGCTGGGTAATTACTGTCCTGTTGAGATCTGTTTCAGCACATGGAAAGGGATAGGATGTATCTACCCTAAGGAATCTGCTGAGGACACAAGAGTAGAGCTTGAGGAATATCTGCTAAGGGAGATGGCCTTCCCACCCTGCTTGAGCTTTCCTGTGCTAATGTTCCTAATTTATCTCTCGAGAAAGCATAGAGTGAATAGTCAACTGATGATGGGTAACAACCAAGGGAAAGAAAGATAGAAATAAAGGTTTAGAGGGTCAAGGGCTCAAAAATGGTGAGCGAGTTCAGGAAAAAGGCATGGAGCGGAGCATGTCTGAGAGAGCCTACTGCTTTCAAGAAACATCTGCTGGTGATTTGCTCAGAAAGGTGTGGCAAAAAAAGGATTCTTACCATTATTTTCTTCCTTCTGCTGATGTTGATGCCCAGGAAGCCAGGTCCAGGAGAACAAAGTGGTGTAATGAGATTGTAGGGCTTCAGAGAGAAAACATATAGAAGAGTTGAGGAGAACTATGTATCCAGACTATCAGCAAGTGAACCTGGAGGACCTGAAAAGGGAATGGCGACCTGGAGCTCTTGGGGCACACATGTTCCTTTCACTAGTGAAGGCACATGAATCGGGGGTTGATGAACTGCTTCATGAAAAACGTCTCTGCCCACTGCCTTCAGAAGATTTGCCAGATGATGATCTGGCATGCTGTGGGAAGTGGTTTGACCACAGGCTAGCCCTTCCAGGGAATAACAGGTACTCTGATAGTAGAGAGGAAAACAAAATATGAACTTGTGGTAAATCAATGTAGTTAGGGAGATAGGAAGGGACAGAAATGCAGAAAGTTAGGAATCACCAAGTGAAATAACCTAGAGGATATGCCAGGAGACAAATGTGTTGCATATAAAAGTAAGGAACATAGAGAAGGCGAGGACACTGTAGTTGTGAAGAGCGATGAGAAAGTAGAAATACAGGTATTGCAGGTAGGGTAGAGGCCTCTACTTACTTAAGTAGAGAATAACTGAAAATAAGAACCAAAAGAAGCCTCTTAATCCAAACCCTAGCTCCAGTGAAAGGTCACTACTTAACCATGCATACTTAAATAATTTACTCTATTTCTGGTAGGTTTTCATGAGAATCATTTAGCATCATTTTAACAAGTATGCTATAGCCTCAGGGATCTTTCTCCTTGGGGAAGCATGAAAAAAACTACCTTCAGACACTGGCTTTTGCTTGTATTGCAGCAGCCTCCTAAATTATCTCTCCAAGTGAAAGTAAAATTGAATGAAAGAGATATCAAATTCCTTTACTGAAAATCTTGAGAAAAAAATACTTGTTCAATATAGTACCTGGAGAATTTGAGCTGTGTAAGTTATCTGAGCAAATAACTGAGAGAGCAAAGAGGATTATAATACCACAACAGGAGTGTAGCACCTAAACTGTTTACAATGGTTTCTGCTCTGGCAGAATATTACTGTCTGTTGCAAGAGAAAAACTTTTTCTTCTTTCTGCTTTTTATTTTCTTTCAAATATTTTGGCTTTCTAGATTTGAGCTTTGTCAAATGAATTATTATAGGCTTTATAAAGAAATAGGAAGTATCAAGTTGCATTGTTAATATGCTAAAGAGATAGATCAATGGTTATTATGATTTCAAGATTTATTTGCATGCTTCCACTGACTTGGTCTTTGGAGGAACAGCAGATTAGCCCTTGATTACTGGTGGGTGAACAATTCACAGTGAATAATTTATTTGGCAAATGACTTAGGACTTAGAATAATTTATTTGCCTAAATGAATTCATTTGATGTTGCACAGGCTTTTTAGGTGAACAGTTTTTCATTCTATAGATTATTCATAATTAGTTATGCAATTTCCATAATTACATAAGTTTGTACACTGAAAACAAGATAACAGATCTCAGGCTCTTTACCCTGACACAGATGTCCTGCTATGGTAGAGGCTTAGCAAAACTGAAAATCTGCAAGGATCTGTAAGAGTTCTGCAATTTTGGGCTAAATGACACATTTTTCATTGACTTCTTGCTATTCCAGGTATGTATTTTAGCTAGCAAACATTGCTAGCTAAATATCTAAATATCTGTTCAACATGGAAAAATGGCTATTGCAACTCTGAAACTATCTGTGTGATGCATTTGCTGTTCTTGAAGCATCTGCAGATGCTTCAAGTACAATGTCTACTTCCAGTATTGAACAGATTTTCCAGTAGTTTTGGCAGCTGCTTGTAGTGAGTGAAACAACAGGAGAATGTTGGAGAGCATGGACAGCATGAGGAAGAGGAGCGCACAGAACAATATCTGAAATACTGTCTGCTACATGACTTTTATTCAAGACAAAAATATATGGAGGCAAGCCCAGACTGATGATTGACAATAATGGTCTAGATCTGGAATGATTAGCAGTCTACAGAGTCTACTCTGAGGTTTATGGATCTCATCATGAAGTGAGATTCCGCTATGGGTGTCCTTTAACTACTTAGCAGTATGTGCTAACACTGTCCAGAATTGCTAGCATGTCGAGGTAGCAGCTAAAGTACAGGTAGATAGACTTTAAGCTCCTGGAATGGATATATGTATACTGATGGAGAACCTAGTAATCAGCCTCTGGCTCAGGAATTTGGAAATCTGATAATGTGGGAGTCCAGCATTATAACGGTAGTGATAAAATTAATACTTATTTTTGCTTCTGCCCTAGACATCTGAGTTTATTAATACAAAGAAATAATTTTCCATTGGACTACAAAGTCCAGCTGATCACAGCAGAAGACTGAATGGTCTGGTTTTTTTCCCTTTTTTTTTTTTTTTTTTTTTGTTTGTTTGTTTTGTTTTTTAAGGAATTCAGTGCTTTGCTTTGTGGATATTGAAGTTATGTGATTATTGCTGCTGTCATGGGAAACTCAGTTGATCTTTCACTATCTTAATGAGTGCCTTTACTGTTACGCAGTTGGT
Organism: Molothrus aeneus; assembly: GCF_037042795.1. Classification (NCBI taxonomy): domain Eukaryota; kingdom Metazoa; phylum Chordata; class Aves; order Passeriformes; family Icteridae; genus Molothrus; species Molothrus aeneus. Next base: position 37,867,358 of record NC_089650.1, read on the forward strand.
TGGGGCACAGTCATGTAGCTGTTACCTGCACTGGGGGCAGCTGTACACTTTGGAGACCGCAAGGGAAATGGTGCTGTCTCTTGACAAAGAAGAGATTTACAGAACAATATTTCTGGGAACTATGGCTGTCTGATGTTTGCTGAAAGCAGTTTGCAGAGAAAGCCTTACTACACTTTGAAAAATTGTATTTGGAGACTTTCCAAGATTTACAATGGCCAATGAGATGCTGATCCAAAATTACGGTCTCCAGGGATATCTCATCAGACATATTATGTGTCCTTATTTTGAAAAAAAATAAGATACTTTAAAAAATTAAGTAAAATTTATTTCGTTTATATTTCAGATTATTCAGAAATTAATGAATGAGTTCATGAGGGCTTCCTGGACTACATCATAAGCTTCTAATACACATAAATAGATGCAGTTGTCTTATGCAATCACTAGATGCCATTCCTTGATGTCAACCAAATATGATTGCAGTGTGCTACAAAGCTGAATTTTTCTTTTCTTTTATTGACTATCACTTTTAGTTGCAATATTAATACAGTGAAGACTTGGTCATAAATAAAATAGAGTCTGCAGGGAAGGGTTGCAACAACATTAACAGTGAAAATCATTACTATTTTTAAAATTACATCTTGAAATCAACTGAAGAAAATATTTTGTAATTTGATAGATATAAAGCTGTGTTAAGTAAAGTATTTGTGTGTGCTCTGGGGCAAAATAAACCCACAAAATTCTTAAGGAGAACTCAAAATAACTTTTTTTCCTTCGTAAAGGGGAATTCAAAGCTTCTTCTGCTGTTATGCACAAAGTGATGATTTAAAGCCTAAAGGATTTTCTCCCTAAATCACCTATTCAAATTTGTATGATGGAAACATATTTAAATATCATCTTGTTTTTCATTTGAACTTTTAAATACTTTTTCAGGAAAGCAAGTGTCTCGTTAATCCTTTTCACCATTCCGCTGTACAGATCTGCAAGTAGATGAGAATCATCACCTTACCTTTCTTTTAAAAAAAAGCCTAATTATATCTACTTAGTTTTTAAACACAATATACATCTAGTCTCATTGAATCTTCCCACTTTTAAAATGTTATACAATAATTCCCTCCTCATCATGTATATTGGAATTTGTTCATTCTGAGGCTGGACTCTGTGATGCTAAATGTCTTTTCCAACATAAAGGATGCTATGATTTTTTTGAAAATGTTCAATTTTCAGTGAAATATTTAAGTTACAGCACAATGATAGAATGGGAGATGGCATAGTTGACCCCTGGCTGTATTCATACAATTCTCTTTACCCTTTACAGGAGTTGAGAAAGAGCCAAAGACGATCATGCCATGTTGCACAGTTTGGGATAAGAGATCATCTTTCTACTTGAAACTCTGCTTATTTTTAGAATGTTTTGTATCATTTTCTTACTTTAATAATCAATATTAAATGAAAATAATCAAGGAAGATTTCACATACCTTTAAATAATTTTAAATGAAAATTATTTTCTGTAGGATTTTATTTTCTTTCCTGGGGATTTTTATGGCACTTTTAACAGATTTTATGAAAGCTTTACTACGTTTTTATTCTTTAAATTAAGATTTAAACCAAAAACAAAAACAAAAACATTTTATTGCCTTAGAAACCTATGAAAATGTACTGCCTTAGAATAGCAAGGAAAAAAATAAGTGACAAGAATTACAACTTAAAAAACAAATATCTACTAAAAAGTTTGAGATTAGCAGTCGGACACTCAGAGGCAGAATTGAATGCACAGGGCTGAAGACTTTCAGCTAACAGCAAGGTGCTGTCATATGTTCCATGCTTGACTGCCCCTGGAGAAACGGAATATCCAAAACACATTTGAGGTGTTGCTTATGGTGGGGCATGTTGCTTGGAGGGGTCTGCAAAGGTTACTGAGTATGTTTTGGGAAGTTCCATGCATTGAGCAGTGCAGGATCTGAAAGCATTACAGGGGCAAAGCAGAAGATTCAAATATAGTCATACAATTCCCTTCAATCCATGACAAAACTTTCTGACTTTTCCTTGCTGCATTACCTGTTTTGCTTCCTCATCCCTGACACCCTGTCCCCCCACGCTTGCCTCTCTGTGCTTCAGTGTAGTCTAGCCTTGTTTATCTGGGTGTTTGAGGAGTTCTCCTATTTTCATTCCTTATTTTTCTATTTCTTTCCTAAAATTGGCCAGATACTGGGAGTTCTGGCTAAATTTGCTGCAGTGCTTGTGGAAAAAAAAGAGAAAGAGACAGGAAACAAGTCTCCTCCCTGTTCTGTTCCATGTCATAAAAGATATTTTCCTTTTTTTTTTGAGTGTATGCCCTCAGTCTCCACTGTCCACATAATTTTGGATGTAGCTCATGGGAGTAACTACCATTTCTTTCTGAACAAAAGTACCCTGAGGTGCATGTTTCATTTTTATATTGCGAAAATGGAACAGTCAAGGTAATTGCTGGTTTGAAGGATTTGGTTTGTATTTTGGACAATGTGTAGCTCCTGTGGTGTGAAAGCAGCAAAGAAGGTGCAGCTGTAGGAAGGCAAAAGGAAGCTTGGACATTGATGCTGTTAAACAGAACAGTTCTTCCAGATTCCCTTTTTAGTTGGAAAGACTATTTGTCTTGGACTGAGTGACAAGGTTAGTTTGCCCTGTAGTTGTTGGAGCACTGCAGAATAATTTCTATTGCTAAATCTCCTGAATTTACTATTAAGGAACAGTCTTGTAAGAAGTGCTGAAGTGGGATATTTGCCTCATCATGAAGAGGGCAAGAGAGCAAGCTGACTGAGCTCAATTTGTTTATTGATTGGGATTATAAAGGCAGAGATATAAAGTTGTACTTCCAGTTTATCTTTCTTTTCTGGTGCTTCAGTGACTGAAACTGAGAAATCTCTGCATCTCCTTTTACAAATAATATTGATACCTTGTTAATAAAATGTAGCACTACAATTTCCAGCCCTCTTCAGCAGCTTATCTGAAAAGTAAAACCACAAAGTATAACATTCACAGATCATCCATGTTTGGTATCTGCTTGGCAATTTTGAGGTGGCTAATATAAAAGCACAAGATGTAGAAATCATCTGAGTAGTTCAAAATGGAAAAATGAAACAATTTTTAAAAAGTCTAGAAGAATAATGGTTATAGAAAGTTCAGCTAAATCTCTTGATATTAATTCTTTGTGTTGTGGCATCCATGTTCATATTGTGCCAGCATACTTGTATAAAAATTACACGAATAAAGTAAATCAGCATAGAACATCCTGAAGATAAGTCACAGAAACTAATATTAACCTGTGCTTTGGATTGTTTTAGCAGATTACTAAACTGATTTCTTTAAGCAGATTTCATTAAGCAGATTTCTTGCATTTCAGAAACTATTTGTCTACTGTTAAGGTTTACTTCAGCTCATTTCAAACAAGAAGAAAAAAATTGAGTACCACTGCTTTGAGAATCTGAAATGTTAAGATAGGTGGTAAATAGTCTTTTGGGTGGGTATTGAAGAAGATGATAATATCATTATGGAGAATTAATTTGGAAATTGGCTGCTAGCACCTTGATAACATCCTAAATGTCTAACTCAAGAAGTACACATGACATTTTGGGACAGAGAAGAGAGATCTATAAATTGTGTGTTTTCAACAGCTAAGTGACCCATAAGCCAATAACAGTTAATGACAGATTTCCTGTGTAGCAAAATTGCCATTTTTAGAAGATAATAGGGACATTTAAATTTTACCAGGCTTGACTTCTAGCAACATCCACCATGCATAAAGACCCAGAATTATCATGTTAGGAGTCCAGAGGGGAATAACTGCTGTCTGTGTCTCTTTTTCAGAGCTGCTGTGATCTATGCATATGCCATCCTTTTACATGTCCAGCATTTTCTTGGATTCTCATGCAGTGAAGGTGCCTCACTTTCTTAGTGATATCTTTTGATTTTTTTGATTCCAGATGGTATTGGAATCCTGTGATCCTCTGCTGGCTTGGCACTTTCTCCAGTAAACTGTAGCCTGCAGCAGTATTCTGGGGAAAAAATCCTGATGTTCTTCCTGTTATAGAGGCCAGTGCCGTGAACATTGCTGGTTTTAGAACTTAGCTAACTTAGCTAAAGGTAAAGCTTGTAAGCTGCTTTGCATTCTTTGGCCCTATATTGGTACTTCTAGATATCCTGGGCAAATAAAATGGAAAGAAGTGCTGGGAAGGTAAAGAGAACAAAGCAGACAACATCATTATGGCATTGTACAAATCTCTGCCCTGTCTTCATCCTTGAGAACTGGCACACTTCTAGGGTTCTAGTCCTGAAAACCATATAGCTTATATAGTAGAATTAGACAAGATAAAGAGATGTGACTCTTGAAAGGTGTGTAATGACTTCCTTAAACAAAGAGGGAATTTGTATTTCAACCTGAAAAAGAGAATTTGACCAGCTCTGTCTTGGAGTATTTTATGGACCAAGCAGAGTTTATAATGGCATTGCCACTATGTGCTTTATTTTATATTGTTCCTTAGGTGTCATTGTTTAGTATTGCCAAGGACAGGATGTTGAGTTATACAAATGTTTGGTCTGACATCCTGCTTCTCATTTGTTCTGCCTTTTTCCTATGGAGAGAAAGATGAAGAAATATTTTCTTGTGATTTCGTGTTCACTTGTTAACTAATAGTAGACTAGATTTTAGGACTGAAGAAAGGTTCTAGGCCTTTCTGTCTGTCTGTCTTACATGTCTGCACAAGTATGACATGGTAATATCACATAATAGGAACTGAAAGCCAATGAAGTACATAGATAATTTTATATTTTACTCAACTTCTGGAAGATATTTTGAAATTTTAGGTTGGAAACGACTTCTAAGATCACCAACCTAACATTAACCCAACACTACCAAGTGCTCCACTCAACCACATCTCTAAGTGCCGCATCTGCCCCTCCATTTTATTTGCCTCCATTTCACTGTTTTATATTATTAGTTTTGGTTTGGCCACTTCACACTTATCATTGCAATTTGCATTTGAGATTTCCATTCAATTGGAAGATTAAAAATAAAATATTATTGTAGAATTTGACTTGGGAAGAGAAGTCAGGCTTAATTTTTTGAAAGCACACAGCAGTCTATTTTAGTGTTGGTAGAGAGTCATATGACATGAACAACATTGTGTTTATTTTGTATAAATTTTTAGAGAAAAGTAAGACCACCTGTCACTGAATACAACTTAGGAAAATGAACAATTTAGTTGATGAGAGATTTCTGAAAAGTTGTTTGCAGTAGAGTCTTCTGATTAATGTTATTTATATGTACACACACTTTTGGAAATAACTGTTTTGTAATAAGTCTTTCTTGTTTTACAATGAGAAGATCCACACATGGAATTAATATGACATAGTTAGTATCTTGTAAATAAACATATTTTCCTAGTTAATGTTTGTTTCTAGCTGTTGGAGTAACCGTTAAGCAATCCTGCACTTAACTTGATCAGTGGTGTTCCATACAACTCCCTGTGTATGTCTTCCATGTCCAGCTCCATCTCAGCATTTTAAATCTAACCCCCAAATTTAGAAATGAAAATGGCTAACTTTAAATTTTATTGGTATAGAAGGCATCTCTGGAATAATATGGAGAGAAGATAATAAGGGAGACATGTATTGGTAGAGTGGAAAGTAAATAGAAATTACGTGGTAAGACACAATGGAGATTGGTAGGAGTATTAATTCTTATATGGTATCTGTTAAAATAAATCACAGATTTTTATGGAGGTTGTCATGGCATGCCTAAGTAGGGAAATATTTATTATACTGTTTTGTTGAACACCTAGCCTAAATCTGACAATTAATTCCATAGTCTGAAGAAATACTGGATGAAAAGTGTCCTTTCCATTGCTGGTTGCCAATTTTCTATTTTAAACTTTCACATAGATACCTGTAATTCCTTTACTGAAAGAGATAGTAAATGAAGATTCCCCAGATGGATAATAAGAGACAAAAGCAGAAAACACATAATGTTTAGATATTTCCAATGCCTGCAAATATGTTTTAGAAAAAATCTAAAAAGCTCCATTGTACCTTTTAACACTAAAAAAGAGGATTGTGAGAAAGATGAAGCCTAAAGAAACTAACTGAAGGAAGCAGCAACATGGATAAAAATGCTTGCAGGTAAATTTGATACATTTAAATAAACTATAAACTTAAGGGTTAGTTGTAAAATACTTTCAAAATAATGTTAAATAAGGATCAGAGAGAAACTTTTAGAACTCATAGACTAGCATTCAAAGGGGGAAATAAATGTAAACTTGGCACCTCAAATGTAAAATTACAATGAAATGAGACAAAACTGTTTTGAGGGACAACTTGGTAAGGGAAACCTACAATTAAAAGACACCTCCCCTCCCCCCCAACAGAAATGGGAAATTTGCAAGAAAATGCTAAAAAATAGGGAGATAATCAAAGCCATTGACTATAATAAGACCATTCTGCAGGAAATCTGATTGGTTGTGTGCATTTATGTATTATGCAGAGAAGACTAGGAAAATACCTTATTCAAAGTCATTGTTTATGGATGATATATTTGAGGGACTTTCTCAAATTAATGTGTCAATAAAAGACATTTTCTAACAGGTCAATAAAAATAATAGTAACAGTTCACCGTTATCTGATAGTTTCCATCCAAATGTTCTAAGGAATTTCAATATAAAGCTGGTGGCCTGCTAATAGTAATAAGCAACCTACAATTTTGGATGAGTAGGAGGTGGAAAATATGATACTAGTGTTTGAAATGGGGATTCTCACGATGAGAATTACATACCAGTAAATTTGAAGTTTGCATTAAACAATTTGATAGACATTATTATAAAGAATAAAATTGGTGGATACATAAATAGATGCAGTAAGCACTAATATGGCTTGGAAACTAGAAGGATGTCATGAATTAAAAATCTAGAGTTCTTTGAATGTGCCAGTAAACATTGGCTAAAGATGATGTAGATGATATAATCTAGTTGGAACTGTGAAAGAGATTATATCAAATTCCTGTAAAAAAGACCTATATTGCCACCTTATTAAAAGACAGATAGGAATCAATGGTTTGTTCTTATAATGAAGTGTAGTTACAAAAAAAAAATCCTGCAAAAGTCTGTTCTGAGCCTAGGCTGTTCAACTTGTCCATAAATTTGAATATCACAGACTCATAAATTATTCAGAAAATGAGATGAGCATTATAGCAACAAAGTTTGCAGACAAAACAAAGTAATGCCTGGTATTTAAAACAGTCTGTGATGAGATTCTGATGGTACAATACTGGGTTACTGGGTAATAAAATGGCAAATGAAACTCAATGTCAATAAATACCAAGTGATGCATGCAGAGGAAATGGTCTTAACTGCACATACAGAATAATGACCTCAAAATTTCCATTGTTATTATAATTTAGCAATATTAGAATCACAGCATATACTTAATACAGAATGTCACTTCAATGGTAAAGACTGAAAAGGAGAAGGGGGTGTTGAAAATGTAAATGTAAAGCTTTGAGAACAAACGCTGGAACTTCATCAAACTGATACAATTCCATGCTGCAGAGTTTTTTTGAATGCTACATGCAAGATTAACTCATTCTATCACAGAAAGGTGTAGAAGAACTAGGAAGGGTACAGTGAATTTGACCAGATATGAACCAGAGGCATGGAGCACCTGTGCTATTAGAAAAGACAATGTAATCTAGGACTCTTTCCTTTGAAAAATAGGTGTGATGAAATGTGAAAAAAGGCATTTACATTCCTTCTGGTTAATTTATAATTAAGGAGCAGCATCTTAAGCAGTCTAAGACAAATAAATGGAAGTGCTTTTTCCTACAACTGAATAGTAAATTCTAAAACTTATCATGATAGGATATTTTGAAAGGCGAACACAGAGTTTCTGAAAGTGATGAAACCAAGTTATTGAAAATAAGGCATTCATAGTTGTTGTTTCCATGTTCTTTGTACAGCATAACACCCATGAGTCCTTACATTGCTGACTGCTGTATGAGGAGTCATGCTGTTTGAACTCTGTCCTGGGTTGGTGATTTTTAAATATAGGACAGAGTTCAGACTGAGAAGTTCTAAAGTTGACTTGTCTCAAAGTTTGCAAATGAACATGGAAGACCTCATTCTAAACAGCCTTTTACATCCTTCCCCATGCAGTCATCAGCACTTAGACAAAGAACATCTGATATAGTGACCCTATTCTGTGGAAAGGTTTTTTTCTTTGTGCTGGAACCAGGGATGTTTTAGGTACTGCTGAGCAGCACTGTCACAGCACCAAGGCTTTGGGCCTCTCCTGCTGCTCTGTCAGTGAGCTGGCTGGGATGCACAGGAAGCTGGGAGGGGACACAGAGAGCTGACCCAAACTGACCAAAGGGATAATGCAGACCAGTATTGCGTTCAACAATAAAAGCCGGGGGAAAGAAAGAACAAGAGGGGACATTCAAAGTGAAGGCCTTTGTCTTCCTAAGTCACCATTATGTGATGGAGCTCTGCTTGCCTGAAAATGGCTGAGCACCTGCCTGACCAAGAGAATACTGGAATTTGTTCCTTGCTTTGATTTGCTGGAATGCATGACTTTTCCTTTATCTATTAAACTTCTTTTATCTCAGCCCCTGAGTTTTCTCCCTTTTAGCCACCTGATTCTCTTATCCATCCTTCTGGAGGGAGAGTGACCTGGGTGGTGCTGAGCTGCTGACTGGGGTTAAGCCATCACAGGTAGTTTTACAGTATGGACACACATTTAATCATGTTTCCTAACAGCAGTCTTGTGTCCAGTTTCTTCTGTTATGTGAAAATTCATGTCATTTAAACACACTGTTCACTGTATTGGAATCCCTGCAATAATGAATACTTCTAGCATTGTGCAAATTATTTTTAATCGTTCATTGTACTGAAGAGTGAACAAATTCATTTTAATAAAAAATATCTGACAGTATAGTATGGCTCCTGATTCAGCATGCAATTTGCAATTTTACTTCAATGAACAGTATGTGTACAAGGCAATGCTTTCTTGCCCATTGCAGAGATATCATGTACGTATTGTTTACTTATAGGGTAATATTAATACTTAATTATGTTTGAAGCAGTGACAAAGCTGGCTAATTATGCTGAAAGGACAATGTTATTATCCAGGCTCAGCCCTCTTCTCCCTTTGAGGAAAGGAATGGAATAGAAAAATTGAAAAGTTTATAGGCTGTACTTTATCTACAAGGAATTTCCTCTGTGCTTGGACATTCTTTAAAGTTACCAAGGGACTTGGCCTTCAGTCTTCTTTGTGCAATGCTGAGGTACTTAATCTCCTGTTAAATGAACTAACTGGAGTAACAGAAACATTCCAGCTGCAGCAGCATGGAGCTGCATTTAGGCTGGCTGCTCCATTACCTACAATGTACAGGTCTATCACAAGTACTGGGATTTTTAGTTTCAGTTATATCAATAAGACAGTAGGAAAGGTAATTATCTTTTCCAGAGTGCTCCTTCAGCAGTGCTGGGCTTTCTAATTAGAAGAATGTACTTTCTAATTAGAAGAATGAAGACCAAAATACATATTTGGAAATAAATGGCATTTAAAAGGGAAAGATTATGTTTAAAACCAATTGTATTTAAATGAAAGGATTTACTTCTTTTATCCTTACATGTGTCCAAAGCATTGGCATTCTGGAGCTCTCCTGGGAGGATATCTAAATTTGCAGGAGAAATGCTTCAGGCCATCACCACTATGTGGTGTTCTGTCCATTAGAAGTCAAATATGCTGTCTGTATCTATGTGCAGATAGTTAGAATAATTTGAATAGAAATTTTGGAAGGAAGATTATGTGAAAAAGACTTCCCTGAATATTATTTAGAATTACCCTTTTTGTCCTGTCGCTGCATGCACTTTTTTAATGAGTTCATATAGTGATTGAACAAGAAGGAATGCCTTTAAACTGGCAGAGAATAGGTTTAGATTGGATATTAGGAAAAAATTCTTTACTCTGAAGGTGATGAGACTATGGAATAGGTTGTCCAGAAAAGTGCTTTTACTGCCCCTATAAGTGTTAAAGGTCAGGTTGGATGGGGCTTGGAGCAAACTGATGTATGGAAGGTGTCTATGCCCAGGGCAGGGGGTTGGAACTAGATGATCTTGAAGGTTCCTTCCAACCCAAACCATTCTATGATTCTGTGGATTGTTTTTTCCTGATAATAATTTCTGAATAAATTTTTCAATTCATACACATTGGTGAAAAAATGCTTAACATCTGAAACCTAACTGAAATAAAAACTGCATCTGCATCTGTCAGAGCTACAAATTGTCATAAAATAACTAGGAACCTGGTCTGATTTCCATGTGCTATTTTGGTTTGCTTCTGTCATGGAGTGAGAGGGAAAGTGAATTAATTGAATACTGTTCTTAAAAAAACAGAATTGTTCATAGTAACAAATAAGCCTCTTCTAGATAATGAAACCTGATGTATTTTTAAATTATAGTGTTACCTGAACTAAAAACTGGGAAGAATATTACAGTGCATATTTCCTATTGGATTAGGTTCAGTTGTATATTCCTGGGTGGAGTGTCTCAGTCTCTAGAACTTAGTGGTGGTGGCAATTTACTCCTCATGGATTTTGTCACAGAAGAATCAGTAATATTTACTAGTTTAGGGATTAAGATTGACTATTTTCTTATAGAGAAAAATACATCCCTCTTCATTATCCTGAACATATTTGCAAAAATTAAAAAGTCAGCATTTAAGAAAAGCAATGTGTAAGTCAGCAAAGTCTTCCTCTAGAAGTGTCTGGTTTGTGTCCCAAATTATATTTTCAGTTACTGTAGACAGATCTCCTTGAACTGTGAGCATTTGTGTTGGGATCATTATTGTGGAAAATTACTGTATTATGTGCCAAGTTGCCTCCATTGATAGCCATGAGAAAAACACAAGAGTCCTGGCTGGTTTGCATATTCTCTGAGTGTCCTTCAGATGGCAGGAGAGGAGGCTGACTGTATAACTGATATAATTGCATTTATGGGGGCACTGGATTGTGTTCCCAAAGTTTTTTGTATGTAGAGGTTTTGACCTTCCAGGAGAGAATGGTCCAGACTAACTAAGTGTTTGGATTTGCTGGCCAGACCTAGGACTGATCCACATCCATTAAAGTTCCATTGCGGGGTTACTGTGGTACCTAAAGAACTATACTAAAATGAGAATGCAACTTGTCTGTAAGACCAAAATATTGTCATGTGAATTCTCAGAACTGTAAACTGAAATCTGACATAATGGACAAATTCCCATGTTGTGTCTCATTATGTGCAGCTTTGATTTCTGTGTAACTGAAGTCTAGGAAGAAGTTACACTTTTGTTTACTTTTCAGGCTTCAAAGGTAAATATTTCACATTTTGAACTGGAGATGGTGTGTTTTGGGCCAGTATCAACCTGTATGCATTTCTTTGCACTTAATTAGTTAGGCAGTGGCTCTGATTATTTCTTTCCTGTAATTTTAATGTTGCCATTTCACCCAGATTTCACTGAGTTTGGTACTTTCCTTCTTGATACTAGTTCTTACTTTTGACTGTTTCATTCCTAAGGCAGAAGCAGTGAATTAAATTATGTATTAAAATCAAGGATATTTGCTTTTTTTGAAGTAACTGCCAAAAGTGTTTTTCTGTGAAACCTTTCATTTTTTATAACTTCTAGTTGATTATAATTTTTGAGCCACAAGTCCAAAGTACCATCCTAGGCATGAAGAAAGGAGCCAAGACATTCCTTTCACTAATTTGTTCTGCCTTTTTTTTATAATGGCCAAACTTTAGGCATTTGCTTATCTTTGTGCCCAATGTGTACTTTCAGTGAAGCTGCTAGGAATAAGTTATTTAAATCTATCTCATAGGTTGAAAGTTTTATGACAGTTCCTTCAAATGTAGAAGAAACCAACTTCTGGTATTGCTCCGCTGAAATGGTGATGGATTTGACATGTCACAAATGTTGCGAACTTCTGCTGCCCAAATGGAGCAGGTACCACTTTGTGGAAGTTTAATAAATATTAGATGTTGATGAAGTTTGACTTTGTAGATAGTGAGCTTATACTGTTCTTGTGGTTAATAGATGGATGGAAGCACATATCACTCCACTGGAAATCCATACCCGTCTGTCTTGAAAATTGCAAGTCTTTTTCAGGAAAATTATTTTGATATCCTATTCCCTCTGGATGTTCATATGTAAAGGCGTGCCATAGCTATGATGGAATTGTTCTCTGGACATAGAGGTTGTGGCCATATTCTGGCAGTCATCAGGTCTTTGGCAGGCTTATGCATGGCTGTTTGCACTTAAAGGACCTAATGCATTCTGGACATGTAATTGGCTGTGAGGATATTCTACACTATTTTGTATACAGCTTTCTGTTTGAAAGAATATTGCTATTGTAACTGCAAGGGAAGCTAGCCCGTAATAGCAGATGCTGTTACCAGGCAGTTAATTTTCAAAAGGCCAAGAATTAACAGTTTTGCTATTTATGTGGCACACTAATTTTTCTGCAAAAGGAAATCCGCATTGATGAATAATTTAAATCCCAGTCTCCCTGCGAGTCTATAATCACGTGCCCCACAGAGACTGGAGTACATTCTACTGTGAGCATTGTGCAAAAGATTAGTAGCTCTGTGGTGGCAGTGCTGCTATAACAGTGTGAATTGCACTTTTAATTTGTCTTCCCATCTGACAGAGCATCTCATTATACTTACAAAATCTATTTTAAATTATACTTTTTAAATTCTCAGTTGAAGGATATTTACATAAAAAAGGTAAAGATTAAATAAATTGTTTTAAGTCATATCAGCAAATCATTTTAATGAGAACATCCTTTCTTCTTGCATTTGGAAAAGAATGTGTGTTTTATTCCCACCATGTTTAGTTCCAGTCAGTCAAACCCAGCAATGACTGGATCCAATTTTTTACATTACAGTCTAGATGTGAAATGTGTAGTAAACCTACTTTGTGTCATAAAATTATGCAGGATCTCTAATAGCTAACTTGTTAGCTATCTTCAGCTGAGAAGTATTTTATACAAAATCTTATATAAGATGAAAACTTGGTTTTTTCCCCATAAGTAGTACTGAGCTGAAAATTATTGCATTTTGTTAATCAGATTAAATTGTCAGGGAATGTACACATAAGGTCCTTAGGCACATTTTTAATAACAACATTACATTTCTTTCACTCCTTCTTTTTGCTCTATTTGCCCTTCCTTAACTACATTATTGAAATCTAGGAAGCATAATAGCTGATCTATTTAATCCCACATCATTATCTTCCCACAGCATAATGCATACTATTCATTCTCTCATATTATTCATTAATTCATTATATTTATTCTATCCTAGTCTTTGTGTAACAATGTAAGGAGTCAGACTTTCACTGTGCAAATGAATAGTATTTTGAAGTGTTCAAAGATCACAATTAATATCACTGACCTGCTAATTTGATGGTTCACTTGTTGGTAGGATTTCATGTTAGTTGGACACTACTTGTTGTAGCTCTTGTTTATTTTTCTGGACATTTGCTGCTGGAGTTAGTCCTGTGCTGAGCACGATGTGAAAGCTGTGGCCATTTATATGAGACTTCAGCGTGAATAGGACTTATGTGAAACAATTGTATTTAATACTTTCTCTTATAAAATATATGGCCCAGGTCCTTTGAGGTAAGGGGAGGTTTAGGAGGCTGTTGCATTGCTCCTTGCTCCTGGCGATTGTTTTCCAGCAGTGCAGTTCCTGGGCTGTGGCTGCTGCTGTAGCTGCTGTAGCTGTGGCCGAGGGCTGCTGTGACTGGCTGGGGACACGAGCACCCCTTGCTGTGGGACAGAGCTCTGAGGTCACATCGGGGCAGACAGGCTGCTCCAAAGCACGTCCCTAGCTGTATTCCTGTGCTTTGTGGGGCATGTCAAGAGGTGGTTTTATTGCTTTTTAGTTTCTTATTTTGTCTTTTTTTGCACACAAGTTATTCTCAAATATTACAATTCTTAATGATTGGTGAGGCATGGGCTTTGGGTTCAGATCCAGATTTGAACTTCAAAGGCTGCTGGGAGATATTAGGACCTACATTTCTGACTTATGTTACCTACTGTTGTTTTTCATACTTTTTATTTGCCAAGAAGAGTTCATGTAAGCTCTTCATTTTTATACCATTGTTCTAGATCACTTTCAATTTTGCAGCACCCACAGATTTAGCTTGGAAGTTAAAGTAGAAATTAATTTAAAAATTAGTTTTTACTGTATGCCTATTTGACTTCTACAGCTGTAAATTGCCCACATTTAAAACTAATAAAAGAGTAGATATATAATGAAAGGGTATATAATGTCCAGCAGTGTTAATTAAGATCTGTGTCTCCCAGGAATTGAAGGGGTAGCCCCAGCTCCACAGAAAATGGAACATGTGCTGAGTTGTAAATACAGAAACTTTTCCCAGAGCAGAGTTCCAGACTAGAGAGCTCAACACCTTGCATAGTTGGCCTCTAACTGTGTAGGCACTCATGAGCTGATATTTCATGTGCATACCAAACAGCAATTACACTTCATAAAGCTATGCAAGCATTTTGGAAAACAAGTCTCACTACAGTGTTAAAATCAACTTCCACCATCTGTTTGGGAGAAGCAGTGGGCTGGTTTCTTGTGACCTTGGCAATTAAATATGCTAAAATATAGTAGTGGCAGAATACAATATTTGCAATACCTATTAAGAACAAAAGATAAAATCCAGCTAAGTAACACCAAACCTCAGACCAAGAATCACCATCTGGCTACCAGGTTAATCAAAACTCTTGATACTCATCAAACTCTTTCAACTGGAATACATTTTTAGTGATTAATTTTAAAGCAACAGGAGTTAAATTCTGATTAGAAAAGCAAAGTTCTTATTTCAAGGGTTTAAAAAGCTGTAAAGCATGTAAGTGTTTATATTATGGGGTCTTATATTGAGATTATTTTTCTGGGTTTTGTTTTTAGATTTTTCAAAATTATTTTTGGAGGACAGCAAAAAATGCAGAAATTTTAGCAGTTCTCTAATGCTAGAGGAATTAAGGCCAGCACAAGAACATAGTAGACTACTTTTCCAGTTTTTAAAATAATGAAATCACAGCTTTTTCTGGGTGAAATATAATTTCTGCTCTTTCCAGTAATAAAGCAAGCTAACAAACACAGAATACCTTTTAAGGGTATGTCAGGACTTCTGGTATTCTGGAAAATTATGTCAAAGAATAGACTTGTTTCTAAATCTCATTTGGGTGCTCAATTTCCAGAACCAGTGCCCTGGAGTATTCTATGAACAATAATTTAAGTGGAGAACTCTGCATGACAGAAGATTAGAGTGAACAAAATGCTCTCAAACAAACACACTTCAGTACCTGGCATAAGTGTGCAATTGGTGCTGCTCCTAGTAGGAGGAGATAGTTGTCATAACTGTGTGAAAAGAGGAAATTGCAGCTGTTTAATATACTCTTGCTGGATAAGTAAAAGACTCCATTGAGTGGGTTTCATGTCATCCATCCCTGCTTTTCAAATTATTAATTCATACATATCTACTGGCATCACTCAAGCAATAATAATACATAGCATTTTCATTTTTAATTAGTATTTGACAAATATAATACTTTGAGGAACAGGCCACAATAGAAAAAAATTATGGTGAGGCTCAAAGACTTAACTTTTTTTTCTTATACTACATGTAGATGAGTATTTCTGAATTACAGCCATCATGACAAACGTCCCATTTATCTTTTACCTCACGTAAAAGATTTTCATTATAGCTGAGCAAAGAATTGGTATTTGATGAGCTTAATCTGGCTGACAGTGCACTGGAAATATATAGTGGTTTATATTTATGGGAACAATACATATTGGAGAATTGCTTTCCCACTTCATTCCATTGTTTGTTCATGTAAATACTTTGCACATCTTGCAGTTAATGAGATGACAAATAGTTTGAGATGACTGCTAAACTTTGAGGTCAAAGCATACAGTTAAGGTTCATCAGCCCTATGCTATCTTAGGTGAAATACAATGGGAACAGAGGATTGGAAAAGGGCACTGCTCTCACTGTGCAGAGAAGTGTCCTCTAGATACTTTCTTCCAACTGGACTTTAGTCCTTCTTTTTCTGTTGAAGAAACATGAATTGCCACCATCAAATAAAATATATTAGACTGGACATACAGGAGAAAGTCAGCCACTGGAAATACCTGAAGACAATATCTTTACACATTCATGGCACTTCTTGTTTCCAGATTTATTTCTGAGATGTGAATTCATCCTCATTCCTGCCATTCACAGGAGATTTAGCAGCATTTGGATTAGCCAGTGAAAACCAAACATGCATTGCTGTGATACCAGTAAAAGAGGAAGGTGCACATACTATTAACTATTACAAGAAACAGAAAAAATTACCAAAACAGAAGTCTTAATCAGAATTTTACTTCCATCTACCTTAGTAGCTTTTTGTTAAATATATGTATTTCTATGCTAAGTAATTTTCATCATTTAGGCAGCATTTTTTAAATTGCTAACACACCTTGACCTTGAAATTTCAATTTCATTTTTCTCTGAAATTTCAAAGTTTACATAAGGAAATGATGGGAAAATTCCCCTTTCCAAAATTTGTGACTTATTTTATGCAAATTGCTTATATTCCTGGTTCAACATTTATATTAATGAAACATGAACAATAGCAATATGTGAAATGATTATACTTAATATAGCTATCCAGAATAAATTTCCATACAGCATCTGTAGATAATTTGGAAAAAGAAGCATATAATAAATATGTGACTCCACTGATTATTTCCAGATCAAAAATTTGGCAGTACTTGCCAAATCTGATTGTCTGGAAATTTAGGTCAATCTTTTTCAAGTTCTTAAGGTTTTAATACATGAAAATGAATCCTTTTGTTTCATTGCCTTTAGAAACCCCATTTTCTGTGAAACTGCAAAAGATAATTACAATTGAAGTTCTTGTCTAATTATTGGACTTTTGGAGCTTTCAGAGAAACACTAAATATCAAAGACTCCAGAGAAGCACTGGGGAAACTGTGCTTCCTTCACTGTGCAGCTGAAATGGAGGCCCATTGTGAGCAGCTGCAACTGCAAATTATGCAAGGAGAAACATAAACCCAAAGAATGTCCTTTCTTGAGTCAGTGCTGTAAGAAGAGCTTTCACCTTTAACTAGCAAGGATTTTGGGAAGAGTGAGGCAGATAGCTGTTAAAATGAAATAAAATTAACTGATGCAGGAGGAAATACACTTTGGCTTAGATTGTATTTTGTTTCTCTTTAAATTTTGAAAGCTGTGGTGATTTTCCAAAATTAAAAGAATATATTATGAACTGCTGATCTCAGTATTGTACATATAGTCTCCTACAAGTCTGGCAAACTCATAATCATTTCCTTTAATGGTGATGGCACTGCAATAGCTATATTTGTGACTGAAATGATATGGAAATATTATTATACCATTTTTTCTTAGTAAGTAATATATGAACAGTATTATAACTGAGCTCTTGCAAAATATAACATTCCCCTGTTAAAATTTAGTAATAATTTCATTGAAACAGCATTCTAAACCTTTCTATCTCACCATTTATCTTTAGAAGTTTTGGTAATTTTCTGATGTCTTTCATTTATGGCCATTCCTATGTCATGCTAGCTAATTCTATTTCTTACCTAAAGACCGTTTTCTGGTCTTGGACATTTAGAGAGTAATACTCTCTTATTAATGGACTCACATAAAATGCCTTTCTAAGACAGCACTAAAAGGATCCTAGTTGACTGTACTGCTCTTGTACGTTACCCAATTTAGATTATTACTGGCAGCAAATTAGGCATTACTTGGTTGAGTTCCTATACAGTTCCAATTAATTATTATAAAATGAAGAATGAAAAGGAAAAAAACCAACCCACTCTTTTATCATAAATACTGCAAACACTGACTGTAACCTCTTGCTTAGGAAAACGTTGCATGAAATTCTGCATATCCTTGTCTCTAATAGTGGTGCTGTTAATGTAATTCTTATGAAAGTATAATGACAGAGCTCTCTTTAATAATAATATGCAAATAAAAGTAAGTAATTTTTTGTTGTTCCACGAAGCATGCATAAGAGTGCAAATGCAGAATTTGTTAAGAACATTTAAACCTGCTGTAAATATGGTAATATCTGAGTATTTTCTGAGCCAAGTCTGCATTAGGAAGAAAAATCATCTTTATTGAAATTTAGTTCACTCTTATAAACTTCTAATTCAAGGACATTTCACATTGCTAGGCTGGAATAAAAGGATCTTGATCTAATTATGAATAATGACCTTTATATTTTATTGATAAATTCAGCTGAAGTGTTCTTAGGCTTGGTTCTTTACTCAAGTCCTGTCTGCCAGGGCGACATGAAGCCATTTCCTTCCCTCTGGGCTGGAAGATGTAGGTGGTGAGTAGGGCAGGTCATTGCTGGCCAGTGTCTGTCCCACTGCCACTCAGTAATTTCTTAGGCTTTCCATTTTAGCATGTCATTTTCCATATGTTATTCACCTAAAAGGGTCAACCTGCTCAGCAGTGTCACTATTGGTAGCTTGGCTACCAGACTCAGGGAGAAACTGTCAATATTCTGATGGCTGAAAATGGCAGGTATGGAGCCAGTAAAGCATCCAGTTTGGCAGTTTTACAATCATTTGTGCTTTTCTTAACAGTAGAACTGCTTGTAGATTAGGTAATACTTCCTGTGGAAAAAAAAAAAGACAGAAAGGCTCTTGTTGTTAATTGCATTAAAAGATAAAGGTTTTGCTGTTTCACAAAAGGGAACAATTCACTGGGTAATTTGAAGTAATTTATTCTGCATTCTATGCTCTAAATTAGGGGGATGTACTGCAGGTAACTGTTCCCTGACTTTGGTACACAAGCTGTCTTTTCCCTATGCTATGGTGTCACAGTAGGAATAATGGCCCTAAAATGCAGATCAGAACTTGTCTGAGGGCCTCCTGAGTGACAGGTCCCTTTCAGCATGCCATTGAGATTTTCTGAGGATCTGAAAAGGCTTTTCAGATTAATCACAACCTAAAGGGCATCTTGTACAAGTATAAAATAATTATAATAATTATCTCCTTCCTCATGAGATTATAGGGTTGCATCTACATTAGCAAACAGTTTATCCCTGCAGAAGTGATTTTGTAGACCCAAACTGTTGTTGCTGAGGGCATGATGTCCACATTATATTAATTTAGTGGAGAAAGTTTTTTTGACAAGCTCTCTTGTCCTGAAGGGAACACCCCTAAACTGTAGGAATGCATTAGATTCGCTCTTGGGCTCATTTTTTGCTTAATTTTCATCTAAAAGGGATTAATTTGCTGTGAAACATTCCAGGATCATTCCATATATGATACAGACCATAGCAAATGGAGAAAATTTGAAAAATTGTTTGAAAATCAAGGTCCAGCTCCAAATTGAAATGCGGATATTAGTGCCCCTTGTAAGAGTCCAAGGAACTAGAGGAACAAAACACTATTTATTGATTTGTTTTGTCATTAATTCTCCTGTTGTACACTACCTACAAGTCTACATATTATGCAGCAGGAAGCTGGGTATAGAAATTTAAGAGGGGCTGGTTATGACTGGCTACTTAGTGAGCTCCTGGACATATTAAAATGCCATTTCAAGGCAGACATAGTACATGCCAAAGAGAGTGCATTATTTCTTGAGGTAGACTCACTTGGATGAAAATCAGGGTTGAAGCTCCATATGACTCTTACACAGCTGCTGTTACCTTCCAAAGAGGATATTTGAAAAGGGGGTGGGAAATAGATTTTATATTTCAAGGAAAACTGGGTGCCATTTAGATACTTCAGCTATCATTAAGCAATGACCTAGCTTGAATTAATTCCTAGCAAGCCATCACAAGAATACCCTGAATTTTCTGTTTTCAGTATGAGCTGGTATTAATAATATCTTAGTGTTTTAGAATATTGACAAGGAAGTAGAGACTGAGAGTCAAAATTCTCTAGCATATCGGGTGATTCTAAAGACAGCATTAATTATTGTAGTCTATGCAACATATTAGATAAAGTGCCAGGGCCAAAACCCCACTAATATTTAATAAAGCCTTGTGCAGAGAGAAAAAACCCCCATTTTTCATTTGTATGAGTAGAAAATTCATATTTTCTTCTATGTGGGCATACCTCTGCTGAGTACAAGACACTGTATCTGGATTACCTGCTGGACTTCACGTTCTACTTCCCAGCTGGTGGCTGAAGGTTGTTTGTGCAGCCTGGATGCCCTCCTTTAGCATCTCTCAGAGTGAAAAAAGTATTTTTCTATGCATATCCTCAGAAATAGAGATTTGTATTGTGTACCAGATCCATATTTTGGAAAAGTCTGGTCTAACTTTGATCTCACCTTTTTTTCTCTGAATGTTGTGCCTGTGGTGACTGTGACAAATGAGCATGGGTTAGAACTTGACATTAAAAGAGTGGAGGAACACTTTCCAGCTGTGTTTCAACTAGGTTTACTCCCAGTTGACAACTCTCCTGTCTTCTTAGTGTGTTATGTCAACTGTTAGAACTATTTTTGGTCATTGCACAATCAAGCTTCATATTTTCTGTGATTTGAGCAACCTGTCATTTTTATTTACACTTGAACCCTTACTTTCAGGTGTGGCCCAAAATGTGTAGGAGTCAGGTATAAAACATAGATTAGGCTCAGACCTAAAATTATTTGTCAGAAATGCTATTATGCCTATTGACAGATATAATTGCCATGAAAATAGCAGGGTAGATCTTAGAGTCCTGCTTCCCTGTTCATCTGCAGAGGTCTCTCATAGTGCTATCTGCCAGAAGAGTTCTTTGGGGAAAAAAACCAAAAAAACTTTCAGTTGGATATTTATGCAATAGAATCTGAACATAAAAATTTCAGGTCTGACAAGATTGTGTAATATAGTGATGGCCTTCATCCATACTCATATCCATGTAAGAATCCCAGAATTAGTCCTCCACTACTGATTGAAAGATATTATGTTTAAGACAGTAGTCACTTTAAATAGAGCTAATAACAACAGGGATTTTTTAATTTCTGTATCCAAACTTTCAAAATACATCTAATATATATAGTATAGTTTCTTCTGTTATCTAAAAATATTTGCACTTGAAAGTACATAATTTTTAGGTTCTAAATCTCTACATTTTCTACATATTTTCTACATTTTCTTTGTTTCTGCTCTTGCAAGAAACAAGATTTCTTCATATCTTGACAATTGTTACGCTTGCCAGTTTTACATTTCCATGTTGTCATTGTTAAAAAAACAGGATGACAATACAACAAAGATTTTAAATTTAAAACATAAGTGATACAAAAGAGAGTGAGTTTTAAATCAAGTGAGGGAGCCTTAATCATGGAATACTCACTCATGCTCAACAGTTTGACTTTAACTCACTGAAGTTAGTAAAAAAGCTATTTTGGTACTGAATAATTCACCTGTATAGTACTGTGACTTTTTGGGTCACCTTAAATATTATGACACCGAGATGGCAGTTATGCCTTGAAGATGTTAAAATAATAAGAAGGAATATTTGTCTTAATCAAATCTTCATCACCGTGGTTAGTTTTTGAGTGGAGCACAATGTGGGTTTAGGAAATTAGTGAGACTAATTTCCTGAAACTCACAGTTTTTTTTTACTGTGAAATGCTGTTACTTTAGGAGTTTTTCTGAGGAGGATGAAATGACATGGAAGTAATCACTTCATTAATGAACTTGCAAAGAACTTGCTTATAGTTTTCTGCATGGAAAAACTTAGTTCTTGTGTTCCTGTACTAGAGTACAAGAAAGGAATCAAGGCATTGATATGGAGACAAGACCCCAGAATCCCTGAGCTGTGTCCTGATCCTGCCTGCTGGCAAGATACCATCTGATGCACTTCTTATGGATATGTTTTTTTGCTGCAATGTGTTTATTTCCTTTTGATTTCTCTGTTTTCCTTCAGCCTTTCCTTTGCTTCACAAGCCAAGCTCTTTAACTCCTCCTGTGGTAGAGACTTTATTCCTCTGACTGGAAGACTGTCCCCGTATTTTTTGTGGGTTCAGTTTCACTTTCATAAAGATGACTGGCCAGAATTGTGTAGATAATTCTGAATGATAGTTTAAGAAACTTCATACTTATCTTTCTGTGTCTTTATTAGAAATAGATAATTTAATAATTTATAGGATTTGCCTTTTTACAGCCATCTTGTGTCATATTAATAAGGATGTGCTCTTGATGATCAGCTTAAAGAAACAAATTGGTTTTACACATGTTGTTTCAGATGATAAATTTCCAACTTGTAGCACAAATGCTATTAATCCCTCATGTTCCCTTTCAGTACTACATGCTGGTACTGCACCTGGATTCAATCCACCTTTCAATTCTTGTAATCCACAGCATCTTCTGCTTAATGTAGAAGTCCTGTAGTGACACTGTAGAAAATGCTTTATCTAAAACCAGACAAATTATATCTACCCCATTTCTTTGTCTGGAAAATGAATTATCAAAAAGAACTGTCAAGTTAGTATGGCATGAGCTACCTTTGGTAACACTGCTTCATTTTATCCTATGTTCTATTTACTTCCCTGTCTTTAATTTGTCTTTTTCTTCAAAGCTTTCAAAGCTCTTGCAAACTGAAGAGGTTAGACTAATAGGCTTACACTTGCCCAGATCATTTTTGTCCTTGCTTTTAAATATGGGCACTTCAGTTCCCATTCTCACTAATATTTGATGCTTTCTTTGCCTTAGATTTGGAGGCTTATCTCTGCCACTGCATGGCCTTTATGAAATCACAGTACACCTAGTGATTCAGTTCTTAGTGAGGCATTTTGTTCAAAGCTCATTGCACAGTTATCTTTTTTTTTTCACAGTTAAGCTTTTGATTGGTTAGTGAGATATGAATAAAGAAAATTTAAATAACCATCTGCAGGAGGATCACATGTAAGATACAAGCAAATACTGCTGCCTTGATGATTAAGTGAATAGCTCATACCTCCTGCAACTTAAAGCTCCCTTAAGCATAGAAACTGGGAGAAAAATAGTTTAAAGTGGCATGATAATATCAGAGAAAATGATGAGAACTGGAGCCTAAGTACCCTCTAATACTGAGCACTTCATGGTCAGAGATTATTTCTCAAAGCTGTTGGACATCATTGGGCAGCTTAAAGATATTTTAATATTTTGGATGTTTAAATATTCCAAAATGTTTTATGCTAGTACTTAAAAAGTCAGTGAACATGTAGGTTTGAGTCTAGATTATTGCTTTAAGTTCTATATTTTTGTAAACATGTAGAAGTATAGAACCTAACCTCCCAAAAATTCATGGGGTTTTCTTTCTCCATACTGAGTAATGTGTCAGCATTAACATTCCTCAGGTGAACATTTTTTTGCTGGTCCTCATGAAATGACCAAGAAAAAATTTAGTCAGTTAAATACATCTGTATTGTTTGAGTTGAATCTGGCTAGAAAGGTTGTGCATTTCTTGTTACAATTTCTTTGCTTTCTTCATTGTTTTCAATTAGGTGTTGTATTGAAAAATTAATGAAGATGAAAATTACTATCAACTGTGTACAGAGAACTGGGGTTAATCTGGAATCAGGGGACATTAAGATTGATAGCAGTTTAGAGGGAAGACCATTATCACAACCATACATAAGCTTTTGGAAGAAATAAGTTCTTTCCCTCATCTCTCAGTGTTTCTAGCTGGGAGATGAAATGCAGCTAGGTGCCTAAAGCATTTTATACCTCTGGCAATTTGAGCATTCATGCTTATCAGATTTTGGAAACAATAATATATATGTAAATTTCTCATCCAAGTGCTATGAGACTGTCGGCAAATGTAATTACCTGTATGTGCATCTGTCTACAGTTTCCCTCTGCTGGCAAACTAATTGAAGTATGCAAAGAAGAATTTTTTTTTTTTTATTGCATGTTTTCATATATTCCATAACTTTTTATTTTTCAGATATTTGAGATATTTTCTTTTCTTGAAACTGTCTCTTATAAAAGCTCACTTACTAATCTGTTTCCAAGAACTCATGTTGTGTAGATACATTTGTGCATGCGCTTAAATTTAAGTATGTGCGAAGTTACACTGATTTAAATAAAAGAAATAAATGAGCATACCTGTCAATCATATGCTAAAGGACTTTTAGATTTAATTTGCCTCGGAGTCCTAAGTTTTAGCACAGTAGCCTGTCAAAAGCCCTCTTTATGGCATTAAAGACCCAAAATCTTCAGTCTGCTTCCACTGCTACGCTTAACAAAGTCACAGTGACAAGACTGGTGTATCCATCTGCCTTGAGTGATTTAACTATTTTTGAATGTTTCTTAGTAGTGGGGCTAAGCTCTCTATCACTACTTATTCTAGATATTGAAATATCCACACTGTTAATAACTTTTTAAAGGAAAAAACCCAGAAACCCACCCCTTCTGCTTTGTATGCACAGATTTCCCACATCTCCTGTGAGACACTAGTGTGCATTGCTAGGCTAAATGCCTCTTCCCTTTTTTTCATTGCCCACCTGGATCAAAGAAAGAGAGAACGTGTCCGTGTCTATCCCCAGCTTCCTTTTGGAATCAGAGTGCCCTTTGTGTCTGTTACAAGCTGTGTTGTATGAAGTAAAAGGAAGATTGATTTTCACAAGCTACCATGTACCTGAAGTAATGAAAGTGGCAAATTACTTGTTCCCTGAGCAAACATGACAGGAATGTCATAGAGGGAATTTATATATATGCAAATGCACAGGGGTCACATTGGTGTTACTTTTACAAAGCGACCTTATTCACCAGGGGGGCATTTTTAAATCTGCATTAGTCTACACTGGAAAGGCTGAATAAAACTGCAAATACCTGCATTGTGTGGGATGTAGCAACTAACACAACTAATAAATAATGTACGATTCAACACAGTAGAGAAGATAATTTAAATGGCTGCATTATTTCTCTACAAGAGACTTGGGGTCTCCAGTGATTTCTACTACTCATTTAGGCTTTTTCTGAAGTAGCAAATAAAATATTTGTCATAAAAACTAAACTAAGAGGATGTGGGACTAATTTTCTACCAAATTTTTTGTCTCTTAAGCATTTTGTCAGGATTCAGTAGAAAAATAGGCTTATGTATCTCTTTGAGAACCCTTGCATTCATAGGGTCTGTGTATTTGCAAAAGCCAAATGGACCTTACTGACAGTGAAACTTCCCACATATGTAAAGCAGGAATGAATGAATTTTGAACAACTTCAAAAAACCTGAGAGTTGTTTTGAGAATCTGTTTTATGTAAAGAAAAGAAAAACAAGGAGCAACAGAGAAGAATGCTGTTACTTGTAGGAAACATGAAAATTTTATTTGTGTATTAGCTTTTAAAGGAAGAATAAAAGCTATTTTTTCCTTTTAGTTTTTACTCCTCAACAATAGAGATAACATGAGTTTTTACTTCACCTAAAACCAGAAAGCAAGGCAGTTTAGCACTGGTCATACAATATAAGGTAATTCCCATGTGATTCTCCTTTAATTCTGAATTGTTGGCAAGGTGGCTGATCTCAGGTCCAGAAACAAAGAAGGAAGAAAGTAGAAACACAAAAGCTTATGGATGCTACATTTGAAATACACATCTGTGCATGGCATTTTCAGGACAGCTGAATGGTTGGAGCCCATCTACTGTTGAAAGTGGGCTGACAGCGAGGTGGAGCAGTGACAAGGGGAGCCTGTGCAACACTGGAGTGCATTCACAATTTGCTGTTGTTGAGCTACACAGGGAGGGATTTCTGCTGATGTGCAGCTTGTGAAACTCCTCTGCGGCATCAGATATGGTTTCTCCCCGAGAAAAAGCCCTGCAGTTTTTTGTCACTAATCACTAAAACAGTCTATTCTTGAGTTCATGATACCAGACTGGTTTTGGTCTCATGGAGTGTGCTTCAGGCAAAAGAAATCTTAGGGAGCAAAAGTAACAAATCCTACGAAGGAATCCTTGTGTTGTGGTTTCAGTGAAGAGCTGGGCACAACAGAGCCATCTCACACTCAGCCACTGCCTGTCTGGATTATGTGGGTGACATCTTTTTGTTATATTTTGAATGTGTTCCTGAACCACAAAAGGAGCTATCTTTCTTTTTTCTTGCTTCAAAGCACATTGAAAAATGAACTCAAACACAGCAGACTTTCATGTCCTCTTTTGTGTGAAAGTGCAGAGAATTACTTGGGTTTATTTCCAATATGTTAGGTTAGAAACTAAAGGAAATTGTTTGTTACACATAAAGCTCATGTGTAAAATTGATTTTCACATGTAGGTGTTTCCTATAGCATGGCTATTCTCTGTTTTGATCGGCTTTGGCTTATGTAGCATTATTGAAGGCTGGATGGATCACAATGAGGGAGTGGTTCTGAAGAAAAGAAAGTAAATAAAAGAATAAATGTCTCAAAAAGAAAACTATTCCAGTTAATATCTATAGTTTGTCTGTGGAGCTCTGCATCACCTCTAGTAAAAGTAGACATAATTTCAGAGCTTATTTGTTCTACTTATCACAGCCAATTATATTAGTGTAATGACAGTACTGAAGTGGACTCAGTTTTATTTCCTGGATGTGCTTACCCGACATAGATCAGGGTTGCAAGAGGCTAATAGTTATTTCAGAGCTGAGGTCAAATGCTACCTAGGCCCAGTGTCTTCTCAGTGCCCTATCATGGGCTGTTTTGCAAATCCATAACAAGATAACCAGCATCAGGGTTTCAGAGCCCAGGTGATAATTCATGCAGTGAGATACTGAGCATATCTCATGGCCTCTCTGTCCTCTCCTTCTTTCCCAGCTCCTGACTCAATTTGTCAATAATGTGCCTCCATTCCAATCTCAGCTTCTTGGACCCTTCATTTTTTGTATGTAGGGCTGTGTTGCTGCAATGTGGTCCTTGTGTGTAGCAGGACTTCTCCTAGCAGAGAGCTTCACATCTTGTTTGTTCTTATGCAGTCTCTTGCCTGTCCTTGGACTGACCACTGGGAGTGACAATGCAACAATCCCAGGTCTGGGTCTAGGGCTGCATAGTATAATTACTTGGAAGGTTAGCATCATCTTCCAGCTTTTTCTATTTGAACAGCTGTATGTTATGAATATGTTAACTGATTAGAGTTTTTTTCTGTAGTTCTTCTGATGCCTCTGAACTATTAGTCCCAAACTGCTCCTTGCACTGATTTTTCTGTTAATTATGTTTATTATGAAACTATTATTAGACACAGTTCAGATTTTAGTCTTCCTAAAGGTGAATACCACTAATAACTAGTGAAGATAAATGTAATAGTCTTGTGGTGCAGAAAGTGATGAATAGTTTTTCTCATGATCGGGAAACCTAGCAATGGCAATGAGCCCGGATTTTCTGTGTCAAAGCTGAAACCCGTCCCTGGCTTTGCAGAAAACAGTCTCACTCAGTGCTAGCTTACTCCTTTTTGGTGTGCTCAGCTGTGTGCAGGGGTTTACATCTTCACTCTGCCATGCATCCTGAGGGCTGCTGTTCTCAGGCAGAGAGGTTGGTTTTCTCTCTTTCCCCTGCCACTACTCTTTTTCCTGAGGCATTTACATTTTCTGATGTGCATTTGCTGCCAGTCTCACAGAGCAGTGAGGGAATCTGGCATCAGCGGAATACAGGAAGAAACTGTATTAGATTCAACCTTGCTTTAATGGTGCAAGTCCCACTAGGTTTCAAGAAATGTTATGTAGGTGAGGAAGAAAGATTTGATTTTAATGAGAGATGACTTGGCACCAGCAGCATAACAGGTGCAGTATGAGAATGTAGAGTGAAAGAGTTAATTCATATTCTTTTCACAGAGATAGCTGTGAAAGAGCATATGCTGAATGTGCATTCTAGTCTCATTTTTTTGTTCTTATTTACAGTGACACATAATGTATTTCCCTTTAGCTTTGAGTGCTTCATAAACCTGGAGCTGATGATGAATATGCATTTTACACTCCAAAGGCACTGGGATCAGTGCAAGAAGGAAGACCTTAGAGTGGTTCACATCACACTGTGATCTCTGCTGTGATTATTAATCAGTCAGGCTTTCAGGGGCACATGCACCATCCTGGCTACAGCACTTGTTTACTCCCCTCTCCTTTTGCTTGATAAATGTGATATCTAAACCTCTGGGAAACACATAATAAATGTGTGACTTCTGTAAAAGAATGCTGAGTGTTGTTTGCTCTGAATTCATGTTTAGAAGGGTTTGGTGCACTCTTTAGTGGGTTGTTAGTTTCAGTCTTGTTTTCTTATACACAGCCTGCTCATCAATCTCCTGGAGAGCAAGATTGGCAGTTCTGGGAGAAGTGGTCTGGTTTCAAGTCTGGAAGATTTAAGTGGAGTTGTGGGGTGTGTGTCGCCTTATCAGCATGCAGGATTATACTGGAAAGAAATTTACTGAAAGGAGAGGAATTGTTTTGAAGAAGTGGAAAATGATTTAGGACTTTTAACATATTACTGGTTAAATCTGTATTAAAGTAGTCTGCATTTCAGAGTTATGGTTGCCCAAGATAGTACACAAGCAGAGGAGAAGAGATTCACCTGAATTCCTTTGGATTTCTTAGGAATACAATAGGAGACAAATGTGCAACCATAATGAATTAATGCATTTTTTTCTGCTCATAAAAACAATCTATTTCTAGGCATTACAATACAGCAACAATTTTGCTCAAGTGATCAAATTTTCTAGTATAAATGGTTTGAAATAGTTATCATTGTTCTATTGGCCTATCAGCAGACACATGACCATTGTGTAGAGCTGTTTTATAGCCAGCTCCCTAGGGTTCTTCCACAGGGATGAAGTGAGAGAAGGACTCCTTACTGTACCCTCTTGCCACTCTCTGCACAACTGTAATCCTTAAGCACTAGAGCCTACGTGCCTGAACTTGTCTTTTTGGCAGGTGGAGGGGTATTTTGTCTTTGGAGGAGGTTACTGAGAAATAAGTCATGTGCTATCTTGTGCTTGAACCACTCTGGTGGCTTGCTGTCACAGTGAAAACATCACTGAGAAGATGAGGGGAGCTCTGTGCAATTTTCCTTGGTGCAGTTAATCAGATCTTTTCATTGCCCAGAGGTAGTGAGGGAGAGGGTAGTGAATCTGCCCTGCTCTATTTCATGTTTACAAACCCCTCAAGTCTTCCTAACAGGATTTCTCTGCAGGAGGATTGAGACATGAACTGAAGGTCTATTCAGATCTGTTATTGCCTTAGGACTCATTGCACAATCCGAAAAGAGCTACAATCCCAAAAGTTAGAAACACCACTGTATGATCAGAGACAACTGCAGGGCCATGACTGGCTGCAGACAGAGCAGTGGAGCTGCTCAGTTTGTCAAGACCTGCTCAGAGATGAACAGGTTCATCCTTCTTGCCAGCTTTGGAGTCTGCTGTGGTTATGAACACTGTTTGTGCCCTGAGAGAAATTATGATGATGCTGAATTCTCCTGGTACTGACTAGGGTGGAGGAATGCTGTCAGACCAGGGTGGGAGGTTATGTTGCTACTTTATGTACCTCATTTAGAGCTCAGCAGAATTTAAGACTTTAAGACTGTGAGCTGGACACTTATGAAAAATTAGTAAATTCTCCTTAAATTAAGAAAAATATGTATTTTTAAGAAATCTTAAGATAAATATTTAATTTTGTGTATTTTTATTTTCAGGATGAATAAGAGATACTTACAGAAAGCAACAAAAGGAAAACTGCTAATAATAATATTTGTTGTAACACTGTGGGGGAAATTAGCATCTGGGGCAAATCATCATAAAGGTAAGAAATTCTGTTCTGTTCTATCATGTTGTGTCTGTGGCCTCCACCAACAAATTCAGAAGGGTCTGGGCTATGCCACCTTTCCTCCTTATGCATATTTATGTCTCCTAATACTGGTTCGCTAATCAGTGAATTAGCATTTCACTAAATGCCAAAAAAGAGTAATAAAATAAGAAAAAGATAGTGAGTACATTTTATCTCATAAAAATAGTTATCAGCAGATATATATGATGCAAATGAATTTCTGGAAAGAAACAATTTTTAGTAGCTTATATGATGTTTCTGTGTGCAGTTATCTACAAAGATAAACTTAATGGATAATGTATATTGAATGAGATTGCTTCATCATCAAAAAAAGACTGCCACTTTGCAGTATTGTCTGGTTTCTATGCTTTGGTCCTAACACTTCAGCAGGAACTTTTTGTGACAAATGTGAGATTTGTTTCCGCTTGGTCATTCCAGACCTTAATATGTATGTATTCATACCAGCACAAGATGTGATGGATTATTTAATATTGTAAGAAGCTCTTTCTTTTGCATGTGTGTTTCTGTTAACCCTAACACAAGGAACAAGCTCTCCAGATTCACAAACAAATGCCTTCTTATAGGCTAATAGGACTTGAAATGTGATCTGCAGTATTACAGGATTTTGAACTCCATTTCTCATCATTATATAGCGTCTGTTGGCTGTTTATCTGCTTATACAAGATCAGAATAAGCTCTAACAACCTGGATAAAGCAAGGATGGGACACAAACATTACCACAAGCTAAGGAGTTAAACCCAGAGGAAGGATTAAAAAAAATCCCAGTTAGTTAATTTCTCTGATGCCATGTACATTTTATGATGTTCACTCTGATGACAGGATTTTATGAGCAGGTGTTTTTATGTATCAAGCTGCTAGATATTTTTCTGTTGTGTGAAGATACCTTTCTTCAAAATGACCCTCTGATTAAGGACTTCAGGATGCAGAGACACTTACGCAAAGTGTTATAGAAGTTGCAATTTGACTGCAGACAAAACAGACTGTGATGTGGTCCAGCAGGCCACCAGGTGGGTGTCATGCCAGTGAAGAACTGTGCTGATAGCCGTTCCCGTTCAGCCTTGTTCCCCCTCCAAACCAAAACACAGATTTCTGCTGTGGCTTCCCAGTTTAGTTGTCTATTGGAAAAGAGCCAAGATATCCTAGCCTGCATTCAGAATTCTTTTGCTTTGATTATTTCTCTTTAAACATCCAAAAAGTCAATATCCAGACCATTTTGATTCCATGTGCAAGGTCTGATCAAGCTGTGTTTGCTTCTGTGGAATTCAAACTTTGCCAAAGTATGCTTGCTGTACTTTTTGGAAAACTGATGAGTAAAACATATCACCATGGATTACATAGAAGTTATAACCATAAGGACTATTTTGGGATTTAGTGCTTCATAATTGAGAAAAAAAAAATCCACCACCAATTGTAGCTTAGCTGTGTGAGAGGAACCCAAGCAGAACTATACACTGATTATCTGGACAGTGTTTGTTGTTTAAACTTCAGCCTTAGAGCAGAGATAACTCAAGGAATATTTAATTTAATTTTTATAGATAGAAAAATGCATGGTCCTCCTTAAAAATGAGTTTATTAGCTGTAGGGTCTTTATATTCCTGCAAGCTAACAAAAAGCTCTCTTTTCTTTTTTGTATCTTTTCATGCCTTTAACAAAATATATGAAGTTTTGCAGGAAAAAATAATAATGAGAAGCATGACTTGAGTATTTAATTTGGAAAAGAAGCTACTTTACCTGTTCTATTTCTTTTGGAAAGAAAATATATTCAGAAATATTTTGGCTTGTGGATTTAGTAAATCAGCTGCACTCACTATACTGGGGATTTTTAAAAAAAGCAAAACTCAGAGTTATGCAGCTCAATTACCATTGATTTCTAAAGGTACTGGGAGTTTGAATTCCCATTGTGTCATAGAAAATCTTCCCCCTGCTCTCATGGCAAAAATGGAGCTAAGGTACATTGAAGGAGAACTTGATGCTGATCACCTTTGCATGGATTTTCCAAATACTGAGAAACGTGAGTTTTTTTCAGCCCTAATTATCCCTAGCATCATTAATCTTCATTTATAGAAGTCCTTACTAACATATTGACATGACAAACCCTTAATGACTTTGAAGGAGCCCCTACAATTCCAAAAATCAATAATCTGCATTTTAAAAAAATCTTTACTTTCCTATTGACTTACTCATATTATTCACTAGTTGCACTAAATTTCAAACGCGTCTCTTTTTCGGAAAGCTATTGTTAAAGAAAAGACAAAGTACAAGAAGAAAAAGTTCATCAGTGTGTGAAAAATTGTTTAATGAGCATTCTGCTCTCCAGGCAGACTTCAGGAGGAATATAAACAGATGACTCTGACAGGCTATGAGTAGACTTGTTGTGCTTATTTCTGGGATATGGCACAAATGAAAACTCCCAAGTCAGCAGCAAGAAAAATAGCGGCCAAGGCAGGGCATGGAAAACAAGGCTCTGAGGACCAATTGAGCAAGAGGGTTACAAGCTGGGGTTTCAGAAGACATCTTTTCAGTGTGATGTGTGTGGGTGCCAAATCCACCTCTCTTTCTCTTGAGAAGTCTGGTTTGAAGAGACTTCTGCTCCCATTATCTTGACTGATGGCTGGAGTTTCATCATTCTGGACAGTAAGTCCAAGAGCTAAGAATGTTAAACAGTGTTTAAAACAACACAAATCTTGCTCTTTTTTTTACTGCACACAGGATTATGAGTTCTTCAGTGTGATTCCTGGCTGTGCAAATGCTTATATTCCATTTATCCTGTCTTCTGTAAAAAAACCCCAGTAACTTTGCTTTTTTTTTTCATTTTGCTGGAACCTGATACCATGGTGATGGGTGCCTTACCCAAGCACGTGCACCTGACAATCAGCTTGCAGCACCAGAAGCATTTGTGCTGCAGTAGCTACAGCTGAGGAGAAAGGCATATCAGTCTCCAAAAGGATGTTGTCAAGTGTATGAGTCGAAAAACTGATAAAGACTAATCCTGATCCTCCTACACATTGCTAGCCCTTGGAAAACAAACAAACCTGTACAAACATACAGTGTTTGCTGGCAGATATGGCAGGCAGGCATCAGTTTGGCATCACTGCCTTTTTGCTATTTCTGTCATAGGGGGCATGAATTGATTTGATGACCATTGTATCACAGCCCATGTTTAAGGTGTCTAGTGTTGAACTGGTCCTTTTGAGAAAAAAATATGCTGATACCCCCTTACAAGCACTCCTTTCTAGAGAAGAGACTACTGTGGCACAAAATTTCTTCTCTAAAATTAAAAACTCTTTCAAAATACATAAATCTATGAACTTTTTTATCACTAAGGGTTTTTTAAATTGATAATGCAATAAAATATTCTAATTCAATGAAGAGTGCCTTTGAATCTAAGTATAGTTTAATATTTCTCAAAATGCAAAACAATAAGTTTAACATTAGTTTTAAATCCTAGAAAAAATAAGAAGTAACTTAAAAATATGGCTAACGATGAATGCTTACATGCCAGAAGGAATTTGTTACAGAACCAGAAAACACTCTAGGTAGATAAGTAATTGAATATTTTTTGACTTATCATGAAAAGTCATGATAATTTATTTTTATTTTTAAAAAGTCACTCAGAAGCTGAACTCATTAATCTGATGCCTATTTTATAGATATAGTTTTGTAGATAAACTATCGTACAAGATGCAGAATTGCTGCTCCTACTTGTCTGTGACTTTGCACTAAATTAGAAGTCTGAAGGAATGCCTTTCTACTCACAAGGAGAAAATGAATTTTGGTTTCTCCTTGCAGAGGAGGAGCTGTTCCAAAAGCCAGCTGAATGAAGGAACCCCTAAAGCTGGTGGTTAGGTCACCCTTCTTGGATGGGTCTGCCTTCCTCAGCCACCTTGCTGAGGCAGGAACACTGCTGGCACCAGTGCTGTGATGTAGCCTGTGCCATACGTGCCTGGAGTTTGGGAATGGGTATGACTATGAGAACCAAGAAACTACATTCCTAATGTTTTGAGACTCTGTCTAGGTAAGACTAGAGAATATACCAAATGGTGACATAGGAGGTCTGTGAAGTATTCAAACTCTCAGTAGAAATACCTTCAACATGAGGTTATAGTGGTTTAGTATGGGTTTACATTTGTCCTTTCTGTTGAGTATTTTACACTGTGTAGAAGATACCATTCATAATGCAGAGGCCATTTGTATTAAAATTAAAAACAGAAAGTAGCCTCAGTGCAGAGTACAGAAACCAGATACAGACATTCCTTCTTCCACCTAAGTAACCACTAGAGAGCTGCATGCTCCCTTGTTTTCTTTTGAGTGAGCTGAGTGAGCCCGATCGGAGGTGATGCCATTCTTTGGGGACATAAGAGATGTGGTTTGAGCTACAGAGGGCACCAAATTCAGGTCTCCCAGTTCCACTCTGGGGGTTCTAATATAAGGGGTAAGCAGATGCAGTACTGTTTTGTCCTCAGTTTGCACTTTTTTTGAAGTACCTGTACTGTAATGTTTGTTGAGGGATCTGACCCTGCTGATACATTCACCTTCTGGTTGTGTGGACCTGTCAAAGGACAGAAGAGTTGTTCTGCATATTCCCAGGTTCTTTACTGGAATTAGAAAATAAATTTTCCAATATTTAAATGAAGGAAGTTTCAGGCATGAAGAGGAATGTGTGTGGATGCCTTAGGAGCTGCCAGGCGAGGCTGGAAACTGGTGGGTAGGGTCTGTCAAAATATTAGATGGACACATCCACTCATGTATTATTTTTCTGTCAGTCCTGCTTCATGCAAAAACTCTTTTGTCATATTCGCTGTCTCAAACATGGACCATCTTATCTCTTGTAGAAGTTTGGCCCAGAGATAAATTCTTTTAAATGAGAGTGCTTTGTGTGCAGCTTTCACTAACCTAATTCTAACTGTAATTAATGTTTAAATATAGAAACAAAGGAAGATGATAGTTATTTTAGCAGGCATAGGGAAGAAAGATATTAGATGTTCTTATCTAATTTGAGCCTGATTTGACAGTTTCAGTCATCAGGATCAGAACCTATCCAAAAATTGCCATTTCCTTGAAGATAAAATAGAAGAGTGAGTCAAAAACTTTTGTATCAGTATCTGTCACTGCAATCTAAAATGTTAATACCACATCTGTTAGAATTCAGGAGATAACATTCCTTGGCCTTCTGCCAGGATCAAAAGGGAAGAAGAATCTCTTATTGCTAAGGTGCCAGTAGTTCTGATGGTTCACTAGGACATGGGTGCAGAAATCATTGCAATAGCAGAGTTGTGCCTATTTCTTCCCTGTGCTGCCAGCTCCATCACAGCAAATGTCTGCCTTCATATTTACCCCATTCCCACCCTCACCTTGGCTGTGCAACTTGTCTGTCCTTGAAGCAGCCATGGAGGGACAAGTTCCAGCATTGCAATGATGCATCATGCATTTTGCCTTAGACTGATCACTTAAAAATATTTCTATTCATATTTGGCAAGTAGTATGGCTTCTTGAGGTTTCTCTGAGAAAAGAACAGGTTTTTTTTTTTTTGGGCCTGGTCTTGTAATCCCTATGCCAGATTTTTACTAACTTGCCACAAGTAAGTACACAGGGTAATTTTCTTAAATACATTCAGATTTTGAAATTGTGGCGTAAAGATGATTGCAAAAAATATTATATTCTTATAAAAGTTGTAGAGTTGATTTTACAGTTTCAAATTCCAAACTTTTTAATATTTTCCTTTATAGTAATGCTATCTTCCTTTAGATAACCGTCCTACCAATCAAATGTTTCTTTAGCCAATTTCTGTGTCAGAAGATTAAACTTTCCTATACTTCTTTGATAGGAAAATATCGTAAGATCTTAGGACTGAAAAAACCACTGATAATATGCTTATTCTCCTGTTACTTGTTCCTGTCATGAGTAGTAAATGTCGACATTTCCCTAATACTGGAATCAGACCCACTTTTCCAGTTTTATTCTTGATCTCAAATTCCTCCAGAAGAGTTTTTATGTGTACTGAGTAATACATTCTTCTAGACTCCTTTATTCTTATGCCTAGGAAAACAGAGTGATTGCATTTGCATGCCACAGTTTTTACTAAAATCATAAAAATAGTATAAAATAAATTGTCACGCAGTATTCTCTCTTGAACCTGTAGATCAAATTTTTGTTTTTTGTTAACTTTTTAAATGCTCAATTAATGTAGCACATAGTGATGTATATTTTGTTAGCCTTTCCATATTTAAAATATTATTTTCTGGGCTTGCAGTTATATTCTGAATTTTTCATTTGCCTAAATGTATATCATGTCATAAAGAATGTCTTAAATAAAGATGTTAGATGCAGCTGTGATCAGAAAGGAAGAGAAGGACTCTTTAGTGAGCTGGAGACACCTGTCTATATCATGGAGCAAGATGCTGTGCCACAGCAAGCCATGGCATTGCTGCAGTTGCCTGTGCCCACTCTCCAGACCCTTCCCTCTTTCTGAAAACAGTTTTACTCACTGAGTGTACTGGCTGTGCTCTTTTAAGAGGATCCTTCCAGTACAGATATGTAATATACGAGCTGTGAACAGGACAATTATTACAAAATTTTAAAGGTAAATATCAGATGAGTTTACACAAGTGAACCTCTTGAGGAAATTTTCTGTCTCTATATAAATACTTATAAATACTTATAAATACTTATAAATACTTAATTCTGGTAACAAAAGTCTACTGAGTTACTCTGAGAATGTGAATCCTTATGTGCAGGAAAGCTCTGCATGTATTGAATTGGACATGAGATGTAGAAAAGGCTGTGTTTGGATCTTCTGATGGCTTTGGAACCAATGGTTGGATTATCTTGAGATATGTTGGATGGTCATGACAAGTTTATATCCAAGACCCTGAAATCAGCTTTCTGTGGTAGAGAAATCAAGCAGATTTGTCTCCACTAGTGTGACAATTTAATTTTTTCATGTCTTTTTTCCTTGAAGAAATACATCTGGGAATATCCAACAAGAATGTAATTGAAAAGAAAATCTGATTAGTTTACAGTTTCCTTTACATTATATTGTCTCAAAATTTAACATTTTAAGATCATAGAATTCTTATAAATCAAATATAATGAGTTAGTATCATGTTACAATTACAGTCTTAACAGTATGTGTGTGGAACTAGATGATCTCTAAGGTCCCTTACACCACAAGCCAAATGTATGAAATTACTGTAATGGCAGGATTAGAACCAATTCTATTTTCAAAGTCAACATCTGCTTTCCTGTACAGAGGACATATATATATATTGTATTGTCAGTATTGTTTTTTGCGCTGTCCCTTGGGCTTTCCAACACACATTCCATAAAATCAACAATGACTGTCCCTTATGTGTGCTGGTGGCTGCTGCACACCCCAGAATCCAACTCAAAGGATTTCTCATACTCAGATTGTTTGGTTTGTGCCTGAAAAAGCACATCTCATGTAGAGATTATTTCTATAACATTCAGGGCATATGTTAATCTGATTTTGATTTGTATTAGATTTCTGCTGCTGATGTATAAAGACTGTGCCCTTCTCTCTTGACACTCTTCACTGAATTTACTCAACAATAGCGTTAGTAATTGCTTGTACAATGTCATATTTTAGAACAGCTGTTCTTTAGTCATACAGGTGCCAAGGAAACTTTCAGAAACAGTCAGCTGTTCTGGGAAGTATACATATAAAAATATTTTCCTTGTTTTGATTTGCAGTTTATTTCTCAGAAAGTTTCTTTCTGAACAAAAAATTGAGTTGTGTTCACTGTGGGGCTGAGGGAATTTACTCATTTAAGGTTCACTGAGGCAGTCTTTCTCCGCAATAGAGAGTTAGAATTATAGAATAATAGAATTTTTTTAGGTGGGAAAAGGCTTTTGCGGTTGTGAGTCCAGCCATAAAGGACTCAGTGCAAATTTGTAAAATTTGTAATCATTTTAAAAGACAATGTACGTACATATGCATATGTCTGTAAGAGGTATGAGAGACTTGGATGAAAGAGGAAAATGCAAGGTCATCAGTGCTGAAATAGCTTACATGGACCATTTTAGTTTTTAAGTGCTTATAATTTATTTATGGGAGTTTCACAAAATAGTGGTGATTTTCAAAACTAACTGAAAACTCAGGGAATTTTCCACAACATCTAGTTTAGGCATCTCTTCTAGATTCTCTGAAACAGCCTTCAGAGCTCATTCTTTTCAAAAAGTGAGAACTCAAGCTTTAAGTGTAAGTGTGAGTTTTTCCCTGAATTCCTATATCAAATTATTTACAAACTGTTGGACAGCTTCTGGAACTTTTAGAAAGTCTCTTAGCAGGAGGACTTGGTTTAGAAGTTCCTTCGTCTGCCTAAAAGCTCTTCTCCTGTATCAGGGTCATAATGTCTGAATGAAATTCTAAAGGTCCTATTTTATTTCTAATTTTCAAAAGGAGTCTCATTTTGCAGTTCAGAAGCTAGTGAAATTTATATCTGTGTATTATTCTGCAAATGTCATTCTGTTGTTTAAAAAAAAGGTTTAGCTGTTAAACCTGGATTTTATATTTGTTAAATTTTTCCTTGTTGAGCAAAAATACACAGAATCAGAGAATTGTTGATGTGGGAAGGGACCTCTGGAGATCATCTAGGTTCACCTGGAGCAGGCTACACAGGATAGTGTCCAGGCAGGTTCTTGAATATCTCCAGAGAAGGAGGCTCCACAACCTCTCTGCACAGCCTGTTCCAATGGTCTGATTTAATTAAAACTTTTAGAGAAATGCTTCTGCCTGAATTAAGGTGTAAATGAGATCATACCTTGGAGTCAATAGTATGGATTTTATTTAACAGTAAATATGAGATAGAGACAGAGAGATAGAAAGAAATAGAAAAATGTGGAGGGGGGGGGGACGGACGGTGGGAGGGAAAAATAGTGACAGAGGGACAGATTAAGTAGAAAATGTCACCATTCCATGGTACCTGCTGGTGTCATTGAGCCTCTTTGATTTTCTTGGTGGTGAGGGTCCCTAAAACAGAGTTCAGTGGATTAATACCTGTTCAGGCAAGGTGGGAACCCCAGGTGACTCTCCTGGGGGAGACAAGTTTGCCACTGTCTCTTGCAACAGACTCTGGATCTGTTGTGCCACTTTGGTCATGTGTAGTCCCCCGGTGCAAAAAAATCCTTCGTAACAATGTTTAAGCCATTAACTCTAACATTTTAGTCTCTCACACACTCTCACAGGAAAGCAGTTTTTCATCAGATTCAGACTGAATTTCCTGTTTCAGTTTCTGTTTGTTGCCCCTTGTCTTGGCACTGGGCACCACTGAACAGTCTGGCCTCATCCTCCTGGCAGCAGCCCTTAGGATATTTGTGTGCATGCAGGGAAAGTCTGGAAGAGCTGTTACATTTGCAAAGAAATAGTAGTGAAATTCTGACCCTCCTTTGGGAGTGTGGAAGTACCCTGTACCTGTGGCCAAGAAAAACCCACTTCTGTACTTAGATGGGAGCAAAACCATGGCATGCTTACTGAGGGATGGGCACTTGCTTGGGGGTTCGGATGACAGAAAGCAAGAAAATCATAAAAGAGCAGTCTGCCTTGTGCAGCTGTCTTTTACCAGGCTGAGCAAGAATTCTCTCTGTAATGATGAGGAGGCTGAGGCAGGAGCTGCCAAATCTGTCTTGTTCTTTTTTCCCCATAGATTTGTATAACTCTTGTACTCAAATTGTTCTCAAGTAAATGCAGTAGACTTAGAATTCCTTCTTGCAAAATACTTCTGGCTTCAATATCAAGTGCCCTTGAATGACTAAAGTATAAACCTGAATGTGTGTGCTATTTTGGGTGAATGCAGAGCTGCAGAAAGGATATACACAATAAAAGTATTCTGTTAAGACCAACACAAATCTTGGGTGCATTGTGCCACTGTATTTTTAGGTGCAAGTTATTAGAATTGCTTCAGCTGAGTCTATGTTCCAGAGCTGTGTATGAGAGGAGAGCTG
This sequence comes from Molothrus aeneus, assembly GCF_037042795.1. NCBI lineage: Eukaryota > Metazoa > Chordata > Aves > Passeriformes > Icteridae > Molothrus > Molothrus aeneus. The sequence continues at coordinate 37,907,144 of NC_089650.1, forward strand.
CCTGAATTACTGAGAAGGTCAGAATTGTTCTGGATCCAGGTTTTGAACCCAAAGCTATGTATGTGTCTGATGAGTGGGGAGCAAACATGAACCACTTCAGCCTGTAGTTCTAACTCAGTGAATAGAACTGATCATAGAAAAGACCAAAGCCATCATTAGATTCCTTCAGTGAACTGAAAGACTGAGGAAAAAACAAGGTTTTAAAAATCAGACAGATAGCAGAAAGTATCGTACCTGTGAAAAACACAATGAAGATATTTCTAACGTAAACAACTTATTTGAAACTTTATTCAGTTTTGCTCTATTATGTAATATGCTACTGATAGAAAAAAAATATTACTAGTGCTAAACTTTCATCTAAGATGCATTGGCATGTGTCAGATTAACTGTGGAAATTTTCTGAAATGGAACCCAGAAGGTGTGCTAACTGCAACACACCGCAGCGTGGAAAGTAAATATATATCCAGCAAGTGAATATTGAGAAAAGAAGCATCTGGAAGAAATGGGAATTTTGGATTCTTAATTGCCTCATTCACCCCAGAACATCTGCCAGAGATATTAAGAGCAAAAATGACTATATCTGAGTGAAGATAAAAGTTTAAATAAGGAAGGAGGAAGGGTAATTTTGTGCCATCTTGGTACATTGCTGAACACTGTGCATATGAAAGCTGTTTAAATATCTTTTTTCCTGCTAGTTTTGGTAAAAAATTGTCTTAGGAGAGTTAAAATACTGTTTCCTTTGTTTGTGTTTATGTTTTAAAAACCTGTGAAAATCCAGAAGATCTCAGTTATGAAAAGTAAATGGTCCATATTTTCTCCTTTATGGTAACAAAATATTGCATGCTAGAAAGGTGTGTTGCGGAAGACAAAGGGCATCCTGCAGAGGTTGTGCCCTGGAAACATTTGAGTGCTTTGTATTTTTTTCTGAAAGTGAGAGCAAAACTACATTAAAATACTCTGAATGGCCTATGAAAATCATACTCTTATTTTTGCAGTACATGTGATTCATTTCATCACAGGCAATATTTTAGCCTCATTATTTCTTCATCTTTCTGAAATAAAAAGTGCTAGTCTGTTTAGACAATGGGACACTATTGACAGTAATTACTGAAAGTATTTTTAAAAATAATGATTTTGCTGGAGGAAATATATCTCTCAACTGTAATTCTTGTTTCTAATTTCAAATACGAATTAGCCTAATGAACATTTTTAACCTAGATGTGCAATAAATCCTGTGAAGAGCTCCCATTTAAAACTGTCATACTAAATAATGGTGTATGGGAAAAAAAAAAGTAAAAGGTCCCACTAATCAGACTATTTTTGCCTGCCAGAAAAGCTCTCCTAAAATCTATCTTTAGAACAGATCTGTAGGAGTGATTATAAACTAATTTGCTTTTCTGCTGGGTGCTAGGACTACAACAGTCTACACTTAAGCAGCATTATGACCCACACTAAAAATGTAGGAAAATGCCAAATTATGGCTTATCCTAATAGAGTCATTGTAAGAGAGGGGTGTTAAACTATAAAATATCACTCAATTTTTCATAACAATAATCATTAGGGGGTAACAATTTCAGTATTTTTAATGGAGTTTTTATGCTTTTTTGGCATTTTTTTTTACTTTATTTTATTGAAAAGTCTCCTAGGTTTATGCATAGCAATTATGAATAATCAGAGGAAAGATAGATGGGAAAAGATGAGATTTCTTTCTTACAGACAATCTGGAGAAAAATGCAGGAATGTTACTTTAGAGTTGGGATTTCGAAGGTTCAGATTTTGTGTATTTTTGTGTCCCTTTATTAACACAATGAAGAAATAAATATGTGATGTATTTTAAATCCAAAATGTCTGAGTCCTCTAAGTTTATCTCTCTTTTTTTATTTTTTTTCTTTTTTCTTTGCTCTTTAAACAGAACTTTGAAAATCAGCCTTGATTTTCTACTACCATAACTAGTAAAGTTTTAAAAGCTCCTAAAATAAAAACTAGGGGAGCATGTTTCTTCCTCTGACTCAAGTTCTGACCTGCATGTGACTCCTCTGCTGTGTCCTGGCAAATGTCATAGATCTTAAAACCCAGCTTTACAGAGGACAATAAATCAGTGGATATATTTTAGCTTGGTTTAGTTATACAAATATGTTATGACTGTTGGAGTAGACATGGACATTACAGAGCCCTGATCTCTGCTAGGCCTGTTTCAGTATTATGGCAATGTCAGATTCCAATGAGGGCAGTCTCACAGATGAAATGACTAACCAGGGATCAAGTAATATCTTTCCTGATGTAGCTGTTTCCCTTAAGGAGGGATCTAATCTTGCACCCTTAAGATTTGTGTGATACCTTCTGTAGGCGCTTCTTTCTCTAGCTGCATTGATCATATAGGGATGTCCAGCTTAGATTAGGCACTGTAGACATCCAGTGTGTGGTGATGTGTCTTTGGTTTTGTAGAGAACAGTTGAAACCCTACTCTCATTATTGTAATAATAAAGCAGTAAATGATGCTATAAAGATTCAGAAAGTGAATGAAAATGTCAAGATGCATTGCTATGTTAAAACATTGGATGCTTCTACCTGGAGACCCTGGTATGTCCTTGATATGTGTGTTTATCTCAGTATGCTTATGTACAGTATTTGAGAAAAAATAATCAGGGACAAAATTCCAGCAAATCTTACCAGTTTGCAGATTTCGACACTGCTGTGCACTGCTTTTGGGACTCTGAACCATGCATGAACTGCAGAAATTCAGTTTCTGCTCTATCAGATGACAATATATATTCATATAATAGAACTAGGCATGCTGCTTGCTAGACTCTAGAAACAACTGAATGAGAAATGAAAGGTGGATGAACATGTGGCTCCCTTGGAGAGATGAGGCAGAGGATCAGAAATAACCAGATTACATTTGTGTTATGCACCATGTTCATTAAAGTAAGAATCCAAGTGAAGAGCAAAACAAATATCGGAGTGGTTGTGTGTGAAATAAAAGATTCACAGTACCCATGATTACTTTTTTTCTTTTTCCTTAGAAATTATAGGTGCCCAGTCAACATAGAATTCCTAGACAAGGCACCACTTCCATGTAAAGAATTAGGTGTTAAAGCAAGGCTGTCCCACTGGAGTTGAGAAATGCTGGTTCATTCTGCTGCATCTTCAGTTTCTGATTTCTTCATATTTTTATTTTGTTTTACAATGATCTGCTAACTACAGCTGCACCTAAAGGATATGTGCTAGGATTATTCTGAAGATTTCCCTGACTTGTGAGCCCTGTAAAGATAAAACTCCTGCTAGATTTGTGTGTATGATCAGACAAGGTGTCTCATGAATGGCATTTTGTCAAATCCTCTGGTGTATCCCCTTGCTGTTCAGCTTTTAAGGTGGTGAATTGAAGGGGAAGGCAAGTTTTTTTTGAGTTTTCTGACAGTCTTCCACAGGCTAAAGAAAATTACACTTGGCTCCCTTCACAGCATATCAGTGCTGTGGACCTGGACAGTTATTTAAGTCATGTATTTTTTCTGGTGTGCATTTTAGAACTAAAGCAGTAAAAATATTTTGTTGTGAAGCAGTGTAGATATTTTTAAGGAATTGTGGATAGTCGGTTATTTCCCCATTGCAGTTTCATCTAATCTTGGAAAGAGGCACAGCCCTATGGATATTTATGAACAGTCTGCTGTCATTTCTGACACATTCTTAGACCATGGCAGACAAATACACTGCACTACAATGGATTGTGTGTGGCATTCAGCTTTGCACTTGGGACTTTGAAAGACTCAAACCAGCCCACAGATAACAACTGTTACCCAATCTCTCAGTTATTTCACTAAAAACCACACTTCAGTGCAATATGAGGTCTGAGGTTTTGAGGTTCTAATGTTGACCTCTGTGAGGAAATTCCTACATTAAAGTAGCAGAAAGATCAAAGAATATGCACTCATAAAAATGTATGAAGCCAGTAGTGGATGCTATAATTTTATATGCAGTAGGTAATTTGTCTGTTTATCTTCCTTACAAATTCCTATTGGCAAGAGTTGCATTAAAATTCAATTATTAATTATTTTTCTTTTAGATTTCATATCTCCCTGAGAGACAACCACTCTCCCTTCCCCCCTTTGCACTTTCACAATGGTGAGAAAGATGTGAATACTGTGGATGCTTCTTTGGACTTTCCCTTTGGCATGACCAGTCTCTGGCACTGACATAACATCTTGGACAGGGCCTCATTCCTGCCACCTGCAGAAGCAATGCTCAGGCTCTTGTGGGAGAATGATGGATCTGGGTTTTGGGTAGTATGGGGAAGGAGGAGCTCTGGGAGCTGGACCTGTTTGGATGCTCGCTTTTAGCAGCAGCCCCTTCACCAGCCCTTTCAGCAGAAGCAGCACACCATCATGGGCTTCTCTCTGCTCCATGGCAGGAGACAGAGTTGCTTGGCTGGTCTGTGAGTCTCATATTCAATGCAGGAGGCTTGACTTTTCTGGGGTAATAGAAAATAAGTTTACTAATAATTTGCATTTATTTTGCTCCAGGTGTGCAGTCCCAAAAACCTCATGTCCAAGAGCTGCCCAGCTCTGCTGTGCTCTGTACTTGTGTCCCAGCAGTGGTCTAGCTCCATAAGGTGCCTGGCTTATTTTGTGGATAGGCAGGAAAAGGGATCCTGAAGGGGCCTGGTATGGCCTCTTACATCCCTATGTGCAACGTATGAGCTTCCATAAAGATACAGGATTAAGATGCCAAACATGAAGCCAAATATTCATTGTCTGAAAATGTCCCTGAATAATTATGATGTTTTTTGGTCCATATTGTTGTTTTGAACAGTTTTTTGAATGTGTGAATTATTTCAGCTGCTTTTGTTACATATAGTTGTTAAAAAACACACTTCTGGAGTTCTGGGTTCTGTGATATTTTTGTAGCTTCTGACTTTGGGTAGCTATGAGGGTGGTGTGTATGTTTCCTCTCAACAGCCTCTGTTAACAAGTGTTCCTTCAGAAACAAATGCCAGGGAGTCTGTGAGGAGCATCTTAAAAGGTATGTTTTCAACAAGAAGACATATCTTAAAGTATTATCTACTGGGAATCCTTGGGCAAAACTATTCTTCATAGCACTACTCTGAATGGCTCTCCTGGCAGTTTCTCCTCTTTTACTTGGCCTGTTGGAATGTGCTTTCTTTTCCTCTGTCTTGAAGAATAGCCAGCCTCTTCCCAGGCCATCCAATTTCAATTCATAGACTCTATCTAGATCCTTATTGATTAATCATACCCATGGCTCAGAGACTTGCTATTTATATGGAATCAACAATGTAGAGGGAAGGTTGTAGCAGGGGAGATCACTCCAAAGGAAGGCATTTCATAGTACTAGACATGTGCCTTGTTAGCAGTTTTTTTCTAAAGGCCTGCGTTAAGTTTCCCTCTTGACTCTACACTTCAAAGAGCTTGCCTGGGGCTCTAAAGAAGCAAGCTGAAACTTAAAATTAAGATCTTTTTTTCAGACAGTGAACTGTGTACTGGGACATCCCATGGAGTTTCTCTTAACACATATGGAGGAGTCTGAAGGACGGTTGTGAAGTCCTAGAAGGCAGAGGTGTAAAAAAGGAAAAAGGAAAAAATAAAGAAGCAGCTGTCAAGAAGGTGAATGTGCATACATGTGCCTATGGTTTGTGGGAGGAATATTCCAAAGCGTATTTGATAATTTTCTTTAGCTGACTGGTTAAGTAAAAATGCATTACAGAGCTGCAAGCTGGAATGCAATGTATTATAAAAATACATTAGAGAATTAAAGAAACTTTAAATTAATGCATTCTATCCAGTCATGAAAATAGGTAAGGCGAAGAAAAACAAAATCAAACCAAACACTGAACGAAAAAAATTTAACATACCATCTAAAACTATATGTAAAATAAAATGGACCAACCAAATAATGATCAAGGCAAGCAAGCAAGCAAAAATCTTACAGAGCTTTTAAAAGGTAGAGTTTCAAAAATTAAATGCTATTTATAGATATTATGTTAAATGTCAACACATAAATATACACACATACATACGTGTTAAAAGTATAAGTATACACATAAGTGAACACACATACAAGTGTTAAAAAGTATTTTCAGTGCCGTGTGGTATGTTTTCATGCAAGTAGTGAGTGCAGAGCTGTACATAAATGCCTTTCTGCAAAGAAGAGGGATAGTGAGTGACTCAGTATTCTGATTTTTAATCTTTTAATCTTTTTAATCTTTTAATCTTTAAAGATTCCCATTGTGCAAAATCTATCCAAATCTTTGGAAAGGTTTTGCACAATGGGAATCTTTACATTTGTAGAATTTTCAGAACTTTACCTTGACTTCGCTATCTGGTTTCTATCGGGTCATCATTAAAATCCTGGAGTGCTTCTGTTATAGCAAGTTTCATCAGATTGATAGATCTTCAATATAGATATTAAACAACTGATATTCATATTTGCCATCAGGAAAAAAAAATTGGGCTGCTTAATTTGGAAATCATGGCTTTCTCTTACTCTTCTTTATTTGATAGGATTTACTAGATTTTCAACATAAATTTGGGGGACTGTTGCTTTTCAAAGCTTGAAAAATCTTAGCATAGGCTGAATAAGGGGTGCTAAGCATAATTTTTTGAAAAGAAAAGTGAAATAAAACATGGATACTTTGATAATGAAATTCCTGTTGACATGTTTCAATATGAATTGACCATCTTAAAACTGAGGTCTTTTGACTACAAGAAAAGTGGAGAAGGTCTTTTTTCAAATGGGGGATAGCTTCAAACTGAAAGAGAATAGATTTAGATTAGATATTAAGAAAATATTCTTTACCATGAGGGTGATGCACTGAGAAGCTGTGGGTGCCCCATCTGTGGAAATGTTTAAGGATTGGATGGATCTCTGAGAAACCTGGTCTAGGAGAAGTTGTCTCTGTCCACAGCAGAGAGGTTGGAACTAAATGATCTTTAAGGTCCCTTTCAACCCAGGCAATTTTAAGATTCTGTGAAAGTAGCTTCTGGACCTTAATAAATGAAGATCTTAATTGCAGAAGAAAGATCACACATAAGCAGTTAGATGTGTGTTGCAAAGGAACTATAATGCAGGGACACAGCTGCACCTTTCTTTGGGGAAATCATATTTCCCCTTCCCTGGGCTTTGGCTGCTGTCTCCATAGAGGCACCTCTAAGTGCTTGAGATACTTTTTAATAAGCATGAGAAGGCTGCAAGCAGGCAGTTCAAAAGCACTGCTGAATGCACCTCTCCACCTTGTTGCACTAATCCTGTTCCACAGAAACTTCCACACCCAATATTTTTCTTATGGCACTACTTAGGGTAAAGATGTTGTGCCAGAGGTTCATGCAAATACAGGGAGGTAGAAACACAATTTTTTTTTTCTTTCTGATGTATCCCTGAGAACATGTTAATTTGTCATCTATACAATGTGACCATTTGGGTCAGCTAGAAAGAAAAGAAAATCAATGATGAGAGTCATCTAGGGGAACAGGAAATATATTCCCCATAATTGTGTAAATGACCAGCTTCTGTCTCTCTGATACTGAGGAGAAAATGTGGGGGTTTTTGATTTCTGCCAAAGGCTGAAGGCTGCACTGAGACATGTGCTACTGCTTCTTGCTAAGTCGAGATATTTGGCAGAAGGCCCAAAGAGAGAGTATGAGAGAATAAAAAGTCTTTGTGCCAAATGTTCTTTTGAGTGCCTGAAAGCTGGATTAGTCTTTTTTCTCTGTGAAATCATATAATTAGTAATCTCAAGCATCAGTCTGGTAATTTGCAAAATGTCTGCACACTTTAATATGTCGTTTGCTTAACATGTTTGATAACAACCTCAGAGATACTGGGGCTTTTGACTTGTAGTATTTATAAACTGCACCTCGCCCTGAGTGTTTTTCTACCAGTTCTACACAAACTTTCTCACAGATTGTGTCAGCTCACAGCTGCTGGAGAAGAAATGTGGGAAGCATCTCATCTGCAAAAAGCCAAGTGGCTCCATTTCTGTACCATAAAGGAACATGCAGCCTTTGCTGCTGTCATCATCCTCTCATCCACTGCCTGTCAAATGGGGTGGCTGTGGTGGAGCAGCTCCTCTCTGGGCACCTGCAGTGGGAGGTGGGGTAGGACACAGCAGGCAGGCTGCAGTCAGGGAGCCCATCCTGAGGTGAGGACTGGGATAACGTGCAGAAGCTTCTTCTGCTCCTCTTCCAGTGGGTGGACATATGCAGAGCTGGAAACTCCCAAAATGATTGCTGCTTGTGATCTTGTCTCTGAATGCTTTGTGGTTTTGTGAACCTAGAGATTACCCAATTTCAAAATTAAAAAGTTGGTCCTAGGGAGAGCAACACTCTAGGCTGAGTGGGGTCATATGGAGAAGAGGAAATTATCCTTCAGGCTACCTGAAAATCGGTTGTGTTTTGAATTCCTATTTCTTTGGCTAAAAGCTTGGTATGAAGTAATAATTTGTAGCTATTGCCATAAAAAGGTACTGACTTTTCTGAGAGAGAGGAGGTAAGATTATTTAAGACTGGCTCACTCCTGCCAGAGGACTGACTGAATACAATTAGCCTCAGAAAGGCTGGGAGATAGCTGTGGGCTCTCCAGGTCCAAGAGATGCTACATGAAGTGCTCCATCTGTAGTTTTTGTTTGTGAGAACAGCTAGGACTATGCCAGCTTGCTACTTTATTCCAGTAAGTCTTTTCTTCTTGTAGTAGAGCTATCTCAGCAGTCCATTTCAGTGCATGGATTTTGCTATGGGAATATCTGAAGCTAAATCTCACAGATTCATTAGTGAGCTCTTCTCAAGGGAATGCTTATATTGTAGTTTTTCCTTGATGTTTTTCCAAAAGGGAAAATGTCTTCCCATACAGATGGCTGTAAATGACGGCTGGCAGACAAACTGATGGATGAGATTTTTCTTGGCACCATGCAGAAGATTATGCTTGGCAGTGTGACTGTGGCAAACCATTCATTAGTTCAGGTTTTAAAGGCTACTGGATAGCGTTGTCATATGAACTCTGCTCATCCTCCTTCACCCAAGTGGACTAATTGGGTTAATTGAGGGGTAGAGGAGCTGGGCCAACATCTGCAGAACAAACACTTATCAAGAATGACTCTTGTTGTTTTAAAATGATTCTCTCAGGAGAGAAAAAAATCATATCAAATCCAAGAAGCCTGGGAGGAACTGCAGTTAGCAGTATTTTCTCTGTGTGTGTTGCCTACAAGTGGCTCTGCAAAATATTCCAAGCAATCACCTATGGTTTTTTTAGCAATTCACCTGAAAACCTCTCCCAAGATGCTAGAGACATCAGAGTAAAATAGAAGTGAAAAACAATGCTGTACTTTTGACCTAAAATTGATTCTCCACTGGTCTAAGTAGAGCATACTCTGTCTGGAATTTTCAGTGCCCAAAGTGAACAAGTGATTTTAAGAACTGTAGCTGAGGTGCAAAGCATGGGAATGTGAATATAGTAAATAGGACCTGTCAATAAGGTGTGTTTGTAGTTTTCAGAAATAATTGTATGGGAATATATAATATATACACCGATGAGGGTTGGCTCTCAGTTGCCTCTTCTCAAAGCTGAACAGGCTCAGCTCCTCCAGCTTTTTCTTGTAAGAGAGATGTTCCAGCTCCTTATTCACCTTTGTATGATCCAGTCCAGGAGCTCTTGCACTGAGGAGCCCAGAGCTGGACACAGCACTCCAGATGTGCCTCACTGGGGTGGAGTAGAGGGGCAGGATCACCTCCCCTGACCTGGCAATGCACCCCAGGATGCCATTGGCCTTCTTGGCCACAAGGAAGCACAGCTGGCTCCTGACAGCTTGTATAGATACAATGTATATAAGGATCTGGAGGGAAGCTGCCAAAAGGATAGAGCCCCACTGTGGTCCCTTCCAACCTTACCCATTCTATGATTCTGTGATAGTGTAGAATAGGATAGCAAAAAATTAGCATTTTTGTCCTGCTGTTACTATAGTACAACCCCACGTGTCATCTGAAAATAAAGCAACGTGAATGCCTTTCCTGAGATGCACCACAACTGTGTCATGCCTCATTGTTACCACTGAGGACACAGGAATTACTGCTGTGTCTGTAATTGATTTTTCTGTTCACTGGCCAGACAAGGAAAAAAAAGCCACCAAAGAAGAACACTAAGTAAGTTTTTAAAAATAAAAAAAAAGCTTTGTTTTTGATAATTTTCCCAATTTAAAAAATATCGTAAGATTTTCAAACCAATTAAAAATGTGCAAAATAAAATTTTAAAAAAAACCCCTTGTGAATACAATTTTATTTGATTTTGTTTTATTTAATAATCTTAATTCACCATAGTTTTCACATGTCTAGACTATATATCATCATTTGTTCAATCATTGTAAGAGGTGCTGCATTTTCAATCAGAATAAATATCTCAGTTGCAAATCCAGATGTCACCTTTATTGGAAAAAAAAAAAATTACTCTGTCCTTGACATTCTGGCCCAAAAACCACCTATCAAACCAAAAATATTGAGTTCAAAGGGTTTTGAATTTGATCTTTAGAGGTAATGTTCACTAAGGTTGCTGCTGATGTACATTTACCAGTGCTGCTTTGGGAATTATGCGTCTTTTCCCAATGTCTGTGCTGCCAATTCTCTCTTCAGTGCATGAAATGAAGCTGAAATGGAGTTGTGCTTTGTTTTGTGTTCACAAAAGAAAGCTGAAGCTTGTGTTCCCAAAATCTTGGCTGCTTTTTTCCCCAACTGCACTAATGGCTGGTCAAATCAAAGATTTCATCCCTAACAAAAAGTGTCACATTGCTTGTGTCCTCACATCACAGAACTGCAGTAATGTCAGAACCATTGCTGGTAGAGTAAAAATAAACTATGTTCAAGTTTTTCCCTAACAGCTGTTGCATGGATATTATATAAAATATTGCAGAATGTTAAAATTAATTGAATGAAGAAATTAGATAGTGTATTTGTTTTCATATATCTTATTCTGACATTTAAAGAGCAAGTTAGATGGAAATCCTGACTTGGCAGTGGTTATATAAAATTCTGATTGGTTAGAAATGACAGCTACCAACACTTATTAAAATATTGAAAAAATGCAACGATATCGTGTGAGAGTGTGTGTTTTGTGTGTGTGCAGGAGATTTTGCAAGTTCGTTTGCATCCTTCCTCTCTACAGTGACACATTGAGACTGATATGACATACTGAAATTGCTGAAGTGTAGCAGAAAAATAACTTACATTTGTTTTCCTTGTCAATCAGTATGAACAAAGCAAATAAACTATGTGAACAAGAAAACCCTCTTTCTTTTCTCTGTTCATTTAAGAGTAGGGCAGTGATCTAGAGCCCATTCTGGAAAAGTGATATATTATAACCACTAATTTTATTTATTTTACCAATAACATCCAATCACTCATTTGTTTGAATATTGTGGTATAGAATAGTGACTAATCACTTAGGAAAATGGATGAAGTAAGTTGACAATATCCTGAAATACTGTCTATTTTTCCTACAGATGATAATTTAATAGGGTCATTCCATTATAATCATTAATGTGGATATGCTTTACATGAATAAAAAGTGCATATGTATCTACTTTGAAAGCATATGTACCTACTTTGAAAGACTGGGTTACTGTAGTACTTCATATGGGAAATCTTCCTCATCATACCCAAGATGATAAAAAGTCTAAAGTGTATAAAAGATACAATGTGGATTGAGAATCATGGATAAATGTAATTTCCATTTTTCTATTTATTGTTAATGCTTCTTTTCTTACCTATAGCATAGACTCAAACAAATAAAGCTTTGCAGATTTTAAATAGTCTCTGTGACCTCCAAAAAATTACCTGGAATAGAATAAAATAAGATACATTTATTTCATGTGAGACTACAGAGCTGCAGTTTCTGCAAGCTGATATAGGAACTGGTTTCTGCAGGAGTTAATCAGGTATCTGTGGTTGCCATCTCCTTCCTCTTCCCTTTGGTTGAAAATGCTTCTCACTGGTCTCTGCACCCCATTGTAGGAGGTAAACTGGTAGAGAACTAAACCTAAAAGAGGGGAAATTTTTCTTCCAGTTCAAATCCCTGTCGTACCATCTTCACTATCAAATGACAGTGTTCATGCAAGCAGGGGATGAAAGAATGCTGGACAAGACACAAGGGATCTTATTTTGCTTCCAGTAGCTCTTAGTCATTAGATGGATTTAACTGTATCACCCAGCTGTCCTGCTGTCTTTGCAGAGAGCATAAAATAGGGCCTTTTTGATTTTTTCCCCTGCTATTTATATATGTCTACTGCAATGATGGGAATCCTGAAGATAGAAACATAATAAAGCTGTGACAATTTTTTTAGCTCTTGGCAACATGATTTCTTCTTCTTTGCTAATGGCAAGTATATGTGTTGATGCATGATCTGTGCAACTTTCAGGAAAGAAAAGATCCAAATGACTGAGCAGAAGGGTAACAGGAATAAACATCAATGTTTAAGTGTTGAGGCTAGGAAAGGTGATCATGATGAATGATGCTTTTCAGAAGATTTTCTTGATTTAATGCAAGGTTTGCATTCCTACACTAAATACCTTATATTCTATTTTTGAGTTGAATTACAAAATAGCAATCTAGAGTAGTAACTTCCATTCTTCCCTGGGGTAATCTTCCCACAGAAGTAGAGGAGTAAGGGTCATAACTTAGAGTGAGATGCACTTTGCCAATGTAACTGAAATTTTATTCACCTGAAGGAAAGAAATATAAAGGTTCCTTCCTACCATGAAGGAATAAAAAAAGTTTTATCTAAAATGAAGACTAGTAATTGTTTAGTTTTATTTTTTCCAGGAACATGATACTGATTATTGAAGTTTCTAGTTCTGATTTCTGAGATAGGTATTGATGATTTCTCTACAAGAAAAAAAGTCTGTAAAAGTGGCAGGTTAATTACAGCATATGCCATTAATGAGTCAGGTTATTTCTGTTATTTTCCAAGCTCCAATCTCATGATACACTGCTAGATCTTCTGGAACATAATTTATATGTATATTATGTTATGTACAATCATTAGGAAAACTTTACAACCTGTACACATAAAGACCTCAGTCTCTTTCTTCAGTCCCTCTCCACACTGATTGCAGAAAGGACTGCTTGCATTAGCAGCAAATGAAATACTTTTGCAGTGGTTTTTAATAACTAATTTCTGTAGGATTACAGAAATGACATTCGGTTCTTCAAACAATTTCTGCAGAGCAAGCAGCCTACTTTGAAATCTGTGCTAGGACGAAAAGAAACAAAACCAAAATGTGAATCACCCAAAGTATTATCCTCCTTTTGTGGAATGATCCAGTGGCTTAATGAGGGTAATTTGTTTTAGATTGTGGGGAATTCTTTATCTACTGTATAGAAGCTTTAATTTCACATGGATATGACAGAACCTGTACTTGCTGCACTGGAGCTTAATTATTTGATAGCATAAGGACCTGAAATCCCTACTTTTCCTCTCAAAGAATTTTCATGGCATTTTCTAGATGGCAAATAGAAACTAGAGGATGGTTAGCTAAGATTTCTCAATGTTTGAAATATCTTTGTATATTTTTCTAAGATGTTTTTGCTTTATACCCAGAAAATTTCAAGGCATCTTTATTAAAGATCCCCCAAATACTATTGATAGTATGTGGTTATTTTTTGTTCTCTTCCATTTTTCATATATATTTTGACCCTTTGAAATGCTTTTCTTTATTGTACATGAATATGAATGCTTCATTTCATTGCACTCTTTTTCCAGAAGTCTTACAATGCTTATTACTACAAAGGAGGCATTCAAAGTTTTTTGTCTCTGTGTGAAAACTTTGCTCACAGAATTTTACAATATCTCTTTTAACTGGTTTCCATTCCTGATGGCTAATTTTGTACATGGTACTTTGTTTTCCCTTAGTGGTTATATTACGGCGTTTGTGTAGACACAGTAAAGCAGTATAAAGTTATATGATAAGAGAGTGAGGACACAAAATTTCAGGATGAGTGATATACAGAATACAAATTAAAACTAATATAGTGAAAAAAGTAAGTGGTTTGAAGTTCTTATCCTACCACTAAATTTACTTTCTTTTGTAGATTCGGTGTCTAGGGTTTTTTATGTACCTTTCATAAAATGAAATTTAGTGAATTTGTGTTAGGGTAAGTGGATATAAGATATGTAACTCCTATCAAAATTAAAGATAATGTGAATCTGCAAAAGTGGGATATGTTTGTTCTACTATATATTATACATGCCCAATATATCCTAGGATAATTTTTTTTCTTATTCACAAATAAAGAACTTTACAAGCATTTTATTATGAAAAAAATGAATGTATTTATTTAAATTGCTTTATTGGCATATATACCAGTGGAATTGTTTGGAAAATAATTAAAAGTAATTTTTTGGGCAGCCTGTGCTAGTAGCTGTAAAAATATTTGCTCAATGTCATTAAAGGTATAAAATAACAGAGATTGCAAAGTTCAGACAGATAGTATGAATTACTTTCCTCATCCTCTACTGAATTAAAAATTACAGTATAAAGTGAAGAAAATCAGTGTTTGTGTATAAAGAGATTTTTTTCCTCCTAGATTTTTGATTTAAATGTAACATTTCAGCATATCAAAATATGATGGATCATGGATCAATTGCTTGCATTGTGTTATATAATTTCAACTGTAGCACAGCATGATGTGGTTGAGTATAATCAAACCTGACATGGTACAATACATTGAGTGGTGACAAAGACCACAGACTGTTCACTGGAATTTGTTATACTGAAAAATGCATAATTCCCCAATGAAATGTTTAGCAGTTTATGTTTTGTTGATGAAGATCCAGAGTGTAATTGCTATCTGTGGGTTTTGCCTCTAGGAAATTCACGGGGTATGTAGCCTACATCAAGTTTTGTTCCTTCCTCAGGCCTTTTAGGTGCTGACACTGTGAAATGACAATGGGGTGAATCTAGACATCAGTGTTGGTCTCCTGTTCTTAGGGCTTTTTCCTTGTAGAAGCTCTTGTTTATTGTTTGACATTAGAGATATTAAAGATTGCTGAAGTATTCAGTACAGAAGCTTTGCATAAAGCACACAAAAAATCAAATAGCTGCAGAACTAAGGGACACATATTGCTTCACATAACTAGTATTCCTGCCCATACAAGGTTGTAGGTCAATATCAGCTAAAGTTCAGATTTTTTTCTCTCTTTCTTCTGATCGTAATGAGCTATCCTCAGGAATATCTGGCCTTGTATAAGCAACTGCTGAAAGTTTAGTTAAAACATTTCCCAAACTCCAGATCCTTTGGTAACTGGCTGATGAACCAGAAAGGGTGTTTTGGTAGCTCTCCTCTTACCAGATTGCTCCTCTTATTGGACTCAGTTAGAGCAGCATGAATGGAAATGATAGGTACAGATATGGAATAATGAGGATTGTCCTGTTGCCTCCCTTGTTTGAAAGATTTGGGTCCCCATGTTCCCAAACTAACTTTGCAGTGCCAGGCAGAAAAATTTAAAGGGTGATTCCTTAGTAGATTTTATTTCTGAATTTTGTTTGAGTGTTTTCTCTGTATCCTGCCAGTTGTTCTCTGTCTGCCTGTAGGAAGGTTTTGGAATACCATGTCGAAGTCTCTTCTGGGCATAAAGTCTGGAGACATGGATTGTGAAAACATATGCCTGTATGGGTACTTTGGCATTGATATACTTTCATTTTAAAGTTTTTGCCATAGGGAAAAAGAAAAAAAATAATATTGCTAGAGGTACACAGCTCTTTATGGGAGTCCAAAAATTAATGTAGTTTCTAGATTAAATTTATGTTTCTGCTTCCCGCTTCATTGGTACAGGCCCACATGGAGCCTCATCCAACTGTTCTTCTTTAGCCAGTGTTTTCTGCCTGAAATAGTTATACTATTTTTGGAAAAGAGATCAACTCTCCATTCGAGTGTTAATTACATTGCAGCTCTCATTTCATGTATGGCAGATTGCCTTACAGAGCCGAGTTTAATGCATTTCTAATTAAAAAAATCCAAATGAAACAATATGATGTTACTTCTCAAAGATATCAAATTGTTCATCTTCTTATTTTCACAGCTCACCATGTTAAAACTGGGACCTGTGAAGTGGTGGCGCTTCACAGATGCTGCAATAAGAATAAGATAGAAGAAAGATCACAGACAGTGAAGTGTTCCTGCTTCCCTGGGCAGGTAGCAGGTACCACCCGGGCAGCTCCTTCTTGTGTTGATGGTGCGACTCCTTCTATTGCTTCTTTTCTTTGTGTTCCTGGGAATTTTGCTGGCTTAAGATCATTAATGACACCCACTCCATTACAGTTAACTATTTAAAATAAGTAGGAAATCTTCTGCATTTTGACGGAAGTGTCCAAGGTGAATGGGAGAAAGATGGAAAAATTAATTATTTGCTATTGCTTCGTTGAAAATGCTAAACAAAATTATTATGCCAGAGAAAGAGGCCTCTTGAGAGGCTAAATTTGATCTAACTAAAAAGAGGACTTTTGGAATTGTATGAAATTCACTTAATTAAAAGTATTTATGCAAAACCTACATAAGCATATAATTTTCATGTACTACAGTATTACATCTTTATATATTTATCTCACTGGAAAGAAACCAGCAAACAAACAGAACACAGTTCTGTCAGTTTTTCATCTTTTTAGACCTACACTGTTATTCCTATTCACAGTGCAATATTAGTGTCTTACTTAGCAATTTTGGTACAGGCTCCTATGTTTTATTTTGGAAAATACTAGATAATTTTTCACATCTCTTTTTCTGAGAGAGTGGCAGGATTCACCCTTTACATGATCTCTTTAATGTTGATATGTTGTTGGTTGTCAGAGAAGCTGTAAATATGTCATCACTGGGGAATAAATTTAATCAAGCTATGCTAGGCTATATTCTAGACCAAGCAAAAGAAGAGATTCTACTTAAGACTTTGAAATCTGGCTGAGCAAGATAAAAATGAAGTTGGGAAGAAATGCTGTGAAGAAATTGACTTTGAAGCACTTAGCACCTTTTGCAAATTGGAAACCTAATTTCTTCTGAAGGTTCTGAGGTGGCTGAAAATCACAGACTGGCTGTCAGTCAACAAGTTTCTCATATTTTCCTGGAAAATAAAAGAAATGTTGCAGCATAATGACATCTTAAAGTTTCCATTTCCATAAAACACAAATACATTTGTTTTCTTTTGTAGCTTCAATAGTGGAGCAGAAATGGTGGTGCCACATGCAACCATGTCTTGAAGGGGAGGAATGTAAAGTTCTTCCAGATCGTAAGGGATGGAGCTGTTCCTCTGGGAATAAAGTGAAAACAACTAGGGTAGGTATGATACCAACCTGACATGTTACCAACAAGTAAAAAAAAAGAAAGGTGCACAGGAAATTGGGTGCACAAAGAAGACCTAAGTTGAGAAGACTAAAGAAGCATGGGAAGAGAGTTGTACTGGGATTGGACTTCCTGGTCCCTCACACTTTTCTCAGCATACTTTTCAATTGCTTGAACATAGTAAGCTGTGTCCAGACCTTCTCAGGTAAGCACTGGAGATAGTAGAGTTGATCCCTTCAACTAACAGTAATGATCAAATGCATTATAATCTAATATGTATTTCTCTCTGAAATCAGTTGCACTGTGTCTGTACACTTTTCTAACCTCTTCATTCAAAGGGTATCAAACCAGCATATTTTTCAGTGACATGGAATTACCACATTTCTACATAGAAAGCACTGAGCATGGTAAGCATTTGAGGTGTCATTACAGGATGATCTGTTTTTTTCCATCTTGTATAACCGTGATTTACTAAAAAAATTTGACAGATTTTCAGGGAGTTCCTTTCCTCCACTTTACACTTTTCATATTATTGGTTAAAATTTATATTAACAGAAATATATAAGCTCATATACAATGTCTGACAAACAAGTAAACATGCTGTCAACTTTGCATTTTAGTGGGTAACAGAAACAGAAGAAAAACAAATTTTTAGATAAGCATTAAACGCACAAACTTCCTAAAATTACGGCATTGTATCTTGTCAGGGTCAACACAATTCTTCATCAGCATACAAAAAATGAAAATGTACTCTGAAGACACATATGCATGTGTTTAAGTATAAACACCTTCCTCCCTGCACCCCAGGACGTGTACTCATGACTGATTTTTCTTTTGTGTACTTAATAGTTTGTAGTGTCAGGCCATAACATGCTAGGTTGGTGTTTACTCTAAACAGGTGTTTGAGCATCTATGTAATTTTACTGAAATATTCCTTACATAGGCACTAAATTTCTGGTACACATTGGTTGTGGTGAAATAAAGCATGTACTGACTGAATTATAGTTCTTCTGTTCCACAGAGTACTCTATGTTTCAGTTTCTGTATTTATAAATCTCCAAAACATTTTGACATTCTTTGAAGGAAGGATGCTTCCAAAATGTTTGCTTTAAAGTTCCCTTCCTGAAGCCACTTTTAGATGTGTTTCTTCTGAAAACAACCTTGCTGGAATGCTGCCCACACTTAACTTTATAAATGCCAATGCAAATCTGATTATATGCATGTAAAATATATGTGCATATAGAATATAATCAAAAAGGAACCAGATTGATGCTAAAGAAATAAAAATATATAAATATATAAATATATAAATATATAAATATATAAATATATAAATATATAAGCATAAGCATAAGCATAAATAGAAATAGAAATAGAAATGTGTGTGTTTTGAAATTTTTCCTGGTTACTACTACACAACACTATTAGTGTTACAGAATACTTGCCATTTTCTATGTATTGAGAGAGTTTAACGAATCGTAAGTAAAAATGTGGACCTGAATTATATTTCTCCTGGAAAAAAAGAGGTTACAAAAAGGGGAAAAAACCATTATGATTGCTTTGATGAGATTTATTCTTCACAGATTTATTCTTCTTTGTCAGACTATAGGTTTCTCTGCATTGGTTGAGGTGATGAAGTTTTTCTGCTGTTAGGGATCTAAATAAGCCCAAGGCTCCTGTCGCCAGGAGCTTATGCCTTTGTTGTTGTTAGACTTTTAGGTTTGTGTCTTTGCAGCAGCTGGAACTTTCTTGTTCTCCATGGTGGGGGCAATCCTCAGGACTCATTTCATAGCTCTTCCATAATGATGCTTTGGAAAAGCCAGTCCTTTTCTATATGTGCTATCATGAACGCTGATTCAGTACGATGGCCACCATAACCTGCTTACAGACCTAGCACCACTGAAAAGGAAACACTAGTCACCTTAAATTCCCCCTATTTGTCCTGCCTTCCAGTTTGTCCAGATGCTCTATGTTTTCCTCCTTTTCCTTTCATTTCCCACAGAGCTGCAAGGCTATTCTGAGACAATAGCAAACTTCAATTCAAATTCTGACTGCAAGTTTCCCTAAGTCATTGAAACCAGGTCAGTGACAGGTGAAGGAAGGTCTCTCTTTCAGAATCAGTGACCTGTGATTTTAAGAGACATCATTCTGATGGCCAGTAAAATACATATTGCTATTGGAATTATGTGTGGTTCTTTGTGTTAACAGAGTAGCTTATTATCAAAGGGCAAGTAATTTTCCCTTATATGTAGTCACTACCATATTTTTGTAGCTCCTCTTTCTGCTCCCCAAGGTCTATAGAAATAAAAGGAAAAAATTCTAAATTGCTCTTTTTTTTCCAAAATTCTCCCCCTTTTCTTTTGAGAAAAATAAAAAATAACTGTACAGAGAGCCAATATTAAGAAGTTATGAATAATAAGTTTCTGATTGTCAAATGAAATAACCTATATGTGATTATCATGTGTAATGTAAAAGCGTAAAGAAATAAAGGGAACTAAATAACTTGGGTGATTTAAGTAAATTACAGAAAAACCTTCTCAAGGCTTTCCTGAAAGGCCAAAAAAAAGTTTATCTTCACCTCCAAACATTTTCTGTAAGTTTGCCTTCTTCATGTGCCAAAATCCTGACCCAATTACCAGCTGAAGTACTGTCTTCTACAGGATACCAAATTGAAAAGTAGCACCTACATTTCCACATCATGAGTTGTTAATAGTTAACCTCTATGTTAGAAATAAGAACAGTGGAGGAAGGAGGTATTTTGAATGTCCACCTCTGTTTGTTTATATAATCTCACTATTGTAAAAAATTATGATACTGACTTCCTAATAGTTATGGTATTAGTCACTAAGCAAAACAGGCCAGATAAAAAATGGCAGAAAACTAATTGATTTTTAAAAATGTGGTCTACTTGAGGTTTTGTATTTTGTTCAATTATGTAGATCTAATAAGGTCATACAAGAATAATGAATTAGAAGTACTCAGAATTCAAACGTTAAGAAATCAAATTTGGAAATTATTTACCTTTAGAATAAAAACCTGGGTATTATTTTCCTAATCTGTTTACATATTAGTGGGGAAAGGTTGATATTAAGAATTAACCATAGAAAAGAACTGAATATGGGGAAAAATGTGTATGAATAAGATGAGTACTGACTATTTTGGGGCTATGTAGCCTGCAGGAGAGGAAGGGAGAAAAAGACACTGACAACTTAGGTAAATCAGTAAATTTTTCTACACCATATAAAGAAATATGGGCTTGTGTTCCCAGTCATAATACCAAAACTAAAGAGGATGTTCATTAATACATTAGGAGAATTATGCCAGGATTATGACCATAGCTGCAATTTTACCAGGCACACTTGGGCATCCTCCTCCAGGCTAAGAAACTGTTGTGAAAGGAAACTATTGCATTTTTCCCCCACATGGCAAGTCTCAATTTTTGATACATAAACACAAAATTTTTGTCACATTACCCTCTCTAAATGATGAAAAAAGAGTTTCAAAAAAGTGAAAAATCCTTTTTTTTGTTTTTTACATTTGCAGTACTCTTTCTTCTACAGCCTCTTTCTAATATAATTATTCTAGTTCCAGAAGTTCTCCTTCTTGTTTTCTTTCTCTTTTTTTTTTTGTGTTTCCTTTCTCTTCTTGCAATACAGGAAAGGGTCTGTATTAAAAAAAAAAAATTTCCCATCAGCTGAAAAATATACTGTTATTACGTATAAAACTGAGAATGACATTTTAAAAATTCTCTGATTTTATATCAAACAGACAAGCTCTTTACAAAGAGTGAAAACTAACATTTTGCAGTCAGATAAAAGCTGAAGAGAAAGAATTAAATATTTCTCTTAGTTATAGGGTATATTCCACATCAGAGGTCTGTCTCTGGATAGGGCTTTTCCCTGGGCAGATCTAGATGCCAGGCTTTATTTGTACTTTTAAAAAGAGTACATTGCCTGCTACCTTTGTGATACAGGTAGGCTTTACATAAAGTGCTCCAGTGCCTCCTGGGGTCCCAGTTCTCCAGGCAACCACCCTGGGAATAGCTTGGAACATGTCATGGCTCCTGGGCAGCTCATAAACCTGTGTGCCTTTCCTGCAGAATTTAGAGAAAAAGAACAAGGTAAAGTGGTGTATGCTGGGTCTCATCTTGAGATTCTGGAAGTGGAACATGACTGAAGAAGTGTGTACTTGCTCCAGGCAGTGCGAGAGTGTTCCCAGACTGATATTTTATAAACATATAGAAAAGTATGCAATGGTATTTTTCATGAGAAAAAGTATAGAAAAAAACAAGCTATTTCAGTTGAAAGGGACATACACTGATCATCACATCTGGCTACCTGAACAATTCAGGGCTCATCAAATTAAAACATGTAAATCATAACATTGTCTAAATGTCTCTGAAACACTGATAGGCTTGGACACCTCTTTAGGAAGCCTCTTCCAATGTTTGACAATTGTCTTGGTCAAGAAAACCTTCTGGGTGTTCAGTCCAAACCCTCCCTGGTGCAGTGTCGAACAATTTCATTGCATAGTAATGAAATGCTACCTTGTCCTCAGTCTTTTCATTTTATTTGGTAGAACTGCCTGTGGAATGAGGCATAGTTTAACATTAAACTGTGGTTAAATTATGTGGGGTAGAATTTACTGGACTTTGCTTGGGTTAGGACTCTCTAGAGTGAGATAACCAGCCCAAGCTCTAGACTGTCTTTTTACTTTTAGATAGAGTTGTTCACTTCCAGAGGACAGTTGATTTTGTTCTAAGTCTGATAAATTGTCTTCTGGTGGTGCTTATGTTTCTCAAATAATCTAGAGGAAAACTATCATGACTAACTTAGCTGCTAATGTTTAGATATTTAATGTTGAATAAGAAGCAGCTAGCTTAGATAATTTAGTCACTTTGATGTGGTTTTCAGCAGGAAGATGACCATAAAGGCCCATTCATTCTTTGTCAGTTTGGGAAGCTGTGGACTTTGACCCCTATCAAATGCAATATAATATAGTATAATATAGTATAATATAGTATAATATAGTATAATATAATATAATATAATATAATATAATATAATATAATATAATATAATATAATATAATATAATATAATATAATATAATATAATATAATATAATATAATATAATATTTTAAAAATGCTCATATTCTGAAGGTACACAGCAGTGAGCTGAATTAGTGACTCATACGATGATGAGCAACATGTCCAGTATCTACTACTCACTAAAAATTGGCAACAGTTCCTGTTTTAGAATTGTTGGTGTAATACTAATACTAATAATATAAATTAAAAACAATGGAAAAATCAGATACATAGTCAATATTGATTATTAACCCCTGAAAATCTCTAGAAATTGAAAGTGAGTAACGTTTTCCTATAAACAAGGGAAAGAAGTATTTTCAGTCAGGTTATTAAGGGCTATGGTTTGGAAATGAGCATTCAGCTTCTGGAATAGCTGAGCACCTACACTTTTAAGAAGGGTTGAAGGAACTGGAATGTGGAGGAAAGCAAACTGCAGAACAGAAAGAAATCAATACCTAGTATATTACTATGTAACTATATGCCAAACCAATAGCAGAAATAGAGTACTGCAATAAAATAAAATAAATATTACAAGGGCAGAGAGAAATAAAAGAGAAATATTACAGATCCAAAAATAAATCCATAGTGAGTATATTTATCTACATTCCAAATTCAAATCTGAATTCCAAATCAATACCAAAGACAGACGACTAGTGTGAAAAGAACAGATATATTGCCAGGATGCTGAGAAATCCATACTCATACTGAGAGCATCTATACCTTCAAAAACAATATAGGAGATAGCCTGAGCTCAGTTATTTGAAATATTCCAATTTATCTAATTTTACATTATGGCTTCCAGAATTTAAAGAAAACTCAAAATTGAATAAGTTCCTTGGAAAAATAGAAAATTTACTGTCTGAACACACCAACTGGCTTCATTTGAAGCCAAATTGTGTTCAGTATATGCATCCCACTGCTCTCAATCAATGCAGTTTTGTTACTATTTATAAATGCTGCTTACATTTTTACTCTATCACCTCTTTCTCAATTGCAGATGCTGAGTTGTTTCTAAATTAATTACAGCTGATGAAAGGGGAGACAGTAATTTTATTTATGTTTCCATTTATAAAGTATGCTGTTCATAACCCTTTCAGCATGAGGAATGGAAGGACCCTTGTCTGGTACCTTTATATTTTGGTGGGCTACTCAGATTCCAAGTATCAAGAGGCAGCATAAAGTGGTGACTCAACTGCTATCAGTGCTGTAATAACTGCTGCTTGAGTAAGACATAATAACAATAATAATAATAATAATAATAATAATAATAATAATAATAATAATAATAATAATAATAATAATAATAATAATAATAATAATTACAAGAGAGCTAAAATGTGTCCCTGGATATGAAAGGAGAATGGCATTTTTCTTGTAACTGAGCCTTACCTAGTGTTAGCAATGCAGCAATGTTAGTTGTTGGTCTGTAGTTCAGACAAGCAACAGATCCATAGGTTCTTTAAGTGTTACTGTTTTTTCTGCCAAAGTTAAAAATGTGGTTGCTTCCTTCTTCATGTCTTTGTTCCTCTTCCTCCTCTGGGTTTTTCAGAAACAGCAGTAGTAATGATATGGAATTAGAAAAAGCAGAAATTCATCATCTAAATACAATGTGTAGGCTATTCCAGGATGTTTCTGGTAGGCAGAATGTATGGTAGTTGTGCTCAGTGACTGCTAAGAAAGCAGTGTATTTCTCACATGACATGTTTTACAGAGTAAAAATGCTACTAACTTACATGACATAAAAAAATTTGACCACTGAGAAATGTGAAATAACTATAAGATAGATGAATGATCTGCCATGTGTCAGGTACAGGAAGTACTTTTTCTACTATTATGTAAGGGGTTTTATAATTGAAAAAACCACCTCACTGTAAAACTGCTTTGCTCCTCTGCCTCACTTCAGAGCCTCTGTATAGACTCCTCATCTCCTTCTTTAATTTAAAATGAAGATTTATTGGTATAATGTACATATATACAGTGACCAGCAATACCTGGAGGTTCATAAAAATGATATGATTACAATATAAGTGAGTGCACAAACTGTAGCAAAATATTACCCATGGAAAAGACTGATTGCACTTGTGACAGCCTCTTTGTTGCTATGGTATTTCTTTCCATGCCTTTGGCTAATCTATCACTAGGAGAAATTTGCAGCTGTCTCAGCATGTTTCTCTTTGCTAACTCAGAGACCACTGTATCTAATCTGTCATTAAAATAGCAATAAGTGGCAAGCACATATTTTCTAAGAATAAATACAAGTTTTAGGGGACAAATAAGCTGGTAGTGGAAATAGGATGACATTTTCTAGGGTCAAACTGGACTTTTGTATTAATCAGTAATTATTGTTTTGATCTAGCACCGCAGTTCTTTCCTTTTGAAGCTTTGTATTTTTTGTAGGGCACCTAAACACTAATCTTTTAGGACACTTGGACATTTTGAAGGAAATAGTTATCATGCCAGCCAACACATGTTAAAAGGAGTCATCAGTATTCAGGGCTATGCAATTTACTGATTTTCCTAACAATAGCTTTTATATACCAAATTTGCTTCTTTAATGTGAAGTTGGTGTGCCTAGTTCTACCCTAAGTAAAGTTGTGAGTCTCCATTTGGCAGGAATCTAGGCCTTGCTGATGTTCCTTTGTGGTCACAGAAATCTAGACATGTCATGGTCCTTTCCCCAGAAGCAAACCTACTCTGAAATGTCTGCAAAAGAGCAATTATGGAATAAAGGATTAAAGGAAGAAGTGTTGTGGTGTGAAATGCAATAAGCAAATAATAGACTGAAAGGTCAGTAAAACTTGTTGGGTGAGTGAGGATAATCCAAGCATTCAAATCCCATGACATTTTCAGTTTCAAATTTTGTTTAGTTCTGTTCTGAGTTTGAGTCCAATGGATACTGAAATGAAGAATGAAAGTGAGTAACATCAAAAGAGAGAATAGATTAAAGGCAATATTCACAGGTACAGATCTTTTCAAAAGATGGAGCCTGATTATAAATTACCTTGCTATATCTCCCTGTGAATGCACTGAGTATGGTCTCGAGCTATTCATAAGAGGCAATATAATTTTTTTTGTTTGTAGACACACTGTAGAAATAATGAAAAATGAAATGTTTTGCAATCCCTTCATCACACCCACAGCATAGTAGTATAAGCTGTAGTTTATGCATTTTTGTCAGGGAATAGTTTTTCTGAAGGTAAGATTGCAGCTAGGATGCATTGTAAGGCACCATTTTAGCTTCTCCAGAACCTGAACATTGACAGAATTATGCTGCAATCAAAGCAAACTATTCAATATTTAAAGAAAAATGCAATTAGATTTCAACTGCATGCCATTAATTACTAACCAGTGATTTTTGCAACCATTACTTCTTTCCATGTGCAAATTCTCTAATTAATCTGTCCAGCCAAGATGTTTTCTGCCTTTGTCCCAAAAAATTCAACTTGCGATTTACTTTTTTTATTCTTCTCCTTTGTCCTTTGCTGGCATGTTTGAGATATTGACCTCATGTCTGAAAAATAATTTTCTGCCTCTGTGGTGGAAAATAAGAACAAGTGCTTAAGGCCGTTTGTTAATGACTGGTTTTCTTCAATTCATTCACCCCATGAATTTCCACTTTTCCAAAGTCCTGACACCAAAATTAAAGGTGTTTCCACTTCCATTTGCAGCTTCATTCTGCCAGTCTCTTTGCCATTCACAGCTGTGCAAAAAGGGCTCTTTGAATATCTAGCAGTCCTTTTAAATTTTCTTGGAAAAATTTTGTCAGGTTCTAATATCTCAGAAATTACTGTACAAGATGATATTCAAATGCCAGTATCATGTGAGTCATGCTGGCATGCTCTAAGACTAGTGCTTCTTTTTGTCTTGCCCTCCTTTTCAGCCTGTAGGGGCTTCTTTGGATCATTTCTGAAAGTCAGAAATGATATATTTCTGGTCAGAGAGACCAGGGTATTCTGAAACCTCACATGATCTGCTGCCTAAATAGCTTCAGGCAGAATTTTTTCCTCTTTCCCTGGGTATTTGGCTCAGGCTTCACAAACTCTACATCACTGCTAAGTTGCAGAAATGTATGAGGCTGGCCCTCAATTGTTCAAAAGGTAATGCTTTCATTTCTTCAAAACAACATAGTTTTCTTGAGGTATTTCCTTACTCATTAGGACTAATTATAGAAAACATCAGAAACACCCCCTTGGCGCAGCTCTGCTTTTCTGCCTTCTTATAGGGAAGGAAATGAATAATAATCACTATGAAGTGGAGAATCAGACATACAGAGCATTCTGAGCCTACAGAGTCACAGAGTTGGAGGAGTGAACAACTCTCAAACCAATTGAAATCAGATTACTCAGACATTGTTCCATTGCATAGCAAAGTAAGCATGGTTGTAAATTTTAAATATTTCTTCCTAAGAATAATGAAGATAGTCCTATCCTTTGTGAAAACTCTTCTAAACAAAGAAAAAACTCAGGTAGGAATAAATGGAAGATTGCTGCCTATGGCTAAATTAAGAAAGAAAGCAACCAGCATAGAGTTAATTTCCATGAGAATTTCAAAATTGCACATTTTTTTTATGACTTTTAGTTTACTCTTCTACCACCCTGGTGAACACCAAGTCAATTTCAGGAAAGTTATTACGGCTGTGTATAGAGAAAATACTCCAAAGGACTTTTCATGTTCTATAAAATGGACTCTGAGCTTTCTTCTGCGGCATTATTAGAATATACAGATGATCCCTTCGTAGATCTTACAGTCCTGATTATCATCCATCACCTTCCATATCTGCAATGATAAATGCCATAGAACTCTGAAGTGCAGATTCTGGCTGAAGCTACAAAATATCCCGTCCACCAGGGCTTATTTGTATGATGAAACCTGTAAAATTATGTTGGCAAGACCAACCAAAGTTTGTCTCCAGTTTATGAAGAAGAATGGGTTCTCAAGGAAACACAGCATTGTGTCAAATCAACGTGCATCTACAAATTCAGTAGTAATAGATCTGAGAATTTTAATAGAGCTGCAGTTTTGTCTCTTCAGATTGAAGAATGTCGTAAGATAAATTACTGATGCCAGCCAGAAGGACTTGTTTCTTCATCCTGAGTTCAAACTTTGTGGCTTAGAACCATGTTCCTGACAAAGGAAGACCAAAGAACTGTATCTCTGCTCATGCTGTTTCTAATTCAGGCAAATGCACTCCAAAATCAGATTAGTTGTTATAGAAATTTGACATCTCTCTGTCCTGATTCCTTGTCACCTTTTCAGTCACCTTGGAAAATGTAAATTTCTCATCTTCAAGGCATCATTCCAATTCCACTTGCTAATAATTTTTATTCCTCATTCATGAAGAACAAAAAAGGAGCAGGAGACTTTATTCTAGAACTCAACTTGACAAATTTGAAGCCTATTTCTTGGAAAGCCAATTACTTTTTCGAAGGTCAGTCAGGAAATTGCCAGAATCCTTTTTCTTTCTCGCAACCTTAAAGCACATTATTGGTACTTACATTCCTGAAATTTGAAGGCTACAACCTCTTCTGAGCCTTTTGGTCTTTCCTTCATTACATGAGATTTTAGAATTCCAGAGTCTAATTGCAATTAGCTACTTTGATTCATTCATACTTTGTCTTAGGTCACAATCTATTTAGATAAAATAATGAGAAAATGCATATATGAAGACAACTGGACATGTTCTATAAGGAAGACATTTTAAATTGAATGCCACAGTAGGTTCTTAGTTGAAACTCCTAGCATTCATTTTTAGCTTTGACAGAATACTTATTTTCTCTTCACTGTGAAGTTCAAAAATCATATCCAGATGATCCTGAGTACAGAGATGTTATAAGGTGTTGTAACTTTCACCTGCATGTCTCCATAATGCTCAAGCAAGAAAACATTTACTTATTAAACTGACAGCACTTGTTCTTTTCATCTTTGACCAAGATGACTACAACTATTGGGAATCAGAAACTATAATCTTGGCTGTACCTTAGTGAAAGAGGCTTTATGTGTTGTTTTCCTGGGCAATGAGAAATCCTTCTTATTGTTCAGCCTCTGGGTGAAAAGCCATGTCTTCCTTTTTCACAGCTCTATTAGGACTTGAGAAAAGATATCAAAGATTTTTCTGAAATCCTCCAGATCTGCCATCTTTCTTCTCTTTCTTGTCTTTCTTATCTATATTGGACTAATGGCATGATGGGTACTCATACAGGAGAAGGTTAAAATTAGATTTCCTAAAAATTAATTTTATATTCTCTGAAATGGTACCCACTACTCTGTCAGTGCCTATTTTTTTAAGCCAAAATTTCTCCAAGCACAGAAAAGTCTTTTCTTCATGTGGAAATTCTAAATGGATGAAAAGAGAAAGGAAAATTATCAAAGGGATTCAAGTTGATGACTGATTCATTGTTTTTAAATAATTTTTCCTTCCTGGATATTGGTTCTGTTGTTTTCTAACTTGTTTTTTAGTTATCTTATATTCCCTCAGCTATGGCAGTATTCCTGGAGACAAATGTGAATGCACTTCCTCAAAATGCCAGCAGTGGAAGCTGGTAAGCAAGTGGGGAAAAATCACCAGAGAAATCTCTGAAGCTTGGGACAAAGGCAGAAAACACATCAGTACTGCACTAACAGAACAGCAGGTACTCTTATAGAGACGATAAAATTACAGGTAAGGAAATAATTTACATTTCTATTTTGAACTTGTCCAAATGGCTTGTTACTCTCCATTCAAAATATCAGGAAAAACCCTACAGCATAAAATTTGAAAAATATCTCAAATTTGATTAACTTGGACAACCTGATTTTTTAGTGGGGATAATTGGAAGTTCTGACCTCATTTCTAGAAAAATATATTAAAAGATGAAAATTTTTATGCCTATTAGACAGTTTAGAACCTCAGTCTAGTTTTAAAACAAGGCTGGATTTGAGTTTTTTAAATTTGTTTTGCTTTTTTGTATTTAGAATGTAAACACAGGAAAATGCTTGTTATAGGTTTTCCTTTCCAATAAAAAACAAGTGTAGCCTTTTCCATAGGTACATGAAGTCAGATAAAGCCAAAGACAGAAGGACTCTGTTCCCATCTCTCCGTTAACACTTCCTGACAGGGTAGCACAACTCTTTCTTATGCTTCAGTTTCCTCATATGTTGAAAGGAAAGAGGTTATTTTTCTCTCCCAGTTGGGATGATTAGGCAGGATAAGTGGTGTAGAAGAGAAAAAAATTACTCTTTTGTAATTAATTGTCTTGCAGTCTTTTATGCCGCCATGCTGCAGTCCCACTATGGAGTTGTGAGCACCATAAAAAGCTCAAGAGGATAATCCTTGTCTGAATTGCTGCAGTTATTATCTGTTACAGAAAGTAAAATAAGGTTTTTGTTTAAGTCTTCTTTTAATTTAAAATTGTTGTCTGTAAATGAAACATTGTGTTACATTAAAATAATTCTACCACAAACTCTGTTCTCCACTGAGTTACAGAAACATTGAGAAAATTAGGGTATGTTCAATACAGTGGCATAACCTTTTGGAAGACAGTAATAATGAGTATATAGGAAGGACTAATGAATTGGATTTAGCCTTGATGTAACTCATATATCTTCATCAATGATTCACTATCACAATTATCCCAGTGAGATGTACCAATTTATTTTATTTTGTAAACTATCCAGTTCAAGGAAGTATGAACACAGGACCATATTAATTGATTTCATAGTATTCAAATATGTAGAGATTTTATTTAAGCAAGAAATTTTTGAAATTTTGAGTTTAATCTTGTATATTTTCAATGATCTGCAGCATGATATTTAATTTAAAAGGGTTAAGAAAATAAAAGAAGAAAACTTCAAGAAATTTTGGTGATCTGTTGAGATGCTGTGTATCACATCAGAAGCAATTATTATTGGCAGGTTCAAAATCTATCTCAAACATCTAGATAAAGAACTATCTGTCTGAATTGAATATTGTCTTTTGAAATGTGTCCTCTGTTATTTTATAGTGTTTCCTGTAACCTTCTAATTTTTTTTTTTTTTTTGCTTTAAACATATGTGAGGAGAACACACTCAAATCTTTCATTTTGAAGGAATTGTCTTCTGACTTCATGACTCCTTTCTGTACCACAGGTCTATGTATGAACTTATTCTCAAAGAACTTTTCAATTACTGTTTTATCATACTTAAATTTTGCTGATTACTTTCAGAAGTGAGTGTAATCTATCAGTTTCTGTTGCTTTTTGGTTTGAATTTGAGTATGTTTGGGTATTTTAAAGACCATGCACTTTTCCTACGAGAATTTTCTCTGATTCTGAAATGTTTTAACCTGTCATTTTTTATTTATCCTTGTAAGTTAAAAAAATATTCCAACTATCCCCGTTTTGTTTTCTGTAACTAATTTCATAACAGTGTAGTACTTGACATGTGTTTGTTTCTTAGGCAAACGTGTAAAAACTCCTCAAGTCCGAATGGAGAAGTAGAGAAAGGAGGTTTCTGCTGTGCCTGATGACAATTTTTGTTTTTTCCACACACAAAAAATATTCTGGCTCCACGATGGAGCACTAGTTGTGATGAATCCTAGTCTTGGTCGGATTCTAAGGAAGGGCCAGAACGTTCGTTGAGGAATAAAGAGTCAAACCACTCCAGAAAATGTGTTCCAGCCCCGGTTTATTACTCACAGAGCAGCAGGTGTGTACAAATACAGGTTTTACACAGTATTAACAGGAATTGTTGTGCCTTACTCCTCATTGCAGTTGCTTAGTTTGCTGTGGACATTGCAGATTTGTGGCTCATTTGGGCAGAGTTTCTGGAGGGTGGTTGGAGAGATTCTGACTGTGCTACTAAGCAAGCAGCCTCAGAGCGTTACTTAGATGCTTCTGGGAGCCCTAAAATATCTTCACACTCTTGACTTTCAGAGATAGACCCAGTTGGTAAGCTTAGTTACTCCATGGGAAAACAGCAGATGCTCTAGAGAACAGCACTTGGAAGAGAAGTCCATCTTAATACATCCAGTCTGGTGTGGCACCTGTAGCTGAAAGCTCAGTATCACATACTGAATTACTTAAATTTCATAAGAAACCCCTAAGAATTGGGTATTTCCATTTAATTCCTCAGACAGGCTAGAAGCTGTTTACCTATCTTAAAACTGTGTTAAGGCTGAAGACCTTTATCATTTACAGGAACGTACGCCATGCTCTGAGGTATTTTTCCATTACCTACTTTACTAGTCCTACCTTTCAGACTATTTGAAGTAAGTGGAAAGATCACTTTACATGGGAAAGGTTTCTAAAGACTTTTAAAAATTTTTAACACTGACCGTCTAGATCTTCACTTTACAACCAAAAATTTCCAGCTGAAATCCTTAAGAGCAGTGGGAAATAAAGGAGTACAGCTGTATTTCAAATGGCATTGCATGAAATGAGTTTTCAGAATGTTTGTCTCTCTATAATGGAAGTCCTAAGCACAGGAACTATCAAAAGTGAGTTTTGATTAGTCACTATGCAATAAAAATATGAAAGAATTATAAGGTTTTAGAGTTTCATGGTTATCAAAGGGAGCCTTTTGAGTCATGTCCTGGGAAATACTCTTTTTAATTATTAAAATGAGCTACTCATAGCTCCTGAAGGACAAGCGTGAGGATCTAGAATTCTAAATCACTTAACAGGCTTGGGAACATGTTTAGATTAATACTTTTCATACTGCAGTGCCTAAAATAAAACTAAGGGAAAAATTTGAAGCTCTTGAGTCCTTAAATAAAAAGTTAGGTAGGATCAAAATTTTATAAACAGGAATGAAACATTTGATGACTTGAAAAAGTGTCTTCCGATACATAACCTTCTCTGAAGGTAAGTGAATCTGTGTAGTTATCATTAAATATCTGTTTTCCAGACTGCTCAAAAAGTAACTCAAATTTTGCCTTTTGTCATTAGCCCAGTCGAAGGGCTGTCTGTAATACTAAAATAAGGGCCTATGTCCTCATTAATGGTTTTCTCTTGCAGTTCTCTTGAAATGTGCTTGAGTCACCTTCATTTTTCAGGCTTTTGAAATGGTTCCTCCTCCCTCCAGAAACTCAGTTATCTAGCAATAAAGACCCAAATCCACATCTACCTACTGTAAGGGGTCTATACATATATGAGCCCTATTCCAGAAAGGTCCTTAACATCTTTTTGTCCACTTTACCCAATTCATTGGAACATAAATGACATGATTATCCATCTGTGAGGAAATTGTGAACCTGTCCTTTGTTAACATTTGCAAAGTACTTAGGATTATCACTGGTACAAGACAGTAGTACTAGAACAGAAGCATTTTCTAAGCTTACAAGTTGAACTGTTTCAGTGAATGGACAGGCACGAGTGGCAATGCAAGCTGTCATTTTCTTTCGCAAGCGATGTATGAATGATAGCGCATGGCAAACACACTGCATGGATTTTAAAGTTCCAGGAAATAGTGTGCTTCCATCTGTTCAAAAGATCCATTTCCAACCTCAACCTCATTCTCAGAGGGCATGAGTAGAGAAAATGCACTGGCAGATGTTTGTTTCTGGTTATATGGGCCCTGTTTCTACACTGTAGTATTGATATTTTCTTGCTACCACAACAAAATTATTTGTTTTAGAAAAGAACAAGACTGATGTAGCCCTCCTGAGTTCATTCCTTTTTAGAAATGATTTGCTAAAGAATCACTTTGTTCATAATTTTATTAAATTTTTTGTGGTGTATTGCATACTGTTTAAGAAAGGATACCGCAATAATGACACAAAAAGGACAGGAATATACTGCATACAAACAAGTGCTGTTTTGGTATGGGATCTCTGTCTTTTCTCCAGCACATGGAGGACAATTCATGTTAGGCATTTCTTCAAGCCATTACTTATGGCTTTTGTCATTCCCTGTATTTAGCATATCTCATGTTGGTTATTAAATAAATTTGTGAGACCCCTTTTATTTTTGCTTGAAATCCCCGTACCTTTTTTGTTTCCCAGAGGCTTTTAATAGTTTAGAGAAAAATGGAAGGGGTGCCAAGTCAACTTTATCTCATGAAATTACACTTAGCTCAGGGTGAGCTATTAATTGCTTTCACAAAAAAAAAAAAATCCTTTCTGTGTCTTACGTATCTCAAGAAAAAAAAGAAAAAGACAGCCTGAGTATGCTTAGATGACATGACCTATGATCACACACAATCTTATATAGTCAATGGAACAGTTCTAACTAAAAAGAAAAAATCCTCTCTTAATACTTTCTGTTTCTTTGGAGAAAACCCAGAACAGAGGGTCCATCCATTCCATGTGGAATCATCTGTCAAGGCAAGAAACATTGGCTTAAATATTTTACCTTTTCTGCATTTCCATTGATGCATAGCCCTGTCTTCCCTCCAACTCTCCTCACACACTAAAGTCACTTTACTGTGCATGATGGAAAAGAGAGAGAATTAAATTGCAAGGGGAGATATAAAAAGGCAAGTTTCTACCTTTCAAGTGCTTGACTTTGCAAACTTTAGAGTCAATTTTCAGTATGGATCCTGTGTATGGCTTATGATAAACACAGAAAAAAATTCAAAAAGCTGCCAGTCAAAAAATAGTAATGTACAAGTTGTGTTATGAAATTTTCCAGCACACACCTAATTTCAATATACCATATATTGTTATCTGTTTTATTCTAACATTATTATATAATAATTAATTATGTGCCTAATTTTGGATGCAGAAGCTATTCTGTAGCTAGCTAATGATTTGTGATATATTTGTTTCTGTGAAGAAACAGAAGAATTTTACTATACCTAATTGAGGTTCTGTAACTTTGATGCTAATGTGCTTGACTTTAGGGAGAAGTGCTTTATTATTCAGGGAATATTCTCTCAGCCATTCTTTACATCCTACAGCCTTGATGTTTCTTCCTTTCTCTTCTAAGGCAGAAGAAAGTCCTGAGTAAAAGTATCAGACTTAGTTTTTATTGAAAATCTATTCTAATGAAATAAACACTATTATCTGCTGTATTCATCCAATGTGTGGATTTCACAAATGGGGATATTTTTCACCCATTGTGGTTGTCCAGAAAAATATCTTGAGGCTGGTAGCTTTTCTAATGTGATGTCATGAG
This sequence comes from Molothrus aeneus, assembly GCF_037042795.1. Lineage (NCBI taxonomy): Eukaryota > Metazoa > Chordata > Aves > Passeriformes > Icteridae > Molothrus > Molothrus aeneus. Next base: position 37,941,624 of record NC_089650.1, read on the forward strand.
ATCTTTTAATCTCTGATCCATTCTGCATTATCCTGGCAAAAAGATTTTACCCAAAGACTCAGTTTGTTCTGAACATTTAGTAAGTAGAATAATGTGGAAATCTTCAGGTAAATTTAATTATATGTTGTGTTAAAATAAAACAAGCGAGTCCACATACAATTACAGCCAATTTACAGCAGCCACTCACTAATTTAAATTAAAAAGTCTGGAACTGCAGAGTACTTATGCTTTAATTGCATATTTAGGACAAGAAAATGAAGAGAATCTAATTTAGTGTATTTATGATATAACAACAATGTGAGAAAATTTATTATTATAAAGGGAGTAATTACATTCCAAGAATGAACAATTTAATTCAAATCAACACATAGGATGCTAAAGGTTTCATGTACTTTTAAAATTTGTATTGTTAATTTTCCATACATATTAATTATTAACTGAAAACTTGATTTGCACACTTCAGGGTGTTACTGTTCTCTAAGGATTTTAAAGATCAGACATGTATTGTTATTGGTCCCTCTTTTCCTATGAAGGTCTTTGGCACAATACCTTAATACCTTACTTCCCAGAAACTTGAATCAAATAGCATTTACTATATCCAAAATTAAGCATTTCTGGGATTACCATCACTAGGTATTAGCTAAAATTTCATTGCTTCTTTATGAAACTGCCTTTAATATCCAAGAGGTTTATTCACTCCCTGATGTGTATGGTGTATGGATATATAACTTCCATTCATGTTGATGTGCAATCTATGCTTGAGCACAAGAAGTATTAACATCATACATAGAGGTAAATGTGGACCACTAATATATTTATATTTGTGTGTGTGTGTGTATGTAGGTGAGTGACCTGATATAGAGCAGAAATCTGAATGGCTATCTGCTCTTTTTCTTTCTTATTTTTATCACCTATCTAATTTATGTGACAGTGTATGTTACTCTCATGGGGATATTTTCACCACAGGGTTGTAGTGCTAGGTGGGGGGGGGGGGGTAGATAGGCCTGCAGATTATGATTTTGCTGACTTTTCTGTGATTAAAAGCACATTTGCACTTCAAAACAGCCATGTAACTGAGAAGTCATGTGTGTGCAAAAATACCATTTTTGTTATCTGAAGTTTATCACCTTAGCCCATGCATAGATCTGTGTGTAATAGAAATAATACATCACAGGATAGTTGAGATTGGAATGCAACTCTGAAAGTGCCACCCCCTGGCTCAAGTAGAGACATCTAAAGCCTGTAAGGGCAAGACAGCTTTTGAATATCTTCAGTAATGGAGCCCACAATCTCCCTGGGCAAAATGTGCTAGTAGTCAGCCACCCTCACAGTAAAAAACTTTTTTCTGAGAGGAAACTGTCTGTGTTGGCTTGTTCTCGGTTTCTGGTCCTGCTGCTGGGCACCACTTTCTGGCTCCATTTTCTTGCCCCCCTTTCTTCACACATTTGTACACATTGATGTGTTTCCCCCTGAACCTTCTCTTTTTCAAGTTGAAGAGTTCCAGCGCTCTCAGCCTTTCTTCATATGAGATGCTCCTGTGTCTTATTTGCCTTAGTGGCTATTTACTGGATACACAGATAGGTAGAGATAGATATAGATATAGAGACATGTATCACAAATGAAGCCAGTAAAATTCCACCTGCGGATAGTATCAGAAGATGTGTATTTTACATTGTGTAGCTCAGTGGCACCTGGTTCTATGAGCAGAATTCCAGCTTGCTACAATAAAGCAAAAAAATAAATACAATAAGATGGTGCATCAACCTTTTGAGCTTTGGTGCAGGGCACAGAAATATGTTGCCTGACTGTTAAATTAATTCTTTATTATTTTTTCAGGCAATCTTCCATTTTAGAAGGGATCACATGAGGCTGTTTCCAACAGCAAGACCAAAGCAAAATAAAAGCAGTGTAATAAATAAGCCTGTGTATCATAAAAATCACGAAGCACAATTTTATTATTGCCTCAAGTGCAGTTCCTAGAAACAACTCTGTGGAGAAGGCAAACTGAAGTAATGAACTCCTTGAACAGTCTGTTTAATATTCTGTTTGTTGTACGGTTATGCTCTGCAGAGCTGACAAGAGCTGTATGCAAACAGTTTTGCTGAGGGCAAAAGAATGTTTCATCATTAAGGAGCATGACCCTTCTCTCTGTGATCAAAATGAAAAGCGTATGTCCCTTGATGTCATAAAGTGTTGTGACCATTCCAATGAGTTGTTCATCAAGCCTTGGAATGTTTCCCCCTGACACAGTTTTATATTAAAAGATTACGTGATTAATCGTATCCACTGACACAGCAGAAATATTCCTCAAAGTTATGTTTCTTTGATATGACAAATTTTTTCTTTTAAAGTTTAAAATCCAAATCAGTTAGAGGGAAAGTCCAATTATTGTGAAATGCTTTGTCCCCCACTCTTTCTTTGTGGTCCTTCTGTTTCCTTCTTGTTTCATGTTCGGCTGGGTGAAACCACTCTAAATTAAATCCTCTGTAATTTTTTACTTTGTGAATAACAGGATCTCTATCTCTACTTAATTTCTGCGTGATTTTTTCCTGTTTCTCCACTAGGTGATTATATACATTAAGCCTTTAAAAGGACATTGCCTTTTCCAACCTAAATGATTTTATGATGTTATGATTGCTTTGTAAAAATGCCTGCAAAGAATGGAAGAATACAGCTACAGTATCAGTCATTGTATACTCAATAGCAAACATTTAAAAAGCATAGTTACATACAGAATTTTTAACAACAACAAAAAAAGAATCACAGAAAACATAAATGCCAACATGTGGGTTGGCAATTCATGGTTTTATTATATTTTAAAGCATGGTCACAGTTCAATTTTTCATTGTCGAATCCTATTTTCACTAAACACTTAAAACCACAATTTAGTTGGGGAGCAATGCCATTTAATATCATTGGGGTTTATTCCCTTATTTAAAAACAATAGAAAGAGGTTGCTGGACAGAGATCTTGCACTGCAGTCTCATTTCCCAGTACTTCAGAAACAGATTCACTATGCCCAATTTCTGATTTTCTCATTTTCTTTTTCTTTACAGGTAACCCGATAGCTAAAGACAACTCAAGCCAGTCTCAAGGCTGATAACATTAAATACAACACATAGGAATTTCATTCATCCAGGCAATCCTCGAAGTGAAATTTTATACTGCTGGGGTGTATCCTTCAGAATCAATTGTTTCAATGAGAACCTGGCTTGCAATCAGCAACAGCCTTGAGATCAAAACTACTGGAAAGTTATTTTGAACTTCTGTGTCACAAATATTTCAACTGATTGAACTGTGTACACTTGTAGAATTACACTTGCTGAGGAATTTGCAGCTGTAATCATGAACTAATATTCTAAAGGTGCAGAAAAGCAGCAAACTTTTGGGTTCTCCATTGCAGAACAGTGGCTTTTCATCTTGAAGACAAACTCTGAAATATATTGAATCCTTCACTCTGAAATGATCCTTGGTCCACTGTTCAGATTGCTGGTGGGACTGCACACTGCTTTAATTAAATTTCTGTTGCAGAAATTGTCCTCAAGCATGGCGCAGTTTTAGACATTTTTATTTGTGTTCTAATCTTGCAGCTCTCAAAGGTACATATTTCAACATCTTGAAGTTGCTTTGTTATAGGAATGGAATTATATATCCATTGTTAATAATTATTGTTGACAAGTAATATTTATCTGAATACATCAGTCATATTAGAATGTATAGTCAGGTTGACATGTTTCCCTAAGGCTAACCAACTACTGCAGCTTAACAGTTAAAGAAAGTAGTGGTCAAAACTCAATTACCACTTCCATCATAAGGCATTTTATATCTTTAATATATGCATTTCGATTTAGTTTGAAGGAAATCGGTGTTCCCAATATGTACTTTACTTTCCTAACCTTTAATTCATTTAAATTGATGGTAAGAAGTCAATTACACTATTTCATCCCTTTTTTACAAAGACAGGCAGGGATGTAAATGAGTTTTGCAGTTATGATATTGGATGGTAATCATTCAGAATTTTTGTCTTTTTATTAAAAAATAAAATCTCTTCCTTGAACCTAAATACTGATGGATGCTTATGTAGATGTCTGCTCAGGCTGTTTGCCATAAAGGAAAAAAGTCCTAGTGCTCTCCCAGTTTTACACTTCATGGGTATTTTGCTTGCATACAGTCATCCAATTCAGATCTGTTTTGTTAGAAATTATTGAACTTTGAAATGTGTTGTTACATGAAAAAAAAAAATCCTCAATATTTGAAGGCCTTAAGCATCTTTGAGCTTTTTTCTAAGTTATTACAGAATGTATAATTTTATACTCCATTTAATGTATATTGGACCATCTGTAATGTTGATACAAAAGAAATTTGGCAATTCCTTTTAGTGACACTGCATAAACACACTGACTAGAGGGAGTTCTGACTGTATACTTTGGTGAATTGAAATGAAAGCCACACACACCTAATGGTAGTCAAAAATACATAGAAGTAAGCTTGTTTAAGTCTGTGGTTATCAAACACAGCAAAAAACCCCCAAAAATAGAAAAAAAACCCGAATAAAAAGAAAAAAAAAAGGAAAAAAAAAGGAATAGAAGGAAATGGTTTAATCATTACAAGGCATTGACATGGCTAGTTTAGTTATATATTAAGTTCTGTGATGGATGAACACCCTGGTGAGCTCTGCCTGTCGCCGTAGCCCCTGCTGTTCCAAAACCATTTCATTACCTCTGCTGTACTATTGCACAGGAGAGCTTAAATACAATAAATGACTGTTGGGAATAAAACTGAGAAGTATATTCTATCATTTTGCTGGGAAATAATAAGAAATATGTTGACAGAAAAAGATCTTATTTTCTGATTAAAATTTAATTAGAATAAACCGATTGTAGCAGAAACTGAGTCTCTTGGTATTTTAGGATGGATTAGTATTATATGGATTTGTGCTAAGAGGTTCAGGATGGAAGGAACATCTTAAAGAGGTTGTCTGGGACAGTGCAAAGTGTAAATGTGCTGTTTTGTAAAATCTAAATATGACCTCTATTTGGTCAAAAATCTACATCATGCTTCTCAATACTTGTTTTCTTTGTTTCCTTGTTCTTAAACAGCGCTGAAAATACTGTATTATATACAAGTGTAACACATGCATACCAATAAATGAAAATAAATGGATTTTCAAATATACTGAATAGATTCTCTGCAGTAGATTAATGTTGTGACTATTCATAGCAAGTGAATAAAAATGTAATATAACATAGAGTTCCCTGTATGGATGTGTGCATTGGAGATCTGTTTACTCACGGAACAAAATAATTTTTTGGTGAATAAGAATCTCAAAGGTTTTATTAACTTTATATTTCCTACCACTTTGAAATGTCTTTTGTTTGAAAGGAACTGATACCTATGGGAAATTCTGGTGGGTGTACTGTTGTTTTCAGTTCAGATTGAATAAATTTTTTTTTCTTCACAAAATATGAATCCTGAAAAATTATCATTTAGATGATTTAAGTAGCACCAAGACATGGTAGACAATCCTGAAAAAGTAATATTTCAGGTTAATTTGTGGAACTGTTTAAAAGAAAAGAAAAAAGAAAGCCAGTTACTCAGATCTGCTTGTGCACCTTGAAGCAAGCCAGGAGCCACAGTTGAGGTGTCCATAGTGCAGGTTTAATGCTCCTTTAAAAATGGAGTACAGGTGACAGGCTCAGCTATGTGCATTCATGTAAGAATATTAATTGCTTCAATTAATAATTTATTCATTTATATAATATTTTCTAGATTGTTTCATCTGATTGCAAAAATGATCAGGCATTAGGATCAGATCCATGTTACTCTTTGAATTAAGTAATCATCAAGAATGCTGAGCTGCAGAATATGAAGTTCTGCAGTTCCAAGTGGCAGTGCATTGAGAGAGGAAGAAAAATCACTGCTTTGTGATACCTCTCACAGTTAGATGTATTGGATCAGTTCAGCAAAGCACAAAAGGAAGTCCTGATATGAATCTTAATGAAAAAAAAATCATATGGGATCAAATCTAAAATAAGGCTTAAAAAGCATTCAAGTCGAGATGTTGGTTGTATGTGGTTTATTGGTCATAAAAAATGTTAACCTTTTGAAACAGCACTGCTGCAGATAACACTGTTACTACCTATAAATACACCTATTGTGCTATATATTTTCAATTCCTGTATTTATCCTGTATCTTTTAGATCTTGGCTCCTTCAGCTCTGCCTAAAAATGTTACTGTTGTAGCATTTCAGTACTTCACCAAACAAATGCAGTTCTGTTTTGTTAAGAGTCTATATGCTTTAGGAGTGCATCAAATGCATTTATTTTGAAAATAAATAATCTGATATAAAGTATTTAAATTTGTTAGTTTTCATAAAAATATATGCAGGGATCTTTTTTGCTCATTATAATTGTACAGCTGGCTTTTATAATTTCTAGATAATGCATGAAAGTTAGTAACAACAAAAGAGAAATATGTGATTGGCATCCTTTTCTGTTGATTTACTGCCTCCTCCTTCATGCCTCAGATTTTACACATCTGTTGTTAACCAATCTATTGGCAAAGAAAAGGAGCACAGTTTTGATTTGCAAGAGAACTGTTGCCCTAATTTCTAGTTTTTTTTTGCCAAAAGTTATATAACTCTGAATCAAACCTGTCACACCTGAATAATGTGATGCCATTAAATGATTTCTCATGAATTCAGTGGTCTTAAATTGAAAAATAAGAATTTCCTAATCACTTTGTCTTTATAACAAAGTTTGTATCCTGAAAAACGTTTTTGTTTATTCTTTCACAGAATGAGTGAATGTTTCCAGATTACATCTTTGGTCTTGTTTCTGTAAGAGCTTATTTAACTTTTGCCACTACTTCACAGACAGTCATTGCAAATATTTTAGCAAAAATATGGCTGGGTTTTTTGTACATTCTGTATTCATCTGTACTACAGAAGAGGTAGTACATGAAAAGGTTGAATTTCCCACAACTTTCCTTAACAGTTGAGATTACAAGTATTGTCAATGTCTCATTATCCAAAACTAATTTAAGACCATCTGGCAGGAGGGCCACTGATGGTGACACTGGAAACTCTTGTGTAAGGGAGTGACAGTTCTTTATCAGACTGCTGTGAATAGGATGCTGGGAGAGTCAAAAATTGAGGTATGGTTTCACCACCAGAGATATAGGGTCTGGGGAAGTGGATCCAGCATGTGAGCACAGGGATACAGTCAGCATCCTGAACCTGTGGCTGTGGGGGTGACAGTAGAACCTTAGACCTGTTCTCTGGGTTGTAGGAAAGATCTGACTCCTGTATCTGGGATTTCTCCTGACTCCACAGTCAGATGACAGAAATGACTGGGCACCTGGGTAATTTCAGTGTGGTTTGTATAAGGCCGTCAGATGCACATAATTGTTTAGCATTTTGTTTAGAAAATTCTGATCGAGCAAATTCATTAAAGTTCACATATTCATTAAAGTTCATATCTCTCTCTCCATTCAGGTCAATTGTTAAAGAAACTACTCTCTATTTTCACTCTTTCCTTGCAAGTATACAGGTAGCAACTGGAAGTGAAATCCAGTTATTCCTCGATAACAGATTCTCTTGATTAAATGTCCCTAATCACATCAATATTAGCTATGACTGAAAGACTTGAAATACATCTGGATTTCAGTTCTGAAAACCAGTTTACTGCCCAACTAAATGAAATAAATAATTTGTGTAATAGAAATATTATTGCATATATGTAACCCTAACAGTAGAACTTCTATATCAGCTCTTCAAATTATATTTATGTTCATAACTGTGAAATGTAAAGTTTGGTTTAGATCCTTTATAACATCAGGGAAATTCTTTTTTTCTGCTAAAACACTGGGGTAACCTAAGGACACTGCAGTTTGGGATTTATGCCTTTCACTACTTCAACTGCGCAGCTGGGAAAACAACACGTAGAAATACTTTTGTTACTCACATTGTCGAGACATTTTTCTTGAGTGTGAGGAATATGTAAAGTTGCAAGTTTACTCCATATAAGCATAGTGGTTGAATCTCTTTAACCCTTTTCTTCTTACTGCCATAACAAACATCACAGAAACTGTGCTAGAAAACTGTACTGCAGCCTTATGTCTTAGTATTTAAATCAGAACTTGCAAAATGCACACTACTTTAGTCAATATTTCTCCATATAAAGTAGTTTTTTTTTATAGTCTCTTTCCTCTTTATGATTAATTATTGATGCCTTGTCATATTTGGGCACAGAGAATACAATCCCTACTATTACTGATTTAGGGTTTGTGCATCTTTGTGTTACTTTTATTTTTCTTCGGTCATTTTCTCATGTCCTGCAATCCAGTCAGTTCTTTCAAAACTCTGGTAATGATGAGAAAAGTTTTTTAATAAATAGTGGCCTGGAACTGAAGACAGGAGAGAAGAGAGAGAGATGATGTGTTTCTATAATTTTATCTTAGCTTCCAGTTTGAACTATTCTTTCTAAAGAGAAGCAGTTTTTTCTAACTATAAATGGATTGTGTTTCAATATGCTCCCTGATCATAAAGCTGATGAAATGGTCCTCTCTGTATGTCAGATTACCTCAGCAGAATTTACAAATGGAAGATGATGATTTTGCTAATGTCCATGGGCAGGTAGACATAATTTGGTCCCAGATGCTCTGCGGAATGTTCATGGCAAAAGTGACTCAAAAACAATGCCTCCATATGCCATAATTGCTGGAATTATTTCTCAGGCATATTCCCTTGTCATCCCTCATATGTAGAACTCATTAGATTCCTAGTGGGAGAACATATGGAGAAGAGAGTTGATGGAAAACATTATAAAACAGATTGTGTATTTAAATTTATATTATAAAAGACCTCTGTGCACAGGCAAACTTAGCAGAGAAAGTTCGAACTCTTTCTTTCCACTTCATAAGGAAACTGACATTTATGGAGCTGTTAGTACATTCAAATCCACTTCTAGATGGTGGGTTAAAACCTGGCTTTACAGCTAACAATGCTAATTTTGCTGCTAATTTGAAGTCAACTCTGTATTTCCTACATTTTTGCAAATATTTACTTAAACTACAATTAAGATCTTTTTACTAATAGGATGACCAGAAGTTACACCCATACAAATCTGTTGACAGGATCAGGCCTTTGGCTATGGGTTGTGATTTCAGTGTCAACATAATATCTTTGATGAATAACATGTTTCTGTTTCACAAAAAAAATATTAATATTTCTTTCATCCATCTCAGCTGACTAATGGATGGTGATTGTATCTAGGGCAGAGATGTTTTAATGACTACTATTAGATAACTATTTATCCTCTACAGCAGTTAAATACAACAAAAAATAAGTTAATCATACATTTATTCAAAGTATTATACACAGATGTTTGTGATGCCTTTTTTCATTACACTTAGGACGCTTTCTTGTTTTAAGGTAATTTATTTTCTGTTATGTTTTACACAAGACTGACCATGAAAGAGGTTTCAATAGGGAGCACTGTGGGTACCATAAAGTGTCCCTCCCGGTAGTAGAGGTGGGCACTAGCAGGAGCTATCTGTCAGACAGGTGGGGATGGACAGACTGATGTCTGTGACCTTGCTGCAGTGGCTGGTAAAATATGGCCTATCACCAAGAGAAAGTGTAGAAAATGCTTCCAGAGAAACACATCTACCCAGCTCCTAAAGGAACAATTCTGACAGAGTGTCTCTCATTACATGGAGCTGAATCAAATGTTATACCCAAATCAATAGAGAAGGACACAGGGAAACTGTAGGGCATCTCTGGCTCTATAGTGTGGCTCTATAGACCTTAAAAATGTTTGATATGTCCATAGGATGTCCATTTAGGTCACTGCCTCTTTAAAAGAAGACAGAACATAGCTTTTTAAATAGTATCTGCAGTAGAGTTGTGTGTGTATTTGCTGGCCAATATGCCTTCCTAAAGCCAAGATTTATCATGTTATGAGAGACAGAAGTTCAGATCCACATCTTCTCCTTTGCTGCTGGAAATGGACTGTGTTATTATACTGTTCTTCTAAACCAGAGTCACACAGTACACTGTTGGCAAGTGCCTGAACCCTTCAGAGGAAAATAGTTACTCTGACAAGCCTCAGCAGGAAGCAAAATGTGCATTACTATAAATGCTTTGTCTTAATACTGACAACCTTGATTGTTCTCTATGTGTGGATTTTTTTTCCTCACAGCTACAGGAAAAATGTTAATTATTAGGTGAAAATGTAATTTTTTTTATTTTGCACCAGTCTGAACATCACACTTAAAAGATATATTTTGCAGTTTCTTATATATTTATCCTATTACGATTTAATAATTTGTGCTATATATGTATTAGTCTCTCTGTCAGCTGCTGGTGGCACCTTTTAAAATAGTGTCATCTATTACTGACTTTTTTAATCACTGGAGAAAAATGGTCATTGGGTGGTAAAGTCTTTCATCAGCATTTTGTGGTTTTTCCATTCTCTCAGTATGTGCATGAGAAACTAGATGATGAAGTAGTGAAAGAGCCTTGAAGACGTACTGATTTAATTAATTTCAGGCAAATAGACCTTGATTAGTGAAGAAAGTTATAGCTCCTCTGTGTAAGATTGTGTTCCATCATTCAGAATATCCAGCCCTCTGCTTTGATTCAAATTTGATTATAAGAAATTGGGGCAGTAGTAATATCGATATAAAAGATTAATAGCAACTTGAAAGATGATTCCTTAAGTATTGATGTATGCAATCAAGTATCCATCACATTTTAAATCCTGGGCTTTACCTAATGCTCCTAATGGCTAAGGAAAGTAGCAAGTATGTTCCACATTTTTATGTCCTTGGAAGGAAATACAGACATACCAGAAGACTGGCAGTAGTGCTCACTGTACTTCAGTTAATGATGTGTTTATTGCTCAAGTCCATATAGCTTGGATCTTACCTCACACTTTGTTAAAGCATGTAACATGAGGACCTTAAACTAATCGATTTCTGCAATTAGCAGTTCTGAAAGGAAGCACAAAAGCAAGTTCAAGGCTGTTTATGCCTGGGTTAACTCCACTGTCTTTAGTGACATTATTCTCCAGTTAAATCTAATCTTAACTTTCTAGATAAATAGTTCAGAAAACTAAGCTGCAGGTAATTTGAAGACCTACATTAAAGGGCACGTGAAACTCCAAGGGCTTGGGTAAGAATAAAACAAAGATGACAGAAAATTTACGTTTCTTTTACTGTTTCACCAGATATCACATTGTTATATAATTGTGGGAATTATAGTTCTGGTCCCATCTCCAAGAGAGAAATATGTGAAATTCAGTCCTGGTCTTATTCCTGCCGTAAAATTCATACCAGAGGCAGTTTGTGAATGTCATTTGGCACAAAACTTTTTCTCTCAAAACCCCAGTGTGAGGTCTCTGTTCCATGCCTGTGCACCTTGCATCCTGAAAATAGAGCTTTCTGGGAACTTTGCTGATGACTAAATCTTCTTATGGACTTCTGCTGAGGTTTGCATTTCATACTGACTCTCTATGCAAGCTGTTCCAAAAATTATGTCATTGGTTCATACTCCTGCATCTCCTCACTTTTTTGTTGATCAATATAGTAATAAATGCTTTATACATAGTCTTTGAATTTGATGTATCTGATAATTTGCAGCAATCATGAAATGGTATTTCTTACTTTATTTCAAAATTGTAAATGATTCAAATATCATGAACAGTAATAAACTCAGTCAACTCATTCACAATAAAGAAATGTGATGCCTTAAGCTACTTTTAACCAGTCAGAATATTGTCAAGGTGACCTTTCATGCTGCTTCAATTGCATAGCCTTGCCATTATTTAACTATTAGAATGATGGAAAGCTTGCACTTTGCTATTTGAGTGGCAACATTTCTAGGCATGAGGACCTGAAGGAATGGAACCACAGAGAAGCTGTAATTAATGTGCCCCATTAAGGAGTTAAGGATAATCAGCCAAAGAAAGACTAAACCTGGTGGAGCAAAGCAGCTGCAGTCTAGTGTTGAAAACTAAAAATTCAATTGCAATTCTTTCTAGAATCCTAATATCTGATGCTGGTATCTCAACCACCCACTGTTGAAATGTATATGAAAAATGCAGCTTCTGGATTGCTATTAAAACTCTTAAATTTAAATGTTAATGAGATAAATGCTGTTCCATATTATTACCTCCTATTTTAAAAGGATAAAATTAATTTTTGTTTAAAAATTTTTACATACATATTTATACAATAGAAGTAACTAGAAAAAAATAGTAGTAATAATAAAAATCCGTCCATTACAATGTTAAAATGTAATTGTTTCATGACTTTATGATTAGATGTATTCTGTCTACATGAAGCTTGACTTGTGTTGACAGAAAGCAAAATCATCAGAAAGATGTGGCTGCTGAGAAACCTTTTGTCTTCACAAAGCTAATGGTGGAGGATGAGCATCACAGACTGTGGGAGCTGTGTAAAAAGCAGAACAGAAGATGGTTTCTTTTTCCGTCAGCGGTTAGGTGATTTATATACATGACTCTCATTAACATTAATGGAAGTTATCTGCCTCATTTTTTATGAGCCTGATGTGAAGTTAATGGCAGTCTTCCCATTGTCTCTAGTGGGCTGTGGATCAACCAGTAAGTGCACAAATGGGTCTGGTTGAAATATCGGTGCTTGTAGAATGGTGCTTGCTTAGAATTTCAACATGCTTCATTCACAGTTACAACAAAAAATGCTGTGTGAATGCCTAAGTGTCTGATCTGAGGAGTGTAATGGTGCAGAGTGTAATGTGCACCATTATCAGATCTGCGGCACCGTGGGGCATCCACATGGCAGACTGAAGAGATGTCTGAGCCAGCTCGCAATGAGCTGGTATGAGCAGGAGCAAAAATCTGCCCAGAAGCATGAGCTGCCTCACTTCTCAGAGATTTGAACTGGAGTAGGTGTAGTGGGGTTTGTGGTCCAGACTACAGGATGGGGGAGTTGCAGTGCCATGTGATGCGGTACTTCTATCAACAATACAGTAATGTACAAGCCCATTTTTTTTGAAATCCAGCCTGAGATCTGCCTCTATGCTGAGTTCTCTCTGCATTTTATTATTTTTTTTTGTGTTTTGTTTTGGGTTTTTAATTTTTTTTTAACAGAGGAATAATATTTTTGTTTCAGTAAATCCTTCACTGACTCACGAATGCTTTGCAGTTTTAACAAATCTAAACTCTGCTGCTTTTTCTTCTGTGAGGAAGGGAAGGAGACCTGATGTTACCAGAATTTGAAGGACATCTGTTCACATCTGTCCTGGGATAGAGTTAATTTTCTTCTTAGTAGCTGGTACAGTGCTGTGTTTTGTATTTAGTATTATAATAATGTGGAAAATGCACTGCTATTTTGCTTGTGTATAAGTGGTTTCTAAGTCAAGGACTTTTCAATGCTCCGTGCTCTGCCAGTGCAGAGCTGGGAGGGAGTGTGGCCAGGACAGCTGATCTTAAGTGGCCAAAGGGTTTATTCCATACCACGGAACATCAAGCCAAGTATACAAACTGGGGGGATTTGGTTGGGAGGGGTGATCACCAGGATGAGCACTGGCAAGTGGATGGTGAGCAATTGTATTTTGGGCCACTGATTTCTCTTGGGTTTCATTTTCCCATCTCTTTTTTTAAAAAATTATTATTATTGAAATTATTATCATTATTATCATTACCATAATCTATATTTGTTTCAAGTATTAAACTGTTCTTATCTTAACCCACTTTTTTTTGACTCTCATCCCAGTTCACGGGGGAGGTAAGTGAGCAGCTGCATGGCGCTGGGGTTGAATTGCAGCAGCATGCATGTTCCTTATTATGAGCCAGTCACTACAGGGACAGGTGACCAGCCTTGCTGTCAGTGAAGAACATTTCTCACCACACACAGACAAGCCAGTACATAATAGCTTTTCCATGCATTGGGAACTTCTCTTATAAGCAAGTTCATGCTAAAGTATTCCCAGCTGTACCAGGTTTCTCCTTAATACAGTGTCACATTTGTGTCTACATAAAAAAACTGGCCTCTGGAAGAACTTGCATGTTGAAGCTGGGCCTCTAGTAAGAACAGGGGAAGCTGGATCCTGAGGGTTTTAACACACAAAAGCCCTCTGCTTTTCTGCTCCTACTCTGCCAGACACGGTCCCTGATGGTCTCAATCTCAGGTGCAGGCTGTAGCAAGGCTGGGCATGTACTTTGAAGATGTAGATGTACACACAATACAAACCAGACTGACACAGGTGAGAGACTGGCACTGGTATTTGAACCCTTAAGCACACACAGCTTGCACGAGGCCATGAGCAGCACGGACCGCACAATCACCTCCTCTCCTCCGGCTGCTCAGGATTAAAACCTGTGCACCAATGCTGTTTGCTGCAGCTGAAACGTGCAACAAAATGCTGTTAATTTCTGCTTCACACTGTGATTCTGCTATGATCTTTTTCTCTGCATGACATCATGAAATGCAGACGCATTGGATTTTCCGCACCTCTGGGCTTCTCACAGTTTCAAAATAAGAGCTGAGAGAAGTACGGAACATGATATTGGCGATCCATCAGGTAGGGAACAAGCAAGTACCCAAATGTGGGATTTACTAGCTACATTCAGAGATTTTAGGGGATGCACAGCTGGAGTAATTGTGGGAAGAACAGAACAAATACTCCCTACTTGTTCAGCTGTGCTGCAGCTCTACCATGCATAACAGAAAAGGTAGGTGTAGGGAAGAAAATAGAGATTAGTGCCATTCAATTTGCCTGTAGAATGCTTTACAATGTTATTTACAGGCTGTGGTTTGGTGCTTTAGTTTTAATTAACTTTTTATTTTATTTTATTTTTTCTTATTTATTTTTAGATTAAGAATTGTTTAATAATTTAAAAAAAGGATTTTCGTACCCTGTTGGCAATCACAAGTTGGACTGCACTGCTCTGGAATTTTTTTATTGTATTTAAATCTAAGGCTTATAAAGTTCTGCATTTTTATTAAGGACTTGTTTTCTGCTTAATTGTAAGGAAATGAGAAACCACAGCAATGCCAAAGGGTTTTATTAAACTATCAAAAATCAGCAAGCAATATACACAAGCCAATTAAATAGCACTCTATGTCCCTAAAAGTAGAAGGCATACATGCTTGCACTTAAATTAATACTTTCTTTGACAAAGAAATCAACCCTTATAGAGTCAAACCCATAAAATTTATCAGATGCGATATACTAAGTGCAGATTAGCAGTCCTTTTACCACAGCAATAAAAAATTTAAACCCACAATTCTTGAAAAACCTGATATCAATACTACAGGTTTTAAGTTATTTCTATTAAAATATATGCATTTGCAATCAATGATTGCACCATGTGTGCCATAGATATCAGCATAGGGAGGAGTGCCAGAGTTTTCTTGCCTGCATTCATGCTGGGTCTGTACTGCTTCTAGGATTTACTGTCGGGACTGTGAATATGCTGTTGGGTACACTAAATTACATGAAGCCCCCTCCACAAAAAAAATTGCTATCCTTGGTGATGCAGGTGCTTCTTTGGTGACTAAGAACAGGTGCAGATCATCTGAAAGGTGTTTGGATATGATTAACACTGGAGCTTCCAGAAAGCTCTTCCTGCTTTGGATCCTGCTTTTGACAACAGAAACACAGAACTGATGGGTGTGGTTAGCCAACACAAAATCCCTATCACACTAACAGGAGTCCTTCCCCACTGTGCATCATGGAGCTATTCTTCGTACAGTTCTATGAATTGCTGGCAAATCTGAGATGGCTCTGAAGGCATTCCTGCACACGACTCTGGTGAGAATCAGGAGGGATATTTGGATGCAGATACTCAGCGCTATGATTTTTTTAGACAAATTTATGAGGAAGCAATAGAAGCATTTTTTCTCACTGTCTGTGTGCTGGATGTAGTTCCAATAAGCCTTTCCTGGGCCAGAGAAAATCCTATCATAGAGCTAGTAACAAATCCAAATTAGACTAATTCCTTTTAGTTTGGTGCTGAATCAGGAAGTGGTTTCCATTTCATGGGGATTTTTCCCCCCAGTGGATCTTACAAATCTGTTCAGTCTTTTGCTCATTTCTATTTGGATGAATGTTTGTATTTCAAAGTCATCATCATTGAACATGTTGTGTAGGCAGCTTTATCAGAAAGGATAAGGGTAGAGTGATCACAAGGTACTCAATCCTCACTTTCAAGATGACCCTTTATTGTAGGACAGGAGTATGCAGCATAATCTGTGGATACTATATTTCAAGCACTTAATTTCACTTAGCTCCTTAGTGAATTGGGAGACCTTTTTAGATTCCAGAACTGTTAATAATCAGCTGTATAAATAAAAGCATGAAGTCAGAATTGCTTAAAATGTTCAGTAAAAAAAATGGACAATTTTTATGGTTACATCACCACATGGTGATGGTAAATCTCATCCTTCATGGGACCATAAGAAATGAGGTTCAAAGTGGGTTCATTTTCCCCTGCAATAATCTCCTTAGTCTACAAGAGGGAATTAACCAATGTAATCTCATATCTGTTAGAAATGGAAAATACTACTAAAAGGTATTAACAATTAGTAGCACATCTGAGCCAAAAAAAAAAAAAAGAAAAAAGTTCCATTATTTGATCCACTTTTATTAAATACAAATCTTACATTAGCTGAAGATTAGCTTCCAGAAATGTGAGAAGTTGTTTAACGTCACAATATTTGAGACACATGCAGCACATTGTCATTGGACATTAGCATACAAAGTCCAGAAAACAGTGCAGAAAATAGACCCATGAACAACATCCACCTGTATTTAGTGTTCAGTGTGTGCGTGTTCTAATATTTTAGATCTCTATTCTGTACTTGTTTTTGAAAACCAAACTGTAGTAATAGAAGATGTGTATAAATATATAACATGCTCAGAGGAAGAGAAATAAGAAACATTGGAATAAAAACATGAGTGTTTATACCATAATAACATTCTGTACCATAACAAGAAAATTCTTTACCATTCTAACCATCTTGCTGAGATGGCAACTAAGATTGCATGGAAGAGTTTATACAAATTTTTATATGACTTTTCAAGTAAGGTAGTATTTTTAGCTTTTCTTGGTTCACGTATGTCTGCCATACAGTAAAAAATGTTTCATAGTTCTTAATAGCCATAGGCATAACTTAAATGGAAAGAACAACCTTGCTCTCAGGACAAATCTCCCACACCCATAAAACCCTGCTTAACACTATTTCCCTTGGAACATGTTTACTCTTCAATAGTTTCCTGCCCTCACAGAGCAAGCATGACATTTGAACATCCCACCAGTTGCTGCATGCTCAGCATAGTGAGAATTTCCCCCAGTGTTATGAATGACTGCTTCTAAAGGGCACCAGTTACTCGCCTGAATGGAAATCAAAATGTTGTTCATAGTTAAGCTTTCTTGTTGTTCACGTCAACACCTTTAACACTCAATTTATAAAAGCGACAATTTTTTTTCAGTAATTGTTTTGATTTCTCCCAATTCTTGCATTATTTAGTATCTTTTGCATTCTCTTCCGTATTTACAGAAAACTTTAGGGTAGGGGTGAAGGAACTTGGAATGAAAATATGAACCACTCACAGACAGTTAACCAAATTAAACAGGGACAGGAGGAAGAGAGTTTAAACTACATTTGAGCTTTATTTGGGTGAAATGAGATGTTTACAAATTTTATTTTTGTGTTCTATTGCTGGGTTGGTTCTGTGCTTCCAAGCAAATCTCCAGTTGGTATTTATCAGCTGACTTTATGCACTGTTTCAGAACCATAATTGTGAACTTTCCTTTCTATCCATTAAATGAAACAGGGCACCATGAGGGGTGATAGTTCCACCTTCACATCTTTCTGCCAATGTAAACTCCTTGGCAGAGGCATAATCCTCATCAGTTATCAATTATATCCTTCATGCAGCTAGCAAAGGGGAAAGTGGGTTTTGCTGACAGAAAAATCCATCTCGGAAAGTGACAATGAATTTAAGAAAGAATAATGTGAGCATCATCCTGCAGCAACTCTGTTATGGCAACCTATAAAAACCAAGCACATCAAGAGCCTGCTTAGAGACAATTGTCAAGAAAGGAGCTACTGGTACAATTCCAAGATCTGTTGTTGCATCCCTGCAGGCTAAAGAGGCTGACAGCTCCTCTGAGTGGATGACTCCTCCCTGAAACTCACCCTCTTCTTGTGTCATAGTTTGATGATATTTATACTGACAGATGTCACAAAATGACATTCTAAGATGATTTGGGTTCAAGCTCAATGGAATGTTTGGTTTGAACTCAAAAGTTTTTGAGGTAAAACCACGCCAAACTTCTATGGCATGCATTTATCTGCAGTTGAGACTGATAGCCTGCAGAAAGAGACATCTGCAGATATGACATGTTTACAAACTCATCAGAACATGCCCACTGTCTTGACTGTTTTCAGATATGCAAATGAACTTTTTGATGTACAAAGTTTCTTAGGATTGCAGAATCACAGAAAAATTCAGGCTGAAAGAAACTTCCAGAGGTCTCTAGTGCAACCTCTGACGCAAAGCAAGACTGTGTTTCAGATCAGACCAGGTTATTCAGGGCTTCATCCAGATTAATTTAAAAAATCTCCAAGGATGGAGACCACACAATTGTTTAAATAAATCTTTCACTGGTGTTTTCATAAGGAATCTAATTAGAAAAAAAGGGGTATCAGTGCAAGGAAGATTAGTATTGGGAAAGTGTCTGACAAAATGAACTTGACATATTTTCCCTATTCTGTTGCTCAAAATGTCCATTTCTATTACTCCTTCCTTTTGTATGGCTTCCTCTTGTGCATTCTTTCTCTTCTATTACATACAGAATTCTGTGAAGGGCCATGGCTTGAAGCATGCATATTTTGGCAAACATCTGGCAGGCTTTCTTTGTTATGAACTGTAGGGCATCTCCCCTGTTGTACAAATATCACAGCCTTTTGGTTTCTTTGCAAGTTTGAAAAATTTTATTTCACTTAAAGGTGTTTTGCCAATCCAAATCAAATATGCGATAAGTAAGTGACACTTACAAGCACTAGTTTGAGCTTCTGCCCACTGTGTGTTTTGTCAATGTTTTATTAGATGTTTCTGAGATATGAGGATGAAAATTTTTACTATGAGGGTGGTGAGACACAGGAACAAATTTCCCAAAAAGTCTGTGGATGTTCCATCCCTGGAAGTTTTCAAGGCCTTGTTAGAATGGGCTTAGAACAATCTGGTCTACTGCTGGAACATATCTCTGCTTATGGCAGTTGAGTTGGAATTAGGTGACTTTTTAGGTCCTTTTCAACCCTAAACTTTCTTTTCTATGATTCTATAACTGTTCTCAGTGTGATACACTTTTCAGAATCCAAACAAGTCCCTACATACTCATTTGTTGTCTTACAGTGTTATTGAAGAACCCTCTCCCACAATTTCAGGATTTGCCTCAGTTTTCTGTAGATTTCCCTTCTTATAATCCTGAATGGGCTTCTCTCCTGACTAATTAACTACCTCCTTCCCATCTCTGAATGCAATATACAGTCACTGACTGCCTTGTTCTCGCTAAGCTGGGCAGTTAAAGATGGTCTATGCAGCTGAAAGGTACACAGAGGGTCAAAGCACAGCAGGGTTGGCTGCAGGGGACCATGGGAGACATGAATATCTCTCCCTGTCTCTCTCTCTCCCCCCTTCTGTCTGAGATAGAGAGGTATATGAACTCTTTGACTATTGGTATTCCATTCCGCTCAGTCAGAGGTGGGAGCAGACGAGGCTGTTGTGCTGCGTGTGTTTGTGCGAGTGCTGTGTATGTTGCAAACATTTCACAATAGGTACAACGCAGACCTGAGCTCTGTTAATGCCTGCTAAGGACCCACACTCAGTCTTGTTACTGGCTGAACCTGGGTTTGCTCATGCAGCATCCTCACAGCCCTTGATCTGCTGAATCTGGCCTGATTTCTCCTGACATACTGCCTTTTACTCTGGGCTTAACTTGGGAGCTGATAATTGTGCATTTCTCCAAGATCTTTCTCTGAGATCTGATATTTCTTATAGAAATATTATAGATATTCTTATAGAAATATTTCTTATAGAAAGATCAGGGCTATTTCTATAAATAGAACAAGCCCTGATATAAAGAAAGAAACAGTCTGATTTAGGAGCATTTGTAATCTCTGCCACCACTCCCGCCCCCTCCATTAGAAGCAATTACCTTACTGCCTTTCTCTCTCTATTTATCTATCCATCTATCTGTGAATCCTTAGCAAGTAATTAGACCTCGTGCTCAGATTGCAGCCCAAAGTAAAAAAAAAAATAGTAGAAAAGAGAAATTCACTGCTAAAACTCCTAAGAAACATTCTAGTTCTTATTCATGAGTTTTAGTGGGTCATACTCTGTCCTAGTCAGATGTTAGGAGAGAATATAATAAAAAAAAAAATTTAAAAAGTAGAAATAATACTTGTCTGCAATGGAAATATGCTATGAAATGTGGAAATGCCGCCTCCAGCAATGGAAAACTGAAATGGAGGAGGAAGTACAAGCTTACCCTAAATTCTCTGAAAAGACACCCTTTTATGTGACTGAACAGTCAGCTTTGCAGGTTGTCTCTATCTGATGGGGTGTGGGCTGAAAAATTTCCAATGTTTATTTGACTCTTACCTGAAAAAGAAATTGACATTCTTTTGCCATTCTCTGCACTCAAATAAAGGTTCAGTGCTTCATGTAGTGTGTGGCATACAGGATGTATATATCCATATATGATGGACACATATCCATATGTGATGGATACCATTCCTCCAGCTTCATCTTCCAATGTAAACAAGGGTGTATGATCTTCCAGCTGAAATTCTCTACTTACTGATCCAGCTGATAAAATTTAAATGTTATTGCCATCTACCTGAAGTCTTGTAAGAAACTTCACTCTACTCAAGTGCCACAAATGATGCCACAAATGAGCTAAGTTTCTTCTGTGAGAATGCATCCCTTGTTTATGGTACTCTGGGAGCGAGGTAGCACTAAAAAAGTAGAAATCAGCTGAGAAGTATGATTTAAACTGATATGATTTTAGAGCTGATTTAGAATATCTTCCTGATAACAGACAGGAATTTTTTATCTGTATCTTGCATATTTTTTATCTGTACTTGCATATTTTAAGGATTATGCATATTATCAAATATCTGGTCCTAAAAGTGGCAGATTGATTTATACTCATAGATGTATCAGTGAACAAGTCATGCGCTGAATTAAATCTAGTCAGTAATGTGTAGTGCTTTTTCAAAGGCAGATTAATTTACACACTACAATCACAGAATTATTAAGAATCGCTGTAAGAAATCAGGATTTAGGTGGAGAAGTAGGCTATTTCAGTTTTAATTTCCCCAGCTATTATTTTGCTGGTAATATGAAAGAATTTAGTCTAGATTTTTTTTTAACCAACTGTCAAGGAAAAGACCTACTCAGGACGAGTCAGCTGAGGCATGAAGATTGTGACAGACCATGGAGCAGCAATGACAGATTGGATCTTGAGTTTCCTTTTGATTTTTTCAACCTAAAAATACCCTGTTCTTTTATTTACTTATATCTTCCTGAAAGTTTGCCACTGAAAACTGGACTCCAGTGCCTGCCACTCTAGTGCCTTGGACAGCAGGATGGTTGCCTTCTATTTCTTATATGCTAAACTCTTAATGATATAACCCTTCTTTGCAAGGACAGCACACTGTTGACTTGTTTCCAGTTTTACAGCCTTTATATACCTCAGACTCTTTTTTGCAGTGTAGCTATCTAGAAACTTGTTTGCCTTCTTCTATGTCTGCCCATGAGTTTCCTGGAGTACTTCATAGGTGCTGCTATTGAATTTTGTTGTACTGATCTGAGCCCATTTCACCAATTTATCAAAATTATTTTGAATTCTAAACCAATACTCCAAAGTGTTTGCAGCTCCCCTCAGCTCTATTATCTACAAATATGAGGAGCTTTTCTACTATCGATATTGTTCATGAAAACACTGACTAGAATTATGTGTAGTGCAGCCTTACCTTCTTCCCACCAAATGTGATCTTACAGTGTGATGCAACCTCGTGATAATTATGTTAAAACTGGCTCTTTTACCTGCAAGGCGGCTGTGTTCAGCCAGAACCAAAATACCAGATACACCATTTTCTCCTGAGAGTGACTGGGCCAAAGACATTTCCCAGTTTCATCACAGTTTGGCCTGGGCTTCTACTCTGTTTACTGAGGGAGTGACAACCAGGTAAAGACAAACACGTTGGTCATTGAAAAGGTTTCGTTTCAAGAAATGGATAGTGGATGCTTAAAGCTACTTCATTG
Organism: Molothrus aeneus; assembly: GCF_037042795.1. Classification (NCBI taxonomy): domain Eukaryota; kingdom Metazoa; phylum Chordata; class Aves; order Passeriformes; family Icteridae; genus Molothrus; species Molothrus aeneus. The sequence goes on from NC_089650.1 coordinate 37,963,949, forward strand.
CTTTTAGGAGCTTATAAATTGATTATTTAATCATTTACTTCAGCATCATTCTGCAAAGATAAAGTTATGTTTACTGATCTCTAATTCCCCAGGTGTTTATTTTTCTTTTTCCTAAAGTTAAGATCAATATTTATCCTTCTCCATCCCTTTCAGATTTCATCTATTTGCCATGAAGTCTAGAAGATAATCACTAACAATTCCAAGATGGATTTGTGACTTGAATACATATAACTTTCCTGAATACCTAAATATTCTTTGATTTATTTTTATTCTATTCTGGCCTAAGTTCACATCCCTTTGTTGTTATGAATCACCTGATCACTATTAACCTTTTTGTGAAAAAGGAAGTGAAAAACCCTGGGACATTTCTGCCTCTGATCTGTTATCTGTTAATATCTCATTTCCTCCACAAGGCTCAAGACATTTTAATTCATTTTGCCATGCCCTCTATAGCTTTTATATATTGTGTCTATTTTTTTTTTTTGGGCTATCATTTGCAAGTTTAATACCTATTGCTGGATTTCACGCACTTACATTTATCACTCCTTTTTTTGTTTGTGTGTACGTCTGTACTGCTTTCTCAATCATCCTAAGTAATTTCCTCCCATTTATACTTTTGGACAATCCTTACTTGATTCTGAAACACTCCGAAAGCTCCATGCAATCCCAAATTAGTCTTACCACATTTCATATGCAGAATAGTTTAACTTCAATATTGTTTGCTTTTGCACTGGTTGCAGCACCAAAATAATTTCACCCATTATTCCTTTGCCCAGGATTTTACCAAATACTGATTTTATTTGTTTGGTTTTGTTTTAGGCTCATCAGCAATAATTTCCTACTCTTACTCTTGTCCACTCAGAAATCATGAATTCTAAAGAAATGAAAGATAAAGTTCCTGTTGCAGGAATTATGGTTTTGAAAAAGCTGGGGTATCTTTTTTCCTATGCTCCTGCTGGGGCATCATGTTGCTGAACAGGACTAATCTGCCATGGTATTTTGTGATACCAAATAAAAGAGAGAAAGAGGATATTTCACAATGTGATAGTCTGCTGAAAAGTACTAATTTTGTATTATAAAGAATGGACTGGAAAGGAGCTAATAATAAAAATGGCATTTTATTTATATGTTAGGGTTTTTTGGGCATATGAATTAGAAAGAATGTTATTTCAACTCCTATTGAAATGCAGCCATTCCAGTGCAGGCAGAATACAACAATACTACTTATTATAAGACTGAAAGGAGTAGAGCCATTATCAGGAAGGATGAAATACTTTTTGTGAAAAAGCATTATTTGAAATTCTGCCTCTGATTACTATCTTTGAAACTGACCAGGAGTTCAGTTGCTCCTTCTAAAAAGGGATATTGTTTATTTATAATTCATATTAGAAAACTAGTTCTGCATTTGTATCTTCCATAGTTATTATATGTTGAAAGCAGTGTCACTTCCTCTAAATCTAGAGGAAGAATTCATCGCTGAGTCTATAAATAGGGCATTATTGCTGGAAGGGGATGTATGAGCTCCTGGAGAACTTACAGAGCTTCACTCTGGGAATGAAAAGCCCATGTACCTTATGTCAATCTGCATGCCTTAGGATCTGACCAGGCTTTGTGTCTCACTATGCTCAAAATTCTGTTATGAACAAATGATGTCATATATATGGAGATAAGAATTTGTTGCTAGCCCAGTTAATGTTTTAACAGGCTAATAATGCAAACTAACACAGAGCATCTTCATCAATAGTATTAACATATTTATACTAAACCTTCCTAATATTTTTCCCTTTGTTCAATGCTGTTGTCCTCACCCTTTCAACATCCCTCTGAGTCCAAGACTGACCCTTCAACACTTCAGTAGAATGGAAAACGGAACTATGAAAAGTCATCAGACTCCTGAGGTCTTTGTCAGATGGAGCATGATGTTCGTGACACGGATTTTTTCAGTCTTGCATCTGCTTGGATTTACTTTTATATATTTTCTTCACACAGACTTCTTATATGCTGGTTATTTTAATGATTTTCAGATTATTCAGCTTTTCTGTTTGCTTTTTTCTTTACAACTAGTGCCACATTACTTATGAGGCTGCACTTGTATAGTGACCACCTGTTGGACTCTGGTTGATTGTCATTGGCATTTGCAGTCTGGTACCTCAGATAAACTTTTCAATTTTTGCTCTAGAGTTCTAGATTATTGAACCCACTTGTTGTTACAAAATAAAATTTATGGCAAAACAAACCTATGGCAATAGTTGCCTCACTTCTAGACAATTGATATCATGGCTAAGTCATGACAAGACAATCCCTGGTAAGTACTCAGGCCCTTGCACTGTAAGGGCAATATAAAGCCTTTTGTTAATAACAGCAAAAATGTATTTGCTGGGCTACTCTCTGTGTCAACAAAGGGAGGGTGGTGTGACTATACTCCTAGCTCGACCCAGATAAATGCAGCTAAACGAATTTGTGTCACCATTTCTGGTTTTTATGGCTTCAATGTGATTTACCATTTATGTTTTGTCTAGTAGCATTTCTATTCCTCAATATCCTCAGTTTAAAATGCAAATAATGTTATTTCCTGGACTGTCATTTGTAAAGTAATTTAATAGCCCTTTAGGATGTGTGTCTCATTAACTACTAACAATACCAAATTGTTAGTATCAGGAAAATCCTAAAATAAGTTTGTTATTTCTGCCTTTGACAACTTAATTATTTGGTACAGTATTTAGAGGCATTAATATAACCTTTCCCTTTCCAGCAGCTACTCATGTTTAAGGTACAAAACAACTAATGGAGCTCTGGGAAGAACACCATACATTGCAACTGACTGATTTTATTTGGGAGTTCTGAAACAGGTAATAATAACAGAGCAAGTCTGTTGAATCACTTTGTCATACTGTATGAATTTATCTTGAGTAATGGAACTGCAAATTGTGTTTTGTGCTCTAATTTTTTGGCAGCTATAAAATGCATTTTATCTAAATATTCACCAAAGAAAAGATGAGAAACCTTAAATCTTCATCTTCTGTAGAATTAGTTACTACTTCTCATCTTGCCTTTGGCCATGAAAATGAGTCAAGAGTTCAATGGGCACTGTTATATTGCTGCAGCATATATTTCTGATGAAATGTGTTATATACCTTCCAATGGTACCATGTGAACAGTTATGCAGGCATGCTAGTGCCAAAAAAGGGGTTGATGAGCTATGATGAGATCATGGAGTTCTACCTCAACATACCAGTATGAAAATCAGACTTAAAGGAAGGAAAGGAACACAAAAATCATGAGCAAGTGTAAAATGGTGGGAGAGTTTGCTGTGCCTAGGGAGGACTGTGTACAACTGTCTCTGTGGTGAATCTTGTGAGCTCCTGCAGATAGAAGAGGGGCCCTGTGACCTGATCCATGTCTTGAGTGGAACGTTTCACCAGAGAATATCACAGAATTATAGAATAATTTGGGTTTGAAGGGACCTTAAATATCATCTGGTTCTAATCCCTCCGCCATGGGCAGGGATAACTTCCACTGGACCAGTTTGTTCAAAGCCCCATTCAGCCTGGCCTTGAACACTTCCAGGGATGGCATGTCCAGAACTTCTCTGGTCAACCCATTCCAATGCCTCACCACCCTCACCTTCTTCCTAATATCTAATCTAACCTGCCCACCTTTCATTTTAAGCTATTCCTCCTTGTCCTATCACTGCATGTCCTTGTAATAGCTAAGAATTTCTAAGGGAAGAGTGTTCCACTTTGTGTTTATTTCTGTTTTTCCTTCTGATCACTGACAAACCCAGAAAGGAAGGACCTTCGTGCGTGTCAATAGCTAGAAGGCTGTTTCCAATGGTAAGGGTAGAGGACCTTCCTAAGGCTACAGACTCTTTTCTGGATGATGTTAAAGCCTTTTCATACTTTCACATCTTCAGGAGAGGAAACCAGTGAGAACCATGATACAATTTAGTTAGTATACAATTTGACTGGGAGGAAAAAAATGACTGATTTTATTTATTAAAGCAATCACACAAAATACTTTCCTATTCTCTGTAGAAAAAAAATGAGGTTTCGTTGGGGACTTCTAAAGGTTCCAAATTAGAGTCTGACCTAGTGTTAAAATATATATTGTTGTACATACTTATATTATTTAGTATACATATGTTTATGAGCTATAATAGTTTTTCATTGTATCTGGAGTATTATACAGCTTCTGAATGGTTGCATGGAGTAATCCTCTCCAGTGTGGCACATACACAAGTACAGTAACCTTTCTACACCGCAAACATCAACATTTTTAATAAAAGAAGCAATCTGAAAAGGGCACATGGAGACCTTTAAAAATATGCTTGAAATCAGACATGAAAAAAATACCACCTCTGTAGCAATAAATGCTGGCTGAAATATGGTGTGGTCTCCTTGAACCACTTCCTAGCTCCCCCAGTTATGGAGGCACTGCTACTTATTCATTAAAAGAGAAGGGCTTAGTGTTTAGTTTTGCAGTGGGAGTTTGTTAAAAGGAAGGGCTCAGCTAGTGTTCTTATGCCATTGTTTAATGAGCTGATATGTCTATAATCAGAGGAGAGAAAGGTACCAAATGTACCTGTAATGTCACGAGTGAGTTATTTGCCATTTTTAACTACTGCGTCAGTACATCAGAGTAGAATCAAGGAGATGACATGCACTTAGCAGGAGGGCATTGTGAAAAGCAATCCTGAAATATAATTGGTAATAAAAAAAAAAATCTATTAATGTGCTATAATATGTTAACAGGATCTTAACACTGAGTTGCTGAATGATGTTAGTAGAAGGAAATAATTGAGAAGTCAGAGGTTAGAATGTTATTAGCAGCTATATGCATGGATATAGAAACTCCCCAAAAAGTCTGACTGCTTGCCATAGACCTACACATGCTGACTCAGGGTGAGAGGTAAATATTGTGTCATGTCATGGGCAATTTTAAAGCATATTTTCTATTTTATTCTCTACTTGCTGCAGCAATAGAGCTGAAAATTTTAACTCATGCTGCAGTTTTTGGTGGCAGCAAAATACATTTCTGAAATATTCACTAAAGAGAATATGATGAGAAACCCTGAATCCTAATTTACTGAGGAGTTTCTCATGACTTCTCATTTTGCCTTTGGCCATGAAAATCATCCAAGAATAAGATAGCTACTTTGTCGTTTCCAATTCTATATATTTCTACTATAATTCTTTTACAAATGAATTGTATCCCTTGCCAGCTCATGCAAAACTCCTATCAATCAGCACAGAGTTAATAAGAAGCACTAATTGATGTACAGTGAGTTAACTCATCAGGCTGCAATACCTTAGCAAGCTCTGTGGTATCTGTAAGTGCCAGGATGATTTCTAGCAAAAGTCAGAGTTACCACCATCTTTATCCATGATAGCCTGAAGACTAAAGCAGATGGCCACAGGTGGTACTTTCACTCCTTAACAGCTGCCAGTTGCCCCCTGGACTGCACTGAAACCAGGATCACTGACAACCCTTGATTAAAACCAGAGTGCAGAGAAAGGGTTACTGCTGCTTTTTAAACTCATCATACCCATTTTAATTGAGGGAAGAACTTAGTTCTCTGTTTTCTGGGTTTCTCTTGACCTTTCCACCTCCTTTCTGGACAAAATTTAGGACAGAACTAAATGAAGCTTCACAAATGGCAGGCTGAATTTGCCCTTTTGCTACCAGGGGAATCCTTCTGGTTTAACAGGTCAAAAATTAATGCCCCAGACTGAAAACAATTGTCACAATTGCAGCCAAGAACAAAAAACTAGTCCTTTGCCAATGTTGCTATCTAATAAAGATGGTTAATAAAAACAAGCACAGCAGCATTACTGTTTTCCTCAAACTACAGTTTAGAGTTCTTCTGGGACATTCTTGGTTCTTGTCAGGCTGGGACAGAAGGTTTAATTGTGGGGAACATATTGCAAAAATAATCCACTTGACTTTCACTAAGCCACTAAAGCAGTCAGCCATAAATGAATGCTTTTTGAAATGTTGTCATATTTATAGTAACAAGCAATATATTTAAGTAGCAGAGGAGTCGTAGAGGAAGCTCAGTATTAAGAGTTTTGAAGCAGAAACTAAATTAGGCTTAATTAAATTATTTCCTCCCATGCTTTTTCCATGACTCCCCACAACTGCCTCTTTTGACCAAGGAATGCATCTCAATCTCAGGATTATATGAATTCACCTACATAATCAAAATCACCCAAAGGAAGTTCAGGAAAGATACTGATCCCGTGAATACAGAAAAAATCTGAATATGCATGGCCAAAAAAGCCCTTTCCATCCATGCAATCCAGTTGGGGAAGATTTGAATGTTTAAGAGTTGCTTTCTAGTGCCAGGTGAATTTTCCTCTAGGAAAAAGAAAAGGAGGAATTGTATCTGGATGCAGGCAAATTAATTCAGAAGTTACTGCTAGTGTGATCCATCATGTAATAGATTTAATTAACTCTAGAGTTTTCTGCCATAGCCCTGTACTTTTTGACAGACTTTTTCTATTTTTTCTTTCCACCCTAAATTTCATCACAGTCACTTTGTACTAATTTGTTGTCCCTCTGTTCTGCTAATGCATATCATTATAAACTCTGTTGGGCTAAACAAGTCTCCTTTCCTCTCATCATCACAGTATCATGCTCTGCAACAGTTCTAGTTTGAGTGAATTTTTCTTAAGCAAGACTGATTACAATTATACTGAGAATCCAGATTTCTATATTAATTTGCTTTCCTTAATTAAAGTTTAACTGGCTCAATAGATCTAATCTTCTACAAGGTAATAATTTGGAGTTCTCAAAAATTTAGATAATTCAGCCTGAGAAACAGATATTAAAGATATTTTCTTCAGGAAGCTCCAAGACTTTGCCCTGTGATATCTCAAAATGGTGTCAGCTTAGGTACTCAATGGCCCTCAGTTCCTGATACCCTGATACTCTAAGTTGCTGTGTCTGTTTAAATATTTATATAACTGATATATCTACCTCATTAACAGAGATTTTTATTTTTAAATATATTGTCTTCTGGATAAAAAAGGGGAAACATTTTATTTTAATAACATTATTTAGCTTGAATCTTGGAAATAGCAAATAAAATAAGAGGAACCCCATGTTTTGGAATGGTGCTAACTTATGGCTTAATGGCTTAAATCAAAACTGTGCTTTCTATCACATCCCACTCACACTGTGAAATAAAAACATTTGACCTTTTCTGACCTAAACTAGGATGGTGTCTCAGTAATTGCTGTAATTTTATTGCACCATGGTGACATAGCTGAGTGGTAAGATGAAGATGTAACTCTTGTTATAAGGAAATATATATTCAAAACTTTGGCTGGGATGGACAATGACTGTTTAAATGAGGAAAGAGGGAGCTGGACAACTGTATTATAGACATGATGGAATTTGGCCCAGGAAAGTGCTTGTTCTTATGAACATTGAACTTGAGAACACTTAACAGTAGAGTCAGATGTCTCTTTCTTTCCATAATATATATGATATAGATACACACACATATATATAATAACCCAAAAGGTTTATATGTTATTATTTAATTATTATTTATGATGTTGTATGTTATGCTAATTTACATTTCAATGTTTCCTCATTTGGAATTTATGCTACTAGCTATTAGACAACATGTTGGATCTGTTTTTGTAACATAAAATATAACATTATCCTTTATTCCTACACTTCATACACTTTCCTCATATATTCTGTGAATTCTGCCTTTGTACCTAGACTAGAATAGAGGAGATTCTCTCTTAGTCCTGACTAATTGGGAGAGAGTTATGACAAAATCTAGATGGGGACTTTTTAGTGAAATGAGTCCCATAGGATAAGAAGCAGCCAAGATTGCTTTATTTGTTTATGGGGAAAAGGTAAAGAGGGAAGACCTATGCCTCTTCTTCATATGCAATTAGTCCAAAACTATCTTCCCTTCTGAGCAGGTGAATTTGCTGAACAGATAACTGCAGTGGTTATGACAACTCTGAGTCATTTAAACCAAGTAAATAAATTACTATCCTCTATTATTAGAAATCGAATATCTATAAAGAAGGTTTTTTCTGAAAAATAGGAGCAAAAAACCATTTGAAAAATTCTTGGAAGGTAAGTGGTACACTGAGAAACTTGTTGACCATTATACTATCTCCAGAAGTGAGAAAAACATACTGGGAGATAAATTTTCTTTGTAATTAAATATCAAGATCTGTGTTTAGTGATTTTTGATCCTTTTAAAACAATTTTCTCTGAAAGTTGCCTCCTTAGATGTAGAAGTAGCACAGTGTATGCTTTGAAGAATTGAAAAATCAATAAAAAAAGCATAAAAGGTACCTTTGCTACATTATTTCAAAATCACCAAGATTGATATTGTAGGAAAGAATGAGAAAAAGCAGAAGGATGTGTTTTGAAATAGCAAGAAGTTCTCTGCTAAAAGGAGAATAGCAGAAGTTGTTATTAAGGGTGAGCTAGTGAAGTGTAATCTTTATTGTTTTAGACAAACTGACTGGACTAAATAGAGTTGAAGAAAGACAGGAAGGAAAAGAAGTGGGGGGAAAGTAATTTTCCTTTCCTCCTTTTACATAGCCTCAGAATTTTCAAACTCAAAGCTGATGGTGTTCCCCCTTGTGCTCCACCTTTTGTTTGGGCTTTGCTGGGTTGGATCACCACCCTTGCATGTGGGTTTTGCTGGAATATTATTAAATCATAAAACAGAAATTCATTGGATATGGATGTGTGTCTTGCAGTGTGTGATCTCTGTTGAACTAAGTTGTGTTCTCAGTAAGTGCCTGATGGCATGCAAGGGCACTGGGAGACAACAAATGCAGCACTTGAACTGATGATATTGACAAAGTTAATCTGAGTCAGTCACTGACAGTGTCTTCTCTGAAAAATATGCCTCTACTGGCCTCAGAACAATAGTGCCAGTGCATACATCTTTGGAAAGGAATGTGACCCACCAGCCTGTGTTGTTCCTCCCTGTGCTGAATGACTGAGTACTTCATATTTCATCATTCAGCAATGCTCATGTCTTGTCACTTCTCAGTGCAGAGGCCTTATTTCAATGAGAAAGTAGGTGAGAAAATTTCTTCCTTCTCCTTCAGAGCTCCAAGAAAGAGCCTCAGTCCTTGAAGAATGGAGACTCATGTGTTTGAAAACTGGTAATCATTGGATAACAACTGGTGACAGAAGCCATCTCATTAAGTTTCTTGATAAATTGTGCACATATTAACTGCTTTCTTTCATGTTTCATTGTTGTCATTAGCCTTTGTACCCAAATCACAGTCCAGGTAAAGTAATTTCTGCTGGTTTCTTCTCATGAATTAATTTTCCAGAAAGAGCCTTTCCCCCCACATTTTCCTTCCTTTTCTTGCTTTTAGAAGACTGGTTGCAGGAACAAGGCAAAGCTGTCCAAATAGACTAGAAAGTCCACATACCCTCTTTTGAGTTTGAAAGAAAGTGTGTTTCACTCTGGTTTTCCTCTCAATTTTCTAAAACTGAAGATAAAAATTGAGAAGGGATATTTAGATTATACAGATGCAGATGCTGTTGTTTCCTACAAGAAGAGGAAAGGGGAGACCTCACACTGTTCAGAAATGCTGGAGGAATTATGCCTATTGCTCTCCCTGTTTTTTTTCACTGCAGGTGTAACCACATGATATAGAGATAAAGATCAACATAACTTCTGACAAATTAATTGAGTTAATTGAAGTGTGTCCTGGATTATGGCTCAAAATGCCTACCATCAGCTGGTCAAAACTGAAACCAAGCTTACCCAAGGAGATAATGAACGGGGTGATGTGGAACTGAAATTAACTTTTCTATCCTTTGGTGGAAATAAAAGCCACATAGCTAGTCAAAAAGGTAAAATGGTAACAAATCAGCAGAGGGCTTTTCAAATTGCCACACAGCAGTGTCTCCAGGAAAGTCACCAAACTCAAAAAGGTTGTGAGAAAGCCTCTGTGTTCAACAAATGGATATAATATGGATATAGTTGGCAAAAAACCCCAGGTTTAACAGGGTGAAGGTAAGTTTGCTCTGACCTTACTATTCATGCTGTGCTTTTTAAAATGACTTAGCGTGTTTTGTAGTAAACCAGGATCAAAGATAGAAACATATTAGAGACTGTAAACCTTTTTTTTTTTGTCCCAAAGTTGCACTATGCAAGGTGTGACAATTTATAAAAATTTGTGATCCAACCTGGAAGATATTGAGCTGGGGCAGTGAAACAGTTACCATCAGGGGAAGGGGACTAACAAAAGGAAGATGAGGTGGGCCAGGACAGGGGGACTTCTGCTATGGAAACTGGTTAGCCACATGTCCACCACATGCTCCCTCAGGAGAGCAAAATAGGCAGCATCACAGCTTCAGCATTACCATCATGTAAAAAATCTTCCTGTGCAAGGACTAAGAATCTGGAAGATTGTAAGTGTAAATCCTGAAAATCTGCTGTAACATTTTTAAAAAGTGCAATTCATTTAGAAACTGCCTTTTTATGTTCCCCCTCCCTTGTGAAACTTCAACTACTGTTCTTTTGAGAAGCAGCATAAACCTGAACTCCCTCTGCTGCCTGTCTACAGCACTCTGCTGTTTTTCAGTGACTGACATATTAATAAACTATTTAAAGTTGTTCCCCAGATGACAGTAATAAAATTATTGTTTGGTGTATACCTATCATTTGTTTGAGTATATTTCTCTGTGAATGTCAACATTTTACATTGCTTAAAATAGTTACAAACTCAAGTAGAAGGATTTTGTTACTTCAATTGACATCAGACACTTTAATGTTTTTTGTTGCCTTTATGTGGAAAAAACATTCTTGTTTGAATGAAACTCAAACTTTGTCAGTTTGTGTAAGTGAACAGACCATATTACATGTTGCTATGCTCAAAAATGTCATGGGAAGATATGATGCTGTCATTCTCCTGCACTGTTCTAAAAATGTAAATAGAATAACTAAATTACAAGAAAGAATGAAATTCTGTAACTATTTGTTCTAAAAGAATAAAATACATTTCTATCTGAAATGGAAAACACTAATTATTAAGAGTGAGCAATTTTCTCCTTTAATATATTGCCAGACAGTTTTTTCATTCTTGCTCTTCTCTTTGAGTTTGCTAAAATGAAAACAAATATTACAACTTTATAGGTGCACCTATATAAGTATCAATATCAGGAAAGTATAAATAAGATGCTCTTCTAGAAGGAAACAAAACTTTTACAGCCAATCTTTATACCACTCTTTCCAGACTGCTGGTTTTTCCATTACATTCATTACTGGCCTGTTAGTTTTATGTTACCTAACATTAAGTTGTGGGATGAATCTTCCTAAGGGCTATCACAGTTCAGATGAAGAGCATGACTGGGAAACGCCAGCATGGATTCATCAAGGGCAAATCATTCTTGATAAACATGATCGTCTTCTAGGACAAATAACCTGCTCAGCTGATGTTGGGTGAGGATGGACATTATCCACCTGGATTTCCCCAAGGCTTTCAATATAGGAACCATAATCCAGGAGTGAAGCACAGATTGGGATCTACCTGACTGAGGAGCAGCTCTATGAGAAGGGAACTCGGAACCTTTGTGGACAACGAGCTTCAAGGTACGAATGCACAGTGTGCTCTGCAGCAGAGAACCCAACACGATGCCAGGCTGCATTAATAAGGATATCACCAAAAGGTTAAGGTGTTATCCCATTCAGCAACTATCAGGCACACAGTGCTTAGTTTTGGTTTTTGCTATGCTAAAAGGGTGTGGACTGGCTGGAGAGGGTCCAGGCATGGGCCACAAACATGATCAATGGACTAGAAATCCTGCCATATGAAGAAAGGCTGAGAAAACAGGATTTGTTCAGCTTGAGAAAAGAAGGCTTAAGGGAGACCTTATCACCATATTACAGTGTTTAAAAGATGACTATAAAGAAAATAGAGGCTCAAGTGGAGTCATATGGAAAAGAGGAAGAGTAATGGGTACAATTTAATGTTATCTAGAATAGGATTTTACCAAGAAAAATTGGACCAGAAAATGTTTGAGGTCCCTTCCAACCTGGGATTCTATGAATTATAATCTTCACATAATGTTTAATGAAAATATGACAACTTTAATTAGAATGTACTTTACTCTTATGCATGTAAGTTTGTTGTGCCTTTTAGCCATTTTGCTTTTATGTAGGAGGATAGAATATAAGTAAATAAAGGTAGTATAGAAAGTAATCTTACTCTCTGAAGAGTTGCAGCTGGGTTAATTATTAAAGATTAGGAGCAGGCCTGACTAACAGGCCAGGCCTGTAGCTAATAAGAAGAGTGTTATGAAGGAGTGGATTGGTTGGTTGAGGGGGAACTGGAGTCTGTTGGCTACTGTGAGGACAAGGAAGAAAGAGTCCGTGCTTGGAGGAGCTGTCCTCAAGAACTATCGAAGAGGTATGAATGCCTAGCAATACAAAACCTTTGCAATATAATGACAACACTTCTAGAATAATTTACTATTTTCACTTTATTTTTTATGCTAAAGCAGCTCTATAAAAACATTTTGTGCAAACTGGCCAGATGATTTATGCTTGCAAATTCTGATTTTTAAAAATAGATAGTGTTTTATATAGCTTCCAAAACTGTGAATGTGGTTATATTGATGACAAATGAGGAGACTGGTGAAGTGCTTTTCCATATTACATTAAACTAGAATTTCCTTGGACAGCCTTCTCTACTGGTTGTAATTTTGTCCTGCTTCTGCTTAAGAAAGAGCAGGGGTATTTCCCTCTTTTTCCATCCACAAAACATCCTCCTTTGGGATGTTTCCTTCCCCCTTTCTCTCTTTTTTTAGCAACAAGACTTCTGATCCCCAGTATAGGGAATACTACTTGTCAGACTGCACAAGCACCAGCCTGTGCTCATCATTTCTCAGGACAAAAAAAAAAAAAAAGCTGCTGATGGGTAATGCATCTTTTAGCAGAGCTTTTCTTTGACTGGTAGTACAGCACCAAATCTTCTCTACTCTTCTACAAGATACAGACGCTGAGTGAAACGTTGTGCTGTAGTACCAAACATGGAATATCAGTGTGTAATAGGAGAATGTAAGTGTGAACAACTGCACTTATCACAGGAAGTGTGAGACTTGATATGTCTGTAACATACTCCAGAAAACAGTGCAGAAAATGTTTGTGATGTTTGCAAATCAACAGATTGGCCTCTGTGCTTAAATGGTTTCCCACACTTTCCACTCTCTGAAACACTGTGTTTTGCACAAACTAGAAGATCTTTTAGGGAGGACTTCACTTAATCTTTGTTTGTAAAAATCTTTGACCTAATATCATCACTCTCTAATGATAAAAATTAATAACATTAATATTAATGTAGAAATAACACGAATGTTTCTGACTGCCCTGAATTTATCTCATAATGCCTTTGCTTCCTAATTCTGTCATGCATGACCAAAACCACCATTAGCTACTGACCTCTTTCTTAGTCTACTTGTTTGCCATCATGCTGCTTTAATAGTTATCTTGAAATTCTACCATTGAAAATATGGAAAAGTAACTAAATTTTAGTATTGCAGCAGTCTCTCCCTTGCCAGACTCCAAAAATTTTAGCTGTAAGAAAAGCCCATGTGACTGAAATTCCTCAGTATCTCATTCATCAACATATGGCACTTCTTGAGTCACAAAAAGGATAGCCAAGACTTCTACCCACAAGCATCAAATTAGAACAAACACAAATTGGTGGAAATGGTGTCACTGGAAATGCAATCATGTTGCCTAATTTGGGCATTCATACATGGGTCTCTCAAACAATGCCATTTAAAACTTAAAAATAATACATAAATTTCATTTTTCTCCTCTTTTATGAGAGAGTGGATACTCCCTTATTGGTCTCTGGTCAAGGAATTTTTCAATTCAAAAGTAGTAATAAGAAAAGGAATAAGCCATAAAAAAGACACAAACCTAAGAGATGAAAATAAGGGAGGCAAGGAGCAGAACGCACCTCTTCAGACACATAATTATAATTCCTTTCTTAGCTATATCTCTGTGTCATCTCACTCTCTACCCCATGTGTTCTGCAAAGAGTAGGTGCCAATTATTGGGGCAGTCACTGTGACCAGATTTGGTGCCAGCCAGAGCCAGACTGTGGCTGGATACCCCTCAGTCTGTGGTGTCAGCTACTGGAGCAAGTGAGATCTCAGTGTCAGCTGCCTCAGAGGGTGGAGCATCTCTGCCTCTCTCCATTACGTGTTCCAAAAAAACCCAGCTACTGTGGGTCTCCACTATGAATGAGGTCACTGAGGTGCTCAGTGCTGGCAGCTGGAGTGGGACAGCCCATGTGCCTCGTGCCAGCTTTAGGGGAGCTGGTGTCTGCATCATCCCCAGACTGGGATGGGTGCGGTGTGACTGTGTCACTTGCCAGCAAACCTCAGGCTGGAGCAGGCAGCAGTCACAGGGGCCTGGGTTTAGGCAGGGGATCAGCCTGCTGGTGGGGGGAGCGGGGGGGTTCTCTGCAGGTATTCAGGAGAGCTGAAAATCTGTGTGTGCGTGTAACTCCAGAGAGTGCCCTGTGTGTGCCTTCATGTGTGGGTGCGTGTGCCTGGGGTATGTGCTCGCCTTCACTGCCTGTTGAACCTGAAGACCTGGGTGGAACCCCTGGGTCCACAGGCATACCAGGCTGGGGTCCAGTGGTCAAGCAGGAAGAGTCCGGATCCACAGTTTCAGAGAGAGTAGTTGCTCCTAATATTCCTTAATAAGAACCACCAAAAAAAGCTTCTAAATAAGAGAAAAATATAGGAGCATTCCAGCTTGGAAAAGGTATATTGTGGAGGATTATAAACCCATGCATGGTTTAGAGAAGGTGAATGGGAGTTGACAACTTCATCACAGAAGCAAGGAGCTTGGTGAAGACAGGTGTCTGTCTTGACTTTCATATAATTCATGATGAAATTATTGTATTTGTTGTCACAAGAATCTGTAAAGGCCAGGAGTAAAAATGGATTCAAAGACAGGTAAGATAAGCTCATGGAAGGCAGTTCCCCTGGTAGCTATTAAATGTGATGGACAGATGCAATGTCCAGCTCATGAAATCCCTAAACACACATTTCTGGAAGCTGTGAGGCTATGCTTGGATACTATTCCTACTCTTCCTGATATAATCTTTCCCAAAGCATCTATAAGCAAACTGCTATTGGAAGTAGGACTGACCTAGTTTGGCAATTTTTATGCCCTGATGTCACTAAGGCCTGAGCATGAGTCTTGATTTGCCCTGAGGTACTGCTATAAAATCTTCACATACAGTCCTCCAGCACTGAAAAGAGATGTGTCCTCCAGGTCTTTTGTGAGGGGGTAATGTTTACCTGCCTTGTGACATCCTGTGTTTAAACATCTTCCTTCACCATGTGCTGTATGCAATGTTGAATACATTGCTTTAAAGGCAGTGATTTAGGAGAAGAGAGGAAGGCTCCCTTTTTGCCTTGTCAGGTGGAGTCCTTTCAAGGCAGAAGATGAGAACCTTTATCTGGGCAGATGGGTATGAAGGAGACCAAAGGGAGCTGGCAGAGAGAAAGGCATAATCTGCAGAATGCTCCAGTGACAGCCGGACTGGAAGGTTAATGAAAAGCAAGGTAGACTGAAGCATAGCCAAAGCTGTGATGGAAAGTAGCTTTTTTTCACATGAACCAGAAAAAGATCTTAGAATGACAGAATATTTTGGGTTGGAATGGACCTCTAAGGGTCACCTAGTCCAAACCTCTGCAGTGAACAGAGATATCTTCAGCTAAAACAAGTTGCTCAGAGCCCTCTCCAGCCTGGCCTTGAATGTTACTGGGGATGGGGCAATTTTTGTAGAAAGCTTTTGCAAGCTGAACTGAGAATGAAACTGATCTAGGAAGTGTGGAAGAATGGCTACGTGACAGGGGCCGCGTTCTGGACCAAGAATTGGGAGGATGCAGCCAATCTGGGTCCCTGCACCTGCAAAACACTGTGTCCTTGAGCATGGCTGTGGTACAATGACAAGCAGTGAGAGAGACATGAGAAAAGCAAGATGTAAACCCTAAGGTATGAGGAAGAGCTGATATTGTAGTATAGCCAATAGATTGCTTAGCTTGCAGAATATGTATGAGCTTATTACTTTTGCATAAAAGTCTGATGCTCTCTTCAATAAATGAAGCTTGCTAAACACTCATATTGAGTATCCAAGTTTCCCTCACCGCGACAAGGAAGTACACAAGACTAAAGGGATTTAGTTGTTTTTTTTTTTTCTCACTTAACAGATCAGTTTTTCTACTTTAAATGTCAGATTTTTCTAAAATGAGTTTAAATAAATGCATCTTTTAAGATTGGGACTTGTGAGACCTAAGTGTGTTTACTATGACATGTAGGAAATTAATCTCGAAGCTTTGGCTCCATTGGAGTCCTGTCACATGGTCCAATGTCTTTTGAATATTATAAGAAAGATTTGCTGAAAGAAGCAGACTTAGACCACAGTGAATATGAGATTTATTAAAACTGCTGTTGTCTGATCTAATTTTCCTTTCCACTTGCTTGAGCTTCATTCACAGCACTATCTTTTTATAGTAAATCACTGTTCAAGATGCATTACTCTTAAACTATGAATGACAGGCTATTGGTGGTGGCATAATATCATTTAGCTCAGCTTGGTAGGTAAATTCTAACATAACATGTCTTTGGAGACAAATCCCACCTTGTTTTTGCCTTTGTAGTCTTAATTTCTAGCAAGAGTGGAACTAGAATTAGATCTCTTTTGTACTTAATGGTGACTTAAAGTAGGGAAAATATCTCTAGAAGGTAGATTTTGGAAAAGGAAGATAAAGCTAATATGTTCATGCATAGGTTGAATACTGTCTGCAATTACAGCAAATCATACTCATACTAGGGCATCAGTTTAGATTAGGAGACCTTTTCCTTGATTAGCCTGCGTGTGTATGAAATGTAGCAACAGTCAGTCAAAGGAGACTCAGCAGAGGAGAGAGAGGTGTGAGAGAAAACAGCAGCTACAAACAGAACAAGCCTGTATCAATAGAGGAATAATACTTTGGAAAAGACAGATTTCTGGACAGAAAGTCCCATATAAATTATTAAAACAATGGAAGCAAAACCCATCAATTTTCAGAACTGACCATTGGAAATAAAGGAGAAGAAAAAAGCAAGTTATTGTGGCAGGGACAATATTGCTGCTGTGGGAAAGGCTGATAGCAAAGTGTGTGTATTAGAATGAGACTGGAGAGAAAGGGAGGTTACTTTGATTTTAATTTCTTTTAATCTGAAACCAGGAAGTAGAATAATGAATGAATGCATTGGAGAACTAAGCATTCTGGCATATCTAACTGCTCTGACACCTCCTACTCTGTAATTCCCTAATTAGAAAGAGGCTCAGTTGTGGAAAACTACATACAGGTATTCAGCTAAACCTGGGGAACTGACTCCAAGGAGGTCTTTGAACTGCTGAGTGAAAGGATTAGGACAATGATAGCAAGGAGTGGAGATCCCTGGATCTCTTGAAAGAAACCTTGGATTCAGAGCAGAGAAAGACTGTGATAATGTTATTATTGCAGTTTTTCATGAAAGGAACAAAGAGGAATACTATTGCCAGGATTATGGGATATAAACTCACTTTAATTTTATTCTCCCAGTATTGCAACAGCTTCATAAAGAATAGAGAAAATTGATGTGATAACTGAGACAATGGCTTTTTTTCCACTGGAGTTCTGTAGCTGCAGGGTGACTTGACAGATCCAAAGACTCATGAAATATGTGTGAGGCAAGAGAATGCTTCTGGCCTTTATGCTGTGTTCCTAAGGTTCTTCATCTGCATTTTAAAAGCCCTACTGAGAAGCTGAACCATGTGTATTTGCTGACCATCCATTAACTTGGGAATATTTGTACTGAGCTCTGCTGTGTGGTGCACACACATTCTATAGCTTGCTGGGTGGTGAAAAAGTCTTTATAGAGGAAATAATGTAAATCTCTCAGAAAATAAAGTTCTAATAGAACTTTATTTTAGGGATAGAGGGATAGAGTCAGGAAAATAATAGAACCACAAGTGGGCTTATTTTTATTTAGTGGTAAGGATAACTTTTTCTGGAATATGATGGCTTGTTTATAATGGAAAGTTTTTGGATCAAAATTCAACATCTTTCTAAAGGTAAAGGCACCAGCTGTAAAGGCACAGGAACCAGCTTGCCTGGGGTTTCTCATTTGATGCAGGAAAGGATGGGTGGAATTCAGTGACATATATTATGCAGGTCAGATTATGTTAGCCCATTAATGCCTGTTGGCTTTAATATCCTTGAATCTATAGAACTTTGTGCACTAGAGTAGCTAACAATGCTGACATTTTAAATTGTCATCTTCAGATTTCAGAGCTGGAAAAAATGGGGCAGTTCATCCGTGTGTTTGCTGTTTTCTTAGCAAGCATGAAGGTCAGAAACTTTTCTTCTCAAATATAAAATCTTTCATTGTACAGCAAAAGGTCCTTGTTCTAGGAGGGGGGAGGAGCTCTTACCCTAGTATTGTTAAATCTGATATGATGTAAAAATTCATTCCTTTTTTTTGGGTAGGAAAAGACTTATATGAGAGTATTGATAGTCAGCTGTACAAAAGTCAATTAAGCTTGTAGTGACTCTGGTCTACTAGGGTTTTGTAGCAAGCTAGCTCCATCCTGGAATGCTATAAGCTGTTGAATGTGGCTCCCAATTGGTAGAGGACCTGTGTAACTATGGGGCTGCTCCCCAAAAAGTGTGTGGCCCTGGGCAGCGGTAACTCCCTTACCTTTGATGGATCATTGTAAAGAAATAAAGACAGCAATTGGAGATCAAATAATTCCAACCAACCTCATTGTGAACATATTTAATGAGGGCTTGGTAGTTGGAAACAGACTGGAGCACTCCAACACATCAGTCTTTTGTGTATGGAGGGCAACAGAAGCCAGAGTGCCTCAGCCAGGCCAGCAGGGTTGGCTGGGTGAGGCTGTTCTTTTTAAATGTGGCTCTTAAGCAATACAAAGCAGAGGAAGCTTTAACAGAAGTTAAATTTAATAGAATTAAATTTAAAAAGGGAACGTGAACTTCAATTGATTCTCCATTGGAAAACCCCCTCATGCACTTCAGATAAATCAACTAAACTAAACATCTTTTCAAAATTACGGAGACTTTACATTACCCTAAAATTACTATATAATGTGCCTCCTCAAATTGTGCTCTCTTGTGCCTCTTTGTACAGATATGAAAATCATTGTGCTTGTTTTGGAGCTCTGGTCTCCATTTGAACATAGCTGACCATGTTTGAAAGTGATTGAATTAGTGTGGCTTAATGAGTCAGCTGAGCCTATGGAGCTGATAGTGAGCCTGTTGTTACAGACTTGTAAAGTAAACCTGCTAAGTTCAGACATCTTTTTGGTGGACATGAAGAGAAAGGAAGGATTGAAATGTGCTTAACTTTTTAGAAATTTGTTTGACTTTGGGATTTTACTGCATGTATTTTCCTTGAATATTTCCTTATTTAGAGCATGAGTGTTTAGTTATAGTACAACAAACTCCTGCTAACTTTGTTTGCATCCTAAAATGCAATGAAAATTTTAAGGGGCTGAACCATGCAGTGTAATGGGTGTAAATGTATCAACTTTATCTTGAATATTTTCATAAAAATGTGGTTTTGCTGGTTTCTAAACATAAATCATCTTAAATTTACATTGAGCTTCAAATGCAATAACTGCACAATATTAATAATTCTCTTAGAAAACATAATAAAATGCATATTTTATAATTTTAATGTACCTATATAGTATCTTCTTATCTGAAACCCTTGCTTATTGCAGTAGACATGCAATAGTTTATTGTTCAAAGTACCATTTCTGACATAGTATGAGAAACAGAAACAATGTAACAAAGCCATGTTCTGTAAATTTTAAAATTGCAAGATATTGAAAGAAATATGAATAAGAAAGGTAAGAAAGATATGAAAAAATAAGAAAGATATGAAAAATTGAAAGAAGAGGGAATTTCTAGAATTGGGCCCATAGGCTAGCTCATGGATAATTTAAAAAAAAAGTTTTTTTTCTGCTGAAAGATCAGTCTTGGATTGAGCATGATGAGTTTGTGATCTTTTTGTCAAGTCAGTCTGTAAATCTGTAGTATGGGTGTCTGCACTTTGATGTGAAACAGCGTTACAAAAAGTGATAAAAGAGGTGAAGTTTGATATTTAAAGAAAACCAAACCAATGCAGCTTTTTAGGGTAAAAATTTTCAAGATACATATAAGGAGCCAAAGAGACTACTTAAATTACTTTTTATAGCAAGTAAGCTGGAGGCCCTTGAACTCAATGGGCATTATTAGATCTCTGCAAATCTAATACTTTAGCTAGACATTCAGTTACTTCCACTACTTTACCTCAGGGTTTTCTGCTTGGCTGCCTTTCCTTGGGCTTTTTTTTTTTGAAGGCTATGGAGAAAATGCTCAGTGTAGGTGGATTTAGATATGAGGTAACAAGCAATTAACATCTGGGCAAAGATGAGATGGTCTCCCACAACTGATTTTCTAAACTTCAGAGAGGGTTTCCAACAAAACCCAACTTGAAAGGTCTCATTTCTTCCAAAAGTTCCTTTAAACACTTGCAACCCAACCTACCTATTTTGCTTAGTTTGACCTCAGTAATTTCTCAACTCATTTAACTTATTTAGGCATTTTCTCTTAATCAATCTATAGATATTTCATGCTCTAAGTATTTTCTGTTAAATTGTTCTCTCCTCACACTCTTATTGCCTTCATGCTTTTGGTTCCCTCAGCTTTTCGATGTCTATTGGGCTGCACTTAGAATTGAATACATTAGTCTAAATTCTACTAACTTTTTAGAATGGAATATTTTTTTCTTTCCTATAATTAAAGGTAGTTCTGTATGGGCTGCTCAAAGTCACACCGTCCTTTATAAGCAACATGCTATTGTGAAATTGCCACTTTACTGTACTGAAGTAGCATTGGTGGTCCAGTTTCTTTTCTCATGTTTTGAAAAACAACTTCATCTAGTTTCTCCATCTTCTACATATTTAGTAGAACCTAAGGAAATTCTATACTGCATTTCTGTGCCTTTGCTGTAGAAGGGTCATTGACCACACTTCCCAATTTATTATCATTTGCTAATTTAATTATTGTGCTGTTTAACCTCTTCCTGGTTGCTAATGAAGATGAATGTGTGACATTTTTTCCATTTTCCATAGTGATGAAAAATGGTATGTTAAAAGAGTACAAATCCAACACTTACAGATCTTGCAAAAAACCCTCTGGTTCATTTTACAGCTATTTATTTTTATATTATTACTTTATCACCTGTGTTTCTTCATTTACTTTTCTGATGATGACCTGTTGATTTCCAGGATAGATTGGCTGAACCTCAACAGATGCCCAAAAATACTTCCAAAACTTTTGTAAAGTTGAAAATTGCCTCCATGTGTTTGTATTCCCATAACATACTAATTTCATCCAATATGATAGACTTTTGATAAAGCAAGAATTTAGTAAGTTCAATTAATATCTGGAACACAGGCATTTTTAGGTTATCTACTTCATTTTCTCAACCTGCAGTGAAGTTTGTTAGGCAATAACTGTTGGGTTCATGTGTATATTTTTGAACATTGGTTTTCTATTAGCTGTATCTCAGATTACACAGCACCTGCAGTTTTCTACGCATGTCCTCCAATACCTGCTAGTAGGAAAGGGTATTCATTTGCTAACTGGGTAACTCATGGATTTTTTAATTGACCATCTTCCTATTATCTTGTATTCCTGTTCCTTATTTGTCAATATACTCACTTTGCCATTGTCAGTTTTCTCTTAATAAGTAAGTCAAGGAGGATGCTTAGAAGGTAGTTCAGCTTTTCTGTTCCAAAGCTCAGTTTTTGATTCTCTCACTATGACATGCCTTTGGAGTATTTTGGTGATGTCAGTCCATGGCACCGTGAGTTTTCTTGCAGTAACAAACCACTGCTCTGGGGTGTTTCCTTCACATCTTTATCCTCTCTCCCGTGAAGCTTCCTCCTTGGAGATTTCTTTCACGAGAAAACTAGTGTACTAATTATATGTGCCAAAAAAGATGAGAAACTGCTAGCCTAAGTTCTCTGTTGGACATAGAATATCAGAAATTAGAAGACTCTGTTCCTAAGCAGCCTGCTGCACACAGTGAACCTAGAGGGGAAGGATAAATGTAAAGAGTTTGCTGTCTTTCTGACAATCAGAGATAACAGAAGCTGATAAAAAAATCCTTTGAATGCTTTTCCAAATTCATCTGGTCCGTTCTGAGATTTGAGATCATGGCCATTTCCTGCAGATACTTACCAGTCAAGGTTCCTGAGCTGAATGCCTGTTCTTTTTTTTGTTTTTGTGAAGGGATGCAGGTCATTACATATATTGTCTAAGTTTCTGTGTCTACCCAAGGCACTTTTAGTCTTAGCACGGAAAATCAAGAAGGTTTTTCACAGTGCTATTCAAAACTGGACTGTATCTAAGATGCTGTCTTTAAAATGCCCTTTTTTTCCTTATAATGAGCATAAAGTCTAGCAGCTATAGTAAATGGTGTATAAATTGCACTACACCTCTAGCAAACACTGGATTCTACAATTTACCTGGACTCACAGTAAATTAATGAGATTTAAAAAATGCAATATAAGATTAGCTCTCAGATTCAGTGTCATAAGCAGGTTCAGCTTATGAAAAAGTATGAGCATTAACTAGCTGTGGGAAGGCTTTCAGTTAAAGTAATCCAGAGAACTGAAAATGATAGTTGAATCTACAAAAGGATTCACATCAGAAACAAAGTGATTAAGTTCTTAACACTGAAAAATCCAGTAACTTCAAAGATAAAGCCCAGAAGGAATGGTTTAATCAAATGTCACATTGATGTTGGCAATAAAGATTGTTATTGAAATGCCTTACAGAGCTTCATTTATGAGGATAAAAGTCATAGAAGATCAGTGGAATCAAATGTTAAAAGGGGGCATTGTGTCTGCTGCAGGTTGTTCTTGGGCATCTCCACTCTTATTAGGACATTTGCTCTGGTGAAATTTTAGATGGACTATGGGAAGTTAAACAGTGCCACTCAGTGAGGACAGTATCTGCTGTCTGAGGTTTATGACTCATTTGGTTTTGGAAGTGAAGCTTGGTCCATTAACATCCAAGACACATATAGGGATAACAGTCCTGCAGAAGTTTCTGAACCTAAGTGGAAAACCAGCATTCTATAGTAGGAGGATACTGGATCATTTTCAAGTCTTGTTCTTTAATTCACCTGCAATGTTGTAGAGATTACGGAGTAAGGTTATGGCAGCTTTAATTTTCAAAATGTATGTTTCTCTTTAGATGATTTAGCAGAAGCACCATCTATTTTCCAAAAGCATCCTCAAGATCAGCTTTTGCAAGCACAGAAGCATTTAATACAATATGAAAAGCAGGGATTACTTGTATATTAGAGAAATGTCAATTACATTTCTGTTTGGAATAGTGGGTAAGGATTAAGAACAGATTTTTGCAAATGCTAAAGTGGGATTGAAAACACAATCTGATAGTCAATTAAAAGAAATTAGGTCATTTTGAGGCACCATCGAGTGCCACTGAAACTACATGCCTGAGTGTTCTGGTAAAGCTTCCCCTTCAAACATCTCACAAGAAATGCCTTTTGAACAGACTTGGATATGCTAATAAACATTTCAGCTTAAAAGCATTTGTCAGCAGTTTTAAAATATTCCCAATTCAATTCATTGGAATGGCTTTTCTAAGATTTAATGGCATGCTTGGGAGGATTCATCACAAAGCTTCTCCACAAAGGATCATGTAGTGTGATAGCTTATTCTCTATTTCAAGAGATAAAGAAATACAATAAATAGTATGAGGTGGGGTGATTTCACATTCATTTCTGCTGCTTAACACTTCTTCCTACAGAAGCAGTTACTCTGGTATTCAGCAACAGAAAGCAATGGTCCAGCTTCCCGGTTGCTGTAAATTGGCAAAGATTCACTGACTGCAAATTCATTCAAAGTCCACTGTAGTTCACAGAATCCTAAAGGTGTCTAGTAAGAGGGTTCACACAGTGAAACACATTCATAATTCATTTTAAGGTTTCCCCACAGTATTGTCCTTCACAATATCTAACCTTGTATTCACTGCTTTCGATAGGTAACCAAAGTAATACCTCAGTTTTCAAAAAGTTTTGGAGTTATATGAAGATGAGAACTATAATTTACCCTTCTCTGCACACAGGTTCAGATTAAAACCTGGAATGCAATTTCCTCTTCGAAGTTTGCTCAGTCATTTCAAATTGTGAGGAAAGAATATAAGTACTGTAAGAATAGTAAAAAAACTCATAAAAAGAGACAGAAGAAAAATATTTTTCCTCCTGTCCCTTGCAGTTCAGCAGGATTTAGAGTGACTTTTAGTCACTTCATTTGCAAATGGGGTAACGATGTTAAGAACTGTAAAGTAATTTATTTTACATTTCTAAAAGTTTTCCAATTGATCATAGATACTATAAAGTGAACTGGATGAATGGCAACTGAATGGGGGACCAGAAGTTATGTGTACTTTAACAATCCAATGTTAGAGTAAGTAAAGGCTAGTTGTCCTCTGCTGGGCTGAAACCTTGGAAAGGGAGTGCCAGGTTGATGGTTAATGACACTCTAGTGTAGAGTAGTCTAAAAAGAGAGTGTAGCTGGTGAACGAAAGTGAAAGAAATGAGAGAGTGAAGAGCAAATCACTCCTTTTCTGGTGTGGAAGCCCTCTCTCCACACAGGGGAGGGGGAGCTTACATTTCTGTCCTTAATCTCTAATCCACACAGGTAGTGCACTGTGTCTGTCTGTGATGGAGTCAAATTTCTTCATACAGTGCTGGTTTGATTTGGTATTAAACCACCTGGTGTTTGGCTGCTGCTGAACAGTGCCTGCAGAGCACTGGAGGCTTTGCCTTTTTTCCTCTTTGTTCCCTCCTATCCCAGTGAGTAGCTGGGGGTGGGCAAGAAATTGGGAGGAGACACAGCTGGAACAGATGGTTCCAACTACTGAATAGATACTCCTTGCCATAGGATTTCAGGCTCAGCAGTAAAATGGGTAGGAAGAAAAACAGTGGGATTTATTTTACAATTGTTGTTCAGAAACTGCCCGAACATTGATCTGCTTGTGGGTTGTCAAGAGTTGCCTTTGCATCACTTGTTTTTTCTCCTTCTTTCTTCACTTATTAAACTATCTTTGTCTCAACTAATAAGTTTTGTTGCTCTTGTCCTTCCTATTTTCTCCTAGTCTTGCTGGGGGCATGAATAGCTGAGTGCGTGCTTACCTGCTACCTGGGGTCAAACCACAACAGCCAGAAAGCTGCAATAATATTGAAAATGTCCTTCTAACTTAGTTCCTAATAAAGCTTGTAAATAGGAAATAGCTAAAGAAACATACTAGGGTTCGTCCTGCCTCACCAACAGGTCTCAAACTATTCCACCTTCTCATCATGCACTTTGTCTCTACTGTTTTTTCAGCAGAGATCTAGTTCTGAAAACTGCAATTGATTCCTTTCATTTGTCTGATCTCTGTTAAAATCTATCTGTGTAAAAATACTGATCTGGAATTTAGATATTTTCATGCAGTTCCTTTGTTGTTGGTGAGAACAGAAAATCAGGCTTGTAAATGGTCCCTATTGGTCTCAGCACAGGAAAATTTGGCTTTTACTCTCCTGGTGTCACTAATCTGCATTGACCAAGTGCAACACATTTTTACCTCAGAGATCAAACATGGTGGCATGTTCAGGACTGAAGGGCATGTTACTCTACATGGTCTAAAAAAGCATTATCTTGAAGCATAGGCTGGTGCCTCTGCATCGTGGGTGGGTTTTTTGCTTTGTTTTTAGGAGAAGAACAGACATGGAGGGGGGACGGGTGGTAACACAGAGAGAATTGAGACTGGTCTGATAAAGATATTTAGATAGGAACAATGATAAGGGGATCTCATTTCAAATGGCCTAAGTCCAAAGTCATGTATGAACTCAAAGATATAACTGATTTTATTCTTTGAGCATGTAAGAGATACTTTTATGAACTCAGTCGAGCAAAAAAGGCACAGGTTGTCTTTGTTGCTCCATCAAGGTCAAAACAAGAGAATGTAATAAGCACAAAAGAAAAAAAAATTCAGCTTTCTTTTATAATAGAACTTTCTGTGTTTCACAAATAACTTGATCTCTACCAAAACAATAGGTAACCAGTATCTGCTGTTGTATAACACCAAGAGTCTTCTGTGGCTTCTTAAAAAGCCCCTTTTATTCCAGCCCATGCTACTCTTCTCTGCTACAGTAACCCCTTGGGGGGAAGCTGTGTAGTGTGAGAATGTATTTATTCAATCTCCAAAACCAGCAAAATACTTTGACATTTGGTCAGGTCTTTTTGGATTGATTGTTGACATTTACAGTCCTGTTTAGAACATCCACAATTTGACCTTGAGGAAAAAGCTAATCATATGCTGCTCTCAAGACAGCATCAGTCTGGAGATCTGTGATGGGCTGCTCCTGTTTGTCTTCTGGAATGGAATCCTAGGTGCGTCCAGCAGGCTGCGGTCACATCAGCCATGAGAAGAGCTGCAGCAGCTGCTGCGCAGGCTGCAGAAGACAACACTGGCACATCTGACTGCATCTGCCACGAGATGTAGTGGGACACTCAGGCTGCAGGATCTAAGCTGAGTGATACCTGCTTGTGCTAGGGCTGGATCAATCTAGGCAGCAGCATGAGATCATGAGCACTAAGGACTTATATAGTTGTAGCTGTGTTTCAGGTTTCTTTGTGGTTCAAAATTTGTCTGGCACAGACCTTAGCTGACTGATTTGATGTATCTATGCTGGGAGCTCCTCAGATAAAGCCAGTGTCATGGGCAAACACTGTCCCTCCAGGATCAGTTATGTTTTTGGAAAGAGAGTTTAGGCTTTGAGATTATATGTTGGCCATTGGATAAGTCAATTATTACCATCTCCTCTTGGCAATTGGATAATTGCACTGTATGTGTCCAGTGTATTTTCCAATTTCACTGCTTAAATAATTTTAAACTTGTTTCTGGGCAGTTTTCATTGTCCTCAAATAGGAAATACTGTTTCTGTGACTGTATAAAACTACAGTAGCACTTCAAATATAGAGATAGCAGCAAAATAATTATATGTTAACCTTAGATAGCTCTCTGATGTCTTTGCAAACTTAACAGACCAACATCTCTAAGACACAAAAAATAAACAGTAAACCCTGAAGTCAGCAAGGTCAGACTGGGGCAGATCACTATAATGAGTCCCACAGGTGGCTGTTGATGAAAACTGAGCAGAAACTGGATAGCCAGATCACCCAAATGCATCTGTGATAAAATATTTAAGAAAAGGGAAGAAAACCCCAAATAATCCAAACTATTTTGCATGCACATTTGTGGTCAGATAAGAAAGGAGTGAGAATTTGTGAGTGCAACAGCTCTGCAAACACCAAGTGAAGAAGGAGGGGGAGGAGGTGCTCCATATACTGGAGCTGAGATTCCGCTTAGCCCAAGGTGCAGACCATGGTGGGGCAGCTGTGCCTGTGCAGCCCCTTGAGGGCCATGGGGGAGCAGATATTCACCTGTTGGCTGTGGAGGAGACCCATTCTGGAGCAGATGGTTGCCTCACAGGCATCTGTGACACTGTGGGAAGGCCACAGTGAAGCAGGCTCCTGTGAGGGACCTGTGGAGAGAGGAGCCCACACTGCAGCAAATTGGTTGATAGAATTTGTGACCCTCTGGGGGATCCACACTGAAGTAGCCTGTTGCTGAAGGAATGGGAAAGGGACCCACTCTGAAAGAGCCTGTGGGAGTGACATATTGGAGAAGTTTGTGGAGGACTGGCTCCTGTGGGAGAGGCCCCTGGAACAGAGGAAGGACTCCTCTCTCTGAAGAGAAAGCAGGAGTAGAAACAATGTGTGATGAGCTAACTGCAATGTCCCTTCCATATCTCCCCTCACCAGCGGGGTGAAAAAAGGTAGGGAGTTAAGCCTGGGAAGGAGGGAGGGGTATGACAAAGGTGTTTTTAGGATTTGTTTTGCGTCTCACTCTCCTGCTCTGATCTTAATTGGTAATAAATTCAACCAGTTTCCCTAAGTGGAGACTGTTTTGCCCCTGATGGTAATTGGTGAGTGTTCTCTCCGTGCCCCTAATTCATGAAGATTTTGTGATATTTTCCCTCCCCAGCTCAGCTGAGGAGAGGAATGATAGAGTATCTTTGGTGGGTACCTGGCATCCAGCCAGGGTCAAACTACCGCAAGAGCTACCTGGTGTTAAAGGGAATGTGGAGGAGGAAAAGGTAAACCAGATATACATTATTCATGTGGGAAACTTTTTTAAAAATCAAATTATAAAGCACATGCCCAACTGTGATGTTACCCTGTCCAAATATTGGTCTGAAGAGTTATTTATAGACCTGTTACATGAGGGCTTTGCTTGTTTACTTTGCACTTTTAAGGATTTGCATTTAGACTTCCAAAGATGGATTTTTTCATTGTGAGTGGTGCATACCAGAAAGCAAATTTTAATTTTTAAATTTAGCAGTAGTTTTCATTAGCAGAGTCACTCATATGCCCCATTAAAATGTGGATTTATTATTCTTAGGTGCTTCTTTCGAGAGGATTTATTTCAGTGTTTTTGGATGCATTAGAATTGGATACAGGTGCTGGTAAAGTGCTTTCAAACGTGTGATTTCTATTTCTTTCTTTCCCTCTGTCTCTTTCTGCTCTTTCCCACTCCTGTAGCTCAAATTCTAATTTTTTTGCTCACCTTGAACAGTGCTCGGCACTCTACTTGATGTTTGTTGGCCTGCTCAAGGTACAGGACTTTATTGTGAGCCGAGCTTTCATGGTAGTTCCCTCCATGTTGCAAGAGAGATTTTATTTATTAGATTAACTAGATTTACTAGATTGTGTGCCCCACCTCCCCTTTTTTTTAATAGACTAACAGGTATACTCTATATATGAAAAGCGCTAAAAATAGTATTTCTCTGCTTTCTCAGAATGAGGTTTGTGTAACAAAGTAAGTGAAACATTTGGAAGTGCTGACCTTTACTATGAAACATACTCTAGCTGTAACAGAGGACTAGTGTGCCCTTCAACATGAATCTTTGTCACCACCATGTAGACATATCTTTCTCTGAACACCAAATTGTTATGTACAAGCTCACCTTGAAATGTGCACACTGCCTTTGCTCCTGAGTTAATTCTGCAAACTGCCCTGTGGTTTCTGAGATGTCACCTGAACCATAATCTGCTTTTTTCTGCTTTATGCAAACTGTTTCTAACTGACCCTGATTATTTTCATTTCCTGTAAATTTTTCCATCATAATAAACTGAGGATGTCCAATCCACATGTTCTTAACAGGACTGAGAAATAAATCAGGTTCTGGTCAACCTTTGGTATGGATCCTGTGGGTCCCTAACTTTTAAAGTAGTAGGAGAGACCTGCATCTATGTGAACTGGTGCTTTCAACTGGAAGAATTAGAACTGCTTCTCTGAAGGGACAAGGGGTTAATCGCTGGTGTGAGATTAAAATTAGAGATTAAGTCACTTAAAATTATGGGTATACAGGTCAGTGAGGTCCAAACTTCTGCCAGGGCAAACAATTACCCAGTCAAGCGAACCAGTGGAGTCTGGAAAGATAATTAGGTCACTGTATGCTAAGAAAGAACTTTATGATGAGCTGAAGTGTTCCACTTGTTGTATCTGTTAAAGTGGGAGTTTAGACATTAAATTTGTAGAGGTTAACATGTGTACCTTTGGAGTTATTTCAGCATACAGATATGTTGCCTACATATAGAGTCTTAATGTCATTAGAGATGGCCCAAGGTAACCAGGGCATCTACACAGCTCTGTCATGTCATTGTCCCCATGTCCACTGCCTGCTACACTACACTGTAAGTCTCTTTCCCTACACAGTTAGGCAGTGAGCAATATTTAGTTTTCAACGGGATTCTCTTTTGTTCTGTTTGTTTTGTATTCACTCTGAATTAGAGCAAATAAAAATTTTCAAACTCCTCCAAATCTTTGAAGTTCTCTTATCTTCTGGGAAACTGGAGTGATTATTCAGTATCAAGGCCAGTGCCATGCTGTTTTCCCAGGAAGATTTGGTGGTCTGAGGAGCCCCTGGTGTATTCTGCATATTTTGCATTTTTTTGATTTTTTGACAAAGTAATATAGGAGGTATTAGAGCCTTCTGGCTTGGACAGAGCATGTATTCACTAAGGTAAAGTTTTGAGGCTCTTTCTATACTACTACTTTTTTTTTTATTACAGGGTCAGAAAGCCACCACTTCCACATTTCTTGGCCTTGTAGCACATGGATGGTGAATAGAGACAATGTTGCCTTGAAACCTTGCTTTCAGTGCATTGAAAATTTCTTGTCACTGAGGCATTTATGAAAAGAAATTTTGAGCTTGATGGACACAATATTTATATAAAATTATTCCCTTTGAAGTTCCCAGACACCTCTATTTCCACAACAAGACAAATTTTCTCTATTCTAATACTCAATTGACTGTAATTTTTATGAAAAAAATCTAACTTTTGGTTATTACAGTTGAAAACAGTCATTACAGTGAAAGGAAATTTTAACAGGTATGTAACATCACATTTGTTTTACACTATTTTTATGTGCCTATACAGGCTTTGCAGGTGAGTGCTGCTATTTCCTACCTGCTAGAAAAAATAGTTCTAAATAAACTTTTGCCTTTTCCTCCTCTTGTGTAAGCTTGCATAGTTCAAGAGAAAGGAGACAAGAATGGAAGAGAGTGTGAGGATTTATGTGTCTCAAAGATTTTCTTGCTAGGCCTGAATAAATGATTTTCTGTGTGCTCTTAGCTTTCAAAAGCTTAGTCGACTGAGTATTTGAAACATTAATGCACAGTAAAGTCTTACTGTTGTCATAAGTAAGGCCCATCAGATATTTGAGTCTCAGAAGCTTTCTTCATTCCAGAAAAGTGCTGTGGTGGCAGTTCACCACATCCTTTGACTCAGCTCCTGGAATCAGTGCCACTTGTATCAAATATGCTAAACACCACAGCAGATCCCCTTGTGAATAGAAACTGCAAACAGAAATGGTTTTAAGATAAAACCCTTGTGCCATTTTCAGATTAAAACAAATTTCTTTTGTTATTCTTTCTGCTGCTCCTGGAATCTTTGACTACCTTTGAAGAGTAATTTAAAGGCAGTGGCCTAAATTTCAGAAGTGATTAGGAAATTGATGATTTACTTTCAGGAGGACCAACTACTGCTCTCCAGAACAGGGTGTATTTCTGTAAGAGTACCTTCCTTCCCTTCAGTGTGTGATATTGTCTTTCACTAGCATGGAATTCCTTTTAAACAGAACTCTTCTGGGAGCAGGAGTTTTAGTTGCCCTTTTTTTGAGTATGTTTTCTACCTCAGGATCATTATACAACAAAACCAGACAACGGAGCACACAAAATTACTAATGGACTCAATCAACACAATGTTCAAGAAGTTCCCTGATGTTTATAATCCTTGTTGTCCCTTTGCCCTTGAGTCATCCCATTTAACCACTTAGAAACATAAACTACACTGTTGATTGTTTCTTTCCCATATTAGCCCATTACTGTAAATGTAGGAGTGATTTCTATGCCATTTTTGCCCTCATTCATCCCCAACAGCTGCACTGTCCCAGCATTTGAAAAGCCCCAAAATATGTAGTGCCAATCAGCAACTCACACTCTGTGCAGATGCCTGACTAGGAGTACGACATTGATAATTGAGAGTATTTATGCCAGTTTTTTCTTAGACCCAAGAGTTGTAACTGGTACCATGCAGATGAAGGTTCTCACTGCCCAACAGTGGCCCCTGCTTGAGTTCTTCCTGCTCGGACAAGACTCATAGTCTGTGGGAGTACATGGCTGCAGGTGGGAGGGATGAATGAGTGGTAGTGAGAAAGGTCACTCTGGAATTTCTATAGGGAGATCCCAGCAGAGTGAGGAAAGGGAAAAAGGATACGGTGGTGAGAGACATATCAGAAAAATGAAATCAGATAATGAAGGGCTGAAGCAATTGAAGTTGTTGGTTTAATACTTGGAGATTTCCTCCACCAGTGTAGAACTAATGTATGGTTTTCATCAGGAGCAAGAAATTGTAAATGCTTCTTTTGCAACTAAACACAATGCTGGTAACAACATTTGTGGGGTTCAACTGTGTTGTTTCTGACTTGACCCCTTCTTGGGTATAAAGTTGTTTTTGTCTGAACGCATATGATGTGTTTACATTTGATGTCCAAAATGAAAATATGAGAGGTTCCTTTTTTACCATCCTCTCTGCCTCTTCATACTTGTCTCTATTTTAGGCAGTATCTAGTATTTTGTTTTCAAAATATAACATTTAAATTTCAAAGTACTTAAATAAAGGACTATTACAGGGTTTCAAAACTGTGGTGAACAAAACAAAAAGATGATTGTGTTTCCAGCTGATATCTGGCACTTTTTTGGGTTTAGAAATGTTTGCTACTGTGTGCCACTTGACTGACACCACCAAGGAAGCAGTATTTTCTAATTGCCAACTGCCTGTCCTAATTTGTGCTGATGTAAACTACCACCACTAATTGTCTTATTACACAAATTTTCTTCCTCCCTCTCTCCAAATCCCTCCCTAATTAAGAGCCTATTCTTGTTAAAATCCACCCTACATCATTTATTTCTCTTGTTAGAAGCTTGCTATCCCCTCTCTTCTTCTGCAGTGCTCTTGAGTTCTTTTTGTTGTTGTTGACAGTATTTTAGGTTATAAGCTGTTTGGGGGCAGAGAGTGTAGTTTCTGCACCTTTTTTTGCCAGTATGCTGTAAAGGTGGTTTTCAGGGCTGCAAGGACTTGCAAGTATGGAAAGTTTCCTAAAATATGATTCTATGGGTGACAACTATAATGAAATAATCAAATGCAAAAAAATCTAGTTCTGTATGAATGGATTTTATTTTTATTTCTAGTTTTCAGAATCTAAAATATGGAAAGAGTAATTTCAGGAAGATTGCAGAAAAATATGTCTTTTATGAGTTTTAAATGAAGACACAGCATTGGCAATTCGAGAATGATATCTATTTACATAAAGACTAAAGAGATAATTGTGCTATCCTTATGCACAAGAAAACACTAGTTAGAGATCTGCTTGGTATTGAGCAAATAATGGTTAGTACCTTGTGGTACTTTCATCACCTAAATGTGCAGTACTTGAAACACAACTTCAGTAGGTTCCTCTGAGAGGAAGAGGATGACCCAGCCTATAGAGTACAGTACTATTTGGGAAAGTTAATGCAAATTTAAAGTTTCTGTAATTTTGTAGAGAAAACACTATTAAGGCTGTCTCACTGTATAGAGATGGGAAATTAAAGTAACTTTTTGCCAGTCACTGAAGCATATATAATCTTGAATGTAGAAAGACAATGCATTATGCTTATTTCTGTCTTTCAGTCCAGGTGTTAAACAGAAGTCCGTGTGTGACGTGCTTCTACTTTCAAGCACTGTTTTAAGCACAGAATCACAGAATACTTTGGGTTGGAAGGCACCTTAAGGATTACCTGATTTCAATCCTGCTGCAGTGGTCAGGGACATCTTCCACTAGAGTTGTTAAGAGTCTCATCCAACTTGGCCTTGAACACTTCCAGGGGTGGAGCATCCCCAGGTACTCTGGGTAGCCGGTTTCAGTGTCTCACCATCCTCACAGTGAAGAATTTCTTCCAAATAGCTAATGTAAACCTACCCTTTTTCAGTTTAAAGACATTCCCTCTTGTTCTATCACTATATGTCCTTGTAAAAAGGTACGTCTATCCCCCTTGGAATTATATGGAACAGGTCACCATTTGCTTGAAAAAAAAGTCAAATTTAATCACTATTAAAATGAGCGTGTTTTGTTTATGTGGTGAACTTTGGTAGTAGGATAGTTTTATGGGGTTTTGCCTTCTGTTGGAAGATGCTAGGAGCTGCCCCCAAGTAGGACAAAGCCACTTATGGTTGTTTCCAAAATGGACTCATTGTTGGCACAGGCTGAGTCCACCAGTGATGCTGGTTGCATATCTGTGATAATATTTAGGCAAGGAAAGGGTAAAAATTACTGTGCAGCAGCTGTTATAGAGGAAATGTGAGAGAAACAGCCCTGTAGGCAGCAAGGTCAGAGAAAAAGGAGGGTGTGCTGCAGGTGTCAGAGCAGAGCTTCCCCTGCAGCCCATGGAGGACCCCATTCTACTGCAGCTATGGTACAAGCTCTTCCCAGAGCACATTAACCAGAACTTTCAAAACACAGGTAAATTTGCTTGATGGACCATGGTCTTTTGAAGCACAATCTTTTTGTTTATTTAATTTTAAGAGTCAGTAATATTGTTTAGAAGATGGAACTTTCACTGGAGTTCAAGCACCAAGAGTATTATGGTGGTGGCAATTTGAAAAAGTGTTTGTAACACCTCTCTGGAAAGGTGAGACTTGTGTCACAGAGCTAAACTATCTGAGGGAAAAAAAAAAGAAAAAGGAAAAATTTGAGTAGAAGCATAATCTAGGTTTCTTCTTTTCCAGATAAGTACCTTTTACATAGAAATGGTTTGTCAGCTGTGAAATTGATGTCCTTAAACTCAAATGAGTTAAAGCCACCAGTAGAAACAGAGATACAAGACTTGGCGAGGAAGTGAATCCGAGAATCAGGATATGCTGAGCTGGAAGGGATTCGCAAGGATCGTGGAGACCAACTCCTGGCCCTGTGCAGAGCACACCAAGAATCACATTATGTGTCTGAGAGCATTGTCAAAATGCTTCCTGAACTCTCAGGCTGTGACTGCTTCCCTGGGGAGCCTGTTCTAGTGCCCAACCACCCTCTGGGTGAAAACTTTTTTTTAGAAAAAAAACATTTTGAGCTTTTCTTCTTTGGGCAAGATTTTCCAACAAAGAAACTTGAAAAGAATTGTTGAACCAGTCTCATGATAGTGGGATGTTTCTTAGTAGCAATAATACTAAGCTGTCACTGTCAGCAGTACCATTCATTTTTGTTGGGGTAGGTAACTTCATTGAATAGAGGGAGTATGTATCACTTCCTTGGTACAAAGATTTATTTGACCCTAATAAGAAAGAATACTGTCTGAATGGTGTGTTCATCTAATTTTTTAACATATAGTAAAGAGTCTTCCAGAAAATTATTACAAATTTGTCTTTTTCAACAGAAAGGTTAAAAGCATTTTCCCCTCATTTTTGAGCTAGGATTACTTGATGGTAGGATGATGGTAATGTCTTTGGTCGGTTTTGAAGATCTTGGTATTTGATGCTACGTTTGTTTGGCTTTTTTTTTCCACATTAGCATTTTAATATTTTATAGCCATTTTTAACTCTCCAACCATCTGTAACTAATTTTCTTTTGTAAAAAAACCCTGCTAAGGTCTCTTTATATGCAATTGCAATTGGGGCATGTAGAATATTACCTCAAACTTAATATTTGGCTAAAAGCTTGAGAATCTGGAATGATATTAAAATTAACTTCCAATTTATTATGCCTAGACATGGGTTTAGAAAAATATGTTGAGTTAAACAACATGTCTGCTAAGATACTTTTGAAGACCCATTAGTGTCTTTAACTAACTTTAGATTTAGACACATCTAAATATTAAAACATAGTCATATCCAACATTCATTTTTGTTATTCTTATTAAAAATTGTAAAAATTCTAATATTTTTTTTCAATAATAAAACCTAAGTGAATTGTGATTAATCTCTCTAAGAACTTAGGTATATTTTTGTACTGTTTTAGTAATCTAGGAGAAAATCTCATGGGGAAAATTTATGGTGAATATAAAACCAGAACATAATTTTCTTTAGTTCTACAAAAATTATTTACTTTGTATGCCTGGATTCCTGTTTCAAGGGAGAAAACTTTTCAACCAGTGACAAGTCTGTTCTAGTATACAGAGATTACAAAGTGGAAGTTGCCCATGAGTTCTTATCTCAAAAGTAACTAAACTATAGAAACAATTCCTTCTCCCTCCTCCATGCCCTTTCCCTCCCCCACTCCTCCATAATTTAAGTTTGTAACCACAATAAAAATTATTTAGCAGTGAATTTTCACTAGAGTATTCATCTGAATTAATACTTGAGGTGACTATGTATAATCTGTCCTATCATAAAATAGCTTATGAGTTGTCAAAAAGTAATTGAAGGAAAAAGCATTTCTGACTTAAAGAAGAGGGTAAAAATAGATGGTGCTGGGGATTTTCTTGTATATAAAATGTGCAATAGATTGTGACTAAGGTGTGGACATTCTTTCTAGTAACATTAGCACTTCTCTTTGTATTGGTGACAGATTGAGCTGGCTGTGAATACATGCATGGATGCAGGTATGAGACAATGAAGATGGCAATGTTAGTTCAGGGGGTAGAAATTAAGTTAATTACTCCACTTTAACTTTGACATAGTTTTGGATTTTGTAATGACCCTGCTGATTTAGCTGTTGCAAATGGGTTTTGTCTCAGCTCGGCAAGACAGTGATGATACAATGCTTAATTTTTGCCTTAAATTAAAAATTCGAGTTTGAATTCAGACTATAACTAGGGAAGTGGCAGCTTGTGAATTTACAGTGTGATTGAGCCAATGCAGTCATCAAAGCATACTCACTCTTGGATTAATAAATATGTTATACTGAAAAGCCTGAAGAGAGCAGAGAACACAAACAAGACCTTAACTTATGTTTGAATGGAGTTTTGGTGGAAGAGATAATGAGACAATTGCCCTCACCTGGGGATTGTACCCAAAGCTAATGGAAGAGATCTATATGAGCTGCACTATTATGTTCCACCAAGAACTATGCCCTCCTGTGAAAGGCTCATGGGAAAGGAACTACTGCTCATAAATAATAAATTACTGTTCATAATCAGTTTCCATGACAGCTCTTCAGTGACTGGCTATAGAAAGTGACTGGACAGCTGCAGAAATGGATTTTTTTGGTGTCCTCCTTGCATAATTTTTGCTTAATATTAAAAGGCATGAATACTGTGGGGTAAAGATTGGTCAGAAAGGCAAAAGATTTGTTAAATGCATTTAATGAATTTCATTTTACTGTGAGCAAGACTCTTGTGAGTCACTGAAATTTGGGACCAGATGTGCATGCAAGCAGTTCTGTCTTCTGCCTTGATCAGTCTCAGTATGATCATGTTAAATAAATCTTGAATTGGAGGCGGATGGGGAGGGAAAAATTCAAGCCAGTTTCCCTAGTGAATGACACTTAACACTTAATCCCTAAAGTGCTGATAATGCTTTCTTTTTTGTGGCATCCTTAATATGCTTAAATGTAAAGCAGCTGCATGAAAAATGCTGCCAGGTTATTCTGTCTCTCTTAGTGTCTTTGGTGTTTTAAAAACAAAATAAATATTTGAATTTACAAGTGCTGATTAGGGAGTTTTGTAGTCTTGTTTTTTCAGTCTGGGAAAGTTTTTAATGACATTTCAAAATCCTTTGTAAATCTATCTGAAGTTGCTATCTAGGCTCTTAAAATCTGCATAGCAATAGAATCTGAAAATTTTTGGGTTTTCTGTTTAAGTAGCAAATAAGATGACTGGAGATTTCCATTGATTATTTTTTCTTGTTTTTCAGATAAGTGACTAATTTTCTGTATGAAGTGATTCCAATTATCCCCTTCCACCTGTCTTTTCTTTTTCCTCTTTTCTTCTTTCACTTTGTCTTTTCTATTCCCGTAGTCTATGATCATTTTTGTAATGGTTAATATTGAGAGTGATACAAATACTTCTTGAAGAATTCTACTCAGTGATTTTAGTAATAATCTGATGTATTCAAACTGAAGTTTAAATCTAACCTCTAGTATTGCAGAGAACTCATCTATATTCTTGTTCATGAATTATGTTACCACCTTTCATTGATTTGTATAGCATTCTGTAAGCAATTTCAAATATGGACTAATTCTAAATACACTCCTATAAAATGTGGATTACTGAGTCCCTAAAGGAGAATAGGGATGACATTTGCTGTAATGTGGTCATAGTAAGGGAGGGAGGAGAGGAAAATAGACATCCTTCATAGGCAGGGGCTACTGCAAAGATTCCTGTGCCAGGGTTTCTTACTCACCATTAGAGGCAAAATAACTAGCTCAGTGACCCTAGTAGGACTGAGTACACATGTCTTAATACACAATAAATACAGGAGTCTTCACTGAAAGAAGGCTAAGCTGAATTATGTTGCATTTGCCATAAACTAGGAGTGTGCAAGTGAGCAGTGTAATACATGATAATGTATTCAGCTACAAGACCTGAGCCCTGATACTGTGCATTCATATGAAAGGAACAAATTTTCAAGCACTCTGCACTTCTTGTGTATGTCCCTCCTTGATATTTGCTATATTACACTCATAAATATACTTGGTCTCTCAAAACCTAATATTAATGCAAATTGTCTACTTTCAAAATACACTTGGTATTACAGATACAAGGAGACATGGAAAGTATCTTGCTGTACTTGTAATTCTTCTTGAAATAAGAGAATATAAAAGGAGATTGTAATTAATTTGCTCAAATCTTGTAGAATCTCAGATGCACTAAAGCCTGTGTTTCTACACTGAAATCAGTGGGAACATATACCCTTTAAAAATGAAGTCCTGCTACATAATGAAACCATGTAATGGAGATCTATCATTAAGCTAATATTTCCATTAATCAAAATTGCTCATTCATAATATCAGCTTTTTCATGCACATCAAAAAAACACAGATTTTTGGAGAGCTTCAGTGTTATGCTGATGTGCAGGCTTAATGGAAAAGGGCTTGCTGCAGTAGTACATATTCTTGAGTACATTCTCAAGTTAAAAATCCAGGACCTGATTGTGTGCTGAGTCAGAGCCTTAGAAGTCAATAAAAGTATCCATCAGCTTCTATGAAGTGACACAGCCTAGTTCTCCACACAGTCCTTCACACTTAGTTAGGCATGAATTGAATTGCAATGGTGTCTGTATCCCCATTACCTCTGCACAGTGCTCACTGCACTCCTTGTCTCCCTGCTGGGAGCACTGTGTGGCTTTGGGTGGGGAAGAAGTGCCCAGATACAGAGACCTGTAAGGAAGGTGAGGAAAAGATGGACTGTAGCTTGATGAGTTTAGTGATGAGTCAGGTTCCTATCATACCAAGACCTGTTTGTTAATTTTTTGAATCAAGTAGGTTGAATGGGGGTTTGACAAACCTGGCCTATTGGAAGGCGTCCCTTCCCATGGCAGGGAGGGTAGGAACTAGATGATGATTAAAGTCCCTTCCAACCCAAACCATTCTCTGATTCTAGGCAAGAAAAGATTTCAAATCTTTTGAAAGATTTGAAATGTTCAGTGTTTGTGAATCTTTATTTATTTCAATGTGCTCTTTACATATTAATGCCTATTTTTTAATGTTTCTGAATGCATATTAGGCATATAAAGTCACATGAAAAGAATCAATCTTTCTCTTTCTTGATGTAAGTGAATGTTTCCTCTCCTTGCTGTATGTGTGCTTCTTCTGATGTTTGTGAAGACTTTTTGTCTCTGTGTTATTTATTGTAGGAAAGAGATTGTTCATTAAGTCTTCCTAGGTCAATTCAAAAGCTGTTATTTAGACTCCTGATTCCATTAGTGCTTACATCAGTTAAAGTTCCAAGAAGATCATGATGAACAGTTCTCCCCAAATCTACAGTCTTTTCTTTGACATAGTACTATGTGTAAATTCTGTTTTTCTTCTGTGATGGTAATTTTAGGTAAAGGATAAAATGGATGAAAGAGCTGAATCAGTGAAGATGAGATAACATTGGCTGAATTGTATAATGCTGTGTGGTCAGGCTTGTTCAGTTACAGAAGGGCCTATACTCTTACTTGATAAAGTGCTCTGTGAGTGTACTATTTCTCAGAAAGGTATGATGTGTAGGCAGAATAAATGGAACTCAAACGTGGTGAAAAGAATTTCGCATGTACATGAAAGTGCAATTACTTTTCAGGAATGTGGCAGGAGAAAGTAGAATACTGTGTGCTACACAGAGTCAATAGAACTAGTTTCTAGGGAGTGTAAACTTTTTTTTGTTGATGCTTGAAAAAACTAGTGTCTATATATCTCACCAAAATACCTTCCTGATTTAAAAAAATAAAAGGAATCTTTGAGGGTCTAATTGCCTTCACTAGATCTGCTATTCCACCTACTTACACTTATTTAAAAAGTCAAAAGTCCTGGAGAGTTCATCATATCTTCTGATTAGAAAGCCTTAATTAAAAAAGAAGCCATATAATGAGATTTTGGTGACCATTCATAGAGTTTGAGTACTAAATTGCCCTGCTGATTTCTACTGAGCACTATGTTCAGTCATTATCTGTCTGCTAAGTTCTGTAAACCTGTGTATTTATCGGTTTCTGAAGTTTCCACACTTGAGCTTTTTCAGGTTGACCCCTAACCCTAAAAATGCTTTGCCTATAAGGCCTAAAGATACTTTTAAAAGTATGGCATTTAAGATGTTATACTGAGACCATCCCCTAATATCCTGACCAATAGTATCTCATTGTTTCCTGTGATATCCCTGCTGGTTTATGTTAATATTTTTCTCTTACATTTAGTTGATGCAAGGACAGTGACTGTCTTTTAGTTTCTTTTTTGCAATGTGTAACAGAGTATGATTCTGGTTCAAGAAAAAGTTCCAGAAAAGTACCCAGAATAAATTGTAATTAATAAGAATTAAGAATTTTCAGGGGTGAAATAGTCCCTGTCTGTTTTGTAATACAACCTTTAGGAAATCTGTGAAAGGTGGGGGATTAAATTAAAAAAATTAAGGAGAAAATTGTGTTAGTTTCAGCCAACAGCTGAACTTAACTATATATTGGTAACATCATGGTGCAGGTCACAAATTACTTCTGATAGTCATAATCCAGAGGGTTATTAAATTGTGAGATGTCCTCAGAATATTTTGTTCCTGGGCTGTCCCTTCAGGTTAGTAACATCCTAGGAGTGAAAACCTGGTGAGAACTCATAATGCTGCTCTGTGGGCAAGGGACAGACAACAAATCTTTTTCTCTGAATCATTCCTTGGAATTTCACTCTGCTATGCTGCAAGATTTGCACTGGGAAAAACATATTAGATATGACATAATTCCTAGGACCTAACCTATTGAGATGTAGCTTCTTATTGTAATATTGCTTTACCTATTGGCAAGAGGAAAAGCAGCATATGACATGGAAGTAGATCAATAACTGGTAATAGCACATTGCAATTACACCTGAAGAATTGCAAGAACAGAAAATCTCTCTCTTGTATGTGTGGGGGGTGGGATTGTGAGTGGGTTTTGGGTGGGTGTGTTTGTTTTTTGTTTGTTTGGGTTTTTTTCCACAGAAGACAAAATAGCGCTAAAAAATATCTGGAGTAAGCATTTTTGGACTCTTACTGCTCCAATATTCCCAGGAGCAATACTATATTTCAATATTCTGGTTTCTTTCTCACAGGAATGAATATAATTTTAAACTCTCTGGTACTATTGCTATATAGATAGTACCTTGCCTACACAGTTTGCATACTTTTGCATTTGAATATTCTTTACTCAGCCTTTTCAGAAAATGAAATATTTAGCAGAGTCAATTCATTTTAGTTCAGATATGCCAGTCAGAAGAATGCAGATGTAATCAGCAATCCTTGTCTCATTCTTCCCACCCTCTTTTTCCAAAGAGGGGCAATGTGCTGTAGTCGGCCCTATCACAGCTCACTGGGGTCTGACCATCTAGAAGAATAAGAGTCTATCTTGCCTGCTAAAACCTCTCTGAGTGGTACAATGGAACCATAATGCCACACTGCTCTTATCTTTGCTGAACATCCCAGTGTGTTAACCCCATGCTACATGTTGCTATCCTACTGGAGTTTCAGTTGAGAAAATTAAATGGATATGGTAATTTAAAGGTGTCTGAGGTGAGTCTATTCAGGCATGTCTTACTTTACAATGAAATACTGACAGGTTTCAGAAAAGGATTCTGCTTCTATTAGAATGCAAATAAACACCGTTTTCCCCTAGAGTCCCCTAACTATGGAATAATAACTCTAGACAAAAGCTGTATATTGTCATATTTGACATTTTACCTTTATTACATGCTTAGTTTTTCCATAAATATAACATTCTTCAAATGTGATTAGATGTGCACAGTGGTGAATCAGGAATTGTTAATCAAAATTGCTTTAAACAGTCACTTATGAGAGCAGGTATCAGTGAAATATGGGAAAGGGCATAATGAAGAGAATATCTGTAGTTTAAAAGGTACCCTTTAGCAGGATGCAATTTTAAACAAGATGTTGGAAAGGTAATGTGGGTGTGTGTATCAAGCACTGTGGCAGAAATTGAGTTCATAATCATGTGAGCCTCAATGAGCTCGCTTAAAGGTTGAAGAAGATGTAATAAGCCAAACTGAAAACTGAACTTCTTTTTTTGTTCTTTTTGACTGCAGTGTGAGAAAGAAGTGACAGGGAAGAAAGAGGGGGAAGGAAGAAGAGGAGTGGGGTAGAGAAAGAACTAGTGAACCCAGCGAAACCATACTGAATGTTTGAGACGCTTGAGTATGAAATTCCAGGTGTACTCAGTTGTAGACACAATATTCACCTATTGAGGGAGCAAAAACTGAAAATGTGATTCCAAAACAATTCTACACTTCTGCTAGGGTATTGGTCTGGCTCTCATATGTTGCATCACTGCTGAGCTTCAGGCTTCTATCTCCCTTATCTAATACAGATCATTGATACTTGGAGGATGACCCTAACAGCATGGTGTCCTCAGGCCCCCAGTCTGTAAGTTTTTAATTACTCTGCATCAGAGTATGTGATTGCACACAATATGGTTCAGAATGCTAAAAAAGAGTGATTATGGTTTCTTTTTTAAAATTAGGTGTTTTGATGCAAAATTCTTTTTCATTGACTCTATGTGCTCAGTGTGATAAATATTACACACTGATCCTAATTCAGTTTTGTGAGGATTTAAATTTATTTATATTTGTCTGAGATATATTCAAATAGCATTCATAGCAACCCTATGGTTGGTCCTAAGGGTTTTCTGCTAAAGAAGTTTTTTAAGCCTATGTCTTTGTCTGTATTCTATCTAATATTGTGTTTATTTTTGTAGTGGCATATCTTGCATCTTGTATATGTGGAGCAACCAAGAGGTTGAATTGTTGACATATTGGTTAACCTGTGATTCTGGGTTCTGTCTGTCTGCTTTGCGTGCACAGGCAAATACTATTTATGAGCTAAAGCAGACAGATTAGCATTTTTGAACTTCTATTTATCCCTTGATAGGAGTTTAGTGCACATAATTTTCCAACATTACCCTTAACAATAAATCCCAAACTCCAGCTGCAGGGACTTGTTCTTTAGTATG
This sequence comes from Molothrus aeneus, assembly GCF_037042795.1. Classification (NCBI taxonomy): domain Eukaryota; kingdom Metazoa; phylum Chordata; class Aves; order Passeriformes; family Icteridae; genus Molothrus; species Molothrus aeneus. The sequence continues at coordinate 38,007,316 of NC_089650.1, forward strand.
CATCTAAGCAGTTCAAATCCTTAGTCTTTAGCTAAGATTTCCAAAAAGTCTAAAAATATTTTGCAGATTTGAAATGAAGAGCCTATAATCATAATTTTACATAGGCTAACCAACCCATGTGTTTTTTACATTATGATATAAATATATAAATTTAGCATAATATCTTAATATATCTGAAAAAATCCAATAAAATGTAACTACATTGTGTGTATGTGTGTTTGATTTTACTTGGTTGAAGGTTTAGTACATAGTTTCAGAATGAATAGCATTTTCTTTCCAATCTGCTACAAATTGGAACCTGCTGGTTGTCAACAGCCTTTAATGAAATTCAGTCCTGGGCTTTGGATCACTCCAGAGGCTCTGTAAGCCCTCCAGCAGCTTTTAAGTGGGGGATTGGACCTGTGTTCTTAACTCCCTTAGCAGAAGTGAGCTGAGTGCCAAATCACCCTGCAGATTTGGGAGAGCTCCGCAGTGAAAGTAGGAGTAGCTGATTAGTGAGGAAAGCAAAATATCCTTGACTATTGCCAGAAAAACTTAATCCACTTCACTGTCAATAGCAACAATGCTGGAATGAATCTTCTAAGGCTCTACTTAGACCTTAGGGCTTGAAAATCAGGTTTTCAAGCAAAGAACTTGATCAATGTGTCCTCATTTTCATTTTGCGGAGGTTGGGTCTGTTTAACTGTCAGATACTAAAAGGGAGCATAAATATTTCCCACTTCTCCTAACTGATTAAAAAATAAACACCCTAATGCAAAGTTTATCTGCACCTTAATATTTATTCTGTAGCAGATCACACTGTAAAAATTGCTCAGAAGCTGGTTGTTTTTGTTTAGAACAAGATTTTAATCACAGGGTTAGGTATTTCTCTGTGGTCATGTATGCTTTTCTCAGTCCATGTAAATACCTCAGACAGGATCAGGCTGAGGTATTTAAAGGCTTTTCATGGCAGCCCTTCTATCTTCCTGGAAGACCAGTAGACCTTTGCTGTCTGAGGTGTGAATGAAGTATTGATTCTGAGGTGATCAAACCTCCGTGGTGCTTTGTAAATCAGGAAAACATCAATGAATCAACAAGGATTTTATGGCTGGAAGACTTAAAAAAAAGTTACTCACTTTCCCTGAGGGTGTTCTAAGAAAATAAGTGCAGTTCCAATCTTAATAAAATCTAATGACTGTGGGTGAAACTATCTTTCACTGCCACCAGCAAAGCTAAGAGCTGACCTGTGTGACAGCCTTGATGATGACACTCACCTGTTACGATTTGATTCCATTTGCTCTTTGGGTTCACCATGGGCATTCATAATTACTGTTGACCTCCTTAGTAGTGTCTAATATAATTATGGTTTATTTCATTATGGTTGTCATTAGTGGTGATTCATTTATGCTTCATACAAAATGTTGCCCAAGTTCTTCCAAACTGTGGTGTAAGTCCCTCAGGAAGCTTGCACATAACACTTGAATGTCAAAGGTCAGATGTAGCAGGCTGAGGGTAGCAAGTTCCATTAAGCATATTTTTAAGGTCTGTGCAACTTGATTATTTGGCATGGTTCTCTTACATCATTCTTGTAACTGTACCTTAAAATTCCAGCTACAAATTAAATATTAATTGGGATGCTGACATTTTACATACTTCCAAGTAAAAGAATGTTTAGGAGATGTAGATGGTTTGAGTCTCCAGAATCAAATCTCCGGTGATTTCCATTACCACGAAAGGGTTGTAAGACTAACCCTGGTGATTAAAAAAGGGCTTACAAAGAAGGATAGAGATAAGTGTTATTTCTTCTTACACCATGAGAGGAGCTTCATTAGAAGGCAGATGCCTGCTAGGGGAGCAGAAGGATTACTGCTCTTACAGTGAAACCATGAGATCTCTGTCATTAAGAAAGCATGTAAGACTGTGGAGCACACTGCTTTTGCTTTAGTGTAACTTAAATACACAATTAAGCCTGGAATGTAGATTTCTTCTCAAATGGAAGTTTGTTACATTTGGTGGAGAATCCTTTTCAACACACCGTTTACTTCAGTCACTACATAGTTGGAAGTAACTGATTGCTGTTTTCTCTCCGATTGCATTCCTAGCCCAGTCCTCATGGTCCTCTGTGCAGTCTGACCAGTGGTACACACTGTTAAATTTCTTACCAGCCATCCTGCTTATATAAGTGCATTTGAGAGACTGATTTACCTTGAATCAAACTAATGGCTTGTGGCTACTGAGTACAAGGGGGAGAGGCTGACTCCGTGCAGCTGATTGTAGAAAATCCATGCATACTTTAGGACAGTTTCAAGGTATTATAAAGAAGCAGACTGTGCCAATAGGAAGGAAATATTAGGGATCTGGGACTGTGAGCATGAATGTTATTATTATCAATGTATGTGTCTCTCTTTCTCAGTATAGATATATTACTTTCTGTTCTCATTCATTTTCAACATTGATTTTGATTTCAACTCTTCTCTGAATTTATTCACGTTCACTATAACTTGTCTGCTGAAAAGCAAAAATAATCTAGACAGGAAAGAAGAATATATCAAATGACTGATATATCCAATTAAACCTTCTCTGTGGAGATATGAGATATTCAAAATGTGATGTTGGTAATCAATCCACAGGGCAGAACATAGTTATATGAAATATTATTTTAATAAAAAAATTCATCTAGGAAACCCTTGATCTGCTGACAAACTTTTTTTTTGTCAACAGGAAATAAGTTTGAAAAACATCATTCCTACTTAATACATTCTCATACATGCTTTTCTGGTCTTAAAATAATTGCTTTTTATATTATTTCTTCTATGAACTTAATTTCCCTGTGAGTTGTTTCTTCCTTTTACTCATGCTCTGTAGCTTTTAATTTTGTTACAAAAAGAAGTGAAGCTTCCCAGTTTCTTCATATTCCTTTCAAGCTAGGCTTGCTCTGTCCTTGCACTGTCTGTGGAAAATGTGTTAAAGATCACAGATAATTTCCTGAGTATTCATTAGTCTTTGGTAGGTTTGTCTGTGAGGTGTAGATAAATGCATATAGCAATGCTACTGTGAAGGATGAGACAGACACCTGTGCCTTTGGCTTGCAATTACCAATTAAATGCTGTGGAAAGGGTGAAATTTAATTTCTGCATTGCAGGAAAATTAGACCTTGAAAAATTTTTTATTCTGATTCTTAAGGAAAATTATTCTTTTCAGCCATGAAAAAATTTGAGACATTAAAAGCATATTAGAAAAAGAGAATCACCTGGGTTTACTTTTTAACCAAAAAAAAAAAGAGTGAAAAAAAAGAAAATTTAAAAAATGGGAAAGAAAGAGACGGAGCTTTTATAATGTCTAATCAGCCACCAAATCCCCAAAGACTTACTAGGCTGGCTCAAATTCATAGCAAATGCCCCAAAGCAAGGGATGACCATAGGCATGCATGAATCTGGGAATTTATATACCTTGAAGAGCACAGTTTAAAGCCCCCAGTCCAGGATCCTGAGTCTTTAGAAGGGTGCACACAAAGCCCAAGCCTCAGCACGCTCTGGTTTGGTCTGTAAGAGTTCTCTGCTAAAGAAGTATTTAAAGTCTTTCTACCTAATATTGTGTTTATTTTTGTAGTGGCAAATCTTGCATCTTGTATATGTGGAGCAACCAAGAGCACACAAAGCTAAGGGCTGCCATGCGTCATGCCCCTCCTGCTGCATCAGCACTACTGTGTGCACTGCTAGCTCCAAGCTCAAGATGTCCAAGTTGCAGAGCTCCTATTTGTGAAAGAAAACCTTAATGTCACAGAATTCTGGAGTTCTGAGGCAATCCTCTTACTGAGATTGCAGACAGTAAGTGATTAGAATTTTGAATGCCTTTCTGGTTAATCAGGTTGAAGCTCATTTTTCAGCACCCAAGCCACTAAGAGCAGTTCAGTGCATAGGACCACGCTAAAAAAAAAGTCTCAAATAAAATATCCTGAAATACCTCATTATGGACCTCAGTCCTTTAGTATCCATGATGCTGATTTAGGCTATGATACGATTGAGACATGACCCACCTGGGTTACAAATTATATTTACATTCCTTTGGTATAAGGAATTCCTAGGTAAACTGCCAAACACCACCACTCCAAAGTACTTTTTGCAGAGTGTCAGAAGTAGAATGTTTTGATAGCCATTTTAGGGACTATTGCAGGAGTAAATGTAGCAGATACATGTCCTGAATACACAGACTACAGGGAACTGTTTATTGTGGTAGGAGGATTTGAGATTATAATTTTTCCCTTGTAATGTCAGCACTATAAACATCAATCAGGTAATCTGGCTGTGTAATCTGAATCAGCAATCCCACTTTATAGACAGACACCTACAGAAAGTTTTGAGGTTTTTATCTCATCCTTGTTTTGGTAAATTTTCACCTTTCAGTTCAAAACAATATAGATTTACATAAATGATTTAGATTATTGAAATTGATGCAGATATTTATGCAAAAAAAAAAAAGCAAACTAAACCAAAATGAAGCAAAAAAACCAAAACTAAACACCAACAAAAGAATAAATGAATAAGCATGAGATTTACTCTTAAGGGAATGTTGGAAAATTATGCGCACTAAACTCTTATCAAGGGATAAATAGAAGTTCAAAGATGTTATTCTGTCTGCTTTAGCTCATAAATAGGATTTGCTTGTGCACACAAAGCAGACAGACAGAACCCAGAATCACAGGTTAACCAGTATGTCAACAATTATTTTCAGAACAGCCTTTGCCTTTCCATTAGCTATGGATAATAGCTGTTTATAATTGTAAATTAATACTTATAGGCTGGAGATCTCAGAATACAGAATAGATTTCTGAATGCATACCTGAGGGGGATATGATCTGAAAGTTTATGTCAGTCTTTACTGTGGGTGAGTGTAGTAGGATGTTCTGACAAAGTGGGAAGTAAAACTTTGCCCAATTCTCAAAAGTTATCAGCGGTGGGTATAAAAGGGGGGGTAATGCTTCTTTTGGAGTTCAAGAATTCTGAGACCACCCTGATTCATCAATCCCAAAGTTAAAAATTCTGAGGATGCGAAGAACAGAAAGTTGCATGGGTGAGGATGTGTCAGACAAAGTTCCTCATAAAGGAACCAACAAATGGTAGAACTGACAGCTTGTCTAGAGCTGCCAAACTGGGATGGCCAGCCTGGAAACCTGTGAGTGATGGTCAGTCATTATAAAAGCACAGTCTCACTTTTTAACAGCAGGAACTTCTAACACACCCATTCTACAAATGTGTGGAAATTCCACTCTTGAGTGGGATACCCCTCAAGGTTACTCCTCAAACTGAGCAAAAGAGTTCTGCCCATAGTAATTTCTGTGAGTGAGCAACATCAATCTCTGCTTAATAATTGTTTTGCTACCTCTAGTATAGTTGATTCAATTTTGCTTAAAAAATAGTGCAGTGTACTAGTAGTTATAGCTGCCTATATTGAGCAGAAATGCTTCTGATTAAGGTACTTTAGTTTAATCATTATTATGATAAATTCATATAAAAAATTTTCTATATTGGTTTGCAATCCTTCGTCCTGCAGGACAAAGTTGCACAAAGATTCAATTGCATCTATGCAATGCTTTAGATAGAGACTGTTTACCAAGTCTTGGACTTGGATTTAATGCAGTTGCACCTACACTCCTCCCTGAGAAAGAGTTTAGAAAGCAAGGGGGTCCTTAATAAATCTTGTGGTTCAACAGGAGGACTCCTCTAATAAACCTTTCCTGAAGCCTCCATTCAGCCTGTGACACTGACAAAATGCACATTATTAGTATATGAGAATAACGTTTAGTGCCTAATGAGTCTGGGCCTTTCAGATGTTTCTCCTTACAATAAAAAAATTACTTTGATGACATGCTGTTAAACTGGTTAGCATGGTCTTCAAGAAGTAATTTTTGGTAAGCACAACTGTTCCCATGAAGTGGTGTGTGCTTTCAGCTAATGCATCCAGTAGGTGCAAGGCTGCTGGCCATTGAACCTCCTGCTCCTGCATTTTTTAATGTTCATCATGGTTTCTCTAATGAAGAAGTAAGCATGAAACAAGGAGCCCTGAAAAATTTTTGCATGAAAGATGTGGTTTTGGGAGTGTTTCCACGGCTTTTGGTTGCCTGAGGCCTCATATGCAGAGAGAACTTGGACAATGTCAGAAATACCTGTACAATTCCTATCCTTCAGCACCCACAAGCAGTTTTGGAGCTCTTTGGTCTCTTACAGCTCAATCTCATTATTGAATAGCACAATTAAAGACCATCAACTAGTTTAATCCTTTGCCTTGTCTGTGGAATGGGCACCATGGGGAGAGGAGTTACGTGAGTAGTGGCAACTAGAGTTCCTTCCAACTCTTGTGGAGACCACAGTGGAAGCACAGATAATGCCCTTGGAGATCTTCACATTTATTGTCCCTGATGAAATGCAGACATTGTCCCCTGTTCTGCAGAGAGAACAGTTTAAAAAACAGGTTAAAACTGGTGTTCTTTAGACCTAGAGGGCTAACTAAATAGTCTGCCAGATTCTTTTTTAATAATTTAATCTGCAAAATATAAATTAAATCCAATGAAGAAACCATCTCTTCAAGTTTATGGTGGTTTTCTTCTGTTATGGAAAGAATAAGAAGTTTATTTTTCTTTCAATAAATAATGTAAACGTTACAAATGAAATCTCTATTAGAAAACTCTGTATTTTCTTTTTTTTTCCTATTGAACCTGAAAATACTGTTTCTTTAATTTGATATGAAAGCTGTCCCATGGTTGGAAGCTGTACTACTACTTCACAGCTCCTTCCTTGTCAAAGTGACCATTCCTCAATTTTTTTCCTATATAGGCAGTTGTCTCAAAAATTAACAGAATCCCATTTGTTTAGTGTTTTACTTCAAGTCTGTATGAGTATCAATGAGAGATCTCCAGAGAGGTGAAAGCTTTCTCATGAGATAAAATGACAATCAACTAAGTTGATAAAAGTCTCTATACATCAAGTTTAGTTAGTTTATTAAAAAAAACCAAGCAATTAAGAACTAAACCAAATAGGTTATTTTAGCTCACCTGTTGAAGTCAATTTTGTAATGACATTAAATATATGTGGTAGTAACACTTTCAGTAATTCATTAAAAAATCTATCTGAGATTGATATTTAACCAAATTTACCAGCCACTGGTCACCATATAATTTCTGATACCATGAACACTTTGCCTTATATGATTTATGTACTGTATATAAATAGGTAGGTATGATAAATTTAAAAAATTATCATACCTACCTATTTATATAGGTAGGTGTGATAAATTTTTAACCTGTGTTAATTGCATGAGGTAGTTTTGAGAGAAAACTAGCTACTATAATTATTCATACAGAAAAACTCTGTGTGAAACAAAGCAATCTCTCTGAATTGTTTGTAAAAATTTTAAAAATTGGTCATGTGTGAATATAAAATTAATTTTTTTCTCTAAATTTTATTAATTTTTTGGATATGATCTCTCATATCCACTGAAAAGAATCAAAATGCAGTCCTCCCTGTTTCAATAGCCTGTTCAGATTTTGCCATTGGTACTAGATCATTGTCTTGAAATAACTATTACTATAGTTTGTCAGCAGCAAAAGGGTTGCCTCCTCCACTGCAGCCTTTGTGCTGTATACCTGCATAAAAGCTTCCACAGCACAGAGTAAGCCACAAGCCATGGAGCACCCAGCTTCTCATGAAAGGGTTTTATCTTCCCATAAAAACGCTGCTGGGCACCATTTCAGAGGACTGTATTGACAAATTTCACCCTTCATGGTGTTTTTTATTCTAGCTTCAGGGAACGTTTTGTCTATACCTTGACTTACATCCATAATTCTCCTTGAAGCCTAGATACCCTGCACTTCTCTACCACATAGAGCTACATCCCTAAGTTATTGTCCAAGTTATTGTAATGAACTCTTAATGTACAACATTGTATGTTGCTGCTTTTGTCTTGCAATCTTCTTATATCCTGGTACAGCAATTGTAAAGCCAGTAGAGGTCCTGGTGAAAGAGAAGAAGAAATTTTCCTGTATCTGGCTTTGTTGCTATAGATCTACATAAGAGTCAGTTAAATACATTACAGTTGTTTTGTTTGACTGATTTTTATATAAAGAAAATAATATTCAAAATAAACATGAGGAATTTCTTATGGGCTGTGTTAATTGCTCATATTATTAGTTACATTTAGGTAGAAAAACAATCTTACCTATTCTGTGTCATGTTCTGGAATTCTGATTCAAGAGTTCTGAGTTTTAATTTTCTGCAGGTTTTGTTTTCAGGGATAATATTTCTAAATGGTATATTGCATCATTTATAATGATAGCTTGGTTTGATCTTTATTAGAAACATCTTAAAATACTGTATGTTATCAACAAAATCCTTCTGATTATGGTGAAATATAGAGCTTTTCTTTATCTTTCAAATTTTAGGAGCATGAGTACTAAAATGTCCTAGTATATTCAAACTTAACTTCTGATCTTACATTTCTCATGTTACATCTTAACAAAAGTTTGTGCTGAGGCTCAGGTAATGTATTTGATCCAAATTTCTCAACAATCATCTCAAGTACGTACACATTTTTCATCATTAAAAATACAGGTTGACATTGGTTGCTCTCATCTGTCCCTTTTAGCATGGAGATCCCAGATTTGTATCTGTGCCCACAGCTAAATTATCACAAGTCATTTTAGAATAGCCGTTTTGTCTCACAGCTGTCTTTAATGTACTATAAAGCCCAGATTACTTTCCTATACTAGTTTACCAAGTATTGTGCTGCCAGGATTACCTCTTCTCCTGTTTAACTGAACATCTCTCTTTGTTTAAATTTCTTTCTTGGCTTCCAATTTCCTTTTATATCAAGTTCAATCTCATGCTTTGCCTTCATCCTTAATATTTCACCTATTTTTTTTTTCTCAGTTTGTTTACCTGTCTCTCACCTGTAGCTCTTTGTACTGGAAAATCAAAATACTTCTTAGGTAAGCAAGATCTGTGTAATGTGCAACCTGGGATGATTGAAGCTTCTCTCATGATTTCACTTCATGTTTGCATTTATGCTGGTACTAATGAATCTCAGTTTAAAAAGTGCATTGAAATCTAAATATTAAAAAGACTGTAATACTCACCCATTATTTAATTTTAATTGCAGATTCCTCATCAGGGCGCTAGTTATAAGATCTAATATTAAGCTTGTTCTATTCAGGGTTATATACAAAGACACCTAGAGGAGAGCTGAATCCCTTACTCAGTGAATTTCATTGTATCTTGGATTTTCAAGCTGATTTTTTCTTTCTTGCAATGGGCAGCTGTCATAGCAAATGATGAGTGAACACTTGGATACTGAGACTACTGAGGTTTTGCAAAATGAGCAGGCTCAAAAGTGAACTATACATAATCCACTATCTTTGAGTGAGGAAATCAGTCTCCATTATCTAAGTCTGACAAGAGCCTGGTTGTATAGGGGATCATGCCTCCATGAAGAAATAATCAGGAACTTAATCCAGGCTTTTGTAGATCCTAGTGGTCTTGTATTATTACATCTGTTTCCCTCAAAATACTTGGCATTCTGAATATTTGCAGTGACATTCTTACAGTAAGTGTATTCTCAACATCTATATGATGGTAACTGGGATTTGCAATACTGCTGGGCAGTGGAGTCCTGGATCACTTCAAGAAATTGGGAAACTTAGTTTATAAAGTTCAACTACCTGAATTCCATGTTGAGCATGCTTAGCTATGCAAGGAGACAGAGCTTTTCGTGTGGTCCCCTGAAATCAACACTTTACCAAGACAAAGTACTCTTTTCCTCCTTTGGATAACGCAAGGTTTTATTTAATGTGCTAAATTTAATTTATGATCTTAGAGGAATGTGCATGTTTTATAAAATATGGTTAGGGGATCACTAAGTGGAAAAAACACAAAGTACATTTCCTTCTTAAAAAGCAGTGCTATTTTGTGAAGATTTGTAAATGTAAAAACACTTTGGTTCTCACGTGAGATATCTGCTGTGCTCTGCTTGCCAGTTTCTTTAGACTGGAAAGCTTGTGGCACTGAAGGACCTATTCATGTACAGCTCTGATCCTAAGGTCATTATACATGAGGACAAAATTAAAGAGAAGAATAAAAAGAGGAAGGATCAGGAGGAGGAAGAGCATTTGCGCTGAACTAATTTCATGATATAAAAGAAAATAGGATGGTTTTTTTCCTGTTTTTCTAAACTGAAAAAAAATATTTCATAGCAATAACCTTTGCAATTTTCAACCGTCAATTATAAAAAATATTTAATGTCATTTTTCTAGTATACAATTAATGCTAAATGCTTAGAAGTTTTTATGTGTAGTTAAAATTTATTGTTTCCAGTTTCCTCTGCATATTATATGTTTTACAAGTTATTAATCTTTAAAAGTTAATAATCTTCATTGACTTTTTGTTGTTTTCTACACTGAAATGGCTTGATAAATTCAATACCATGTGGGACTTAAGTCTCCAGGGAGGTGACATATCTCAAGTCAATATTATGTAGGCTAAACATTTACACAATTGACCAAAATGATTCCTTTAGTCCCATTATGGGATCTTAAAACCCTTTTACTGCATGTCTACACAGCTGGTCAAAGCATCTCTGAAGCCAGTGTTGTTAACTGAGTCAATAATTACTATTTCAAACAGTAATTAAGTAAAAGCTATCTGAGCTTTTGAGGCAATTAGATTTTATGCCCTGTATGTAAGTTCCACAAGAGACTTTGAGCTGCACAATGCTTCATAATAGTTAACAGTACTGAATTTGATTTACTACTGTAGAAAATGCATGGTGCTCTGAGTAAGAATTAACCCACTGGTAAAAACAGTGGTTAGTGTTTCATGCAGTTACTGAAATGAGTGTTATAAAGAGTTTCTTTACTGTCTTTGCTTAACATAAGCTGACTGATGTGCATCAAGTGTAGGACATTTAATATAGATGGACATCTGGAGTCCTCTTCTTGTAAAAGATTAGAAAAATTGACAAAGATCCAAAGCTGAGATGGATGCAATTTAAGGAGTTATTTCCTTGAGCTAGAATTGTTGTTTTATTATAGATTATATAATTACACTGCGAGGTCATCACTGACCTAAATATTTATTTTATAGATGTTAGTATTGATACCAGGTTCAGAGACAGAAATTTTGAAATCTTTGAACATGCTGAGCTAGTTCACAGAAATTATGGAATTTATAATATATTTGTGAACTACATCATGGAACTTATAATCATCCGTGCCCCAAAGTATACTTCTCTTATGGTTTTTCAAGTATTCAGTACTTTCAAACATTAGAGTTAGACTTGAGCAGCTTAAAATCATGACTTGTGCATATGCAGACTGTTTGGTTTTGATTTTTTTCTTGACCAAAGAATCTTTTTTAATTAAGCTTTTTACATATTTTACAATTTTTAAAAGAAATTCCTTTTTAAACTGCATTATTTTGACACCTTTCTTCCTTCAGGTCCAAAGTTCTGGGTGTTGTCATTTCATTTGGGGACAGTATTAAGCATACTTAAATTAGAAATATGTTTTGCTTTAGTAAAAAATCTATACATGAAAAATATTTCATTTTCTTCTTGTACCTGTTTGTCATACATAGCGTGAACAGGTTTGACTTCATTAGTATAAACAGGGTGTGAGAAATTGTTTGCACTATTTCTGGTGAACTATTGCTTTCAGTATTTTTTCACACTAAGGGAAAAATATTTTTTTTCATCAGAAACATCAGATTAAATATGTATGGAGATGAAAAAAAGACATGGAAACATTGAAATCACAAAGCCTTAGTTTTGGAGCTCTATAATACAGTATGAGATATTTTTTATTTGACAGTTCTCAAATTATGTATGTAGTTCACTAAAGAAATTCCTGATGGCACATACAGATGTGATGTATTTACTTGTAAACAGAGGAATATAATGCTGAATTTGTAACTCAGTCCCACAAAGGCAAGGTGATCTTTGCTATCCCTCAGAACTCTAATAGGATTGTGAGGTGCTGCATGCATTCTGTTACCTTTTATAATGGGATAACTTGTGTTAATATAGCTAGGCATAAACACAACTATCTACAATACTGAGGGCTCCATTTAATTTATGATGGTTAAACAGTCCATCATAAATTATCATCTCCAGGTCTGGATTAGGAACATATTTTTATAATCGTTTTTGCAGAAAACCAAAAAGATATGAACAGGGAAATCAGTTTAGAGTCAACCAAACAAAATTAAACTCCAATGAAATAAAACATCTCATGTATAGTAGTTACTGTTATTTCCTTTGTTGCTTTTTATCTGAAAGTTTTATCTAACCATTATCCTGTTAGGGTTGTTTTAACATATAATCAACTGTCCCTCCTTTCACCTAAAGCAATTGTAGCTTCTCAGTTTGAAGAAGTATTTTTTAGTTTTGTGCCAGAAAGACCAGAAAATTGCCAGTCAAATTCAAAGGTTCCTAAAATTTTTATTTTGCTTAAGAAACATCAGCAAACAATGGCTTTTAAACTTTCCCATTCCTTCTATCCTGTCACATACTTTCAGGCAAAACGACTAGGAAGGCCATCCCTGAGCACAGGATTGTGTTCAGACAGTTGTTGAATATCTCCTGTACAACCTCTCTGGGCAATCTGTTCCAGTGCTCAGTCACCCAGCACAGTAAAGTTCTTTCTCATGTTCAGGTGGAACTTCCTGTGCATCAGTTTCTGCCCACTACCTTGCTTGGCACCACCTAGAAGAGCCTGGCTCCATCCTCTTGGCACCCTCCCTTCAGATTCTCATAGACATTGATGAGGTCCATTCTCAGTCATTTCTTTTTGAGGCTGAACAGGTCCAGCTCTTCATCCCATCTTTGTAAGAGAGGTGCTCCACATATCAAAAGTCAAATAATATACTGAAGCATTTTAAAACCAGGAAAAGTCCTGTCAGAATCACACCTATTGAAAAAAATCTTATTCTGAGGGTCTGTGTTGAGTTTATGGCAATTAACCAGTCCTCTCTTTCTCTCCAGCACACTGAATTTTAGTGTCAGAGGTTATACTGAGGTTTCATATACCTCTGCCTGTGCATCTCTTAAAAGAACTGCAAAGATCTTTCAAGTAACCAATACCAACAAATCAGCTAAAATAGGATCCTGCAATCATGAAGAATGTCTTCTAAAAGTTTATTGGTATACATGCTCATTCACTTTTTATGGTGGCTTCAAAATCATGTTTGGAGCACAATTACCACTACAGCTCTTATTTCTTTTTATGCTTAAAGTTGCAGTTGATTATGTGATTGCTGTATGTAGCATACCAATAAAGCTGAAATTAAAGTTTTCAAGACTTTTTTATCAATTAAATCACTTTATAGTTCAAGATAAAAACAAGAACTGTGCTATATTTTATGCAAATTTGTTTTAATTTACCTGACTTACTTGTTATTATTCTACTTGAAGTCGGAGACGTTAAAAATGGCTGTTTGAGAAGGGGATAGTAGGAAATTTAAATAAGCAGACATTCACTACTTTCAGTGTGAATAGTAGGTCCTTAGAAAAAAATCAGTGGGTGGATTAAGCATGAAAGGGACCACTCTAGAAATTTTTTTTCCTGTGTCCAGAGCATAGACCCCAGTCTCTTCCATGTGACACTCCCTGCAAAATTCCCAGCACACCAAACCAAGGGTGAATAAGGTTTTTGCTTTAGATGAGGAAGCTACAGGGCAGACAGAAGCTTCCCAAGGAGATGCACTGATTGCAGTAGAAGCATGCATCAAGTGTAGCACTGAGACAGTATGAGTTTGTCTTAATAATTAGGTTTGAAAGAGGTATAATGAGCTGTGGGCAAGCCCCAGCATGTGGGTTTGGGGTTTCACTCTTTCTTTGTGCATGTTTTTCCTGCGTAAAGAGTGTCCTCCGATATCAGATCCTTTGCACAGAATGCACAGAATCCCAAACCACAGAGCCTCAGGAGTTCTGAATCTCTCATCCTCTGCCCAGTTATGCTCTGCTCTGGGTGGTGCTGTGATGCCTGTCAGGCAGTAGGGCTTTCAACAGCAAGACTTTGACCACACTTGTGAGTGCACATACGTAACATAACAGATGTCTAAGAGAGCAATGGTGCATGAACAAGAAGGACCTTTGCAATATATGGTGGTATGCATGGTACTTTTTTGGGTATCCAAGATGATGCTATAAAGAGGCATATACTTAAGTGGAAAGTGCTGCAGAACAGAAAGAAAATGTAATTCTTTTCTCAGGGACCTTGAAACCTTTTCCTTGATGCCCTTATACTGCTGAACACAGAAATATGATAAGTCTGAAACTTAATTTCCTTCTTTTTGCTGGTATATTGTTTGTGTCTGTTTGAAGTAGTAGTACTTAGGAATTCAGAAATGAAATAAAATGGTTTCTTAGAGACTGCACTGAAATGTGCTTATGCGTAATAATGACTTTGAGCTATAATTTGTCCTTAATGGAACTTTATCTTAGTTCTGGTAGATAGACCTGGGCCATTGGTTATGATTGGTCCAGAGGAATCTTTAGTTTGTAGACTTGTGACTTAATGCAGGGTCAAATGATACCATGCTGAAACTGCAAAATGGAAAACAAAAGCACGTGGTCGTCAGCATATTGCCCTTGACTGACATTATGCAGACCAATACACTTTTGCACAGCTCCAGAGGTCTTGACCTATGAAAGACTGAATGCTTTAGTTACTGAGCTAGTACCAAAATAAAAGCTCTCCTTAAGAGAAAAAATAATCACACTGGATTAATCCTGAATGCCTGTGTAAAAAAATTGCTGGCTAGCAAAGTTTCATGTCATCAACTATTGAAACCTAAAGAAGTGCACCTAATGAATAGAAGATTTTGCATTTGTCAAGGTATTCCTGTCTTCTAAACCTGTTGGAGGAGCACTAACATAATTGTGATACAGACTTGTGATAGGTCAGGACTTCTTGAAAAACCTCAAAGTTTTGAGGCTCAAGAAACATTTCTAAAAATGAATTAAATCCTTGAAATTTAAAGTCTAACAGTTTAAGGGAAATGCTTAGTACTCACTGACTCAGACACATGAAGAAATTACATTCTTCCATGTACAATTTAAAAGCGTAATGTTTGAAAGCTATCCACCATAAAGAAAAGTTTTTCTTCAAAAGCATTATCTTAAAAAAATGGGGAAGAAATCTATATGGATGACAATGAAACTGACTGACAAGCTCTCTTTTTCTTGTTTAGGAGTCTGGAGATAATATAGTAATTAAAAAATATCAGGAAATGTTGACTTCTATTTCCATAAAGAAATAAAGTTAGTAAGTAAATTCTTCTAGTCAGGCTAATACTACTGAACATGTAAAACGTGAGGGTAAGGTAAGTACAAAGATGACAGGCCAGAGGTTAAAGATGGAGGGAAGTTAGAGCCATAGGATAAAATGACTACTTCTGTTTTCAGTACAGCTGCTGACTTTGAGCATGGGAGTGAAAACAGAACTAATGAGACTGCAGGACAGACAAAAGTGCGTAACACATGAAAAGAAAAGCTCTGAGAGCTTGACACAAGAAGAATTGAGGCTCTGGCTCACACAGTGAATCAAATTGTAGGTCAGTCAGAATTTTTAACAAGTCTATGAGCTTATGAATAACTTTTGTTAACAGTGAATCTCTAATATCACTGCATCTGCTGGAAAAGGAAGCTGGAGTGACTCAGCAGTTCATTTTCAAAAGAGAGTGTGCATGTTTAAGAACTCTTTCTCAGGAAAGTAGACTGATGACATGGACATGAAAAGAAAGTTTAGTACAAATAGAGCATAGCTCATCAAAGACAACTCATGTCTGAATAATAGATTATCCTTCTTTGATTAAAATAAATAATTCCTTAAATAAAGGGAGGCAGTAAATCTGTTTTCCACAAAATGTTTGATCTGTGTCTTCACTGGAAAATGTTAGTCAAATCGGAATAGGAACTCAGTAAAACATATAGTAGGGAAGCAAATGCAGAACATGCTGTGACAAAACATGAAATCTGAGGCTTAAGAGAAGTTCCCAGAACTTTAAGGATTGGTCTCAGAATCAATTTTAATCAATATTTTGAAAATTGTATTAATATTTAAAGTATTAATAAGTTTTCTGATTTAGAAAAATTTGATTAATTGTCAACATAGAAATCAATTTTTTAACTAGAAATAAAAAGAGTTATGCTAGCAAAAGGAAAAAGATAAACTACCAAGGGCCTGATATGAGTTTAAACCAGTATTAAGGAAGTCAAGTGAAAGGTAATGCCCAAATGTAAAACTCTAACCTCACAGTGGGTGCAATTCTAGCTGCAGAAGTGCTTTAACTGCCTCATTATTTTGTAGCAGGATCTTACCATTCCCTAGGGTCCCTTTTTTTTTGGCTTGTGCTGAGCATCTTTGTGCCCACTTTGTGAAAGGAACACCATTAATTAACCATGCAGTAATTCCTTTACTGAAACACTTCTACCTCATATGTGTTATGACCCACTGATAGAAGCAATTTACATAGATAGTAAACTGGCTTATGTATTTATTTAAATATAAAGCGTAGAAACCATACAGGCAGCAGGGTCTATATTAATTTCCTGAGGAATGCCACTTTGTATCATGTCATGTTCTTACTTTCCTTCTGTACCTGCTTTTCCCCTGTGACTGGGAGAGCTGGGAGCACCTTGCTGCACAGCTCTACAGAACTGCTGGATACTGGGTTAAGCCTCATTATGGTCTTGCTATTAAGGGCATTCTCCTGGGAGGGGAGCAGTGGGTATCAGAGTTTGTTCAGCAGGAGCAGGACAATGCAGCCAGGCCCCTCCTTTCTTGGCTCTCAGAATAATGAGCACCATCATACACTCCTCACAAACCTGTGCTTCAGCTGACTGAATGTCATGTAGCTCTTTAGAAAAATTATTACTAGCATCATTCCTGGGAAGAGATTCCAAGTCAGTGGTTTACAGCTGGATGACAACACCTCCCCAGCACTTCTGCATAAGCACCATCAGATTTTAAAAAAACATCCCTTTGCTCAGCAGTTCTTTCTCATGTCTTGGACTTTGAATCTTATTTTAATAATTTTATCAACTCCTTGGTGTTAACTAAGGAATCTAACCACTTGACCAGGAGTTGTGGCTCACTGCAGGGTGTTTTCAGATGCCTCAGTCTTTTCTTGAATCTAGTCTTTGTAGAAAATTAACTGTGATATGGAGGGGTTTGGAAAATGGCAGGCAAGATGATCTGGATATTATTGATTGGTAAATGTGGTGTTGAACCACTAATATGATATAAAAAATAAATGCAGTTTTAAGTACTATTATTACATGGTATTTCTGGTAGAAAAAGTAGTATAGGAACAATAATGCATTTATGCTTTGCACTAATATTATTACATTCAAGGCTGGTGCAATTATCATTTTTCAAAAGCTTTTAAGATGGAGCTTCACCATTAAGTGAAAACCTCTCTGTGCATGCTTATCTTTCATCCCAGGGGCTTAACAGAGAAGCTATTTTCTACAATTCCCCAAAACATGTTTCAAATATGTGGTGAGAATCATTTATCTGCCTCACTCGCTTGGGTGAGGCAACGATGCCCTCATTCTTATTAAAGTAATTTCGATGCTCATTGTAAGCTTGACAATTATTTGGGAAGTAAAGCTCTTCTGGGAAAGGGGCATAAACATATCCTCCTAGAACCAAAACTTCCCTGGACCACAGGAGATGTTCTAGAACTAGGTGACTATGTAGTCAAGTGTGGGAGCAGTGACACTTTGTCAAGTGAAAGAAAGATACTGTATTAGAGGTGCACTTGATGGTCATAAAGGCTGTTTCCAGCATAAGGGATTCTGTGATTCTAACTGACTCCTTGGTTCTAACACTGAAAAACTGCAAAAAACACAGAGGAAAAATGAAGTTCAATATCACCATCATAAAATTCAAACTAAGGCAAAGTTTTTATATTTTTTGTCTTTTTAGTTTTGAGAGTAAAAGGACAGTTTTCTAATAACAACGTACATAAGGTTTTGAGTACTTGGAACACTATAGACACATTAGTGCAACTAATAGAATAAAGCTAACTGAGAATTACTAAATTAGAGAAAAATAGATGGAATTTGCTTAATTAGTATAGAAAGTTTTAAATAACCTCTCCAGTGGCCCAATTATGGTTCAGGAAATATCAGAAGACCTCCTTAAAATAAAACAATTAATTACTTTAAGTTTAATATCAGTTGATTCCGCCAAGTAATTAGTTTTATTCCTGGTACAACAATCTGAATTAGAAACATCAAATATGTGGGGGAAGAAAGAATAATCAAAATATTCTGAAAGCAGCTTTGAATAAAAAAAAAATATCACAAGTTTCTCAGCTGGATAGAGGCACATTAAAGACTGGTAGAAAGAAATTATTTTAGGAAGATACTTACAAGAGACTAACAGTAAAGTCCACTAAATTTGGAAATGAATCAGCATGCTACCTATTCCCATGCTGAGTAGATG
The DNA here is from genome assembly GCF_037042795.1 of Molothrus aeneus. Lineage (NCBI taxonomy): Eukaryota > Metazoa > Chordata > Aves > Passeriformes > Icteridae > Molothrus > Molothrus aeneus. The sequence goes on from NC_089650.1 coordinate 38,025,794, forward strand.
ATGTCAATGTTTTGTAGCTACCAGAGATTTTTAAACTTTGATTTCTCAAAGCATAAGACAGTTCCAACAATGTTTCTGAACTCTGGTCTTGTGGTCAAACTCTCTTCAGTTTGCTGCTGCAGACTAAAATAACTCCAGCAGATTTATTTTGGATGTACTCTTGGGAAGGTGAGTATTTCTAACCCTGAGTGTCAGGTAGCCTGATATGATTACTTCTTTAAAATTTTTGATCTCTCCCACTTCTTTTGAATGTAATGATTGTAGGTTTTGCTAATTAAATTTGTTATGAATCTATTTCATATGATTGTAAAAATGTCTTTAGGTATGCAGTCAGTTGAGACTCAGTGAATGGAGGTTCAGCAAAATCTTCCGCATCTCTGGACAACTGGACTCATGGTCCCAGCAGCCTACATATGCAAAACCTACCTGAGAATTTATATGGCAAGTCTAGGATCCTTATACTAAAATAGTAATAGATGCTAGTAACAGAAATAAGATAAAAGAAAAAAAATGTTTGGAACTGGATTCAAGGTGTTTATAAGTCTTCTTATACCTTCTATAAGGGTACTCAAAACTATTGAAAATTTTATTGCTATTATGTTCCTATTTTGGATCCAGGAGGTTTACTTAAAGTTCTAGTTTTTACAAATAACTTATAGACTGGATTTCATGCTAGTAAAGGGTCAATGAATAAAAAAGTGTCAGGAACTACAGACTAAGGAAAGAAGGGCTACAGAAGTAGGAAGTGGACCTATTCTGAGATTAATGATTTGAAGTTATATTTTTATGTTCTGGAAGTTTTGTTAATGTTGGATTTGATGAATTCTTTCTCAAAAGAACTGAGAAATAAAATTTTCTTGGAAATTAAATATTTTATAAGGTCAGGAAGATTTAAAAATATTTGTAACAAAATGAAATAGTTTTCTGTTTTTTTTTAATTATTTTTAATTATTTTTTCTCTATGAGAAATGAAAGATTCTGCATTTACTTTTGAGAAACTCAGTCCTGGACAACTACAAAAAAAATTGGCAGTTTCTTTTAAGAGCAAATGATCCCCACACACTGAAACATCCTAGTGCTATTAAAAGGTATTAGTTTGAAGAGAATATAATCCGGGAATTAAGACAGGAGTAATAAAGAGATTTTTGCATCAACAGTGTGGAAAGACAAAGGCCATAGGCCAGGCTGGCCCCCCTGACCACCAGCCCTGCCTGATGGAAGGTGGGCTGGGGTCTCCTGCCTGGAAAGGACCCTCAGAGGGATGCTCTCTCCAGCCTGTTCTGCTTTGTGTTCTTGTGGCTGGACCCCAGTTCACCCCTCACCCTGCCTGGGATATTGTTGGATGTTAGTAATCCCTGGTTCTCTCTACCATGCTCAGTGCCCACGGGATGGAAACAACCGGCAAGGGCATCAGCATTGCTCCCAGCTGGCTGTCACAGTGTTTCTGCTTGTAACTGGTCTGTGGAAAAATCCTGGTGTCCAGGACAGAAAGTGGAATTTTAAAAAAGCATGATGTGTGAAAGCAGACATGCAAAAGCAAAGGCAAAAATGTTGGAATTTGAGTCGTGAAATGTGAAGGCTTGTGCAGCAGCCAAAGACTGAGCTGAGAGGCTGAAAGGAGCTGAGCAGGTTCAGCACTAGGAAAAAAGATCAGCAGTATGCTCATTAATTGGTTAACTTCTTCAGAGCTGCAGAAAGTTCTTTCTGGTAGGTGAAATTCTATTAGCTAAGTTAAATACTGTTAGTTAGCAGCTGAGTTATGCTTTGCATTGTGATAAACTATCAGCTGCTGGTCCCAAGGGGGCTAATTGAGGCCTATATATGCATTTCTTGAGGGACACCTGTAGGCTTGTGAGCTCCTCAGCAGAGAGCAAAAAGCAGTGTAACTATCAGAAACCACCCAACAAAAAATACTGGAGTTTCCCATGAACAGTTAGCAGAAATCTATGCCACCAACTTCATTGCAGTAAAGACTTCTCAATATGTTAATCTCTGTTCGGAAAAGATCACAGTGAAAACATTATCTGTCCAGGCAGCAGATGTACAGTCTTACACCTCCTACCATAAACCTAATTGCTTATGTAATTTTTCTATCAGAAAATTAGAATCAGATTACAAATATTTGCGTTAGCTAGTGTAGGAAGGAAGAATAAAGGCAGTATAAAAATATTTAGGACAGTTACTAGGATACACTGATCTTTTTGTAAGTTGATCTAACAGACTTAGTATAATGTTATTTTTTAGAATTATAGAATATCTTGAGTTGGAAGGGACCACCAGGATCATCAAGTTTCTGTGCAGGAAACCCCAGGAATCACACCAAAATGATAATTTGGAATAAATTATCATAGATTAAGAAATTTCAAAATAGCTATGATAAAAGAGCATCACATGAGAATGATAGCATGCATGGTAAAGGAATGAAAGTGGGAAACAATCTTTCAGCTGAGGTCTTTTAAGATCTGCAAAGATGTTCCTGCACTTAGATTTCCATCCATGCAACACTTGTTGCAGGGTTAATGCATGTGACACGCATGTGAGTCATAGCAGCTAGTAGAAACTTGTGGGGTTTTCCTAGAGATTTAAATCCAAGTAGTATAAATCTATTATATAAATTTATTTTATGCCACATGATAACCGTCTCATAGATTTTAGTTGAATCTGTTACATGCTATGAGATTAATGGAATGGCCTTGGGTATCTTTTTAAGAGGATGACATCATTAGTCAATACTTTGTTCATCAAGATGCAGCCAGTGAATGTTAAGGACACAAGATTTTGGCAAATGGAATTGTCTGAAGCTGTGCTGAAACTCAGCTATTCCATATTAAATGTGTTTCTCCATGCTTCCTGATGTGTGTGTTTCAAAACTGGACTCTGTCAGGAGATGCAGATAGTTTATTGTCAAAGATCTACCAGAAGGCTTCCTCTGAACTGAAAATCCCTGAAAAAGGATTATACACTTTTCTTTTTACAATATAAAACCAATTTTAATTTCAATAAAAGTTATGCAGTACCAACCATAAAGCAGTAAACAAAGAATTAATTTGTGTTCCTTCTGCACTTATCAGTCATTGACTAATTAGTTTCTCAGGTTCTGAGTGACTCTTAGAAAGAAGAATCTCTTGAGGATACAAAGGTTAATTTTAAAGTGATTACAAATATTCAGCTAACGTTATAATTAATAGCAATACTTAAAGCACAGCAGTCATCTCCCATCCCTGTAAGGAGCATTTGCTAATTAGAGACACTACTGGAATTTTTCAAGATATTTAATTTTTCACTCTCCAATCAAGTGAGCTCATGAATCTGGGAAAAATGTTAAACCACTTCATATTCTTAAGCATCTAAACAAATAAATCTTATGTACTTAATTTTATCCCAATAACTCCTCAAACACTTTATAAAATACTGGGCAGATCATGCCATTACATACACATAAATCTTCCATGGATTCACAAACATTTTTTATGCTATTAACAAATAAAACCAAAATTACTTCTAGGCCTACTGATTGCAAAGAATAATTTATCCACCAGAGAAATTAATTTCTGTTCTGATTTGAGGTGGGATAAAGTTAATTTCTTCACAGTTGTTATTATGAGGCTGTGTTTTGGGTTTGTGCTGAAAACAGTGTTGATAACACAGAGATGTTTCTTACTGCTGAGCAGTGCTTCCATGGAGACAAAGTCTTTCCTTTTCCCTCATTCACCTCACCAGCAAGGAGACTGAGGATGCACAGGGGACTGGGAGGATGCACAGCCATGACAGCTGGACTCACCTCACCACAGGGATATCCTAGCCCATGTGGGGTCATGCTCAACAATAAAAGCTGCAGGAAGAAGAAAGAAGGGTGTGAGAGTCAGAGTGATGGTGTCATTGCATTTGATAGAGTCACCTGCCTGCTCATGAAAAGTGGTGAAAGAAGTCCTTGGTTTTCTTGGTAGCTTTTGTTTTACCTGTTAAATTGTCTTTATCTCAACCCATGAGGTTTCTCAGTCTTACCCTTCTGATTCTCTCCCTTGTTCAACCGGAAGGGGAATGAGTGGTGGTGCTTAGATTCTCACTGGGTTTGAACAATGAAATTTTCTTACTAGCAACAGAAATGAGTGCGAAGTAAATCAAATTATGACATTAGGCCTAGTATAACGTAAAATATACTCAATATTTCAAAATGGAAAATTTTATAGCCAGATAAAATGAGTTGCAGAAATAAAGAAATTAGCTTATTTATTGTAGTTCATAAAGTTGCTATGGGAATTTCTGACCATGGTCAGGTTAGGATACAGCATATTCTATTCAAATCTGGTATGCTTGTATTGAACTTAAACCACACTTAAAATGGAAAATATATTTCTTTCTTTTTGACCTGTAAATGTCTTTTGAATGAATGCAGGTAGCCCCAAACATGAGCTCTGCTCTGAGAGCTGTTAGTAATTTAGCTTTAGGTGATCAAGTCTCTGGCAAACAAAAGCATTCCAAATTTTCATTCCAAATTAGGATTCTCAAAACCAAAAACCCTTTAACACCGACATATTCACCGACATATTTCTGGCAATTGTTAGTCTGCATTCCTTATTGAAGAGGGGCTTGTGATGCACCTGTTTGGATTAACAGAGATATAACAGTAAAGCAGAGAGCACATGTAGCCATAATTTGTCAGTAGTTTATAAATGAGCAGCATTTTGGACAGAACTTGGTTTGTGGCCATCCACCCCTCCCTGCAGATGATCTTTATTAAAAATACACAGTTATTTATATTTACATGCCATCATTTCAATAACTAGTTCAAACTATTTTATTATTATTTGCTGTCTGGAAAAAATCATAAAAGGAGTGAGTGTCAAAAGTTGTTTGCAATGGTCTTTTTTGCACATTTTATATCCTTGGCAGAGTAAGAAATGGGCATGAAATGTGTGCATGCTTGACTAATATGAGTCTTATCAGAACCTTTGTGTGGAAAGGTCTTTTTCTGATTAATAGCAAATCGATTTGAAAAGGTAATAATCTTTTTTAATGTCAAATAGAAAGACAAAGCTTGAAATACATATTTTTTTGTAACATTTTAAAGTTCAACCAGAAACTCCAATAGGAGAAGGGCTGCTCAAAACATAATTTCTTACATTAATTTTTGGGATTTTTTTTTCTGGACTCATAAAATATATCTGGTATTGTTTTTAACAAGTGGTTTTTTAAACAGTCATAAATGCTGAGAACTGAGTAAAAATTTACATAATATCAAAGCCGAATTTAAATTTGCTACTTAGAGAAAGGATGGTGTTTGTATACTAATTATTTTGAACGTTGCATGCATATGAAGGACACCTGCTGGAATCTGACCTTTTTTGTAAACCCTGTATTATATTATGCCTCTGAAACTTACAGCATTTTTTGTTAACAGTAAAAAAAAACCAAATAAAAAGAAATGTTATTTCCATGGGGAATTATTAGTTTGTCTCAGGAATGAAGTATATCACTAAATTATAACTACTGAAATATCTATTTTATTAGTTTGGAATTGCAATGTCTGGTACTTTTTTCCTGAACTGTAGGACCTACTCTGAAGCATGGGAAATCAATATCCTTTAATTGGGCTTTAGCTTTGAAGTAACATGAGAAAGAAACTACTATTCAAGAGAAGACTAAATATCAGACTCTTCATTGCAGTGCTTCTATGTGACAGAAAATGTATTTCGTGTGTTTGTATTAGGCCTTTCTAGATAATCCTTTTTTGAATCCTTCACTAATATAAATATTTTTCTTCATATTGACTGAAGCATTTAGTCTAGAACACTATTGTCCCAGTTACAAGTGTGAAGAGATTTGTGCTAATGTTTCGGGAAAAGGTAGAACCTTACCTGAGCAGAGCTGTATGGCTAGGTGGGAAAGAAATGGATCTAAGATACTTCAAGCAGCAAGTCTAGAACTGTGATTAAAAAATTCTGATTTAGTTGTCTGTTACACTTCTACAACACAGAATGGCTTGGCTAACCAAATGTCCAGTCAATATCTGATGTCTGGAGGTACCCAGAAAATCAACAAAGCAGGAATCACCTGCATAGATGTCCTGCCCAAGAGATACCTGTGACTATGGATGGTATAATTAAGACTGTCTTGTCACATGAAGAAGCAAAATTTTTCTAACTACTTTACTTTTAGATTTTTTTTTACTTGTTAATTAATTTAAATCTGGGCATATTATTTTGTCTGCTATTGCTCCATAAACCCTGTTCAATTTTACATTTAATGGTTTGTAGCAATTGATTTATTGAAGATCACAGAAACGAGGTAGTCAAGGTTGGCAATGTTTTTCTGAGGAGATATGATTCAGAACTCTAAGGCCAAGATGAGATGATTTTCAGAGTGGTTGGGAAGAGAAACAGGAATTGTTTGGTTTGAAGCAAAAAGAGGGGAAAATATTCTGCTGCAGAAGCTGACACTTTTTTTATTTGGCCAAATAGCTGACGTTTTTTTTATTTGGCCAGGTTGCTGTATATATTTATGGAGCCCACAAGCAATATGAAGCATGTTCCAATGAAGAATTTGGAGCACCTAGAGTAATTATATCATATAGAATATGAAAAATAAGCAAGATGGGTTTTTCAAAATTTAACAGAATCTCAGTAGGTTCAAATGCCACACCAAAGGAATAAGATTACAGTCTTAGGCTGTATTGGGCTGACAGTAACAGTAACCATGAGATGCGAAGGGAAATTTAGAGCGTGGTTAAGGCAGAAATATATTTGTACCAGGAAACTTCACTTATTCCTCTGCTGACTCTGTAACAAAAAATGCATGATGTAAGCTCTACATTTTAGATCCCTTGAATGCTTATTTATTGGAAAAAAACTGCTCAGTTAGTGAGCAAGAGGTGACATGAATCTTGATTTACTTTTCTGTTGTGCACAGGACCTATGTCTAGAATGGCTTCATGCAGCTCTTGGGATATCAGATTCGTAACACCTGAGTAGGAATGCAAAAGTACATAAACCTAAAGCAGCAAATTTAATATGGAAATGGAAAACTACAGGAAAATGTTTATATGAATTACTTAAAAACATAAGAGAGCAAGTTAAATAGAGAGCTGAGAAGGCAAAACATTCATAGATAGTATGACGTTTTTTCAAAAATTCTACTTTATAGACATGGTAAAAATGTAAAGTGATCAATAGACTCTCTGAGGAACAAAAGTATTTACTGGGTTAACAGCAGAGCCAAAATATTTTGCTTCTATTGAAAAGTGCAAATATTGACTCATTTAAAAGGGTACAAATTTTGACAGGTTAAAAGAATTCTTTTTATAAAATCAAGACATATTTTGAGCTGCATCTAATTTTTCTTAAAAGAGTGTAAAAATAATTTTAAATTATTTTAAATTATAGGGAAATGATATCTATAAATTAAGATGCTGCTTCACTAGAATGCTTCACTCACCATTCTGTATAGAAAATGGATATCAAGAATAATATTAAATTAATCTTACATAAGAGATTTTAGAAAAAAAATCAATACAATGATTGGTAGGAAAGCACTAAGAGTGAATAACATGCAATCTAAAGAGAACCAATTATGAAAATGCTGAACTACTAATTTTATGTACAAACTGCTGTCTAAATCAGCATTACCAGAATTATTGCAGATTCTTCTTTGAAAACATGAGGTCAAAATTCAGGTGTGCCTCAAAAATCTAATACAGTGTCAGGAATCATTGGGAAAATAATTAAGCGGAAAGAACAGTTCTGAAAATTGGTTTATAAGACAACGAGGCGCTCAAATGTAAAATATTGAGTGATGCATTAGTCAATCCATCCAAAATTGATTTAGTAGGCTTAGAAAAGTTAGAAAGAATGGTTCTTATCCAAAGTGAGATTACAGACTAGAACTGTGAAAATAGTGAAAAGAAAAGGAAAAGAGTTGAAGTCAAAATATTTCACTTTGAATTTTTCTGAATAGAACCTTTTTTTTGCTTTGGCTTCATAATTAAAATTTTTGAAACCATCTAGCAAAAAACTTGAATATTTTAGGTTTTATTTAGCCTATTTTAATTTGAGCATATAATTATGTGAGTTGTTCTAAATAGAATTAACTTATCACTTAATTTTTTTTGATTAATTGGAAAAAACCCCCTTTTTTTTTTCAATCCAATGTATGCCCACAAGATATCTTACTGGTTATGAACCACTGTTATTGAACTTCTTTTTATCAAAACTGGGAGTGCCTGAGGTAAGAAAAATCAGAGGTTTTTTGCAATCTGTATTCTCCAGATGTGCTATTGTCCTTAATTTTTCTCACCCTCAGTTTTGAAAAGTTTCCCATCTGCCTGGTGCTCACAATACTTTGTGAGGTGTACATTTATAAATTTTTATGTTCATCCAGATGAAAAGTTTTGTGTTTGCACAAGTCCAGTTTCATTATTTACTGTCACCTTTTGACTTTCACCAATTTTACCTGAAAATTATTTATGTGTGAGAGAAAGAAGATGAAAATGCTTATTATATCACCATACAAAAGCAGAGAAACATGGGATATTTGGCCATTCCTGAAACACTGGAAGGGACATATAAAAAAAAGTCAATGGCAAAGCTGCTTGTCTTCACTGCCATGCCCTGGTTGTCTTCTGCCCTTCTTTTTTACTCAATTTCATATCTTTTAGACTGATGGTGGAATTTAATTGATCTAATAAAAGAAATTTCTCCTGTGAAAACAGGAGACAATTATTTGCTATAAGGTGTGAATTCCTAATATTACAGAAACTTCCAGACATCTGGTAGGGAGGAAAGAATAGTAGACTGCTAATGTTTTATGTATATGACTGTTAAGGTCAGCTTGTCATGTTATGGCCTGAGATTACCACAGGCTTCAGACAGCAGTGAAACAACACCCATTTTTCTCTTGGCAATGGAGGATGCACTTATATAATGTCAGATATGAAATTGCAATGGTAATTTGTTATTGGAGTAGTATGGAAGAGTATATGTAAGTTTCTTTACAGGAATATTATGGTGTAAAAATAGCCTGTTGGTACAGGGAAGCTTTGATATCAGTGGGAAAAATAACCCTTTAAAAATGGGAAATTCTCATCTTGAGCTAAACGGAAAATAAAATAAGAGAGTTCTCAAAGGGATTTCAGAAAGTAATAAGTGTGGTAGGCAGCCAGCCTGCCAGAGCAACTACAGTGTTTATTTTTCCCTTGGTTTTTTTTTTTCCTTGTTGACCAGAGGAATCAGTTTAAATGCAGGCTGCCTGTCTGAGGAATCATCACTGAAATAGCTTCTGTGAAGGTGGGCTGATATAGGTTAGACTCAGCCAATTAGGTCTATGAAAAATGCTTTGTGACTTGGGCCATTTGACATCTACTAATGTGCCAGTCTCAGAGGTAAAATATACTAAGAACATCAGCTTGAAAAAGTTATTTTGCAATGCACGTAGCAGGAAAGAGCATGGGAGAGACAGAGAGAGGGAAAGCAAGGGAGAGCACTTTTCTGTGTGAAGGCTGAGGTGTAAAAAGCTAAAGGCAATTTCTGTGGAAAAAAAGAAATATCAGAGAGAAACTCTCATGCTCCTTCTTGGATAAAATTCAGGCTTGAACCAGAGCTAGTTGAGAATACATCTAGGGTATGCATTTACCTCATTTGTTATTTGCTGTGGAGAGAATATCTATAGCATGTGCTAATGCAGCATGCAATGTGTGCATGTTGCTGTTTATTGAAATACCCAGGATTGACCAAAAAGGTTACCTATGCTAAATATATTATTTGTAAAAAATACTTCAATTTCCGGTCTCTTTTGTTTTGGGTCTTCCCCCAAAATATTAGTGCCTAGCTGTTTATATACTCACCTCCACTCTAGTATTCCAAACAGTTATAATCTGCTCCTCCACCTATCGTGCAATTTCATGACTTCATTCTTCCTGATTTTATTTTTTATACTCTTAGTTTCACCTTAACAATACTTTGATCTGTTAAAAATTTATAATGCTATTGAGAGGAAGACAGGTAATAAACTTTGGCTTTATAGTATTGGATGATTTTTGATAGCATTTTTTTATACATATTTCCTTCAATGCTTTTGGGAATTTAAAAAAAATATTCCTTAAAGTATTTTAGAAATATTTAGGTGATTGTTATGAACCAATTAATATATATATTTGTAATCTATTCAGTTCTCAAAGAAATAATCTTAGTAGGAAGAGTGGAATGATATTTTAAATCATATGAATTAGTTTTAATGAACAGTATTTTAAACAATAAACTTTAAAATTTACTGCAAAAAACTGTGGTTTTTCTTTTGTTTGATCTAAAATTAAATACTTCTTGAAAGAAGAAAGAGTTTCCATGAAAAAAATATAGAAAGATTCATATACGGATAAGTTAATTTTTCTCCATTCTATTTTTTTTATTTTCTTTGTTCTTCCTAGTAAAAAGTAGATTGCCTCTTCCTTATTCTTGTTTTCTATTCAGAAACAAGAACATTCTTCAAATTCAGAGGAAAATAAATGCATTTTGATGATGTCTGAATGATCTACGAATGCATGCAACTAAAATTTCCTGTCATCTTAAAATGGATGTCATCATGATAAAGCATTTTGTATTTGTAAGATATTCAAAGTATTTCATGTTACAGAATATTACAACCTGCCTTTTTTTAGTTACTCAGGTCTGGGTAAAAGCAGTTTCCAATTTAAAATTTTACACTGTCTGGAAGCTTAAGCATCTTCTTTTGAGTTCTTATTGGCATGGTGAATGTATTGCTCTATACATCATACTTTTTTGTCTGTTGCTTCAGGCAGTGTGGCAAAGGCGTCACAGACAACAAAGCAAAGACAGAACTCAGCTCAAACCACTGATGATGGACTCCTCTTGGCCCCCACAAGCACAGCCAGTGGAGATGGAAGGCGTGGCTGCTTGACGAGCAGCAGTGACCCAGAGCCATGGAGCAGGTTGGTAAAAGAGATGCACCTTTGCTGCAGCTGGTTTTATGTAAAGTAGTTACAGGAGAAGGAAGCGAAATTGAATTAAATGTTGTGCCTTTTACAGTGCCTTTTTGACAGAAAGTCCATTGCGTCTATGTTTAGAAATGTGTTTTGAATAAAGAGAAGCAGTTTAAAGATTGTCAAATATCATACATCTTACAGCCAGTTTACCTAAATTATTATGAAGGTTGAAGGTTCTATTTTGTGATTGTGCTTTAAATTACCATGACATTTGGATCAGATCTCACGGATATGAACATGTGGGCAACACCTAGGGGAAAATTTAGATTAATACTGCAGTGAAGACATGTTTGTAGATACTGGTGGATTAGGTAAAAATCTTCATTACAATGAAAGACATTGCACAAAACCATGTTGTCACTCAATCATGCCAGTATAGCACAAAGAGAAGGAGACCATGAGGTGAATCAGTCCAGCCATTCGGATGGGTGAGCACTGCCTGCATTTGTTGTTTTAGAATATAGTTTCATCTGATCCTGGGGCTGTGATTTCAAAGGTAGCTAAGGACATTATACATGCTTCAATTATTAAGCTATTTTAAGATGTTCTGAGTATTTTGTAATAGCTTAAATCTGAGATTAAAAATTTGAAGAGGAATATGCTACTATTCAATTTTAAATAGAAATGTCACAATGTGATTGAGTGATATAACAAATGCTCTATCACTTTTCTCAGCAATGACTTAAAACCAGCTGTAAATTATATATACTATGAAGTTACAACAAATGAACTTCCTCAGCCAGATATCTTGGCAATGTTTGTATGTTCTACGGGTATTCTCTGTTTGCCATGTTTGAATTGAGCTCCACATTTTTCCCATATCCTAAACATGACTGGTAACTGGAAGAAATAATGAATTTCATCACCTAAATAATGCAAACCAGAAATCCACAATGTGCTGTCAGTCCTGTTTCACAAAGGCTTACAGCAGCTTCATGTGAATAATGAGAAGACACGTTTGAATGAGACAGTGGAGAGGTTTTTATTGAGGCAAGCAATTTCTTTTAGATATGGTTTAAAGTCTTTTTTAAAGCAATGAAAAAGTGCTACTTGAAGTAATCAACATTGGAGAAAATCCTTAGCTTGACATATGTGGGCGTAAGTTAAGAATTTAAACTTACTGTTAATTACAGTAAACATTTGTTTATTTTTCTAACTTGACCTGGAACCTATTTATACAGGTGAATTACATATTATTTCTAAGGGGTAACGATATAAGCAAAGCAATGAGAGGAGAATGAAATAATGGAAATGATTTAACATCAATGACAGTTTATTTAAAGCAATTCTTTAAAGAGAGAGAAGCCAGTCCATTCCTTTGCCTTTGTAATTGTACCTATAAGCACAGTATCTAAATGGTTGACAATTAAAATATTCAACAGCCTGAAATAGCGCTGCACACTCTGTCCTCTTAAGAAGAATAGTTACACATTCTGTTACTTACTACTAAAAGGTGCTGGTAACCGAACCATATGTGATGCTTACTGTTCTAGATCAAACACAAATAAGAGCAAAATTTTAGGCAACTACACTACTAGAGATAAAGGAGCTATATTATGAAAATAAGCCCTCACTGTTCTTGGATAAAACTGTTCCAAATTGCACTTTCTCTTCAAATTATGTTTCATCATTTCATTATGTTCCCTTTTCATTGTGTTTCATTGTTGTGCATCTTTCTGAGATTTTGAATTCAGTAGACATGTGTCTCCTACATGTAAAAGACTCTGTCTTTTATGTGTAGGAACATATGATAGCTACTTCATGGTTGTCAGTCTGGCAGGGCCTCTAGAATCCAGCACAATGTTAGTAATAATAATTAGTGACAACTGTGTTTGCAGTAGATGCATATTACATTCACCTTATGGATTGGAAATGATAATACTTTGTAAAAATTGATTTTATCTTTCATGCATAATGTAGAATCTTGACTACTGTCTATATCAAATTAGTATGAAAACAGAAAACTTCATAAAAGTGTGGTAAGAAATTTAAGTTACTTGGAAATTTTTTGGCCCTAGCTTATCGTCCTTTTCTTGCCTTGTCTGCAGGACACAGTCTGGTAACCAGAGAACATCTTGTTAAGGACTGTCAGCATTTGGAACACAAGTGTTAGCACCTGTTCATGTCTTTTGTAAACATATTTGACATAATTATAATACCATATGTTACAAATGGTTGACAAAATTTGATTAATACACATTAGTAGCTCACAGTACTTCTCATGCCACTTAAGTGTTATACAGTAGTTAGCATTTCCCTAAGCATTCACAAGATGTATTTTTTGACTTCTGAGACATGTAAAAATTGAAAAGAAAAATATAGGAGGAGTATTTGTTGAAACAGATATTTCAATTAGACTTTTTGCAAATACCTTTTAATTTCTACATATTTGAGAGTCAGCATTTTCTCATTTCCAAATCTCTCACATACATATACAGCATATTTGCATGTTTCTGAATTGTTCTGTAGTACCAACAGAAACAAAATGCAAGTGACTGCAAGCTAACATGCTATGTATTTACTTTTCTTGTTTCTCATCCAACTGTTTTTATGTTTGTTTACCTGTGGAGTTTTTACAGTCTTATACTGCAGTAGTAGCTTATCCCTGTTTAACTATAATCATGGAGTCTTGATCCTGCTGACATCTATGGTACCACACGTTACAAAAGTGTTCCTAAGCAGTGTTTGAAGTGAAAAATGAGTAGTGTTTTCAGGAGACCCCCTTCTGCAACCTATTAACTGTTTCCTTGGGAGAAAAAGTGACTGTGTATATCTGTTTTGCTCAGAGAATTATCAGCAAAGTACAGGTCCATTGTTTGTCATGCCATAAAGGGTGCTATGAATCTTAGCCTACCTGTGTGCAAATAAAACAAAAAAGGTAGGAGTATATGAAAAAAATTGTGGAAGAAGGAGGTACATCAAACTTCCAGGAATGCTCTGGTGAAAATTCAATGTGTTTGTCTAAGCATGGTCTATTTAAAACATGGTCTGTTTGTTTGTGGACAAACTGTATTTGTGAAAGCATTTATAGATTAAAGCACAGTGGGAGATAATATACAGAGTGAATATTTCAAGGCTTTTGTTTAACAGATGAAACCTCGTATGTATTTATGTGTTAGATATAGAACATTCTGTAAATATTATTTCAAGGAAGAGGAAGTGATTTCAGTAGGCTATACCTATGGTGTTCTGTTACATGAAAAATATCTTCAAGGATGCATATATGTTGAGGTCTGAAAAGCAGCAACTATTTCAACATTTCTAATCATATGTCTAGATTAGCGTGCATGCCCTGAATAAGGACGCAGAACTGTAAATAAAACTCACCAGCTTATATCTTGACATAAAATAAAAATGTTCCTCAGAAGTCTTTAATCTGATTGTCATCTTTTTTCATTCACAGCAGTGAGCCTGTAAAGAGCTCTGCCTCTGCAGTGAAATACTACTGTATAGAAAGAGGGTTATCAAAAAGCTACTCTTGTTTGTTTATTGAAATCCCTATCAAAAGAATGTCAGTGCTTTTGAGAATGAAACATTTTTAGTCTGAATCCTGTGTCTGAGCAAACTGTTTCTGTTAGATTTGGAAATGATAGCCTCTACTGTAATAAGTCTTTGTCTATGCACGTTTTTCCCCCAAAGGATAGACAACTCTAGAAAAAAAAATTAAAAAATAAACCTGCCTAGCTACTGTTACTAAGTCTTCTTTAAGAAAATATATCTTGTAATATTCACAAAACTCCCCATCAAATCCACCTGAGACTAGTTTTGTCTATTAAATTATGCATTATTTATGCTAAGAGTCATCCTTTAGAACACATTTTACATGTTAAGAATCACAAGTACCTAAAGATCAACTTCTGAGAATAGTCATTGAGAATATCTCATTACAGATAGCCATGAGGACACAAAATGCCTTGCTTTTTTTCAACTTTCTCTGTCAATTCCATTAGAACTCTGACCTGTGGGTGGGGAATAGATGCTAAATACCGTTTAAATTGACAAAACCTGCTTACAGTTCAAAGTACTGGAGTGAGATTTACATGCCTGACTAAACCAAAACCCTGTAAACAAAAAACTTGTTGTTATAAGAAGAGCATTTCATGAAACACATTGATTTCCACATATACCTTAGGCAAGAGGAACTATATTGTCCTGTTTGTGGAACCACATGGAAGTAAACATCTTCCTTAAACACAGAACTTCCTTTATTCCTATAAATTGGTATCAATTGGTGTCATAGGTTGCTCAGGTGAATATTTTCATTGCTTTCAAGTAAAGTTTTCAAGGCAAGATTCTGTGTTCCTTTCTTCAGTGTTTTAGGAATAGTTCCCTAGTAATTTCTAAAATGATGAATTTGTTTATATTCCAAATGCAACCCCACAAATCTTTGAATTTTGTAGCCTCCCTAGCCTCAGAAAAATTAGATGAGAAAGATGTTTGGGATCTCATATCCCTGATGTATGTTTTATTGTGTCTGCAGTTTAATCATCCAGCTCTCAGAG
This sequence comes from Molothrus aeneus, assembly GCF_037042795.1. Classification (NCBI taxonomy): domain Eukaryota; kingdom Metazoa; phylum Chordata; class Aves; order Passeriformes; family Icteridae; genus Molothrus; species Molothrus aeneus. Next base: position 38,041,289 of record NC_089650.1, read on the forward strand.
GGAGGTAAAGATGATTTTGTCCTTCTTAGATCAAGTCTCTATGTTTACAGTACTCAGTCCAAGGGGATAGATGCCTAGGAAAATCCCAAGCTGTCACTCAGAGAATCTATTTAGTGGGTAGAAAATATAGTTACTGGTTAAAGATCACTATTCTATATGTTATTCTATTAAAAAAAAAAAAAGAAGTTTGAATATGTTATGGATTTAGTCTTGAAGAAAAGAATAAGGTCAGGCTCCTAAAACAGAAAACAGGAATGTGCTTACAATGTCTATCACTCACTTCCTTTTCAAACTAATGCCATGGATCAGGCATCCACTAGAAAGGATCCTGAATCTTGTTGGGACACTTTGAATTGGGTCTGTAGCTTTGAGGTTGGAGGCAGAGACTTCCATATGGAAAGTAAGGAATCAGGCCTGGATAACTGTAAAATATTCTAAGAATTGTATAACTTAAGACTTAAACAAGATTTCTTGGGTTTTCTTACAGTGGGAAATACTGTGAAGATAAAAATGCAACACTTTCTGTATGATATATGGTCTAGGTGATGAAAATGGAAGGTTTATTTAGTTTTTAGAAATTGCAACATTTTCTTAACAAGGTGTTTCTCTGTCATCCTACTCCCATTTCAAGTATAAAATCTATTAAAGGACAAAGGCTTAGATAGATTGCCTAATTTTCTCATTTGTTTGTTTGTAAATAACTTGCTGTGTTTCTTCTTCATGTGGACAGAATCCCCCAAAATAGAGACAGAAGCCAGAACTATGTGTCGAGAAAACATTACAATGATTGTGCTATAGGACTAATTATTTTACTGGATTTTTTGCCTCTCTTTTTCTTTACATATTGCATAATTGATTCTGTTACAGAGATGTCAAAAATAGAAAGCATGCCATATTTGTTCTTTGCTTCTAAATAGAGTTGAATGCAAAGAATTCAACAAAATGTGTAGTTGAATATTTATTTCTGCCTTGGTAAATGTATTAAGATCTTAAATTAATGAAAAAATAATTTACTTTTTTTTAAGGAAGGGGTAGAAATCATACATAGAATCATCTTTTTAATGTTAAAAGTTGTTTTAAATGGAATTTTAGAGAAGAGTAAAAATTGTCTCAGAAGTTTCCCTCTTCTAGGGAAGTGTAACTGCTAGTGTAACTTAATAGGCTAGATGGATAATATATTTTCATCAGGGTAACACTGTGACAATATTTCCTTCCAATTTGATTTGTCTCTTTTCCAGCAATTTGTGGGTTCACTTTATATATATAAATGATTTTGAAAAACATAGGAGTTAAATTCTTAGTTCATTAGAGAATGTTAAAATGGAGTTTAGACAATTTTTTATACTGCAAACTCTGTTCTTTAGAGTGACCAAATCTCCATATTTCTGTGGTTTTGAACTTTTTTTCTCCTGTGAATATTAGAAGAATTCAGATAAACTTGAAATGAATGTCAAGTGATTTGGTCTGGATTTTAATGTAGAACATATTTTGCAAGGCTTGGCCACCTAAAATGAGAACTTTTATGGCCACCAGATTTCAAGTTCGTGTTCACTCTTGACAATTTCTGCAGAATTCTGTTATCTTCCACATCTTTCAGAACTTCACCCAAGTGAGTCCTTGAAAGAATTTGCGGAGAAGGGATTGGATAAAACAAAATTAAGCTCAGAAAACAGAGAGCAACAGATTTTTTCTCTTCTCAAATTGGCAAGAAAAATAGTTTTGTTTCTCTTTCCTGTATGTGTATGTATTTATATTTTCATGTTTTGTTGGCAGCTTTCATTGTGCACCAGCTTGTTTTTGTCTTTGAAGTGTTTGTGTTCCTTTATATCTTGAATAATGATCACCGTGTCAACAGCCAAATCAAGGACGCTCAGATTTTTCCTGTTGACATCGGGCAGCTGTATGTCCACTTGCTGACATACAATTGGAATTTTGGTGCTCTGTTTTTCATGGCCAGCTGATAGCAGATTGCTTTGTGACTGTCATGCTATTTCTCTACTTTATCAAGATACTGATTTTTTAAATTTCTATTGAAGCTGTTCTGAGTTTTATCTTTATCAAAGCTGATACATGGTTTCTTGTAATGAGGATCGTAGTGGTTTATAATTCTACATCCTCTGGAGCATTGATTACTTTGCAAAGCAAATTAAGATAAATGTTGGCATAAAACTATTATTATCAACAAGAAATAAACTGGAAATTTTTAGCCTCTCTACAATTTTTAATGGGTATTAAAAATGTATTTTCTTCCATTTTGTCCAATTATGAATAGAAGCTGGAAAACACTGGGAGAGAAAGGCAGAATATAATGTTCTCATACTGTTTCTAGCTACCTGTACCAGAATTCTCTCATTGACACATTCAGCTGTTCATTGTAATTCTACTGTTCTTAAGTCCTGCTATGGAACTCTCTGCTACAGCTGTGTCTGCGAATCCCTTCAACAGATTTTGAAAACAGCTTCTCTCCCCACTAGCCAGTGCCTCTGACCAACACGCAAGTTTAAGATCTCTGCTGTCATTACCTTCCACAACCTCCACTCCATCTGAAAGGGTGCTCAGGGCAAGCTCCCTTGCAGTGCTGTGGAATGCCCTCTGGCTTTCTCCTTCATGGGAAATGGCAGTCCCTACTGCCCTCCCTTCTGCTGCCTCACCTGGCCCTTTAAGAGAAATGTATGGTCCTAATCTTTCTCTAACTTGCTTCTCTCCTTTCTGCCACTCTCTCAGGAACCAGTCCTGACCTTTTAGTCCTTTTCCTGCTTGCTCAATAGGTATATTCAAGCTCAGTCTATTTAAAGGTGTGTATCTATAGGTTCATTTGCTTATTCTGTTTTATGTGATAAATTCACTTTTAGGTTTTAGAACTCTGAATGCTCTCTTCAAAACAGTTTTGATCTATATTGTTTGCCTCTCTGCCTCTTCATATTTTTTCTTTTATTTTTTCCTGGCAGTGGAGTTTTCACTGTCTTTATCTTAATGCCAGCTTTGCTCATCTTCCCCTGCTGCAGTCAGCAAAAGTCACTGGCTATGCTCAGCTCAGTAGCATTAGATTGTATTACAAGCATCCTGACACTTTATGTAAATAATGTAAGCAAAGTGGTGTCCTAGAGCACAGGATTAATTTCAGAAATCTTTTTACACCCTTGCTGTAAAACTGGAATTTCAGCCAGCTCTCCTGTCACATACCCTCCCAGTTCTACTGGAAACCACTTTCAAACAATGTCTTACAGAGGGAGGGGAACACATTATCGAGCAGGGAAAAAGCTACCTCAGTAAACTAATGCTGTTATACCTAAATAAGACACACACTTTTTAACGAATTTATGAGGGAGGTGGGTATAATTACTTGATATTCCATTGCAACTCTGGGTTCAGTATCCAGAATTTAATTTCTAAAATGTTCATGTTTAGATCATTTAATCCAAAACCCATATTCTCACTCTTTTGACCCCAGATTCTAAAACCTGTTGTTTGCTAAGGTTGTGATTACAGGAAAAAGTCAACACAACTGCAACCTCCTTTATCCAGGCCCCTTTCTCCTTTAATTCATGTTTTTATAAGGCTAATTTACTGCAAGTTTATCTGGCTGTGCTACTGATAATGTGTCATGCACTTGAAGACAAGCAGTATGGCAGGCAGGACCTCTCATGAGACTGAAATTCCTACAGCTTAATGCAAAACTGTGCTTCTAGTGTTGGCAGCCTCAGGTCCATGGATAAATGAGGTTTATGTTGCTGAGTTCAAGAAGTCTTATTTATATGTTCTTAGAGGTTATGACTCTTATTGTCTACCATGTTACAAGTACAATACAATAGTTCAGCAAAAAATGCAGCCCTCCCAATCCATGTATATGTAGAGCTTTAAATAAAATGTGTGGAACTTGCAATAATTTAGTGATAATGGACTTAATGGATCTGCAAGAAAAAATGGTGCTAATCACTAAGAAAGGCTCAACAAAATGTGTGTCTGTGCCGAGTCCTGCACTTTGGCCACAATAACCCCCTGCAATGTTATAGGCTGGGGTGCTGTGGCTGGACAGTGCCCAGGAGGAAAGGGACCTGGGGGTGCTGGTGACAGCCGGCTGAACATGAGCCAGCAGTGTGCCCAGGTGGCCAAGAAGGCCAGTGGCATCCTGGCCTGGATCAGGAATAGTGTGGCCAGCAGGAGCAGGGATGTCATCCTTCCCCAGTGCTCAGCACTGGTGAGGCCACACCCTGAGTGCTGTGCCCAGTTCTGGCCCCTCAGTTTGGGAAGGATGTTGAGAGCTTGAGCACATCCAGAGGAGGCAACGAGGCTGGAGAGGGGCTGGGAACACAAACCCTGTGAGGAGCGACTGAGGGAGCTGGGGATGTTCAGCCTGGAGAAAAGGAGACTCAGGGGGGACCTTATCACTCTCTACAACTCCCTGAAAGGTGGCTGTAGCCAGGTGGGGTTGGTCTCTTTCACCAGACAGCAACTGACAGAACCAGAGGACACAGTCTCAAACTGCACCAAGGGAGACACAGGTTTGAATTAAGGAGGAAGTTTTTCACAGAAAGAGTGGTCAAATACTGGAATCATCTACCCAGGGAGGTGGTGGAGTCGCCATCCCTCGATGTGTCTAAAAAAAGACTGGATGTGGCACTTGGTGCCATGATCTAGCTGAGCTGTTAGAACATGGGTTGGACTCGATGATCTTAAAGGTCTCTTCCAATTCCAGAAATTCTGTGATTCTGTGTGATTCTGTTGTCTTTCACACCAGTAATTAAAAAGAGCTGTGGCTGGTAAGATGAAGCTTTTTTTGTAATGGGGCCCCAGCCTTTCTTATCCAGCTTTCATATATTCATTTTTATGTATTCTCCAAACTCTTTTGCTCTATGCCTATGATTTCTTTTGGGAAAAGAAGATATACTTTCTACAGGTAATGCCTGTGAATGCACCAGTGCACAAACTGAGGCAGCACAGAGCCCTGGGCAACCTCTGTTCCACTTGAATGGCAGATGGATTTCATCCTGGTCCTGTCATATTGTTATCTTCTCTGGTTTTCTTAGCAAATAATAAACTACTTTCCTGGAATAGTTCAGCCATATGCCTGGAAAGAAAGGTTACTGCTTAAGAACAATCTGTACTTGTCCACTGATGAGATTTTTCAAACAGCTTTCATGAAAATTTGAAAGAAGTATCATATTTAGCACCTCAGGCTTCAAACCAAGGCAATTTAATTAAATATGGTTAAGCACAGAAGAGATGCATCCCTAGAAGCAGAATCTCTAACAGTATCTGTTATCTAAAATTATAAAATATTGAATGTTTCCTCCAGAAATTCAAAGAGGCTCTATGAAGTGACAGGTTGAGTTGCAAGGCTCCTTTGATGATCTTGTGGAATATTGCAGCTTGTAGAGGAAAAATAGTAGAGGATGGTTGTACAGGATGGAGTACAGGATGGCTGAGCCTGTTTGAAAATTGCAGATATGGTGAAAAGACAGAAGTTTTCTCTTGCTGTAGAAACAAGACACTTTCCCTGGAGAATGAACACATTACTCATTCCTTGAGTGAATTGTTCTGGCAATTGGATTTTTTTTTGCAAAATCCAGTTCTGGGCAGATTGAAATCTAGGTGGACCCGTGCATACACAGATATAATTGCACTCTTTTTGCCATAATGATAACAAAAAAGTCACAGCCACCACACTATTGGATTGTAACATTCTAATGTCACATAAAAGATTATATTAAAAAGGTTTCAAGCACTCCTTGTCACTTCACCTACAGCATTTCCTCTGCTCTGTGTTTTCTTGCTGCCTGAAACTGTATGTTTGCAGTCCATGGGCTCAAAATGTGTAATATCATAATTAATTATTAATATTTGAACAACATGCTTACAGAGACTAATTTGGCCATAACTCAGAGTTGTTGAATCTGCCTCAAACTGGACTGATTATGAATTCCGGTTTAACATTTTAGGTCTGCCTGTTTCTCACTTCTCCTTTTCATATTATGCTCATCTTTGGAAATAGAAGACTACCATAGATTTAAAAATGCTAGAGAGAAGAGCAGCCCAGAATACACATGTTCAGGTCATCAAGAATGTTACCATTATCTTATTATCCTGCAGTGTCAATTCTATCACTACTTTATAAGGACAATGATAACAGTGTTTTGAAAGAGGGAGTTAATGTACTTCAGAAAAATGGACAACCTGAAGAAAAAAAGAAGGAAGAAAAAAGAGAATTTCACAAGTGATCCTCCTGTTTCTCTGAGATTTTATCAGATGAGAATTTCACTTGAGAACTCAGCTGGATCAAAATGGATCACTCTGCCTGAGAAAGCTGGCATAATTGTTTTTCATCAGTATTTTCTGTGGTTGCAATAGAGAGGTAGCAATATAAAATTAAAGATATATTATAATAATTGAAAGAAATTTATATGCAATAAAATACCTGTGTTGCTGTCTAGAACTATAAACAGTTAACTACCATGGCTGGATACTATTGAGGGATACTGCAACTGTTGCTGCTTCAGGCTTTAAGCAATATCTTTACCTGGGTGAGTGACTTGAGTGTTAGAGACTAAAATACGAAAATTAATTACTGAAGAATAAATTTTAAATAGAAGTTGAGACCACAGAATTTTAAAGTAAATTTGTAGCTCTTCATTCCTCTTTTTATAGCTTAATAGCTGTTCATTTAGCCAGATACTTGTCTGTTGGTGGAAGAAAAATTAAAATGTTGGGCTTTTATTTCTTAATAGATCTATTGCAATCCAGACAAATATTTTAAAGCTGAGAATAGAATAAAAGAATAAATTGTGAAAAGAATAGAATCCCAGAATGTTCACATTTTAATTGTCCTAGAAAGCTAACATGATGGAATATTTCATCTCTTTAAGGGGAAAACTTACTGTGTATCAACCCAAGATGATGATCATTTAGTAGAAAAGTCCTCTAAAGGAGATCTATTATTAAAAGAAAAAAAACCCCAAAACATTTAGGCTTGAAAGGTAAGCAGTTGAATACTTGTGTGCAGCAATTTGAGAAATAAAGAAGCTGAAAGCAGGAAAACTTGAAATTGTAATAATCTCCTCTGAGATTAGAGGCTAACATACAGATCTGAATAAGTCTCCCAATCTACTGATAATTCTACAGATAATGTTAAATTGTAAAAGACAGAATTGTTTGAAAATCAAAAGTTTCCTGTCATGTTATGACTACAAACCATATTGCTTTTCTTCTGAATTGTACTGTTTCAGTAATACTTAAAAATATACAGCATATTGTGGCAGTCAGTGAGTGGTTGGTTCAACCTTTAACGAGTGTCAAAACCAAACTCTCATATTTGATTAGTAATTACTTGTTCATCTACCTTTCAGTTCTGAAACTGCAATAAGCAGTGATGATTTTGATTAAATAATAGAAATTCATTCTAGTTTCTTTGTAAAGGAGCTGGGATTCATGCACATTTTACTTTTAAGACCTGAGGGGAAATGATTTGTTGTCATTTATTGTGAAAATATGAATGCTGCATTTGTGCTGCTCCTAGAAGATTTGTCTGAAGTCTGTCACGCCCAGTGCTAAATAGCAGGTGACTTCAACTATAGAATTTTTAAAATCACATAAACAGATCTAAAATTTCATTCTTCACTATTTGCCTTTTGATCAAAACCAAGGAGAACAGATTGACTTCTGAAAGATTCAAGATTGAAACTGTTTTTAAATTCTGCCTTTTTCACTTGAAAATTATTGATTGATTGATAATAGGATCATATAGGAGAGAAAATGGGTTAGTCTTCTACTGATGTGCAGAATAACAATAGACAAAATAAGTTAAATAAAATTAAGTTTTACTCTGATGGCATTGTAAATTGAATCTAATCGATGGAAGTGGAAATTCCATTCAAGATTTTCTGTTAACCTCGTATAGAACTCTTTTGTTCAGAAAGCAGTTTAGATGTTATTGTTCACAGCTGAGCAACGAAAAGGTTTGGAGCCCATTTAAAAGATTTTAGTTGATTGCTTTTTTAAAAAAAAAAAGCCTTTCTTCTCTGTGAGCCAAAATGCACAGATCTGAACAAGCTCTTTTTAGTGATGTTCTTTAGATGATGGTGTCAGTGCTACAACGTCATTGAAGTGTGCTTTGTTTCAGAATTATGAGCCAGATGAGGAAATATGAACTCTGCACAAAAGTTGTATATAAAAAGACCAAACACCTGGTCATCAGAAAATGTATACAATGGATGTCTACAACTCAGGCCAGAATGCAAGTAATTTTTTTGACTCTAACTCTTGGCCTGCCAAAATTACCGTGGCAGTTCCATTTTATCACCTGCTACTTGCCTTTATCATCTTGATGACCAAGGCCTTGTTCTCTTTAATTTATCTATCAGTAAAATTTCTATTATGATGTGACCTTATGAAATGCGTATCTATAGGGAACCAGTGCTTTGAGTACTGTCAAAATGCCCAGTTGTATCAAAGATTTAGTATGGCTATTTAATACTGTGCTATTTGGAAGAAAATGTATTGTGTTTCACCTGGGAAATGAAAATATACACAGCTATGGAAATGCAGGATCTGGGTATGCACAGCACAGCACTCTGTGCAGGAGAGAACAATCTACAGAAGCTTTTGCAAATTGCCATGTGAGAAATTAAACTTTAAGCAATGTATCTTATTCAATCTGGCACCAGTAATCTATTAAATTAATAGATTAATGGTATATACCTAAAAAAACCTGTAAATGGTAATTTTTTCCAAGGGATAGTTTAAATCAAATAAGGACAGGTTCTTGCAAGTGAATTGTTAGAGACTTGCCATAGTGAACTTAGCAGTCCAACAGAGCTGGCGACATGAATAAGTGGAGACAGCTGGAAAAGAAATCAAGTGGAGAATAAAATCCTATTTCTCAATATCTTAATACAAATATCTTTATAGAAATTAACTTTACATCCAAAGTTGTTTGCTAAATGTAGGCTAAACTGAAACAGAAATAAAATGTTTGAAGTGAGAATCCTTACTACTTATACAGTGAATGAAGTCTAGGCTCCTAATGTTGACTCTTCATTACCAGACTCTACACCAAGGATAGCACTTCAGAACAGAAATCTATCACAAAGTCTACTTCACTCCTAAATGCTTAGCACTTAAATGTTATTTGTCTGCCAGAAAATGAAGCAGTAGGATGAATAAGCCCATGTTGTTGACTAGACCCTTGCTAATAGAAATATTCCTTACCTAAATATGTCATCTTTATAATTGACAAACAGTGCAAGAAAATACTTGTTGACTGAAAAGAAAAGCAGCACATAAAGCCATTTCCTTGGACCTAAAAATTATTTACAAAAATACAACATTGACAAATATCTCTGATAAGACCATTTCTTCCTGGCATGGAAATTTTGCTGTAACTGGGGCTGTGTTTTAAATTCCCTCTTCCCCAGGTCCCATGCACAGAGTAAATTAGCTCTGGCTGATCTTGACTGCTTCAGGTACATGAGCCAGCTTGTTGAGCATGTTCATACACAAAAATGTATATGACATTTCTGCCTACCCTTAAGTGAGTCAGAAAATCCTATTTAGATTTTTTCCCCAAAGGATCAACTTCTGTAAATGTTGCCAATGTTTCGGTCGCTTGGTCTTTTCATCGCCAACAGCCAGGGCCCAAGGTAAAAGGAGTTCACAAAAGAGAAGTTGGAAAAACTCATCATGGAACAAAGGAAAGAATGAATATAAAATAATAATTTTTACCTATCTTTTCACTGCTTTCTTTTTACAATATACGGCAAAAATCAGAAAACTCTTCAGTTTCTTAGGCTTTTTCTCCATTTGTATCTCCCTAGAGAGAAACTTTCAAATCATTCTTCTGCCTTTCTCTATATAAGGTGCTCTCTATCATCCTGCTTATATTTGCTGCTCTTTCTCTATTCAAGGCATCATTATATTCATATTATACCTCAAAAAATTTCCTACTACCTATTCCAGAAACAGGTTTTGGTATGGCTTTTCCTTAATTATTTTCTCAAAGTATTTTTATTCTTTTTTTTTGTTTTCCCAGTGATCTTGCAGTTGCTGGCATTTCACAGAAAATGTTTGTTCTGAGAGCTAACGGGAACATGTCCTTCCAAAACATGTAAAAGTTTATGGGTACTTAGGTCCAGATTCATCTTGTGCATGATTACACACAGAACTGAGTAGCCTACACTCTGAACAGAGCTGCCTTATGGACTCAAGCAGCTGACAGAAAAAGATCCTTCTTGAGGATCTGATTTACCATATGAAGGTGTCTGTGTCATTGCACTGGTAATAGACATACTGTGGTTAGTCACTTTCTTGAGGTCCCTAAAGTGAGATAGAATGAGACTATGTCTGCATTTGACATGTTAATGTGTGGTAAATAACCACATTTTTACACTGAGCTAGTCAATTTATTCTGTTAAAATAGTCTCAATATTATTGAGATCATATATAATACTAATATAGTTCAGTATGAACTTCATTACAAGGAAGAAGGAAGAGAAGTATTTTACTAGGCAAGGATTACACATAGATATATAGAATTTGAAATATTATCAAGCTGGTAGTTTGGAGGAGGCATATTCCCAATTGTTCAAAGTAGCAAGTGAAGTTAGAGTTTCCCACAGTGAAATAAATGCTATCTGCATTACCCATATGTCATGCTTGATTCTTTCCCCATTAAAATATGTGTGAAAATTTCACTTACAGAAATTCTAAATGTCACCTAGAAACAGCAGTGCTGTGAGTGAGATAGAGGCAGAAAGGGCAGGTTAAGTAATGGAGAAGGTAGCCAAAGGACCTAGCAAACAAAGAAAACATTTAAATAAATAAATTTTAAAAATTCTTTCAATTTCTTTTAATTTTTCAACTCTTTCCTGTCTCACCTAAGATTTTATTATTGCTACTAAGTTAAGCAGCTCTAAAAATAGCACATTTCAACAGCTATCAGCATTTTATTCTGCTACAAATGCTTTTCATACAATTAGGCAAGTTTTCCAGGAGATGTCTGAGGAAATTACTTGGGATTAAAGTGATGCACAAGACCACAGAAGAGAGAGGGAAGAGTCAGAACATGTCTGTCTTGAGCATCATTCATTGGTTCTGGATTCTGTGCTTTGTTTTCTATGTGCTTTTACTCCTCAGTCATTTTTTCTCTGACTTTCCTGTTTACTAAAGAAATTCCCTGAGGAAGAAATGAATATCTGTTTTTCATTTATACTAGATAAGGACTCTCAGTATCAACTTTCATCTTGGAATGGCTTGAAGTAAGGGAAGACACCAACAAGTTTATAGGAATTTACAGCGTCACGTTCTGCTATGTCCACAGAATATTTGGGGGCTCAAGAGATCTTTAAAATTTTAGAAAAAAAAAATTTCAACTAAAACCATTATGGTCTAATTCAGATCTTATTAGGTTATTGCCATTTCAGAGAGGAAAAATGGATTTTTGTAGAGAACGTCTCTGCTTTTTAATTACTCTCAGTGCTATATACCCCTTGAATGATATAGTATAAAATACAGATTGCAGATCTGATACTATGTTGGCCTTGAATTTATTTGCACAGATCGATCAAAAGTGAATGTCAGAAAATCATCTGTCAGTCACAGCTTGAAATGTCTTTTAAAGGTTTTTTAAACCTTTTAGGTTGATGAGAACTTTACATTTCTCTCTCACAGGTTGACCTGTTACATGGATCTTTCTGATATCATGGTTGAATTGCTGCAGTACACTTGATTGTGTGCTGCCAAAAAGGTTCATCTATCACCTACAGCTAGAGCAGATTTCAGCAGAGTGAGTGTTTGCAGGTGTGGAATAGGGGATTCTGCTGCTCTTCAGGTTTGCTATATGAACTCATTATAATGAGTTAAGTTTCTTTTTTTTTTGGCATAGTGTCTGCCTCTAAAATCTTTTCTGCAAAAGCCTAAGGCTTTGAAAGTTTCCCCAGGTGTCAGATCCAGCAGAGGAGCTCTGGTGGTGAATCCACATAAGTCATAGCTCTCCCTGGGAATTGTGTGCCTCCCTTAGCTCAGTCTATCTGCAAACACTGCATGAGCACCTGGTGTGAGTCTTTCTAAACATTCTTTCAGAAAGAACTGTATAAAATAATCTGCCCCTCTACCAGTACTTTGCAGGCTGTTTTTTGCAAGAGGTCTTGTATTCTCAACTCTTACTATAAGGGTAATTGTTTCTTTTAAAGAGGTTTGAGAGATTCTTTGTGAAGGCTAACATAGGGAAAAAACCTGCTCAATTTATGTAGTTTAAAACAAATTATGATAGAAATGGTATACTGATTTATTGATTATACAGAATTAACAAAGAATGAGCAAAATATAATTCAGGTCCAATATGATCCATATATCAGATAAATAGAAATAATAGACATTAAAGAAATGTTAATGCATCCCTTTTCAAATAGCTTCTATAGAGAGAGGTCTCCAAAATTCTAATACTCCCCACCATGTATTCACAGTTAACTGCAGTGACCAGCCAGATGGTCACTAGGCCCTTTTCCCCTCCAGGGAGGCTCTCACTGCAGCTGCAAACTTCTCCTCCCTGAAAGATGTGGGTGCTCCAGCTCTGTGCCTTTCCCCACCACTCCCAGCTACCCCTGCACCAGCTTGAGAGCGCCCTGTTGATTGCACATGCAAAAAAGCCGGGATCTTTGCATGCTGCACCCTGCACTGCTGCTCCACTAACTGCATGGAGGCTACTTGTAGTGTCCAATGGAGACACTAGACAAAACTATATTCTTTCATTAGCTAATAATTTTAACTTTAAACCCTTGATATTTGAGGGTATTTCCTACTATGAGGGACTCTACATCATGAGTCTGAAGTGTCTGAGCAACCTTACTGTGTTGAACAACCTTACTGTGAACCACAGTGTTTGGAGTTCTCAGGAGCCAATCTACTTTCTATTATTATTGGGTAATTGTTTTCACAAAGAGTGTTGTGAATTTAAACCAGAAATTTCTGGAAAGACAGCCTTTAATAATCTGAAAATTAAGACTTTATTAATCTGAAAATTAATTTAAGATCCTGAATAGTGCTTTTATTCCACTGGATGCAAAAAATGCAAACAGAAACAACCTTCCATGTCAGGTGAAGTTTATATATTGCCTTACTTATTTCTGATTGATAGAACATAATTAGCATGGGAAATTCTAGTCTAAGGTTTTCTACAAGCAAAACATGGTATAGTTTCTGGCACTATAAAAGTACATAGCTCTGTTTTCTTTTGAACTGGTTATTTGTATCAGTAGGAAAAAGTTATATCAATTTACTTCAGTCATATCCAATATGCAGAAATCCAAAGAGTATTCATTAGGATTAAAATATGAAAAAAATTCTGACATTTGTGGGCCAAGTCCATCTCTGTTTTGAGACAAACACACAAAAGCTGCCTATGCACCAAAAGCAATCATAATTTACATGTTTTAAGTGTAAGATTACAATGAAGAGATAGTGCAGCTAGTATTATAACTAACATAAGATGTATAATGAATATTTGTATGACAGTATTTTGTAATACAGGGGAGTATTTTTCTGCCTAGATTTCTGGTACACGCAATCCTGCTTCACCTCAGTGTGCAAACCAGTTTCAGTTTATTCTTATGTTTCACTGTGATTAATGTACCTGTTATTTACCAATTGCACTGGTTTTTGAGCAATTTATTTGATATATATATTTTTTAGTTTAAAAAAATATTTTCCTTACCCCTAAATTTAAATACATGATGAAATCTATGAGATCTCCCCATAGCTATTGGAGACTGAATTTGACACTCTGGACTAAGTTCAGAAGTGTCATAAATTAATTTGTAAATAAGTCATGTATATGAACTGGTATAACAAATATGCTAAACACATCTAGTGTAGGCATCCAGCATTTTCAATAGAAAAAAGAATCAGCAAACATGTGCAAAATATAATTTGGGGAAGCAAGATATATTCACATATATATTAATTTAGTTATAGTCCTCTCTACTGTTAAGTAATTTGTATATCCTGACTTTCCTCTTCCTAGAGAACAAACCAAGTGATTTAAAACAAACTTATCATTTGCTAGGAGACAAGTATCGAGTAGACTGTGTTTGAAACAGATCAGAGAGAGGCCTTGTGCTAAATTTAGATGAGCTTAGGTTAAACCCTATTGATCAAACATTATGGCTTGAGAGAGTGATTATGAAAAGGTTTTATATAATTAGTATTATATAAGCTCAGTAGAAAGGACTGTTAGAATGGAAGCTATCAGAAGTAACACTGACAGGCTTTGCAAGTGCTATGCAGATGTTTGATTTGCCTTTGCATGACTTTGTCCATCTCTGCAAAAAGGTTCTTTGATACTGAGAAGAATATTATGGTATCCTTTCTAATTCTGAAACAGTTTTGGAAAAATTCTTGCAAATAATCCTTGTTCATAATGCACCATCTTATATGATGTTACAAAACCAACCAATAATAACAAAACTTATGTGTAGGATCAGGTGTAGATATTAGAAAAATTTTTGACACAAAAAAATCAGAGAATAATTGCCAATTAAAAGTGTAAACATTCCTGCATGGTATTTCTGTTCAGCTGTTCTATTTGAGGAATGTAAAACATGACTAATTACATCAGCAGGTGTGGTGTAGGTGTAGTGCAATTATACATTGACATTTTTGCTGAAGCCTACAAGGTATTATTTAGTACTGGCTACCATTCTAGATGTAGACCTGATTAAAAATAATTGAAGGATCAGTTATGTGTTAAAAATACTTTTTCCTGCAATTAGAAATCTTAGCAAGGATTGATTGTTCAGACAGAAATATGAACTTAAATCTGAAAAGGAATATTATACTAGTTTTAAGATTTTTATTTCTGTGTTATTGTACTATTATTTTTTAATGACAAACATTTCTAAATTTATTACCAGTTGTGGTTTTTTGTATGTTTCATATTTGATATTAATTTTAACAATTGTATGTAAGTGATGTTGTGAATTCTGTTAACTCAGTGGCTGGTTAAGTGACTCTCATTGACCAGCAGTCCTTGGCTAATGAGGGTGACTCACAGTTGACTGGAAGCTAGCAAGTGTAACACCTACATACAAGAAAGGTTGTAAAGAGGATCTGGGGAAACTCTCAGACTGACTTCAGTGCCAGAAAGATCCTGGAGCAGATCATCCCGAGTGCCATCCTGGGGTATGTATGGGACAACCAGGAAATTTGGCCTAGCCATCATGGTTTATGAAGGATTTATGAAAGGCAGGTCTTGCTTGACCAACCTGATCTTCTATGACTAGGTGACCCACTTAGTGGATGAAGGCAACATTATGGATAACATGATAGGATGAGAAGAAATGGCCTCAAGTAGTACCAGAGATTTAGTTGAATGTTAGGAAAAATTTCTTCGCTGGAAGAGTAGACAGGCAATGGAACAGCGTACCTAGGGAACTGTGGGAATCATAATCTCTGGAAATTTTTTTAAAAACATATGGATATGGCATTTGCTTAGTGGTGAAGATGGTGGTGCTGAGTTAACACATGGGTGAAGATGGTGGTGCTGAGTTAACACTTGATAATCTTAGAGGTCTTATCACCCTAAATGATTCTATTATTCTGTGAATTTATTTGGACAGTTTTAATGATTTTCAAGAAGCAAAGCATCTTAACCATTGCTGTCTCTGAAATCATAGAATCAGAGAATGCTTTGGATTGAAAGGGTCCTTAAAGATTATCTCATTCCTATCCCCCCACCATAGGCAGGGAAAACATCCATTTGTCCAGATTGCTCAAAGCCCCATCCAACCTGGCCTTAAACCCTTCCAAGAATGGAGCATCCACAACTTCTCTGTGTAACCTCTGCCAGTGTCTCACCCCTTCATGGTAAAGAATTTCTTCCTTATGTTCAATCCTCTTTCAGTTTAAAGCCATCCCCCACCATGCTCTATTGGCACATGCCCTTGTAACAAGTCCCTCTCCAGCTCTCTTGCAGGTTCCCTCTAGGTGCTGGAATGCTCTGAGGTCTTCCCAAAGCCTCATCTTCTGCAGGATGAGCAAGCACAATGCTCTCAGCCTATCTTATAGGAGATGTGTTCCTGCCCTCTAATCATCTTCACGGCCCTCCTCTGGACTCCCTCCAACAGGTCCATGTCTTCCTTATGTTGGTATGTTGGGGCCTCAGAACTGGACACAGTTGTCCAGGTGCAGTCTCACCTGTCTGGACCTGCTGATGAAGCCCAGGACAGAGTTGGCTTTTTGGGCAGCAAACAGACTTTGTTGGGTCATGTTGTGCTTCTTGTCACCCAACACCCCTATGTCCTTCTCCCCAGGGCTGTTCATTCCCTGCCCAGCCTGTATTTGTTCTTGGGATTGCTGTGATCCATTTGTAGAACCTTACACTTGGCCTTGAACTTAATGAGGTTCCCACTTGCCCACCTCTCAAGTCTCTCAAGGCCCTGTTGATGGCATGTGTGCTGACCGCACCTACAGCTTGGTGCTGCTGGCTAACTTGCTGAGTTTTTTCTGCAGCCATGCTGCAGTTAAGTATTTCGTTTCAAGAAACTTTCCCTTGGATATTTTTTCCCTCCATTGAAAAAGTGAAAATTAGCTGACTAAATTTAATTGACTAAGAAAGAATGTTATTTGTCAGGAGCTGTTTTGAGAAGTATAGCTGACCCTGTAATAAGAAAGGACATTTTGAACAATAAAATTCTTTAACATAAAATAAAAGAAAACCTGTAAATGTGACAGCTGCAGAACCAGTTTTGTCTAAGAGTAACAGAATAATATTTTGATGTGTGAATAATAACTCTCTTGATGGGACTGAGACCCTTTCTGACTTTTATGCTCACACTCTAGTCACTGTTATGTGATGCAGACTCAGTTTAACAACTAACATGAATACTGGTGCCAGCATCAGTAGAGAACAAAACCACAGAAGCTGTCTAAATTGGTGCTAGCTGGATTATTAGTTGTGTAATATGCTATGAAGTCATGGGGACTTGCAGGTAACTAGAACAAAGTTTGTCATGTCTAACTTATTTAGTGATTACTCCTTGAGTAACATACTTTGGTAGAGGAGGAGTGATGGGATACTGTCATTCTGAGGGCTGGTAAAGATTATTTAAGCTATTAAAGCTTTCAAATCTGGTGTAGGAGCACAGCTGAACAACCCTAGGTTGGGTTGGTTCCCTTTTCTTCTTTCTGGAAATTATCTCAGTGGAGTTTCAAGTCACACCTGTGGTTGTTATGAATTCATCAGGGTAAGTTACTTTACTCTGGATGATTTTGTATGCAGATATAACCTTTATATTAGTAATATCGGTGGTTACCTCAATGACAGAAGAGATGACAATAGAGTAGGTAATGCACAGTTGTATCTCCTGTTAAAAACTAACAAAATCTATTTTTGTATGAGTAATAGGAGAGATAATACAGAGAGGATGAAAGGTAAAACATGACAGGGTCTGTATCACAGAAGATGACTGTTTTGCTTGATCTGTTTAATATCTGTTTGGTAGTTTTACATTTCAATCTTTGAGTAGGTTCTGGTATAAGAGACAATGGAAACAGAAACAAGATCTCTTTGTGTAAAAACCTCTTAAAATCTTAAACCCAGAAAAAATAGATGAGAGAGTGGTATCTCCATCCAAGACATAATTTATTCTGAGGGCATATATGTAAGGGTTATAAATAGTGGTCTGCTCTTTGGTGTCTATGCCTTCCTTTAACCTCAGTCACTCAGTTAATAGAGAGTCAACCACTGGGCAATTAATTTCCTTAGTTGACATATATTTATTGTGAGTCTACTCAGCACACTCAGAACCATCCTTCTAAAAGAAGTTCAAGCTTCTGAAAGGTAATTGAAAGGCAAAGGAAAAAAGTATTTTTATTCCTAAGGATGACCCTGAATCAAAATTCCAAATCCAAAACCCCTTATACCATACAGACTGATTATGTGCATTCTTTTCAAAGGACTTTTCTACAGAAGTACTATCTTATCCTTGGAATAAGATAGATTATTGTCTCTTTAGAGAAACATTTATCCTAAACAAATAATGTAGCACACTTGTTTATATTGTCATACAATTTCAAAAAGCATCTTGTCTGGTAATTAATGATTCTACTTCATTCTAGTAACAACAACAGCAACAACAGCAACAACAACAACAACAACAACAACAACAACAACAACAACACTACTCTCTTGTTTAGTAGTAATTTCTCCTGTCTGTGTTCTCAGAGCTTATAGTAAGCATGTACTGTTTTAAAAACTGATAGTTTAAATCTAGCACAAACCCAAGTGGCACTAACAAGCAAATTGTTTCCATTTGTGAAACCTATTGTAGTAATTGCTGCTGACTCCAGAGACATTCCCTAGGCAAGAGCAGTAATGATAATTTGGTAGCTTTCTTTTAAGTGGACTTCATTTTCAACAGATAGCAGATATTTCTGCCTTCAGGGCTAAAGAGAGGTTTATGGACTACAGTAAGAGCTTCCCACTTTAAATTTTTCAAAAGTGGTTGTTTTAGTAGTGAGCAAAACCCACTATATTTCCCAAATGGAATTTCTTAATTATCAATGACTATCAACCCTGATTCTTTATGAGGCTCCCAAAAATACACAAGACAAAACTCTTGTCAAAATTCCCACAAATTATTAATTAATTTTCACATAATAAAATCATGGAATAATTTATGTTGGAAAAATCCTTTGAGATCATCAAGTCCAGTTTTTAACCTAGCACTTTTAACAGATTATTTCTTGAAACGCAAGCAAGTATAGCAAGGATGCCAACCTCCTGCAGTCATTTATGTAAAGCAAATACAATTTATATGCTCTTTCCCTGAAAGTCTAGTCTCTAGACCGTTTACCAGTTTCATTGCCCTTCTCTGAACATGCCCTAGCACCTCAGTGTCCTTTATTTGTGAGTGTCCCAAAGATGAACACAAGATTCGAGGTGTGGCCTCACCAGTGCCAAGTGCAGAGGGCACACTCTGCCCTGGTTCTGCTTGCCACATTATTGCTGATACAAGCCAGGATGCCACTGGCCTGGGACTGCTCTATTTCCATTAGGAGGACTGTGCTTGATCATGTCGCAGCTGTTGATGACAATTTGTTAATTTATTATTCACTGCATAGACTGGAGCATCAGAGAATCTTATTTGAGGAGCAAGACCAGATTGTAAAGTGCAATGTAGAGCATAAGTCTCCGAGTTGAATAGCTCATAAAGCAATACTAGGACCAGTAGACAGTTAATTGATGCTTTTACCCTCTTCTGTTTTGATTTAAGAACTCATGTGTTGTTAAGAGATTTGGTCTTATTTAGGATCCTAGTTTAGGTTGGTGAGGAAAAAAAAAGTTGTAGTGGCAAAGGATCTTAGTTTAGCCTGTAAATCTGTACCTGTTCATAAAGAAAATGCGAATTTGAAATCTGGCTTTTAATTTATTCTTAAACCATTTTCAAAGCAGACAAAAAAACTTGAATATTACAATTACACAGAAGTTGGAGTCAATGACCCTTGTGGGTCCCTTCCAACTCAGAATATTGCAGGATTCTATGATAGTGATATATATGGTTCCTATACTTTTTGGAAATCTGATCCTAGGTCATCTTTCCCATCCACAGGAGTCTTCATTGAGAAGATGAAATGTTTGTTGGAGTAAGTTGCTTATCGCTGCTGCAGTCATCACTTACTGCTGAAAACCAGATACAAGCGTATATGTCAAACCTTCTTTGTGAGGGCTAAGCTTTGGGTTCTATTTTCATGTCCTCCTGTGCTAACATAGCAAATTAGAAACAGTTCTGTAAATAGCATAAAAAAGATGTAAAACTGAGAAAAATGAGAACAGGAATACAAAACAGTCTAGAATATGATCTATTTATTTTATTGTCCTGGTTTGAGAGGAAGTGAGTTTTTTGGGATGCTGTGGTCAAATGAATAGGTGCTCAGATTTGAATATTGGCACCTGGTGTGGCCACTGAGGACATGGATACACCTCTGAGAACACAGGGGGTTAAAAGCAGAGAACTCCCAGGAAAACTTCTCTTGGGTTCCGGTCAATGAAAGGTGATAGGAAACCCAAGATGTCTCAATTGTGTTTCCTGGGGAAGCCTATGGCAAAAGAGGGACTCCTCACTCCTTGATGAACTGAGAATTGATTATCTAAAGGGTGGTGATGGACTGAGAGTTGGTGATCTGAGGGATGGATGTATTGGAAATTTGGTGGGGGGAGGAGGAATGTTTTTGGAAGGTTTTCATTCTTTCTGTGTGTTTCTTT
This sequence comes from Molothrus aeneus, assembly GCF_037042795.1. Taxonomy (NCBI): domain Eukaryota; kingdom Metazoa; phylum Chordata; class Aves; order Passeriformes; family Icteridae; genus Molothrus; species Molothrus aeneus. The sequence continues at coordinate 38,061,540 of NC_089650.1, forward strand.
TTACATATAGTTGTAGGTTAATAAAGCTTTCTCTTCTTTATTCCTAAGTGGGAGCCTGCTTTGCTCTATTCCTGGTCACATCTCACAGCAGATACCAGGGAGAATGTATTTTCATGGGGGCATTGGCATTGCACCAGCGTGTCAAACCATGACATTTATCAAAACCATTGTATTAGAAATTTTGTCACTGATTTATAAGAACCAAACCAGTTGACAATCTACGTTGCAAGAATTATCGATAAAGACAGTGCAAAGAGAAACCTTAGCAACCTCCCCTCCCCCCATTAAAAGACATGAGTAGGTGGCTCACAACTGAGTGGAATGAGGCTCACAGTGAGTAAATTAATTAATAGACCAATGTGATTGCTAAATGTCATTTGCTTATTTTTTTCTTTTTTCATGGTGCTTATAAAGCAGAAACCACTTCCCAGCTCATGGTGTTTACTTATGTTCTATTATATAAATGAACCCCTGGATTCTCAGTTCAGTAAATATACTGAAAAAATATTTTGGGCATCCCAGTGTTTTCTGCAGGAAAAACTGGTTATTTATTGAAATTGGAGCAAGTATAGCAGGGATGCCTACCTCCTGCAGTCTATTATGTAAAGGAAATACTGGAAAAAATAATCCTTTCAAGGAAAGTACATAGAAATTGACATTTCATATCTTTATACCCAAGTATTTCTTGCACTGTTTTGTCATTGTCACATTCTTTTTCATTAAGTTCATCAAGTGCATAGAGACTGGAATTTCAACTGAAGAAATTATTAATTCCAAGAAAATTATCAATCCATTTCTCAACAAAGTTTGTTCCTCATATTCATTTGGACTTAGAGGCAATTGAAAACAACTTGAAGTTTTTAATTATATAATGCCTAGCATTTTCAGAGCAAAATTAGAAGGACTTAGACACTAATTATTAAAAAATTCTAGTTCTAGAGAGAGCCTTTAATAAAGGTTCATTTTTTTTTACTGCAGTAAAAGGGATGTAACGTGGAATATTTGAAACAGACCACAGTGACTCCAGTTCCCTCCCAGTAACTGGTATACTATGTATGGGAGAATATTACTCAATTTTTTACTTTGCTTCTTTTACTTCAGTATCTCAAAGAATTTCTAAATTGCTCTTCCTGTTGAGTGGGAATCCTGAAATGAAATGTTTGTGTTGCAGTCAAAATTATTCTTAGAAAAACAGCAGACTTCAAAGTTAGCACAGTGGGATCAGCAACACACCCTTTTCAGAAAAGTAAGATCTAATAACATAAAAGTCACTGATATATTATATACTTAACAACTGAAAGAAAAATTCTGGCTGACTTAAGCCAGAATTCTGGAAATAAAATAGTTCTACTTAGTGAATTATCTTTGGGAATAAATCAGTGTTTTCAGACAGCCTGATGTGAGGGTACTGAATATATGTGTGCTGAATATATTTGCTATATTATATATTTAATATGTATTTAATATATATGATACATATTTATTTTGTTGCAATATCTTCTTCTAGATACTAAATTATTGAAAAGCCATTTGCTTTATATTAAGTAATCGAAGTATGACAGAATTTCACAGTGATATTGTAGGTATGTCATGTTAATATTCATGGCTGTGAACATTAGCTGTGTTTCTTTCAACTCTTGACATAGAGAACTGGGGCTCCTTCAGGACTGCTTTACAGCTGTGGGTTTATTTAAACTCTGTGAGGACTCATTATCACACTAGCAATTCACCTTACTCATCATTCCTCTGCACAGTCCCTTCCTCATTACTGTCAGTGAATTCTGGTGTCTTCCTAAGCTTTATTTTTCTTAGTCTGGAAAATGACTTATTTATCCCTTCTTCTTCACCAGTGGTTCATTATGCCTTTTTCTATGCAGGTGTTAGAGCATGAGCCTCTAACACATCTGGTCCCTGTGTATTACCATGTTGCATTTTCACTTTGTTCTGTCTCAGATGCACCCCTATGGTATTCAATGTAACTTCAAATCTTACATATGTCAGAATTATCCACATTCCTTAGAACTATTCTGGATTTCCTTTTATTCATCTCCAGTGTATCTCATCTGACATTTTTGTTCAGGAAGACTACCATATGTTATCTGTGATATTTTTTCCCAGTGTGTCGTGTATGAGAAGTTATTTAGTACAGGCCTCTGCAAAAGAAAAAAAAAAGTGCAAAGCTGTCAGCTTAAAATCTTCTGTTGTTCCTGTTGTTCATTTGGACTTGCATACTGTGGGTGGCACTTGGGGGATGGTTTGTTGCTGTCTATAAAAAGATGTGCCTTTTACAAATGGGAACACTGCTACATGAAAATACATTGAAAGATTCAGATGAAGATTGAGTACTTGCATTTTTATCATGAAATATCTACATGATACCAGCAGTAGTCAAGCTACCTTGCTGGGCTGACCTTATTCAGTGTACCCCTGAGTGGAATAGTGGAATTGCAATTCCTTGTCCCTCCATAGGTTTCAGTGTTGGTAAAAGAAATGTGTATAAACAAATTTGCAGTGAAAAATTCTTATGCTTACCTTTTAAGAAGTGCAGATTTATCCTTGTTGTTGAGCTGTGAGGGACTAGACTAATGACAGCATGAATTATGTATTATTAGATACTTTCTAATACTTTTAATTATGTATTATTCAGATACTTTCAGAATCTGCAGCCTCTGGCAATCAAAAAATGAGGGAAAGTCAGCCTGGTTTGTCAGATACCCTGAAAGGGACAATGCTACCTTTGGAGCACAGTCTGCTTTTCTTCTCCCTACCCTTTTCCCCAGACATACTGGCTTATTGGTGAAAGAATTCAGGCAGTGACTGAGTAGGAGTCATTCCCTCTTTCAAGGAGGTTATGTTTTTTTCTCTTCTGTATCTTGGGTAGGTTAGAAATCCTCTGAAGATTACCAGTGATTACTCTGAAGATTACCATTTGTTTCTAATTCAGCTTTGCAGCTCTGGCTTATGAAGTCATTGTGGACAGTGAAATACTGCCTAGTTTTATAACTTTTGGCAAAATTTTTTCAATGTCTTCACTTCCACTTTCAGCACATGGTCCTGAAATTTTTTGACATTCGTCTGCTCAAGAGCTCAGAGTATTAGATTTTATGATTAAAGGCTAATGCCCATGAACAAAAGCATTTGTGGGGATCAGGGGAACTGTGGCAGGTAGAGGGACCACAAGAAGCTAAGAACTGGTAGAGTATCCTGACCTGGCACTCCCAGCACCTTCCACGGTGAGCATGGAATACAGGGTACAGGGACTGTGATGGAATGCAGGGGGGAAAGTATTTTGGGATTGTGTGATATTTATTATCAGATGCTTTAAATTTGGAAATTTTGGGATGATGTGAAACTTTTATAATTGGATGTTTAATGAATAGAAAAAAAGGAAAGGAAAAGGTAGGGTCTGACTGTACTTTGGAGGAGTAAGTGTGGGTAAAGAAAGGAGAAAGGGTAAAGGCCAGTTGAGTATAAACAGGGGTTGGCTGGTATATTTGTGTGGCTAAGCCCTGTGCTTTTTCACTGCAATCTGTTTAATATTCTAACTAAATTATTTTTTTTTCCTATTATATGTAGATATTACAGAAATTCAACCTGGACTGGTTAGTGATAGACTAACACATCTGATAACCAGCAAATGAGGTGGGACCATGAGTCTCAGAGGCTTGAGAGCCTGAGGTTATAGGAAGACCTAGGTCTTAGAAACTGCTACCGAGTAGATTGAATGTCCAGGACCAGCTTCTGGCAAGACCCCTACTGTGTGTATATTTCACTAACATATTTTAATCTGATCAGCCATAGAGAAGGGCCAGGGCTGAGCCTTTCACACAAGTCTGTGTGGGTGTTTAAGTAGAGGCCATAAAATACTCTTTATTCTCTCTGTGTTGGTTTGTGTATCCAGTTGTGTGTTTATAGTATGTTTGTACATACAATTGCATGTGTACATGTTGGGTTTAGCCTTGACACTGCCTCACATCTTCATGGCTAGGTCAGGAGTACTTTCTGGGTCCTGTTGACCTCTGTGTTGTGCAGTCTCTAATACAGAGCCATTTAAAATCAATATGTGTCCAACATGTATCTGTTTGTAATTCACAGCCCTGGGAAAGAAAAATCCCTTACAGTTCCCATTCAATGCAGTTCAATCAAATGTATTCTGTTAATATTTCAGTTTTTAAGTCTATTTATTTTTGTTTTAATTGGTCAGCTACTTGAAACAAAGTATGATATACTCATGTTGGGCAAAATTCAGGTGATGAGGCCAAGCAGGATTAAACCTGTTTGGTTTACAGCAAAGATCTGCACCAAAGATAGAAAGAAACAGAAATATGGGAAGCATGATTATTTTTTTAATGATGTAAATCACTTTTCATAAGCCCACAGCAGATGTAAAGCTATTAAATGTCTAAAATTTTTTTGTTGTCTTTTATAAAATGCAAATAAAGTTTGGACCATTCCTACTTAGCTTGTTCTTTTTCTGTCTGTGTTGAGCTCATAGGGTCTGGAGGTCATGTTACCAGTGTGTTTTTAAGCTTCACACAATTACCCTCAACCCTGTAAAGCATTGCACAGCAGGAAAGTATTTATGACTTGTCACAAGGAAAGCTGCTGTCTTCTGTAGCCCTACAGGAGTCCAAGTATAATGCAGTGGTTATGAAGAGTGTGAAGGGAAATGTAGGAATAACATATTTAAACATAACATTACTGTGTCTTTGAACATAACTTTTTGCAATCCATATTTTCCACTCAGAAGTTAAGCCGCATGTGTCCTCGGCAGGTTGCTGAAGTAGAAATCCTATTTATCTACTACCTATTATTTTCTTAGCAAAATTATCATCTTACATCCCATTATTTGGAGGGATTATTAACCTTAACTACTGACATCCAAGGGCACTTCACAAGGTATTACTCACTTAGTCCTCATGTTACCCAACAATTTTTTCTAATTTCTTTTCAAGAACAAACTATCACATAGTCTTACATTAAGCTCAAAGCAATTCTTCATGCAATAGAAGTTGTTCAGGTTATATATATATATAAATATATATATATTGAAATGGATATGTATCCACACATGTGAAGATATGAAGCCGTTAAAGTGATCCAGTATGTCAGAAAAGGATATTTTGCTCAATAAAATAGCCTTACTATAATGTGACAAACAAATGTTGGTATAATAAATGTAGAACTTTAGAGTCACTTCATGTCATTCTAAAAACATTTTTCCACCAACAATATGACTTTCATTCCTCCAATAAGAAATGTGAAGGGGATTAAAAATAAAAATTATAACACTAATGATGAATATGGTAAAGTGTGTTCTCAATTGCTTTTCCCTCACTTTGACATTATCTTTCTGATGTCATTCTGTTTATAATCTTGCATAAGTGCAAGTGAATCACTAATAAAAGTGATTTCTCAGTTCTATGTTTATAAGAAATACCTGTCATAAAGCTGTTATTTCCTTCTTCTTTTTTTTCCCCCTGGGAATCTAATGAACATCTATCCTTTGAAAATCTGTTATTTTAAAATTGTTAACCCCAAATTATGATATACTTTTAAAGTGCCAGCATGTGTGCATTTTTCATGTTAGTTTTGATATACTGAAAACCCGTGAGTATTTCCTTATGTCTCTCTGTGGAATCCATCCCACCCATGATTACTGTCATGGCCTCAGCATCAGAGTGTGTCACCTACCAACAGTTTATCCAAGCTGTCATTGTTTTACAACTGATCAAGTAAATATCTTACAATGCTAAAGACTCTCTTTAATTTACAGGCAGATAGAATATCTGTTAGTGGTTTTGTCTTAGCAGAGCAACAACTTTGGATCTATATCACCTGTCATTTGATTAATTACATACCTAGGACAGCCTATCACAGAAATTTTCCACCTTTTCCCCTTGGTATTTGTATTCGTTCTCTACAATTAGCCATAGTCACTCAATGGTTGCGTATGACAAAGTCAGCAAAGCAAACCTTATCAGGGTGTTAAATAATGGGAAAATAAAATGGAATTTGGTGTATCCAGTACATAAAAAAAAGAGACAATTTTGAAATTAAATTACTACTTTGTTAACTTGGGAGAGGTACTATTTCTCCTTTAAAATGCAACTACACTATTTGTGTTAATACTTAATGACATTGATCTCTCCTCTTATCACCACCTAATTAATAACATTTTCTCATATTTTTCTTAAATATATTTTGCTTAAATTGACAATTCAGTCGTGGTTTGTTTGGGGTTTTTATTCTAGGATACGCATTCTGTTTAAAACTGTTACATGCTCAGTGACAAAACTCAACATTTTCCTGTTATTACAATACTGATTAGGGAGCATTTTGCAGTTCACTCTGGTCTACCATAAGCAGCATCATTCTATGAGCCTTTGGAGCAGCATGTGTTTAATGATCAGGGAGGTTGCCACAGGTGAGAAGGAGAACTATGGATGAAGGCAGTGCAAACTCAGGGCTGATGTGGTGCAGTGCTGCAGTAAGCTGCATCCCTCCTGTGCAGAGAGAGGCACCCATGGGCTCTGTTTGTGGAGATCACCTCTTCTAGGACATTGTGGGTCCTCATTACATGCGTGATCTCACCTCATCTTGGTGTCTGCCCACCAAGAGCATGTGTTTAGCTGTTCCTAAAGCTTTAGATGAAGTGCTGGTCCTGGATGCCTGACCAAGATGTGCCCCACCAGAAATGCAGCTTGCTTCAGTGGAAACCTAGACAAATTTGAGGTAACAGTAAGTAGGAAAAGGGTAAATGAGGAGGATTTCTTATTAAAAATATTTTCCTGGTTGACAACAACTGTTTTCAAATGTTTGAATCAACTTGCTGGTTTCTATATCTCTGTAGAGCTCTGCTAGATATATGATAACCATGCTGACTGAAATGAATATTTAACCAGTCTCTCTCTTAGTTGCCACATATGACCTGTCTGAATTTCACTTAAAAATTGAAATGTGTTACTCCCCTAAATAAGAAGAATCAGCATCCTACACCCATATCCTGAGTACATATTCATGTGCACCCTTGGATTTACCCAGCTAGTAATTTCAGGAGGAACTCCTTGGAATTGATACAAGACAATCACACCACACAGGGTGCTTTCTTTTCATTCCTAGATGTCCCTGAACAACTGAAAGTCTCCAACAAACTGTTCCTACTGTCCTGCCTTTCTCTGTGATTATGACATAACATTCAACATTCCAAAAGGCTGCCAATGGAGCACAGAATGTCTCAATATGAAGATGCAGATGACAGCAGGTAATTTGACCTTAACAATACAAAAAATGTCTATGATCTGCTTTACTATCAGAATGCTTTGCAAAAACAGGGCAGCATTTTTTCCCTTGAATTTACATTTTTCCCTTTAATAACTTCCTTTCCTTTCAAACTTTTCCTTTTATATTTTTAAATCAAATGGTATTGAAATCCTCCAAACACCTTATGTGCTCCTTAAATCACCATGGAAAAGGTTTGTATTTCTGCAATATATTTGCTTTTGAAAAATATAGCATTCCTAAAAACACTATAACGAACATTTTGAAAGCTTTTTTTAACTTTACTATTTTTTCTTCCTGGATGAATTGCGTAGTGAATACATAACATTGGTATGAAAACTAAAGCTCTTAAATCAAATTTTTGTAGCACAGATAAAGACATGCTCTTTAAAATTTTATTTCCTGCAATGGATACCAAAGCTTCAAGTATTAATATGATTTTAACATTGCATAGAAAAAGACAGAAGGTTAAGATGCTCTTATACCTTAATATAATTCCTACAAAGTAAGAAATGGTTATGGATTATCAAGGCTTGATGTAGCTAGTGGCACATCAATGAAAAATAACAAATCTGAATGCAACGGCATGAAGAATGCTGAGTTACTTTTTCATTATTCACTCCAATCTCATAACTTCAGTGACATACAAGACATGAAATACATTGTCAAAAATACATAGTTCAGAATACAATGCCATTAAATATTTTATCCAATTGGCAACAGTGCTGCAAAAAGACTGAACATTAAACTGAACCCTGTTTTTAAAAAAGATGATATTGCACTGTGCTTTCCAGCTCTTTCTACAGAATAAAGTTTTCTGTCAGCAATTTCTTTTTAAGTAAAGTGAAGCAAGTCTCTCTTTCTTTTTTTTTCCCCTCCTTGTGAATATGCTGCAGAAAGTCTCTACCTCTAGGTAGGGTCTAGTCTCTATCCTAGGACATAAAAGAAAACTCCTTTCTGTGACTACTGACATACAGATTTGACTTCTAGCTAGCATTTTTTTTCTCATAAGGTAAATTTAGAATATTTCCTTATCATAATAGTAATAAAATTCTGAGTTACATACTGTGATATCTATTCATGCAAGGGAGAGATTACACACATGCTAGTAGCTCATATTTCCTCAGCTCCTAGTGAATTAAAACCACTCTGTTCTACACCAGTTTCTTATGTATCTTCTCTGGTTGTTTTTAAAATCTTATTTTGCCAATCGCAGTTGGAACATCTAAAGAATTGCTTTGTTATCTTTAAGAAACAGCTCAATATTTTCTTTGGATTGTCTCTTCTATCCTCTTTTATGTCACTTACATTTGTGTGAATTATGGCCATCAGCATATTTTAGTCTATTGTCCAGAAGCCCTTTAAAGTCTACAGCTAGTCATGATGCATATTTTGATGATTTTGAATTAGTCTACATCATAGATTATGAGAAGGTTAATAATGGAGGGGAGTTGGGTTGCATGCAATGCACCAAATTTTTTAAAACTAAGGGTGACTTTGCCAGCAGCTTGCTTTGATGGCAGATATAGTTTTTGTTAGGTAATGATTGTCTAGCTGGTGTATTCCTCTATATGTACTACTCTGTTAATAAACCACATGTTGCTGTTTCTGGGCTCAAGAGCTCTTGATTAGTACTCAGCCACTGAAAAACCTTTTTGAGGGCTTGGGGGTGAACTTTAGTTCAAAATTTTTGTAAGCCTTTTTTGCTTGTACAACCTTTCTGCCAGGTCAAAAGTGTGCAAGGGAGATTATGGGAAGCTGACATTTATATTGTTTATGGAGGGATGAAAGCTAGTTTTAAACAAATATCACTCCAGTCTCTGTGTGGGATCTATTGCCTATGCAGACACACTAGGTGCATGGGGCAAGAATTTCATTTCACTACATCAGAAGCAGTGGATTCTTACCTTGTCATTGCAATTTTTCATGTGTTTTCAAGTTTCTCTGTTTCCAATATCTAAGTAAACTCATCTCTTCAACCTATTGCCACAAGCTGCCAAAGAAAGCAGCAAACCTCAGCTGAGATTCACACCTAATGAAAACATAAAAGGTTAGAATTAATAGGCATAGCTGTTGAAATGTGTCCTTTACACAGGGGCTTTGCATGTTTTAGAAGAAGCTGAGACAATGACATGAAATTGCTTTTATCTTCTTTGTGGCCTATCTTGTCTGTAGTCACTGAGGAGTTCTCCAGGAAAAAATATTCTGTGGGAGAATACAACTTGAGTAGCCCTTTTGAGCACCTCCAGTACCTGCTCAGTCTTCCTAGCTAGTGAACTGTTAAAAAATTCCTACGCTTTCAGGTGAGACTTTAGACTGGGCTAAATTACTTATTGCAGCTGTGCACACAGGACACCCAAATATCAATGTATTTGATATGATTAAAAGTTTGAAAATGAGGATACTTGTCTATAAGGATATGTTAATGATTTTAACAAATTAATTGACTTTGTATTTCTGCCTATTCTCTATTTGGTTTCTGCAGCACCTCCTGAAATTTTGTTTGGCCACCCTGGAGATGTACACAAGTAAAACTTAAAGCTTTTTACATACAGATATTCAAATGGGCTTTCTTAAAGTAACTTCTTCTGGGTATGCCTACACTCACCTTATCACACACAGTGTTGCTTCTAACTAATGAAAAGTTGTGGTTTGTTTACTACAGGATCCCATAGCTGTTCCAAGGATGGGCTACCTGTGGGCTAGCAAATAGTCTATGTGGTATTACTGTAGCTGGTCTGCTCTGCATACCACTGGATATGTGCCCTTAGAAAAGCAGAGTTACACTTAACCATCAGTCAACAGAGAGAGGGGGTATCACCTCACACAGATATCTGTTAAATTGTTTTTTGATAACAAGCATAGCTTGGAAAGAGGACTACAAAGCAGGGGGACTGCTTCTTAAACAGCTCAAGTGTTGACCCTACCTTTGGATAAAGAAATGCACGTCGGCCTGAATATGGTAAGCTACTGAATGTATTTGCTGAGATAATTATGTTGTGGTAAGATGAAAGGGCTCATCCAGCAGGAGAGCAGTGAAGCCCTGTTTTCCTCCTTGATCATTCTAGAAAAGACAGGGCTTTCTGATGCCCTGTGTATGCTACATTTTTATCCAGGATTTTTTTTTTTGCATTACTGCAACAGAAAGCATGGATACATCAACCAGAGAATAGTCACAGTTAATGAGAAGTTCTAATGAATTAGTAGAACTACTGTGTTAAAAAAAGAAAAAAGGAAAACAAAGAAAATCTCAGTCTGTTTGCAGGAATAAGGTTCTGCAAACTTTAAATAGGACAAGGGTTAGGAAGATGGTAGGAATTTTTTTGAAAATATAATCTGGAAGTTTTGTTCCATCCTGTATTGATGCCTAGAGAAGCTACCTAGAACAGAGGCTAGACAGTGTTAAAGGAATAAAGTAGGTATTTATTAAAAGGCCTTCAAAGGATACACCCTGGGCAGTACAAGAGCCTGGCTGTGGCTACACCCAAGATGGATTTTGTTTGAGTTTCCACACTTTTACAAGTTTTGTTCCATTTACATATTAGGGTTAATTGCCCAATTACAGCTTTAGGTTACAAAGTCCCATCCTCCCAGTTTGTTCTCCTCAATTCCCTATTATTTACACTTTTTGGCCTGATGCTGCAAGTGTCCTTAGTTCTCAAGCTGGAAAAGGATTGTTTTGTCTAACTAAACTGTAAAGAGAACTTGCTAACACTTTACATGAAATTCAGAGTTATATACTAATGCAGTGCAGTTGGAACATCTAAAGAATTGCTTTGTTATCTTTAAGTAGCAGCCCAATATTTTCTTTGGATTGTCTCTTCTATCCTCTTTTATGTCACTTACATTTGTGTGACTTGGAATCTGGAAGAATCTGGAAAATATGAAAGCTAAAACATTAGGCATCAGTATATGCAAATATTTAGCAGAACATCTGCCCAGTAGCAGTATGAACAGTTGATAACAGCCACAAAAAGGCTGTTGTTCACAACATAGTTGTTAAACACAGTTTCCTTCCATTTACAGTATTTTATTAGGATAAAATTCCCTCTTAGGCCATGCTCCCCCCATTCCCCCAGCTCAAAAAGCTAGCTAAATAATACTTTGAAATGTTTTGCTGATATTTGTAAAATTAAAAAAAAAAGCCACCATCAACAAATAAAAACCAGATAACAAGTATTTTTTTAATAGATCGTTATTACTAATACATTTACAGGAATGATTCAACATAATACCATGCTCAGGGGACTTGGGTATATGGGTGTTAGCAGAGAGAAAGTAGTTACCCTTTTACCCTTACACTGTTCAACTCAATAAAATGAAATTAGAGTTGTAGGAGGATAACAGGATTATTGTAGAGTCATCATTTCCTGCAGCATTTATCCTTTAAATTTGACCTTTGCAGGAGTTCATTATGCCAAAATTGATAGATCATGCTCATAGGAAAAAGTCATCCGAAACACCCGAGAGCTATTGAGCTAACTAAATAAACAACTCGAGACAGTGAATGTATAGATGTAAAATAGGTTTGTCTGTGAGTGTGTGTGTGTGTGTGTGTGTGTGTGTGTGTGTGTATAGATATATCTATGTGTGTGTGTGGCCATATAGTTGCTGCAAGAACTGCCCCGGGTACTTCCTTTTAATTACCATTTGTGAATATAAACAGAAATTTAGTTATGATGGAAACTAGCACAGTGCTTAAAAACGAGAGCAGGAAATGACAGAAATATGACAACCCAATGTAAAAACATATGACCAAATCTCCATAACAGTGAAAAACACAGATATTTCCTTTTTTTTTTTTTTGCCTCCCTCTATTCCTATTCTAGATAACTGATGAGATGAAAGTCTCAGGAGCCAAGGAAGACTGATGTGAACCTTCAGGGGGACAGAAATACTGTAGAAAAACAATGCTCTAATAAGTCCTAAGGGAGCTACTTCCAGGCCTTCAAGGAGTGCCAAGCTTGATCTCAACTTTGGATTTGCTTCTGAAGAATTAAAGAGCATCCATGAAGCAAGTGCCTTCCAGCAGCTGTAATATACCAATCTTTAAAAACCAATTGTCTGCATTAGTCACTGCATCAAAAATGGGATTAAAACCCAAATCAACTTTGCTATGCCCATCCCAAGACATTTCAGCTCTCTGAAGAAATAATGACTATGGCTATCCTCTGGATTCCATCTTCTGTAAACAAGCATATTGCTGCCCAATTTATTGTAACTGAGCTACGCTGTTCACTTTAATGATTAAATGTTTTTATCTCCTAGTTCTTTTGTGATATCTAACAGTCTGAGATACCAACAGAGGCTCCATGGTCTCTTTAATAGACTCATTCTCTATAGAGATCCTTAATAATTATTTTAATGTAATTTCTTGTTATTCCCTATCCTTCATTTCTAAGGTTGAAATGACAACGTCAAGCTTTAGCATAATCCATCAATTTATATTGAAAGGTTGTGAGAAAGTTGTCAGCCAAACAAAGACCTTCAAACCTTAACAGAGTTTACGAGTTCCGTAATCAAAATGAGTGTTACTGCCTCTCTGCTATCCCACCCTTCAAGTTAAGGACAAAATCCATGCTGGTCCTATAAAATGATGGTGCCGCAAAACACCCCTAATGCATTGAAGGGTTGTGGATGCCTTGGAACAGTTTTAGTTTTGCTCCCTAGAGTCAAAAGAAAAGAGAATATAACCAGTAAGCTGCAGTGGCAGTGTGCTGATCAGAACTTCCTGTGCAGAGAGAAGAGAGACAGAACATATTGAGCCCTCTCTTCTCTCTGTTGCTATTTGGCGCATTGAGCAGTTAGTCCCATGACTGGTTTAGTTTCATCTTTTTTATTTTAATATTTGCTGGTGACCTATAAAATTGATTAATGCACATTCATTGTGAAAACTACTACCCTTTCACTTTTTTGCAGATGAGCAATTTTTTTAAACCCACAATTTACTGATTCATTATGTACTAACCTACAGTGTAGCTCATACCTTCTTAAAGATGTTCTGAAAGATTTAGTGGATGTCTGACTGATTTTTTGAATGCAGTATTAATCTGGTTTACATTTTTTAATTTTCTAATCAGTACATGTACGTAATACTACAAATGAAGGATCCCGTGTTAATTCCTAGAGAACAGGTATTTCAGATTCTTATTTGCCTGGATTAGGCATGAAAATGAGCTTGTGAAACTGGTATCTCTAAGGGTTTCTTTCTTGTCTTAAAATTAAATGTCTTGCAAATTTCACATATTAAAGTTAGCTGGGTTAGAACTAGTTCTGATAAGCATCTTTGCAGACTTGGTCATAAAATGCAGATTAAATCTCTTGGAGCAAGCTTTAAAGGTCTTTGTGCTGGGACTTCTACTAAGATTCTTTTAATTTCAGGGGTTCTTTTCCTTGTGATAAAATACATAGTCAAAATTGATTTTGGTTAAAATTAAAGATGATTTTTAATCTAAGATGGCTGAAGATTATAGAATGATGGAGGGTAACGAATATTAATTGTTATTGAAGATGATAGGACTGTATCCTGGGGCTATATTTTACTTCTGTATTTCATACCTCCTCGGTTCACACTAAGTATTTCTGATGAGCATGCTATTCTAAGGAGAAGACTATATGAGGAAAAAAACCACTCTTGAAGAATTCTTAGAGAATGTTCTTTTGCAGTTAAAGATTTTTCCTGCTTCTTTTGTTGCAAGAAAATCGGTATATATTAATTTTGGGTGAACACAGAGTAGTTTAACAATATAAGAAGAAAATACGAGCAAGTGTGTTTTAGACACACATTTAGTTTCCCATATATTCATCATAAAGGAAAAGCTATCATGACTTGAGGTATTGTTTCTTCATTACAACAGAAAACAATTGTGCTGATTCCTAATGCATTGTGAAATACTACCAGCCAAAAGTAATACCTATAAAGCAATATTGCAATATTGCACTCACCTCTATGAGTTAACCTATGGATCAATGACTGTACAGATAACTGAAAAACTGGCAGAACTATCCAAACCCATGTCACATTTACATAAAGTTAAGTGATTTTTGAAAAATATTTTATTTTCCTACATTTGCAAAACTTCATGCTGAATTTCTTCTCTTGTTTTTAGCACAAAAAACCTGTTTTCACATGCAGTGTCTTAGCCAGAAGGGCAGAGGTGGCTGATCACATGTACTGGGCTATATTACCAAGAATGCAGTCAAGAAGGAGGAATTAATTACCTCAAGTTTACTACTCCAGAATATCAAAAGTTGCCTTCTGACAATAGAGAGCATTCCTGGATTTAATCAAGTTTAGTGCAGTGAAAGGGGTCTAGGGAATATATTTTTTAAGGATAAATATAGAGGATCATTATACTTATAATGAAGATAATCCCCAGCATATTGACTAGGAGGATTTTGACTCCTTTGGGGAAGATTTATCTGCTGAAGCAAAACTGTAGAGTGAGAAACTCAGGACTTCAGTTTACCTCTCAATGTCTTACAGATGAGAACAATAGAAAACTTCTCTTTTGCTTTCAAATTTTTAATGTACATATAGTTGAGCAATTGTCACTCTTTCCATAAATGAAGATTTAAAAGGCCCATTAGTTACAGGGAATCCGATTACAATTGTCACATTGTTTTTAATGTTGTCATGTTTTCCTGTTTTACATGTGTGTATAACTACAGCAGCTATGTTTTTAACAATTGTTTTTAGAAAATTCAACCATAGCAAAGTATTAACATCTACCTTCCTTATTCGCTGGTAGCTCTTAGTCTTCCTATGGTGCCTGTAATTATTTATTGTCCTCTTGTTATTATTTTGCCTTAAGGAATACAACAATCATCCTTTGGGAATGGAAAGAATAAATCATTAGAGAGAAAGTCAGTGATCAGTGTTATCTGCTATAGACAAGCCCCAATAAAGATGTTTTCTTATAGTTCAGTGTGCTGGGCTACTTCACACAGCTGTTAGAAAGAGGAAAGACAAGATGATGTCCAAGCCATCCCTAAGTTAAAGCAAACTGCTGAGTATTTTTGTATGAAAAGAACTGTTGTTTTAGCAAAACAGTGCTGTGCTTATTTTTTTTTTTCCCAGATGTGTAGAATGCTGTGTTGCTCTCTTGCCTGTGATTTATACACTTCTGTTTGGTTTTTTTTCCACCTCTACAATGAAATAACTTGCTTCCCTGAACTTTCTGTTTATGGAATCACTCTGGTTTCTGTGAGCCTGTTTTCCTTGAGAATCATTATTTCTGCTCAGGGTAGAAACCCAGACTCTCTATAGTCCAGGGTTATATAATTAAGCCCTCTGGAGGCAATTAATCCTGTGCTTACCTTACTGACACTTTGTGTGGGACAAGGGCTTTCAGCAGTTGCCTTTCCCACTTCTTCTCCCTGACTGTAAGGAGAGCCTGGATTTCTGGTTTAGCTTAGCCACAGAAAGACAGGTGAATGGGATCCTCTCCAGATGCTTCTTGAAAATGAGATGCCCTTCAGAAGGCTGGATCCACCACCAAAATTAAAGAATGAGAAAACCGGCACGTAAACTAAAGCATGAGCAGGTGTTGTCACAGCTGAGACAGAGGGCTGTGAACCTGTAGTGGTCTGGGCATACCAAACTTCCCTCTTTCCCAGTGTAATCCAGCATCAAACATTTAGAAACACCTATGTGGCAATTACTAGCACAGGGATATTTACAAAATGAAAGTTTCTTGTCCTATGACATTAAGGAGTTCATAGGTCAGTCTCTTCTACCAGCTTTGCTTTGGTTCCCCCCCTGCATGTTTCTGTTTCTTAGGATCAATGGATTCTTTTGTTGGAAGGAGCTCATGGACTGCAACTTTGTGGAGTTACAGCAAAAGCTCAGCATCTAGTCCTATTTAGCTCTCATTTAGAATAATGTTCCTATTTTGACTTTGTTGCTACTTTATTTTTTCAACCAAGGTTTCCTCTTTTAAAAGTAGCAAAATAGGCCATTTGATACCACCTACAATTTCAGAAGTAGTCTTAACAGTACTCCCTTAAGAAGGGGTGCTTCTTCACAGCTTCTCTTTTCTACTACCAAAACTATTTTCCAAACACAACCAGCTCAGATGATTGCCCTGCATTCACAGCAATTTTCACTTAATTTGTTCGCAGTCATGAAAATTAGTGTAGCCCTAGGAGGACTTATTCAGCACCATTTATTAGAATGCTTTGCTGTGGAATAAACTGCAGTCCTTCCAGTTTTGTAGCATGAAGAGAGTGAGCATTCTTGAACTGAGAATGCTGCTAGGAATACTAATAGGAGAATCCTGGTTCTGATGCTCATCTTTTCAGAAATTTTTGAAAGCTATCCCTAATGTCTGTGAGGTACAGATGCTTGCAGTTTCTATTTTATCTATGCTTGATGTTTTCCTGATGTGAAATTTATTTTTGCAGCAAGACAACTCTCAGACCTTTCCAAGAGCTTGTTGCAATTAAAAGGATATACCTTTAGGTAATTGATGCAGCTCATAAAGCTAGCTCCCTGCAGAGAAGTACATTTCTGCTTCTAGAATATCCTTGGACATAGATTTTTAAAATTTGTTTTAGTTCAATGACAGAAAAACAATTTATTTAGCAAACTAATTTCTTTAGAAAAAGAAATCCAGAAAATACAGTTTTTGCTGCTTCTTTTATTACTTTATTATTTTTCTTTTTCATATTGAATATCTTCTTTCTCTTTGTCTCTGAATCAGCAAGAGAATTTTTAGTCTGAAGATTTGCAGAAAAAGCTCTAATTCTTGGAAGAACTGAAGTTTGAGTATTTAATCTTAGGACAAACAAGGGAGAAGATTGAAGGTCAGGAGCCTGGGCTAGCAAGCAAAACCATTTGTCTAAATCTCTCTCATCAGTAACAGACTGAGAAGGATGTTAAGCATCCTTCTCACTTTTTTCTTTATTAGTAAATTTTTGTACTGAAACATCACAAACATTCCTCAGGCTAAAGATTTTGTTCTGGAGGAACTGATTATCTTGATGTAGTTCATATTCCCATACTTATTAATTTGATTAGTTATTTCACTGAAAATCTGCATGGTCACTTCATAAACCACTCAGTAATCCTAGCAGTTCCATGTGGGAATTCTCAGGGTTTTGTTGGTTCAAAATTAACTCTCAAAGCTTGAATATTTATAATAAAAGAGAGGCAATTTCTACAGTACCTACTGTCTGTCAGAGTGATTTCTGCCCTCGAACACTTTAGAAAATAATCCTTAATTGACTGTCTTGCTGGGGCTTGGACAGTGCCTACAAACCACACAGAGCCATCAGGCATTCTTTGAGTTAATGAGAGGAGCATGATTTTGCAGAGAAATTCAGAGTTGGAGCCTAATTTTAGAAGTTTTCAATCACTCTCCACATGTGTCTTTCCCTTCCTGAATAAAGGACTCTGCAGAGATCAGTCTTGCCAGCTAAAACCAACTGTGGGGATAACCTTGTGAGGCTAGTAAATTGCATAGATATTTTTTATACATTTTAGGGAATGCCTTTTCCCTTCTATTTGAAATCTATCTATCATGATCATAAGGCATTCATTTTAGGACTGCTGGGAATCAATGTGTGTATTTGGAAGCTGTATTTTTACTGTTTGTATGACACTGAAAGAACATAAAACTGATTTCGGTTGTCCTTTGGAATTTCTCTATCTGCAAGTGATTTAGACTTATAGTAAAATTTTGTCTAAACAATTTAGCTTTAATCAATATTTTCCCTCCTGAGCTAAAAGGTAAGGCTACAAATTTGAAATCGATTTTTTTCCCCCCTTCTTAGTATTATGTGAGGTTGCATAGGGTGCTAGAGTGCTGAAGAGACAATGTGCATTTGGTTTTGTTGGTTTGTTTGGATTTGGTGGGGGATTTTTCTTGGCATTTTTTGATGTGTGTTTGATTTGGGGTTTTTTTCATTTTTAGAAAATGCTGTTGTGTTATTTAAAGCATGGAGAAATGTTTCTTTTTGCTATTCTTTTTAAGCAAAAGAATTCAGATGATGGTAAAATTAAAAAGAAACACTTTCCCAAAATGGCAGGAGAAGATAGGAATGGTAATAAATAATGTTCTCTGTTTCCAAAAGCCCAAACCTTTCTTTCGTGATATTATTGATATGTGTTTCTTAAGAAGTAAAGTTTATCCTTAGTTAATATGGTTTCTTTCCAAACACTGAGAATGTGAATAGTCTTTTCATTTATGTTTTGAAGTTTGCTCTTTTCAATGCCAATTCAGTGAGCATTTTTTTGTTCCACAGAAACTGCAATCGTATGCCCATGCTTATTCCCACTGTGCCTCAGCTCTCTTTCATTGTTTAACAGGGTCTGAGTTATTTTAACCTCAATGAAGCAAAAAAATAATATGCAACTGTCTTCCACATTTTCATTAAAATTATTCAATTATAATTTCTTTCATCATTGCAGTATCATTTGCAAACACATCTGAAATATCTATTCCTATGTAAATGTATCTTTAATTATTAACATGTAGATGATTCACATATTTGCAGCATATTTCAACTGATTTATTATGGTTTTGTAGCATAAGTAAATGAATACCATCAGCTTCAGTATTTTCACAGCACTATTTGGCTTATTTGGCTATGATTTTTTGGTTAGCCTTTGCAATTCCTTGCAATCTCTTGCAATCCAAACTCCAGTGAGCTGAGTAACAGTAGACCTGCTGGACAACTGATTGCTAGCTAAAAAAGAAAGAACAGCAATAAGAGGAGCAATGAAAATATTGCAAACTGATGACTACTGTTTTTTTCCATTTCTACTTTATAGGGTATAGCAGCTTTGTATAAAAAAATAGGATAACTAAAGTCTGCTGAAGTACCTTCTGAATATTCCTGCACTGAAGTACTTGCTGAAATTTCCTGTACTGAACCACTCAGGCTGTTTCAAGAACAAAGCTCACATTTATTCTTTCCCTTATCCATCTTTTCAGTGCCAGGTAGCAGCTATGATGGTTCATAGCCAGGCCATTCCAATAAAAATTGCTTCATCAAATGGAGGAACTTAACCATGACCTAGCTCAGGGAAGTGGATTAGGTGATATCTATGAGGGAAGAGAAAAAAAAAAAAGAAAAAAACCGCAAGGACTTCATGCACACCCACCAGGTCTACACCAGGATCCTTGTCCAGGACCACCCAGAATTGTGTTTGTGTTTCACAACTGGATTCTTGGCCTAGTGCCAGGAGTAAAAAAGGATGAAAGCATTCTCGTGGGGTTAGTTTGTATCACTCTATCAATAAGGACTGTTATAGCTGTGAAATGCGTTAGCTAATTTCAAGGCTGGAAATAAAAAGGATGTCTCATTGACACTTTGTAAATGAGCCACACAATGCAGAAAGAAACCTTTGTTCCATCTAGCTCCTAAAAGCTCTTTCTCAGGCTTTTTTTGGGCTCTGTGGTATCTCATTGCTCTCTGTTGTGTCACTTGAGAGCAGCCATACTCAGTGAGCCAAAATAGATACTCTACAATCCTTCACAAGAACTGCCCACTAATTTCCCTGTAAATAACACAAAAAAAGACATGCTTGATTTTAAGTTTTATATTGCTGGCTTCCATCAATTAGCATGACTGCATTAGCAATACAGAGACAGTAGAGAAGATGGGGAGCAGAGAGGAATTTTCTTATCTGATGTGATTTTAAATTTGGTTTCATATTCACAAAAGAGAAGGGATGCAGTTGCAAATTTAAGAGATTCCTTACATCCCCTCTCAGTTGCCCAGTACAGGTCATGCCTTTCTTCTAAAATGTTAGAGAAGGGAGAACTTTTTGACTAGAGGGGAAAGGTTCTCCACCCTTTCTAGATCTAATTTTTCTAATTTCTGTTAATTTGAGGTGGGTTCAAAAAGATAAGGGCTTGAGAGAACATGTATTTTCAGAGATGATATCTTGGGTTAAGAAAGTGCAGTAACATTAATACATTAATACTACTAGCAAGCAGAGTGCAAGGCCTCACATTCCTTTTTTTATCTCTGCATGGTGTATAATTTATAATGATTGTTATGCTCTCTCTACGGTTGTATAATATTGTTCTTTATGATATTTGGATACTAGTTTGGCTCCAGGCAGTGACTACAATTGAGTAAGTTTGTGTTGATATAGTTTAAGATGAAGAAGAAAATTTGACTTAGTGCTTTTTTTCATGTATGTAGAAAGTTTTACTTCAGATAAAATGATTGGAATAAGAAATTAGTTGATAGACTTATGTCTTAACAGCTCTCAAATGTGATTTCATTGCCCTGAATTTTTCTCATTTGTACATTGTGAAATTTATTTATATTTATATACCACGCTTTGCCATGTAGTACAATTTGCAATGTAAAATAAGGGTAAAATTTCTTGGGATGTCTTGTTAACAATTTTGATATACATGATAAAAACTAATTTCCAAGTTAATTGTGACTGAAAAAAAAAATCACAATTTTCTCCATAAAAAGCATGAAAATTTGTTTTTTTCTTTTAAATTACACAGTTTAAAATAATTGCAATACCCAGTCAAAGTAGAACTTGTTCTCTAAAAATTGTGTTCTTACAGTATTAGTTCATATATTCTATATTACTCTTGTGAGCTAAAAATTTTTCACCACTTAATTGACAAATTCACAGTCTGAATTAGATGTGAAACATTAATGATGAATCTCTATTTTCTAGAGTATCACAGTATCATCTAGGTTGAAAAACATTTCCAAGGTTTTTGAGTCCCACCTGTGACCACATTGTCAACTAGATCAGAGCACTAAGTGACACATCCTATGCTTCCTTGAAAGTCTCCAGGGATGGTCACTCCATCACCTCCCTAGAAAGACAGTTACAGTGCCTGAAAACCTTTGCTGTGAAAAAAATCTTTCTGGAAATAAGAAAAAAAAAAAATCTTCCTTTGTTATTTGCAACAATGGATTTTTTTTGGTACCTGTTTTTACGCATTTGTAAAGGTATCTGTATGTACTTGGCAGGCAGGAACTGGGCAATTATTATGAGAAGAAAACAATAGTTAAAGAACATATAATGGTTTTGAGCTTTGAGTTGAAATTATGGAGTCACCCTAGGCAAGCTGGCCTTTGAAAACCATCTTCATTTTCTTATCTTCCAGTTTCTCAAGATGAAAGTGAAAACATTGTGAAAAAATCCATTAAAGTGGAGTATTCAAATGCTCCCATTGTGGGAGACCTCAGCTCTATGAGGAGTATTGTGTGTGTTCACTGCTGCAGCATCTCAGTGTCTGATGCATACAAATCAGTGAAACCTGACCTCACCTTTTACTGTCACCTTTTGTGCCCCTGTGGGAGATCCATTGTGTGGTAGTCCTGGGGTAGGACATTTTACAACCCCTTTAAAGCATCGGCTGTAGGGAATTTAGAGCACATTTTTCTAGTTTATAATATATCTGTGTACCTGTGTATCTGTGAAGTTGCACAGTTGGAACAGCTCTGCTATTTATCCCTTAACATTCCATACTGAAAGTAAGACTGGGAAAAATGGGTCTGTCTGTATGTAAATATAATGAAAATGAAAAAGCTGATTTTCTTGTGATGCAGAGGCTCAAAGTTATGCAGCAATGAATGAAGCACTCTGCTGGGCTCCTTCCTTAGGGCTATTTTAGCAGATTAAGCAAAGTCTAGTAGAGTGCAGTCATTTGTGCTGCTGAGCTGTGAGAATGATTGCTAGCCTGCTTTTGGCTCCTGGTGTCAGGCACTCTCCCAAATGATTCTGGGCATGGTGTGGAACTTTAGACATTCCAGGAACTACTCACAGTAAACAGTTTGTACATAATCAATTTTTTATTTTTTTGGGTAAGAGTTTAACAGTGACAATAACTCTTCCACACCAACACTATGACTGTTCCTGGGATGTTTAATTCCTTGGTTTAAACACAGACCTTGGCTGCTGATACTAAAAGATATGATTCAAGCGTTTTGATCTTATCTAGAAAGCAAAGGGAGGATGAAATGTAAAGATTTGTAAACTACTCAGAAAATTTCCAGTCAAGTATTCCAGTTCTGCTTTGCAGTATATTCCTGTAAATCTGCCTCCTGTTAGTGGGGTTTGGTACATCAGTATGGGGATTCATAACAATAATGTTAATGCTAAGGCTCAGCAAGTTGGGTTCTTCCAGGTATGAGACATGAATGAATTATATTATTGACTTGCCCTTTTCTAGCTTTATTTTTCACCCTGTTCCCTAAAACTGTGAACACTTTTTCTAAATGAAACATAAAACCAGGAGTTTACCAAATTCTGTGGAGTTAGGGATGGATTTTTAGGAGTGGGAAGTGTTAGAATCACGAATAGTTAGAATTCATAGTGGAATCATCTCCAGGATTTGATAGTCTGTTTCTAGCAGACATAGAAGAAAAAGGAAGATTTCTCCCTGGGATCTCCAGGATTTTGGTTATATTTTATTTCATTGGTTTTCAGCCTTTACTTAGTGAATCTGTAGGTGCTTAAGGAAAACTGTCAGTGAAAAAAACCTATAAAATATATAAATGTATTCTATTGTAATAAAAAATGTGGGTCTATTTGTCAATGTAGATTCTGAAGTTTTATGTCTCTAGAGCTGCAGTTAGATGCTGTCTGTAATGCTAAGGTATCAAACTTTCTGAGAAACAGTAAGGAGTTAAAAAAAAAAGTAATTATTGCTGCTAATGACATGGATAGAGTTTTAAATATTTGCGGGAACCAGATGAAAATTCCACTTACATTCATATGCACTTAACTTTACCAAGCTCATGCTGTAGTATTTTTCTACCTTATGTTTATATTTTTAATAATACAGGGCCTGTATATGCAATTTTTTTGGTGACTTGATGTACTTGTTCCAGCGGATATGTGGCTAATTTGTATTAGTGTGAAATGTGAAGGATTTTTAACCTGTTTAGGAAAGAAGAACAATTTGCTCTTGCCATTCAGCCATTGACACAGAAATAGGTAGCTGCTTACTTCTGATGCTAATCTATTTGAAGACTTTTTTTACCTTTTCTATCATCATACCTGTCCTTAATTTTATAAAAACCATTAATGTCACACAGAAGATTCAAGGATGGATAGGAACAAGATTAAATAAGGGTTACTGTTTGACCACAGTTTAGCTATACACAGTAATTTTTCTGCATCACATTACAATTTTTGTAGAACTGTGATTTTAGTAAAACTGCTGGAGATACAGAAAATATGTTGTTCAATTCATTATCTTTCCATTTCATATTTATAATAAAATAAAAGTAAAGTAATAACAGTGCGCCTAAAAGTACTTCTCATGTGATTTTAGGATTACATCCTCCAAATTATAATGTGAAATATAGACTGCTGGTACCCAGCTCCTTTGAGTTCCCATTTAGTTTGCATATTTCAACACTGATACTATAGTACTAACTTAGAAAATAAAAATTTCAATAGTTACTAGGTTCACAATTCCATCAGGTCTAGAATACATTAAGATATTTTTTGAAGTCTTGAGCTATACTATAAAATCGTAGTCTTTTGAATATCAATTTTGTATGGGTCTTTTTACCTTTTGTTTTTCACATAACACTTAAAAATAATAGGATTTTAAAAAATGAAATTAAGGGATGTTTCCTACAACTTTGTGTTCTTCCCTTCCCTCTCCCCACCACCTTGCTAGACTTGTATTTTAAATGAATTTGGTCTTTCTGTTTTGTAGCTCAGTGGGCAGAAATAGCAAAATCCCAGGGAAAAAGCACTGTGAGTGTGTATTTCTTTTGCAGACTTCAGTGCGGCAAAATTTGATTTTGATATATGAGCGCCTAATCTGATATTTTAATAACAGTAGAAATATTCTCATTCATCACAGGAACAGGCACAGATCCTGATGATTTCAATGGGACTTATGGGTGCTTCATACTACCCAAAGTACCATCTCTGAGTAAGGATTAAGGTTGTCATCATCCTTAGTCATTGTAGTTCAGCTGTCACCATATTCCAGTTATTCTAGCCTCATTTTCATATTTTCTAAGATTTAGGATGTTGGTCTTTTAAAAAGTCTGAACTTTTGAGTTTTCTTCTGAAGTAGTTATTTTGGTTTTTTTGCCAGGTATAAGTGAATCATCACAGTAAGGCAGAGATATGTTGACTTTGACTTCATTTTTCTTAGCTGTTCTAATAACTGTATCTCAAAAATGTACTGAGCTAAGCCTCATTTGGCATTTCCTGTTTTGCTGCAGCTGTCCCACATACACCAATGTCAACTGAACTCAGGAGAACATAATCTTCATGTTGTTTTACACGTATAAAACGTATTCTGTCTCTACTGCTGCAGATAAAATAGTCAAGAAAACACGTTTCTTATTAGATCTTATTGATTTATGCATCAAATAGTTGCAGACACTTGTATACATTACCATCCACTATTTGCCATCTTCAGTGCAATCTGTAGTTCATACAACATCTAAGGCCACCTCTTCAGCTCCCCTTATCTCCCTTACCAAAAGGACAAGGATTCCAAAGGACAAGGCCCTTACTACTGAGGAATCAGCTTTTCCCTTAGGCTAGGTCACTAGCCAAAGACAAAAGCAACCCTCCCTGCTCATTAGAACTTGCTATGAGGTCCTCACTTAAGAATTTACAGATCCTCAGGTGATATTTAGAATAATTTTCTTTGTCCTATTATTTTTCTTCTAAATTGGCAGTTCTTGTTCCTTTTTGAACAAACATGGCTACCCCACAGTTTCTCTGAGAGCACAACCTGTCTGCTTGCTAATATTCCCATATTATTCACAGTAAAATATTTTGTGATAGAACATGTGTGGCATAAACTGCACAAAATAAAGCACACACATGCTATGCAGTGTGTGCCTTACTGCTGAAAGTCTGAAAGGAGAAAGCAATTCTATTTCATAGCATCTTTTTTATCTGAAGTTGCTTGTTTAAAAAAATTAAATATAGCTGCCTAATCCGTGGATATAATATTCTTGAAGTGAAAAAAGTCACATCATCACCACTTTAATTATGTTAATGAGAAAAATTATGAAGAAAACATCTTGCGATAATTAGTCCCAATTTAAATCCTGGTTGCCTCACACTAAATTTGAACTGTGGTAAATACAAATTTGAAGAAAAGTGGCTAATATTCTGTATGAACTTTAATAAACATAAAAATAACAAGAAAATAGGACAGAAAAATTAGTCCCAGTCAACTGAACTCTTTCAGTGAAGAGTAAGTGCTATGTGGGACTGAATATGCAAAAAACTATGCCTGTTCTTGTTTGAGCGTGCAACAGAGAAGCCCCAGAAGAGAAGAAATGTACAGCTAATAATGCAACATCTGTACAAAACATACTGGAGAGGCTCAAAGTACATGAAAAAGGAACCTGTAAGAATCAAAATGTAACAATCTAAAATCTAGTGAATGCATCGTTAAGGGATTAATGTTAAGGAACTCACCAGATAAGCTTGCCCTTGACATTGTGGATTGCTGGGATTTCATGCAAAAAATTTCATTCTTAGTTTCCCTATTTCTGCTTGTGACTTAAACACTGCTTTCATTTTGGAAACCCACTCTCTAGTCCTTAGACATATATTTGATTCCTTAGGCCATTTGATGCTCAAGTATTTCATTTGTTTCCCAGAAACTTCATTTGTTTCCCAGAACCTATCTAAAATCTTGAGGAGTGCTGTCTCTGGGTAATAGATGCTTGCTAGGAAGATGCTTCCAGGTTCCCAGGTCCTTCTCAATGGGATTAATGGTTACCTAGCTCTGATAATTCAGCTAAAGTTTTAGTTGCCAGAACATAAACCATCCTTTTAAGGTGGACAAGGTGGTAGGCAAAACCATGCCTCCAGGAGAGAAATAGCCATGTATGACTCTGTAGCCCTATAGACAAGTGAGTTTGCTGGGAATCTATATATGATTTAGGTTTCTATCTTTTTTTCTCATAGTCTTAATGCATTAAGTATTAAATAGTGTTTGCTATTAAAAATACTAATTTCCAATTTCCACTCTCCTACACTTGGACAACGTTCCTCACATATATCTGGGCTACTCTACATCTTTGGACTTGACATGTTTATGTTTTGTTTTAGAAGTGTGAATTTGTTTTATTTCTGCTTTCAGCTGAAAACTGCTTTCTCCAGAACTTGATGTGCAGCTCACCAAATTGTCTAAAAAGACACGTTAGACCCACAGAAGAATTGGATTAATTTTGTAATGCAGGAATTTAATTAACTTCACATAAGAGAACAAGCCAATCAGTTCAGTACTGCACATTTTCCTTGTCTTGGTAACTGGTATTATGTATTGTTCCTGGCTTCTCATTCTATGGATTTTAAGTGAAACATAGCTGCTGAGTCATAATGAGTTAGAAGTCATTAAGCTTAAGTAATTAGTAACTGTTGGAAGAGTAAAAGACTGAGGACTAAGCAATGTATTTCTGTTAAATAATAAATTTTCGAAAAGTCGCTCTGTTGTTCTCAATAAATTTGTGAGCAAAAAAAATGACAATCCATATTTCTGAGCTATTGCTTCAGATGGTCTGGAAAGTGTTGTTGCAGCAACTGTCTTATGCCATATTGCAAATAAAATTTGCAACTTGTTATTGCTGAAATGCTAATAAATAAATAAACTCAAAAAGTATTTGATGGATTTTTTTTGGGAGATTCAGGTGCATATTGTGGACACACGTGGACATGAAATACTATGTATTTATCCTAGATATCTTAGGGAAAAAAATAAAAAGATACTAAAAGAACCAGCTCCTGGAAGAAATGGCTTTTTGTGAAATTAAAAATATTCCAGAGAGATCACTTCAAGAACCGGAGCAAATTAGAATAAGTTTTCTCTGACAAACAATGAATGCTAGATGTTTTAAGTAAGTTTCTTGCTGCAAGAGATTCCAGGAGACAGAATTATATACTATTTGGCCTTTCAGATATCACATATATCTAAAAAAATAAAACCACAAAAAATTGAAGAAGATCTCAAGCCTCCTGGAATAGTAGAAAAAAGTTGTGTGGGAAGGAATGTCACAAAACAAATTTGTTTAAGTTTAGACAAACTGCATCAGTATAGGTGATATATATTGTTACAGGAATTTATTGACCATTCTTATTAGTTTTTTATAATATTACCTCTTCAGCACTCTAGAAAACCATTTTGTCATTAGGAAACTGAGAAGATTAGGAACAAGCTTTTCTCATGCTTGGGTAAAACTACAGTTCAGTCTAAATATTGGACAAGACTGGCATTAGACTGCTCAATCACAGAATACAGTCCTTAAAGAAGTGGCAGTGAACGAGGATCACTCCTGTTCACACACTTGGTGAAGATATGCATATATCCAGTGCTCTGAGCTAGTGGCATAGGGACACTTTGTCAATATTGCTACGGTAAATGTTGAAGTGAAATGACAGATTTTCCTCTTGGGACTCCCATGAGAAACTGATGTGTAATCATTATTGAGACTTAATTTCTTTCCTGCTCTTAGCTGGAGGGAATGTGAAGCTCAAAGCCAGAAAGGAATCTGCAGTCTGACTGAGAGCAGGAGATTTGCCTGTAACTCCCAGAATGTGACTTGAATCTGTTTGCAACCTGGAAGATGCTGCTCATAGTTTTTGTTACAGTCCAATGGATTCATCAATGTATTGTCTTCCTTATGCCTTTCTTTGACAGATAAATATGATCAAATGCAGGGGTTAGCATCAGGGAAGATGATCCCAAGACTTAATCCTATCCTATAAAGACAGGACTTCTTAAATAGGAACAGTGTGATCTACCCAAAGATCTGACTGAGAAAAAAACTAAAATATGGCAAGCAAAAGATGGCTGATTTGTGTAGAAAAAAGAGATGATAGTTGGACATAAAGGAAACTGCTAAAAAATTTTGGACAAAGTGATCTGTTAACTGGGAAGAACTGTGACAAGAAGGAGATGTGTCAGTGGGGAAAGGTTGGCATAATATGGCACATAAAATGTGCAAATTATCATCTTTACAGTTGCAAAATCTTGGGTTCTGACAAACTTTAGGTGAAGCAATTCCAAAGGAGGTAAAAAAAATCAGGATGACTTGGTAAGGTGACATGACAGAAATGTGGAGAGTGGGATGAATATTAGAAACCAAGTTAAATGTAATATGGCAGTTTTCAGCTTCCAGAAGATGTTTAGGTACATATAATAGTTATGTACCTTGTCTTTCCTCCACAAAATATGAATGATAGACTTATTTTTCATGAGGAAAGAGGTGTTCAAACTGTTCTTCCCAAACATCCTCTTCTCAAGATGTAGAGCTCTCCTGAGTCCAGCACAGTCTCACAATTGGCCTGAGATCTCAGACCTGTAATCACATTTTGACGGTCTATGATCTCCTGATAGAACAACAGCATTGTTTATGCTCAGTCATATGAGACAGTAATGCATAGTAAGGAGCAAGGCAGGAGAAGAATAAGATAAATACTAATTTAGAGACAATCCTTTTCTAGACTCTGTGGTGTGTCTTTCAACCCAGGTCAATTTGTCCAAGGTACAAAGAAACTGAGTATTATTTATAAGCTATGCTAGAGATCCTTCCCATATAACCTTATTCTGAAGGCATGATAAATACATATCCCTGTGCAGACACTGAAAACCTATTGCTCAGCAAATTTCCCTGAACAGTCCTGGAGCTTTGATCAAATCAATCAAGAAAAGACTTCTGTAGGTTTTGTTCTTTTTCTTTTTTCTTTTTTTAAGTTGGGCAAGAAGTTGCAGAGGAAAAGGAATAAAAATGGAAAGCATCTTGGCATTAAGAAAAAGCATGTGCTTTTCACCTTTAATGTTCCTTGCAGCTTTCTGTTTGGAAAGGTGATTCCAGCTTTCAGTAATGCTTTACTGTATAGAAGCACTGAGTGCTATCCTAGTCAAACTGTCCTGAGTCTTGCCATGTGGCCTTTGTTTGGTGGAATTAAATAAATCACAATATGTCCAGGAACAAATGACAGGGAGTTTAACATACCAATACAGTCAAACTAAAATTTCAGACAACGATTTGAAGTAATGAAAATACTTCTGCTTTCAAAGACTAAGAGGGGTTAAAAAACATCTGTAGAATTGATGCTTTTAAATAAATGCCACCAAGATATTTCCATAATAAGAATTCCTCAGTGTGTCCATACATACACTTTTTCAATATTTCAGGAAAATCTTTTGAACTCTGTTTAATCTCTCATCTGGCATGTAACTCAGTGCTTGCTTTTCTGAACATGAGTGGGCATCATGCTTGATACCTGTTCTTGCTTGATACTTACTCTCAAAAACTACCCATGGGTAATTAATATTTTCACTAGAAGCATTTTGTGTATGTTCAGCATAGAAAAAAGATTGTTTTCTTTTTAAGAGTTCTGATACATCACACATTGCTTAAAGAGGATATTTTCAGATGGAGTAAATGTGTCATGTAATGAAACAAAATGTGTTATGAAAGGAGCTACCACTGAAGCTTTTCTTGCAGAAATATAGTGTAAATTTGATTTCAAATAGCCTGTCCTTTCCTCCTCTTGACAGATAGCCCTCGAGATTCAGGTAGTTCTCAGAACATTCAATTAAACAGGATTCATATTGCTCATCATTAGCTTTCCTCTGTGCTGATTTTCCATTGTGAGCTCATAAATGCTATCATTAGAAGAACCTTTCAAAAGAGGTTACAGTTTTGAAAGCATTTAATTTGCTTTTCCGGATGGATTATTACTGCTGTCGTGTTATCAACCAGCATAAAGAATCATGCATTGGGTGTACTTAGCATCAAGCTGTTTAACTAAGATTACTCTTGTTAGAGATGCACTGTGCATAATATTCTGCACCAGGTAATGCAAACCAAGAAGCAATAACCACAGTAGCCAAAACAATGTATAGAAGCTTTTGTATCTTTGCTGATTTTTCAATTTCAGTGCACAGATCTGCTTCCAACGAACTTAATCACAGAATTATGAGCTTTTTTTAAAAATTCACCTAAAAGGTATTTTTTTTTGTCAGGCATGGAAAGAAAACTCATTTTCTTCTCTTTTTTTTCTCAGACTTTATTATTTCCAGTTAGTAGACTGAAATGATTGCTTCTATCTCTTGGGTCTAATAAAGCAATTTGGCTCTTTAATGGGCCTTGTTAGGGTTGAAGACCAATGTCTTTCTGGTATTACTTTTTGCATTATTGGTGCACTACCTGCTGAGTCACCAGCACAGAAACCAGAGGTTAATTTCACTTTCACTAAATGAAGCAGATAATCAGCCATCAGAGGATGACTCCTGTACTGTAAATAAGTCTTGACAAGCTGAGGGACAGCACTGTGAATCACTCAGCCCTCTTCACACCATCTGTCCACAAATTAAGACAAAGTAAGGATATTAGTTCAGTACATTTCAAAAGCTCTACTGACAAACCCACATGGACATTTTTAAATGGCAATGAATAACTAAAACATTTTGTTAGTATTTCATTGAGTCATGTCTTACAGTTTTTAGTTATGAAAACTTTTCCAACAGTGACTGTTTGGAAAGTGTCTTGACCAGATGTACAGCTAATGACTGTCAAAGCAGATTAATTCCAAAGTATTTTGCTACAGAGTATTTTTTACTTAGGTTGAAAGTGGTATGGCACAAGCACCTGATGGCCAATCTGTTAGATATACCAGAGATGTTACATGGAGAATAAACTTCCAGCTAATGGGGATGCTGTTACATGGTTTCAGGGGCCAAAAAAATTATTGAAAAATAAGAACTCACCAGAATAATGAATGGTGGAAAAAAATCTTGTATATTGCTGAATTGAGACTGTATCTTATCTATTTCACTAAACCCATGTGACATGAAGGCAGAGCAGTGTTTCAATTGAATTTACACTAAATCACACCAGCTTGCAATGGAAATAGGAATGGATTTTTTTGCAAGAGAATTAGTTTTATAGATACATTTTATTTATTCATTACATGATATATCTATTCATGTGCAGATCTTATTTTCAAATAAAAGAGAGTTTAAAGGGTTCAAAGGTCAAGTATGTATTAGTGACTAAAGCATAAAAATATTATGGAGTTATTCTAATAATCTTCAAACTAAACCCTATGAAAACAGGAAATCCAGAACTGGAGTCAGAATTAAAAGAAATGGTGGCAGAAACCAATTTTCATTTTTCCCTGGAACAGGGATATCTACAAGGCTATGAAATAACTACAGATTAATGAGTAATTATGCTTCCATATCTAGATTAAGCTAAAGAGCTTTTTAAAGAAAGTGTTTTAAATTTTCCTTCTTCATTAGAAGACAGAAATAAAATTAAGCATCTAAACAGAATTTAGCAAGAAACTTAATTTTTTTCATAATGGTTTTGTAAAATATCTTTGAGTTTGTAGATAGTAGGATCATAATTATCCACTTTAATGGGTGCTTGGACATCTAGTTTACCTCCTGTCACCTGAATTGAGATGTCATAATCAACAGCTGGATCCTATACATAGGATACAGCTGTGGACATACAGCTCTGTGAGAATGGAGCAATTCCCTTCAGTCATGTGTGCCTCTGCACTTACTCTATGGGGATCAAAGGTAACTGGCACAAATTAAGGAGCTAATTTTTCATCTGCTAAGCTTAGATGAGATAGGAGCCACCTACGGTTCAGAGAAGTACTTTCCAAGCATTTTTAATTAATGTTGATCAGATTCTCATTACAACCAGAGCACTGTCCCTTAATTGTGTTCTCAGAAGAAAACCCATGCAGAAAGTGAATGAAGTCACAATAGAGTTTTGGACTAGGTTATTGATGAAGTTTTTTTCTATGAGAAACTTTTATATTATTAATTGCAGTCATCTATCCGGTTTCATTCTTAAAACCTTCCAGTAGGCTTGTGATATGGAAAGATGTAAGAGGTGTACAACGTTAAAACCTGTAGGATTCTTGAATGTTAATTGATGAAATGTATTATTAAATCAATCCACAGTATCAATACAAAGTAAATTATCAGATTAGAAATCATTGAAAATAATTTTTAAAAGGCGAATTTGGCCTGTGTTTAGTTATTGCCAGGTTTCTGTTCTTTGCACTGAAGCATTTGATCCTGCTGACTTCCTGGAACCTGGCATCTGTTCTCATTTGGCAAACTGATGAGTCATACACCAGTAGGTTTTGGTTTTGATCCAGGCCCGGGTGAACTGAACCTCTGTAATCATTTATTTAATGTCATCCTTGCTGACAGCACCTTCTAGTAGCTAAGTGTCTGTCTTCATTCCTATTATTTTCTGTTGCAGCATTCTATATAATCATCAAAGCTAAGATTCATCACAGTTGGCTCTAGAGAGCACATTTTACTGAATTCAAGAGTTTAAGGTGAAGCAGAATTAAATGGTTGGGCAGAGAAGCTATGAAACTGCTCTTTGATTATTAGGATATTGGAAAGAGAAGACATGAAATAGAACGTGTTAGAAAGAGGTGGCTAAATTGGGTTTAGTAATGTTTACATAGACTGTGCTTAAACAAAGTTATTTTGCCTATAATATTGCCTAAAATTTCCTTCTTTTGGATAAAAATTGACCTTAAATTACATATTTCAGCAATACAAGATGCAGGTTTTTTTAGTGTAAAATGAATTTTTAGAATATATTCACTTTGTTTTAAAGGTGAGAATCTGAAAGAACTGGTTTGGTAAAGCCCTGTTTTTAGCAAAATAAGAATATGAAGAAGAAAAAACAGTAATGAAATTATAGATCAAAAGTACTCAAAATAGCTCAGTTGAATTGTTTTTGAAGATTCTTCTGATTATTTTTATTTTTAGTAGCTTAGCTGATCACAGCAAAAGAAATGTACTCCCCCGGCTTAAAAACATTGGCTAAAGAGGGTGTTTAATTGAAAAAGCTTGTTTTGCTTACTTTCTCTCAAATAAGTCTCCACAACAATTGCTCCAGAAAAAATCTTATATAATTTACTGATGGGGGGGGGGTGTATGGAACCCTCTCTCCTAAACATCAGCAGCTGGGGTTCTGATTCCCATTAGAAGAAAGGTTGAAAGAGCAATGTGGCTGGTTTTAGCTGGTAGAGGGCCATGATGTTACATGTGTTTCCTATCTGAAACACAGAAGTGAGAGAGGTTCCTTGGAAATGACTACAGTCTAGTTTATCTTGAAGAAAAGGAAATTAAATTTATTCTCTAACGTCTAGAGCTTTTCCTCTAGTAAGTTACTCCTTTAGTAACCTTTCTGAAATTATGAATGCTGTTATTTAATGTTTTAAGTTTTCATGTAGTGTTTTCTAAATTTAGACTAAGAAGTAATGTACAAGTTCTAGGTTATTCTTTCTTAAAGCTTCTCACTGCTCCATTTTAATGATAAACTGATATTCAAGAAATAATTCACTCTTACACAGCTAAACTTATTTTTAGTAAGTGTTATTTGGGATCTGCAAGCTAAAGTAGTTTCTTGTAGATTTGAACTTATGCAGCATAGTCTGTAGATTGGAACTTCTGTAGAGTCTCTCAATACTGACTGGAGAGAAAGAGCTTTATAATAATTTTACTTTTCTTTATTCTCACACTGTTAGTTGTAATCAATTTTACTTTGAACTGTGTTGATACTACACAAAAATGAGCTCTCTCTGAGAGCAGAAGAAAACCTTTAAAAGCATGTAACCATGAAGGGCATTCTGACAGTTTTCTAGTACTTTTCTCTCTCTTCCCTTTTTATTTTATGCTTCCTTGGACTACCAAGATGAAACAGAAGAGGTTTAAAATAATTTAAAACTTCATTTTGCATGCAAACAGCGAGCTCATTACCATGGACAAATACCAGCCTTGTTTGCTTTGAGGAGTGTCTGTTACTATGACTTTGAGGAGTAGCTGCTTGATGGCCCTCAGAGCATTGTGCATGCCGTTTTTCATTTGGCATAAGGCTTCAAGACACATTAGAAGGACTGCTCACATTCTGTTTGGAAAAGCCTGATCAAAACGCAAGTTCTTTTTTATTTATTTTCTGGGTATTCGGGACTGCTTGGCTCTTATTCCAAGCAGACCTTACCTAGTATTGATATCTTGTTGGTACTGTGATGTGGCCATTAAATACATTTAAGCTGAGATAACAAGTGCAAGCCTAGAAGAGACAAAAGGACCACAGAAGAGCACGGGATGGACTTTGGGAGGCTCACTGCACTTTTGTTCACATAGCAACAAGTATCTACAACCTCTGATGGCAGACCAACAGGGAATATTGGGAACTTCAGCTGTCAGATTTGGCAGTCATTCAAGCAGTGTAGACAAAAGGGGTTTGGTCCTTTCAAATGGTCATTTTTACTAAACACAAACTTAAATTATTTCTCCCTTAAATTTGCTTACTCTGAGGCATGTACACTACCTCTCTTCAATGAGCAGTGATTTCATTCATCAAATAACTTCCAACAATCATCTTTTCTCATCAATTAAATATTTCTTTGACTTATCCTGGTTTTATTAATGAGACATCATTTTCTTTGAACTGTATTTTAAGTGCCTAATTTTTTTTCATGCTTTTCCTCATTCTTGGAAAAAAAATCCTTCATCCATGCATTTGAATGGAATAGCAGTATTTTCTGTACAATAATATCAGAAGCATCTTAGGAACTGCTACAAACTGTTGGCAAAATTGAGACACCCTCAGGAAGTCAGTAGCTGCTGTGACACACAGGCAAGAGACACAAAGTATTGGAGGTAGCCCTGTAGTCTTCTGGGGATGTTCCATTAAGTGACTATTAGGCAGTTCTTGATCAGTGATTTACAGATCTCCATGCAGAGAAATGCAGTGGAAAGCTGTGCCTTAGAGCACCTTTTCAATTGGCACATACATATAGTTTTCTTACTAGGTATACTTTGTGGAGAAATGTTAAAATGCATCATTAACAACGGAGGAAAGCAATGTGATTACCAAAGTAGCAGTCACATATGCAAAGTACTTGTTATTTAGTGGAAGGGAAAAGGATAATTTCTCTTTGAAAGAGAAAAAAAAAATCCTAGTCCTATTCCCATCGCACCAAAGTGGAATTATGGCTTGGGAAAAGCTTATACTGCTAGAGTTCAAACATTTCAAGGCCTCTCTCTGGATGCCTTTATAGCTCATCTTTCAGGTGTTAGGAGGTTAAGTTCTCCAGCCTGATTTGCTGTGAAAATTACTTATTGCCAACAAGAACGGTTGATAATGGATAAAACTAAATAAATGTTAAAACCAGCTCAAACACAAATATAGAGAAGGACAAATGACATTTTGCACTGCTTCAGAAAAAATGCATAATTCTAGCTCACAAGCAAATCCTGCCCTCTCCATCACATGGACATCTCTAAATGCTGTTTAGTGATGTACAGTTAAGAGAAAATAAATTATATTCTGTGTATCAGAGAACCATGAGGCTCCTGCCAAATGGGTTGTTTGTCCATTTGGAATTTTTATAAACATTTGGCTTTAAGTATTTTGCATAATCTTGGAAGAAAAGGACTTTTCTGTGTTACCACTAGTTATTTACATATGCATTTAAAAGCAAAACTATTTCCTCTCATGGAAAATATCTTAGAAGATATTGTAACATTTCTCATGGCCCTATTGTCAGGGAGCACTTAATGTGGAAATGTGTGTACTCATTCTTCATCTGGTTTAGGACTGAGAGGATTGAGGTTATCATTCTGAGAATACTTTTCTTTCGTCTTTTTTTTCCCCTGAAATATCTTTTAGGCCAGTACCACAATGTTGTAAGTTTGAATTTTAAAGTAATAATGGTCATACTTAATGAAACACCACTTATTATGTTTTGTACTTATTGTTTCTTGTTATATGCAACTGAGGAGGCAGGAAGGACAGAATTCAACTTGAGATGAAGACTGTTAACTGTAGATATCTGTGTTGTGTAAACTTCCTGTCCAGTCAACAGTCAATACATGCAGTGGAACCTAGGGGTTTATTCATCTGGCTAGCTAATAGACATTAACTTTTACATTGAGTTTAATCACATTCTTTAAGCTCTGCTCTTTCTACTGACTGAATATCTAGCAACTGCCATGGCAATTGAAAACACTTAGCTCACCTAACGACATGCAAATTTAATTACCTTGTTTGGTGACTCTTCCCTTCCCCGTTCTTAGTTTTAGTTCTTTCTTATGCTGATATCCATCTGCAGATCACTCTTTAAGATGATGATTGTTGTCCTTCATTCAGGACATATAGAGGCTGAATAATCCACTTAAATCCACTTTCTTGAAACAGTCTAATTGAAGTTTTTGGGTGGAATTTGATTGTTCAGAGAGTCAAATAATCATTTTTGCCAGCTATCCACAGCATTCATGACCTAATGACTTACAGGTACTCATACACTGGCAGTTTCTGAAAGCAGTACAGACAGGGAAGCACTCAAATAATTCAAAATCTGTCAGCCTTTGCTGTTCTTTGGATGGACTCTGACTTTGTAGCACTTAGTTTGTAACCTTATCTCATCCACCACTGTCTCTTCATGTGTCTCCTTTATAGGTTATTTATGTAAAATACTCCCTGTGGTGCCATCTTTGGATCACTAAGCCTATTGCCCGTGAGATTTGCATCACATTTTCAGTTTAAGTTCAGAAAGTATCTAAAGGTGTTTAATTTACCCCTGTTTAGAACATCTTTAGATTCTCATGTATAATCAATATTTAAGTGCTGTTGAAAGGATGATGAGATATGTGCATAAAATTTTATTTGTGAGGTCCACAGATGATGGCATTAATTGACTTGAAAGTTACTTGGAGTAAAGGAGGGAGGAAGGAATCCATATGAATAAGAGAAAAAATGGGGAAAGTAAAATTAAATAAGAAAGAGAGAAGAGAGAAATCTTTTTTCCCTGGTGTCTAGATGGTAAAGTGGCAGGGTCCCCAGAAAAGCATAATCCTCTCTTTCATATCTTTTCCAGTGCAATGGTGTAGCAGGAACTGATAAACATGATCAGTTTTCCTGATAAGCCTTTTTCCCTGTATGGTTTTCCTCAGGACACAGAAAAACTTGCTGTTTTTTTTTTTTTTCCTATTTATTATGCTTTTAGAACTGATGGGAGCATGCCTAATTAGTTACAAGCATTACACACAAATTGGTTTGCTATGTTTTGGGCCTGCATGTTGTTGGGTAATGCTTCTCAGTGATTCTTGACTATTATCTGTAATGTTATTCACTAAGCCCTGTATTCCTGCAGTATAAACTAAAAGTTACAAAACAAGGAATAAGGCAGGGGTAGGGGAGATGATCCTCATGCCAATGGAAGTAGCTTCTCATGAGAATATGCCATTGTTACAACATTAGACTTGGCATCTGCAAGGCCATGAGAATAACATGAGAAAACCAGCATGGGAACAAAAGTAGGAAAATATTGCCACATCAGCTGTAGTCAAACTACAGCATTGCAAATGTAGAGACCTTATCTTTAGGAGGGTTAAGACACTCAAGGCATTGTGCAGTGTAAGTGTATGTGCTTAAAGACAAACACACATATTTAGGTGCACTGAGAAATAGGAATAGTTTTCCAAGTTGAGAACCTTGAAAGCTATATTATACAAGAGGATCAACTGTAGTCAGTTGATGAACTGTATGTGGATGATTATTACATCTCTTTTTCCCCAGAAATTTGAACTTACCACGACTATTGTCAGTACTGTATGAATGGTTGGATGATTATCAAGTCATTATATGGTATCCTCAGTATGTCAGTGGCGTAAATGTCATGTATTTTTGTGGTATTACAGTAAATATGTGTAACAGGAAGTGTACTACTCAGTAAAGATTTATTAGCATCTCACACACCATGTGACAAGGTTTAGTAAGACTACTGAGGTTAAGCATATTATTTAGGTGCACTGCAACTTCCTTTCAGAGGATGATAAAACCAGTAGGGTCAGAGGGTGGGATCACACTGCCCTGAATCAGGGCCAGTGATTCAGAGCAGTTGTTGAGAAGTTTTCTGGTCTAATATAGAGAGACTGGCATTCTCATGGTATGATTTACTGTATCTGAAATGTTGGGTAAAGCACCTGTTGATGCTTATTGCTTTTCAATGAATTAAACAAGGACAAGGGTGGATGTGTAAAGAGGGAGAAAAAGAGGGTGATCTGCAGTCAAAAAGAGGGTGATCTGCAGTCAAATATATTGACATGAGATATATTGACATTTAAGCTGGGTAACACGAAGGAATGCTTCAAGAAATTATTTTAGTAACATACAGATATCTAACACCACTTCTCACACAGCACATTTGGGCAACCATCTAGTCAGGAAGACTAGAAAGACACTGAAAGTGTCATGGACATTGTACTTACTTCATCCATAGTTTAATAGTTTGTGTTTTTCATGATCCCCTGAAATTAGCTTTAATAAGTATAGACAGTCTACCTTGAGTTGTGGTTACCTCTGAATCCTAAACATACACATCATGTTTTTAAAAAGTTATGAAATAAAAAAATCTTTCAAATTACTAGTTATCAAGATTTCCAGCTATCTAATTTTTCACTTTATTGTCCATTTTGTACATCTACCTGGGATGTAACAAATAAAGAATTGTTATGATAATAACATTTCAGGTTTCATTTAAGTTTCTTTTCCTTATTCCTTTCTTTCTATCAACTATTATATAATTCGTATTTCTTCTGAATAAGTAAGTTATCTTTGTGGAAATGTAACAAGCAAAGCAGAGATCATCCCTGAGCAATACTGTTACTTGAACTGTGGAACTTCAGCGATACCACTGTGTTAATATACTACAGTAAGAATAACTGTTTTCAAACATGTGGCACAATTTTAGTCCTTACAGACCTCACCAGACTAGTTTGCTGAACAGGGGCTTAGAAGGACTTCTAAAGGAAAGCCAAAGAGGTAGTTACAGTAGAATTTGAAACTAGTGTCATCCTTTTGGCTCTTTGCTGGGAAGGGTTTCTAGTTCTCCATGTGAATTTCAAGTAAATATGACCGAATGCACATTCTTCCTGTCAAACCTGGCAAAGTTACAGGCATAGAGAAAGTGTTTGTAGAGTAGAATTTTTTTTTTTTAGTTAACCAGAGCAGGCTCCTCTAATAAATTATCATCAATATTTTATTAGTTTTTTATATTACAAAGAAGAAAAAACTACCAGCCTTTAATTAAGGTTCCATCATTTCTGTTGCATTTTAAATTTTTAAATTTTGCCGTAGAGTATCATATTTGCATATTAGTAATTGAATTCCTTTTTACTGTTACACCAGATAATTTCTCTGTTGATTCCATCACTTAACCAAAAGAACATTATATTTTCATCTTTAATTGGCAAAATGCCTCAGGTGAAAATTTTCCAGTTTAGCTTTACATGTGTTAAATACCAACTCCCACTATACTGTGAATCCCATTGCTAAAAAAGACAGATAGATAGACAGTGCCCATTCCTTGAATAAAGGAGATGAACTATTCTTTTGCAGCATATGTCCCTTATTTATTAGAAGGCTAAAGTGACTGAGCAGTTCCAATAACCTCATTGGATACAAAGTCAGGCTAATCTGATGACTACATGTTAAGCCAGGTATTATTCTTGACTTGCTGTCAAAACAGGTACATGGTCCTTCTGACAAAAAAAGAGGATATCTTATTAGGAGGTGAAACGTGCCTTAATATAACATGAATAGATACCATGTGGATGTGCTCTCTCTCTCTCTCCCATTGATTACCGGGGTATGAAAGAGCTTGGCCTTAACTTTTGGCCTTTGGATTGTGTCATGAATTTACCCTAGACAACAAGTAAGCCTCACACAGGCACTTGCTACTTGCTAACTTTGTTCTAGTGGGATAGGGGTGAGAAAATTCATAAATTGAGAGAAAGACAGTTTGATAGGTAAAGCAAAAGCAAAACAAGGAATTAATTCACCACTTCCCATGGGCAGGCAGGTGTTCAGCAATCCCCAGGAGAGCAGGGCTCTGTCCTTCATGATGGCCACTTGGTAGAAAAACAGCATCACTTCCCCACTTTCTCCCTCTTCCATTCAGCTTTATATACTGATCATGACACCACTTGGTCAGGAATATCTCTTGGGTGACTTGGGTCACCAGCAGATCTGGCTATGTTACCTCCCCGCCTCTTGTGCACTCCCATAGTGGGGTAGGATGAGAGGCAGGAAAGACCTTGACTCTGAGTTAGCACTGCCTAGGAGAAGCAAAAACATCCCTGTGTTACCAACAGTGTTCTCAGCACAAATCCAGAACATAGCCCCATACAAGCTACTACTGATAAATTTAGATCTATCTCAGTCAAAACCAGTAGTCAAGGTCAAGGCTAGGTGAAATTGAATTACGCTTTAAAACTTCGTTGAACCTAAGTTCATGATGAAGTGCTTTCCCCTGCCACAATCAACAGTTAGGAATTCTCCCCTACTCTGTTCAGGTCTCTTTACATACAAATATTCACTTTAAATATACAATTTTTCAATTCTAAAACAAAAATAAGATTATTTTTTTTATAGAATCACAGGATAAGCTGAATTGGAAGGGACCCTAAAGGATCACTGAGTTCAAATCCTTGCCCTGCCCAGACCCATGCCCAAACTCATGCCATGTGCCCAAGAGTATTGTCCAAATGCTTCTTGAACTCCACCACAATGGTGCTGTGTCCAGTTCCCTGGGGAGTCTCTTTCAGTGCCCAACCACCCTCTGGGTCAAGAGCCTTCTAATATCTTACCTACACCTTCCCTGACACAACCTCAGGCCATTGCCTCAGATCCTGTCACTGGTCACCACAGAGCAGAGATCAGGGCCTGCACCTCTTCCCCTCATGAGAAAGTTGCAGACTGTAATGAGGCCTGCCCTCAGCTGCGCGTCCAGGGTGAGCAGACCAAGTGACCTCAGCTGCTCCTCATACAGCTTCCCCTCAAGGCCCTCCACTATCTTTGCTGCCCTCCTCTCTAATAGCTTGATGTGGCACCCAGAACTGCCCATGGGACTTGAGATGAGGCTGCCCCAGGGCAGAGCAGGGCAATCCCCTGCTGCCTTGCCCAGCTGGCCATGCTGCGCCTGATGCACCCCAGGACACTCTTGGCCCTCCTGGATGCCAGGGCACTTCTGACTCAGATTCAACTTGTCACTCACCAGGACACCAGGTCCCTTTCCACAGCTCTGCTTTCCAGCCTCTCATTCCCTGATCTGTCCAACACCCAGGGCTGCCCTACCCCAGGTGCAGAATCCAGCACTTTCTCTTGCTGGACTTCATACAGTTTCTGATTGCCCAGCCCTCTCATTTGTTGAGGTCACTCTGCAGGGCCTCTCTGCCTTCGAGGGAGTCAACAGCTCCTCCCAGTTTTGTATTGTCTGTGAACTTGCTTAGTATCCTTTCCACTCCATTAAATAGACATTACATTCAATATTTGAAAAGAAACCAACTTGCAAACTCAAAAGAGAAAAAAGCATTTACCATATCTATTAATTACATTTAGATAAATATACTTGAAGATTGAGTAATAAAGACATGGGATTTGCGGTGAATCATATTTTATGTATTTTAATGAGGTGATCATTCAAAAAAACAAAATAGAAATTTAAGCACGTAAGTCTTCCTACATTTATGTGCAAAACCAACCCTGCATTTCCAGTAAGTGTAAATTTTATGTATCTACAGCTGTGAAAGAGCATTTAAAACACATTTTTTGATTTAATGTGTATGCATTTATGTTGCAAAGCATATTTTAATTTGTGCATCAAATACAGTCTTCATGACAACTTATTGAAATTTCATATATATAGTTGACCTGACAGAGCTGTTCTATTTAATTGGTGGAGAAGAAAATACACTCTGCAGACTACAAATAAATAAAACTAGATTTCTAGAGAATGACCTTATTGGCAGGTTGGTAACGAGATTAATAGAATTCTGCAAAGGATGTTCCCTTTTATCAACTGATAAGTAGATGCCTGTGGCAGAATGTTGACCCTGCTAAAAGGCTTTAGCTTCTATGTTTGTAAAGGAGATGACATATTTCTCACTTTTCTCATTTTGTGATTTGTGTATTGTTTGAAACCAAAAGAAGGACAAAGCACATCACAAAATTTCTAATATTCAAATTTTCAGAAAAGACCGGTACTTGATAATGAAAAGTTAATATACTCTAGAAAAAATGCTAGAGATGAAGAAATAATTCCTTCATCAACACTTCTGTATGTACACTTAGGTCTGTAAAAACACCTTCAGGAATTCCAGGTACTGCTTTCTCATCTAAGTCCAGTAATTTTTTTTTCTCACTGACTCCACTCTATGTCATGGTAATGACAATGCATTATTTTTACTTGATTGGATAAAGAGGAATTCTTGCTCTTCAGTGATGTCCCAAAAATGTGTTTTTTCTGAAAAACAGTTCCAGAGTTTTACTTTTATTGTATAATTTTTTTTCAGTGGTTGACCTGTTTGTCTGGAAATGCCTCCTCCTTTTGGCATATCCTTGGTGGAAGCCACGTTGCTATTTCAAAACTAAGTCCAGAAGGATGAGATTGTCCTTGTTGTACCTCCTAGAATATTGCAAGAACTTTAGGACACTAACCTTGTTAGCAAGCGATTCTCTGAGACTTCTAGGTACATCCAGTGAAGTAGAAGCCAGCAAAAGCAAGAGAGTTCCTATTTTTCACACAGATGAGTGCCCAAAAGTGTGATATTATGCTGTGAAGTGGCTCTACAGTTACTGGGCTTTCTTATTTTAAATTGACTTTGTTTTTGAATAGTTCCTGATGGAAATCACAGATGCTACTGCTTGATATAAGAAATGCCTATAGAACAAAGTTGGACTGATTTTTTATTTTTTTTTGGTA
The DNA here is from genome assembly GCF_037042795.1 of Molothrus aeneus. Taxonomy (NCBI): domain Eukaryota; kingdom Metazoa; phylum Chordata; class Aves; order Passeriformes; family Icteridae; genus Molothrus; species Molothrus aeneus. The sequence goes on from NC_089650.1 coordinate 38,104,573, forward strand.
GATGGAGTCAAAACATGTTATTTTCCATCTTCAGTAAACTACCACAGTAGGACTGAGGGGATGTCATCCACTGTCAATTATTTCACGGCCCCCCACTATGCTCAGTTTAGGGGACACAAATATGCTCTTTCACCCAAATTCAAATCTCCTTTTATTTGTATAGCACCTATCAGGTTTCATCCTGTGGAAATTTATGAGTGGCAAAAGTAGAAAAGTGCTGAGGACAGTAGACATGACATTTGGAGATGTATATGTGTGTATGTGTACAGTTCATATGCTACACAAGATAGTTTATTCAAAGCGGTTCAGTCTGAAAGTTTTTAAATTTTTTTTCAACTAACGTAGATGGTCTAATAATGTTTATTATTTCTCCTTGTAAACATTTCCTTCCTTGTGGAAATACACTTGTACACAATACATATTTTTAAATTGTTCACCCATCTATATAATGTTGTACAATAGTTATTGTATATATATATTTAACATCAGTTTTCTAGACAAGATTCAGTCTCTCCAATTTTCTTGTTAGATAAAACTTTACCCCATAAGTCTTCTGTCATATTTCCATATTTTGCTTTCTTCCTTGTTTACAAGTTATTTATTTAAAAAGCCCTTAAAATATATTCAAAACCTTTATTAAAGGTAAGTCCAATAATCAATATTATCTCTGCATTTATTCTACAAATTTTCCCAATAACTGTTCAGCTCTGCACAGACTGAAATACCACTTAATGTGAACATGCACAGTGGAATTTGAAATCTTAATGGTTCATGAAAGTCCTAATGTTATTAGGATTTGTTACTATCAGTACTGAGAAAGAAAAACGAGTTGTTTCAGTTCACCCACCAGTCAAGAAAACGAATGGTCTTTCATTTGATATCTCCGATGCCATCGTTTATGATGAAGGATGAAATGAATATGATTTGCATTTATATAATCTGTCCTTTTATCTTTCCAAAATGTGTATACTTATACAGCACACATGATTCGCACTGTTTCCTTATAGAATAATGACACCATATATTTCATATATATGTTGGGCACATGTATTTCTTTGAGTCTTCTTTTCTCTGGATCTCTCTTTTCCTATATTTTTTTAGACCTCGATTGACAATTTGACCTTGGTGCCTGCTGTTTTCCTGAACACAATCATTTCCAAATCATCCTGTCCTATAAGCTTTCCAATCAACTTCACTATGTAGGTGGCCCCATCAGAAATGAGATGTGGGATGGGAGTACAACTCTCCTAAAGCTCTGTGGTATGCTGGTGCTTGTTGCCCCACAAACATCAAATGATGTAAAGCAGTCAGCTGCTATGCAGAGAAAGACTATTTGGAAAAATTGCTAAAGGTAATATTTACTGAAATGGGGATCCAATAAAAATACCAAAAAGCTCAGCAAAATCTTTAAAGACTTGTTTCTGAAATGTAGCAGGTCCTGTGATGGGAACATAAGATGAAATCTTAAATACTAATTGAATCCATGCTTTACTTGAGTACAATTTACAGTCACACACAGGGAAAACTTGCAACATTTCTTGACATCCCACACTTTCTAGCAACCTTCTCTATCACTTTTGAAAGAGATTTTCACTTCCCAGAAGAACCACTGTATGAAAATATTATTTCTGAGTTTTCACTTTCACACTACATGTAATACTCCTTCTTTATAAAAAGAGCAGTAGTGCTGTGTGACTTAAAGCATCAAGCAAGACAAATATCTGTGGAATTTCGGTTGAGTTTATTTTCATTCCTTTCTTCTCAGAACTGACATTTTTTATTTTCGTACTTCTAATTATGTCAAACATTATACCAGATCATGATTTCAGATAATTTTAAGCAGCTGAAGGCAGAGCACATTTTATCCAATACATTCTAAATTATGCTGGGATAGCTTAAGGCATTTTGATCTAAAGTCCGCATGCATAACCTGTCTCTGTCTGTTGTGCTTTCTAATTCCATCATTTGCTTTTCAATTAATTTAATTAATTTTTTTGGCTTCAGCCTTTCCATAAAGGAATATTTTATTTGTTATCACTTTATCTGAACCTATTCACTTGTGGATTCAGTATACTGGGATTTATGTTCATCTTTTGTTTTCTCGCTGCATTAATTTTCCACAAAGGCTACATTATTTTCCAGCCTTTCCAAAGCTGATTTTTTGGAGATATTCAGGTAACCTAAACAGATGCTGTTTGACTCCAAGCCTTTTCAGAGACAGTGACAACAACTGGCATTCTGACTTCCTAGAAGTAGGACAACAAAAAGTCTCCTTTGTTATGATATTTAATTGAGGTCTGTTTGGTAAAGCTGAGAGCTAGAGATGCCTCTTCCATTGGACTAATGCACTTATTCTGCTAGAGCACTAAGTTAAAAAGCTACTTCCTGAGCAAAGATGAACAATGATTTTCCAGTCTTCCTTCCTTCCTTCCTTCCTTCCTTCCTTCCTTCCTTCCTTCCTTCCTTCCTTCCTTCCTTCCTTCCTTCCTTCCTTCCTTCCTTCCTTCCTTCCTTCCTTCCTTCCTTCCTTCCTTCCTTCCTTCCTTCCTTCCTTCCTTCCTTCCTTCCTTCCTTCCTTCCTTCCTTCCTTCCTTCCTTCCTTCCCTCCTTTTTAATGCCATGTCTAGTTTCAGAGATGGGATGGTCGATGACACTGAAATGCTGCAGGAATTGAACCTGCATACACTTATAAAACAAATAACACTATTAGTTCTGTTTTATAAGTAGGAAATTCCTTCAAATGCATTCATATGAAGAATGAAAAGCTAAAATTATTTTGTTGGGTGAATAGAATAGCTTGGCATCACCACACACTTGGCCATATTCCTTTTTTCCAAGAGTTTTAGCTGCCATCTTGGACTGTATATCAGTGTACTTTATTAATGTAACCAGATTTAAGTGATCTTGTCTCATTCATTCCATTCAGCAAATTTTTTTTACTTTCTTTTTTTTTAAGTCTTCAGAATAATCAAAGTATTCTGTAGTATTGTCTGCCACATCATGTAAAACATCAGAGATACTGATAAAAGTGAACCTGGAGAGTTCTTTCTGATATTGTAGTTAATACAGCATCACAATATATGTCAAAAATCCAGTGTGGTGTGATACATCTTCAGGTTATTATGAAATAGCTGTGACCAGCAAGGAGATGCTACAGTTCAGTTTACCAGGTACACAACCTTTGTTACTCAAACAAATACACAATCACATTCCTGGTTTTCCAGACCAGTTGCTCAAATATATATACATATATATATATATATAAAATGATAACTATTTTTATTCCTTAGTCTTAAAGGGATTAATTACTTTAAATTACTTTAACATGTTTTAAAACCCTGAAATAATATAGTAATTGTTACCAGAGCCCTTTAACCATACTCTGGATGATACAACAGCATGTCTGCCTGCTGCTCCTGAGAAAGAGCTTCCCTGGCAAGACAAAGGCAGTGACTAAGTTTGTTCTAACTTGTCTGAACTTTACTTTGTGGATGAATGCAGCTGTACACCCATTGTGTCAGGATAAATGTAGTCTGTCAGATGAGAGGAAAGAAGCAGCAAGAAGGGTCATTCTGTGCAGGTTTTGAAGAAATATGTCCATATAAAATATGTAAGTGATTGGAAAAATCTCAATTTCATAAATTTGAAAGCACCAGGCCTCAGATTGATTTTCTCCAGTAAGGCACTGAATGTTTGACACCCATGATCTGTATAGTCTGAAAATAATACAGGGAAATATCTTTGTGTATGCTGCGATTGTCTGAACTTCTATCAGGTAACAGTTCTGTGGGTCAGTTTTTCAAGGCAGTCTACAGACTGAAGTGAGCTGCTTCTGTCATGGAACTCATATTTGAAGCTTTAGCCATCATCTAGTTAAGGCATAATCTCTTCATAGTGCAATATAATTGCTAGTAATAGTGTACTCTGGATATGCATATGAACTTATATATGTTCAAAAACTTATTAAGCAAAAACTTAATAGTTTTTAGTAGACACAACTGGAATACAGAAAATCTAGATTTGTTTTACTAGGAATTTTTAAAAGTGTGTTGATGAGTGGTAAGCCAATGTGTAAACCAGCAAGGGATATTAGTGACAGTAGCAATTCTTTTTGTAAGAAATGTCATATATATCAACCCGAACACAAAAATATCACTGTATCTCTCATAAAAATGTGTGTGGAATAATTCAGAACAGGCAGAATTTCAATCTGCTGAACCTGGTACAATATTGAATTAACTTTTCGTCTGGGAATTACAGTTGGATATAGTGTTATTCATTATAGCTAGGCTGTCTCTAGCATTATTTCACATGCATTGCTTGGTATGTATAAGCTGTTCTATCTTTGCAGATGAGAAACACAATTCATTAGAGAATAAATAAGTGAAGGAAAATGTATGAATCAGGAGTTATTGCCCTGAACCTTGTTTTAAACAGGGAAGTTTTCTAACAGTCAGATTAAATCTACACTATATTAAATAGGAAAGTCACTGTGAACTGGCTGCATCCTGTGACTAAACTAAAACCATATATGAATGTTTAATGTCTTTCTCCATGTGTATGGAGGTAACAAAAAATAACACACACATAGATGAAGGAAAGTTATTAAACCTTCTCAGGTGTTTATTGCTCTGTGTTGCTTGTCTGTGTTCTGTTTTATAAAGCTGACCAGGAGATGAGAATCATTTGATGAGGAATCGCAAGGCCTTCGATTTTCCCTGTTCACTTTGTGAAGAAAAATATAAATGTTCTTTAGGAATGGATCATAAAAACCAATCAGACTCTGTATTTCTCTGTTAGAAAATCCTCTTGATATTTTAAAAGAATCTTTCATTGTGAAAGTGTCCCAAAACCAGGCTGAAATTTATGATCAAAAGCATAAATATGATTCCATCTTCAGCTCTCAGAGGGAAGATTCAGATTCAAAGAGATGGTCGAGATATCCCACCATGACATTCATTCCTGCGCAAATTATTATTAGCTCTACTGTGGTGACACATTCTCTTATTCCTTAAGCAGAAATTTCAATTTTTTTAGATTTTCTGGTAAAGTTGTCTTTAGATATCTTCTACAGCCATCTCCTTACGAAAAGCAGAAATGTATCTTTTTAATTACTCATCTAAAAGTTCCTGACCAGCACTTAGAGAAGAGAGAAAGACTAGTACCCTTTCCCTGAAACTAGTTAGGCAGCCAGAATTTCTCCATTGTTTTTCCAACAACTCTTCCACATTTCCGAGAGGATTCAATGCAGATCATTAAACAACATCAGTCTGAGAAAGAGATGGTTGCTATAGCTGACTTATGCTTCTGTCCTCATTCATTGCTCTTCTGATCCTTTCCTCATGGTCTGATATGTGGCTGTACTTTATAAGATAAAATAAGCTTGCACATAAAATACAGGTGTTTAAGGAGTGTGACGCAACTTTTTGTGTTTTCACAGAGATTTTTTATACTAGTAGGATTAGTAAAGTCCTTTGACAGTGGAGTGGAGCAAAGCTGCATGATGATGTGAATCTGTGACTGTGCTCTGCCAATTCCTCTTCAATTCACCTCAGAGTAGCAACCAGTCACCTACGTAATGCATTCAAGGGAGTTACAAACAGACCAATGAATTCAAGGAATGTATTATGGTCAGTTTAGGATAATCTTAAACTTTTATTAATTGTTTCTTTTCCTGTTTTCTTCTACTGTCTTGAAATCTTAATCCTGATGTCCTGGGTTTAGCAAGAGAAAATTTGGTGGTGTGCTTCTGCCCATGTATGGGGCAGAAGCTTGTCTCCAGATGGCCATAGAAAAACCTGTGAAGTATTCTCCATTCCAGGTATACCATTTATGAAACTTTTAAAACATAAGATGCATGTCTATATACACCGGATATATCTTGGATTCTCATGGGTTTCTGGTCTAGATAAACTTGTCCCCCAGGCTAATCAGAGGTTCAGGGTCAAAAAAAAAAGTGTAGCCTCCTATTCCTGGGCCCTTGCAAAATAAGAACTTGCTGGTGACTAAACATTCCACACTTACTGATTCAGAGCAGCATAATGTGTGAATGTGTTCTGTCATGCTCCTTTTTAAAAATTATTGTTATTTATTTTAATTGTGTGCTAGTCTTTTTATAATAGGAGTGGTGGTTCGAAAAAGCAACAATAAAATTTCATAAACTTTGAATTTGTATTCATTATATATTTTTCTGGTCTTGCTCTTGAGACATGAAGTGATTAAATACAAAGTGCATGTGGGTGTACATGTGTGTGTGCGTGTACACAGGTATTATGTGTTCTGTAAGCATCTTTCCATGTTAAAACTATCAGTTTTAGGAGTAAAATCTTGATTGGTGTTCAATAAGAGCCTGTAGCATGCTCCACATGAACGAATTAAGAGTAACATAAACTAGTAAACACCTTCTTTGGCAGTGCACCCCCTGCCAGAAGTTAATATTCCCATCTGCTGTACTTTTCGTTTGGTAACAGGTTCTTGATTACAATGCACTCTGCTACATAGGAGGGGCGAGTTTGCAGGAGCTGAGTACCAGCCACTCTCCCATTGCTAGGATTGTCTACTGCCAAAATAGCTGCAGAGGTGTCTGAATCCTGCACAGACTGAGTAATGGCATGAGGGGGTAGGAAGTGTAGACAAAGAGGCAATAATGCATGAGACTGACATCCTGCTGGTTCCACAACAGGGGCTAGTACATGTGCTGATGCACATTTCATCCTGAGCCTGCCACCACTGAGTGTGTGTGTGCCTTTTTACCACAATTAAGAATGTCTTTATTGGACTGCCACTCTACCTCTGGCTTGGAGATGCTTCCACTAATTGTTACTTTTTGTATTTCTTCATCTTATTCCATTCCACTCTCATGCAGACTGTCAAGTCAGGTAGCATGATAAGCCTTGAAATTTTGAGCAATAAAGTAAGAGAGAGAATTGTATTTTTTTTTTGGATGCAAGAAGGAATGAGTGCCTGTTCCTTGACACAAAGCATTTTTCTGTAGGCCTCTATATTTTTATTTCTTATTTCATTTTCTACAAACAGCAGGTAAAAGTCATGAAAGAGAACAACTCAATACTTTACAGGAGAATCTTTTAGGTGTCCAGCTGGAAATGCAAAGAATTGTCCTGATTTTTTTGTGTGGGTAGGTATGTGCATGATGCTGGTAACCTAGAGTTTGCTATCAATATAAGCCCCATTTGTAGTTTTCAGGTTGACTAACTGCAGACATAAATGGCTTGAAATCTCCTCAAACAAGAGAGATGGCAGTTTGAGTGATGGTGAGTTGTCTCTGCACACTAAAATTTGCAGAAGTCAGGTTACTTAATGGTTTATCATTGAATAAAGGAGTTTGGTGAGGATCTCTATAGATTTTCTTACCACTAGGTTCATTGAGAGGCTTGGATGACATTGAGAGGCTTGGAGGTCCCAGATTTTGTAGCAGAGAAAAAAAAAAATAGAAAAATGCCAGTAAAATGGTAAACTGGGCAGATATCACAGATCCCCTTGAACTCCCAAAAGAAATGACCCACCAGCTACTCAGTGAAGCAGAGAAAAAGGAGATCAGGACTGATGTCTGAAGGTCCCACTACAAAGAAGTGTCATAAGAAGTGTATTTACAAGCCATTTATGTCATGTGATCCTGGATATAAGAAGTTAATAATAGATGAGGAAAACCCCTCCCTGGATATCTGTCAATTAGAAAGAGAAAAGAGTTGAGCAGGCTGAAAACAATGCCCAGGGATTAAACACTATGAATTTTAAAATGCTTGTCAGATCAGCAAAGCTGCAATCTCTGATTAATAATTTCACAGTGTATGTATAAATAGACAGTAGAAAATGCGTTTAGGCCATTTCTTAAAGAAAGAATTTGGGAAAAAAAGCTAAACCACAAACTAGACATGTAATTCCCATAATGTTAGTACATTGAACATACTATTGCTTGAAATAGTCTATAATTTTGTATTTATTTGCTTTTCCTTTCTGTTTGTGCTGGCCTCATCATCAGGCAAAAACTACTAGCAGTGGGGAAAGGTGCAAAAGGAAAATGTTTATACGTAGGTATCTTATGCATGTTCAATCTTTTCCCTAGAGACTGGAATGTCTGACCTTTTACTTTTCCCTCTCCAAAAAGCTACCCTGAGACTGACCATGGAATTGATACTCAGAGTCCAGTCTTTAAGTAAAATTAATCTGAGTTAACCCTGCAGTCTCAACTGATATCTTTCCTTGGGGAATACATTGGGAATCCTATTTTGAAAATGTTTCCTTTTCTTTGCAAGTCAATTAATAAACACCAAGTAATTCATTGATACAAAGGAAATTGTGAGGTCTTCAGTGAAGTCCCTCAGCAGCAAGGGTCCTTCAAAGGCAACTAGCAGTATCAAGTAATGTCCTTATCTGTCGGGTTCGGCTGTCTGTCTCTGCCCCGACACGGGTAGTGTGGTTCTTGGGTGGCACGCGTTTCAAAGGACGAGTCTGGACTCTTCAGCTTTCGGTCTTCAGATTGTTTATTGTTTCTTATCTACAAAATTTTCTGTCTGCCCAACAGAGGTCTGATCTGCAAGGCAGCCAAGGGCACTCGTGACCACCCATGAGGAGGTCATGTCTTTTTATACTAAAATCTACGTACATGATATTTACCTTTATTTTCCAATACTTTTCACCCATGTTGGCAAGTGCACCTTCACCATAAACCAATCCCCAAGTGCCAACATCACCACAGGAGATGGAAGACAAGAAGAAGAAAGAAGAAGGATGAGACACGCCCTGATCCCTCCATCTTGTCTCCATAACCCCCCTGTACCTTAAAAAAAACCTTAAAGTTTATATTTCACCCTATAAATGTGTCCCTTTTACACCTTTCACTCTAAAGTGATTCTCATGTCCTCAAACTGCTGTCACTTCTGTGGATGGATCAAAATCAAGCCACCAAGCACTCTTGGCAACATTCCAGGATTTCCGAGACCCCCAAGGGTTCTCCTGGCATCTCTGGACATCGGGAACGATGTGCTGAGATCCCACACTTATCCATTTGGTATAACTCTAAGATGCTTAAATGAGTCAAGACATTTGTGTCCAGATCAGTGTCCAGTGTTACAGGAGCTTTGGAAGACATTTGTTAAAAGTATTTTCAGAATTCCTGCTCAACTTACACTTCTGGATATAGTCAATTTTGATTAATGGCAGTCCTGTCGCACTGCTATGGCTGGCTGCATGATGGGAGTGTGAATTACACTGATGGAGAAGTTCCTAGGTGCCCTGGATAGACTGTGTGAAAAAATAAAGAGCTAAAGATGGAAAATGGATTATGAGTTGAAGAATCAATCAGCGTATAAAGGACAAGGCTGAAATTACTGGGCATCAGAAAATGACAAAGACGGTTACAAAGAATTTCAGAAATATCAGTGGAAGATTAGCTGTTCTGTAAGCCAATTTTAGCTATCTCACCTTCACACTGCAAAGTCTGCTTGCTATCCTAACCTCCAACTGAACTGTACATCAGTCTATTGAATATATTTATGAGAATCCTGATACCTATACATTAATAAGGTCTAGAGGGAATCTTCATTTTCTTTCATCCTTATCACTTTATACCTCTTGATATCTCTAGTTCTACGTAAGCACTATCATACTTACAATTCTCAAGTACTATACATGTTTTTGCTAACATATAGTGTCTCAGTTTTGCAAACACACTTCCCATTCTCACTTGGACTCTTAAAAACACTTTGTGCTGTCTGAAAAAGACACTTTGATGTCAATTGAGATATCTTTAAACAGACACACAAGCACATACAAATAACTTTGCCCACATTTAGAGCTGCCAGACCTGATCAGCTGTGAGCAAGCACCATACATCTGCATTAAGGTAATGCTTATGTGAGCTAACACATTTCCCTGGGATGCTGAGCATCATGTCACAGCACCATCCTCGTGTGACCACGCTGCTTGTAGCTGGTGCTCACCATGGGTAGAACAAACCCAAGCTGCCCATGTGGAGAGATCTTAATTCAGGCTGAGGGGAAAAATGGTTCAGGGAAATTTAAGTGGAGCCACAATCAGTTGAAACATGCTGGTTTGTTTGTTGAGGTTTAATACTTCAGACACTTCAGTTGCTTAAGCCTGAATGTTGTTTTTTTAAGATGAGAAAATATTAGAAATACATTAATTGCTTTGTAAAAACCTGTTCTGAAAGTTTTAAATTAGGTGTTTTTAATTTGTTTTGCAATTAGCTTTATTTACATTTTTAAAAATTAAATGTTGTACCATTGGAGAAACAATAATAATCAGCAGGCTTCTGTTGAAGGAAAGTTTCCTAAAATAATTGTCCTATTTTAAGAATTACACCACTGGAGCATATAATCCAAATAAATGATGAGATCTCTATCACTTTTGAGTCTTACTGAAAGATCTGACAAACACCTACTATGAATTGTGTGGGTACAGCTGAACTTGTTTGGAAAAGAAGAGGCTGGAAGCAAAAGTTCAGGGCATACATCACTTACACAGGGATGATGGCATCTCACATAGGGGATGCTATGCACAGTGAGACTTTTAAAGAGGTGTCCTCAAGGTAGTGTCTGCATTCCACTAAATTTTGAACTTATTGTAATGAAGACAGTTCTCTGTAATGGAAGCAAGGTTCTACTGATCACCCATGGCAAGTTTTTCCTCTGAGCCACATTATTTGCTGGCTAATGGCAGAGTTAACTCATTCATTTCTTGGGGAAAAAAGTATTTCTTGGTGAAAAAAAATACAATCTGACATAATATCCAAGGAAGACTGCTCCTTTGGATAAGGAGAACATCTTAGACTTCTTCCTGCATCATTGTCTGTTTCACTCTTATGGTATTGTACAAGAAGCAGAATATTTAAATCATCACAAAACCAATAGAAAAAAAAAATTTTATTTCTGTTGGTAACCATTCTGCATTCTTTTTAATTCAGCTATATGTGAGCTGAAGGCAGGATATAAAATCTCTAAGTGCATTACAACTAAATGTCTATTCTCTTCATATCTCTAACAAAGATATGTGTGAAGCTGTAAATTTACATTGTGATCACTGGATAATTTTCACTAGTTTAGATTTCATTAGTCATCTGCCCATTGTGAATTAGTTATCTCAAATGGGAGTTAAATAAGTGCTACAAAAGACTAGTATTTGTATTACTTCTGAATTTTACTATAACGCTTTAATCTTGTATGTTCATGATTTTGTTTTATCACCTTCATCTGCCTAAACACAGATAATTTCTTATTCTAGAGAATTAATGTTAATGATCTGGTAAGTTAGCCTTTTTTCAAAATCTTGCATAAAATCTGGAATATATTTTCACATTTACTTATGTTTTTAATACTTGCTTATGAATTAGAACTGATGAATGTTCTCTTGGAACATGATTGGTGTTTCTTCTTGGTCTACAGACTTGAAAATTAAATCCCTTTGATCTAAGTGTCTAAATTAATTTTGGGTGAACATTCAGATAGGTGTTTCTGTAATCCTCATTTTTAAAAAATGTTTCTGATCTTTCTTACAAAATATTATTTGCTTAATCATCAGTTTTCAGTGAGACGTTTTCCTTAACATCAACACAACAAATGTTAAGAATACTGTCTTCTAAATTTTTAATGAAACTACCATTAAAAACATATATTCTGCTTGTTTTTTTTCTATTCATGACCCATTGTTCCCTATGTAGACTTCACTGAAGATAACCTGGGAGTTGAAACAACAGACTGGTGCAATAGATTTGAGTATAATTGGTGAACAGACCAAAAATTCAGACAGCATCATTTCAGGTAGTTGCCTCAGAGTTAAGGTTTTGTCTTCTGGCAAGAGCAAAGTCACAGAATCACAGAATGGGCAAGGTTGGAAGGGAGCACAGTGGGTCATCTAGTCCAACCTCCCTGCTCAGGCAGGGTTATTCCAAAGCACGTGGCACAGGACTGTGTGCAGACAGTTCTTGAATATCTCCAGTGAGGGAGACACCACAACCTCTCTGGGCAATCCCACACAGTAAAGAAGTTCTTCCTCATGTTCAGGTAGAACTCCCTGTGCATCAGTTTCTGCCTGTTCCCTCTTGTCCTATTGCTGGGCACCACTGAAATGAGCCTGGCTCCCTCCTTTCCACACCCTCCCTTCAGATATTGACAGACATTGATGAGGTCCCCTCTCAATCATCTCTTCTCCAGATCCTGGGTAGAGGTCACAATAGACATGAAGTTGTAATCCATTCTACTCTGAACACATCAGACCTACAATTTGTGCATGCAATAATTTGGTCTGAGATATCTGAAGAACATTGGGCTTATTCAGTGTGTGCTACAGATGCATATGCCTGTGGATTTGCTTTGGTTTTCCCAAAGGGTACACAGGAGTGAGGAGCATAGGTGGTTGGTCATACAGTCCAGGAGTAGTATGAGGCTGCTCAATTCTGCATTATCTGGACCAGGGCTTCATCTCTCCCAGCTTTGGTTTCAGTTTTCTTACAAGAAAACATTACTGGAGGCTTTAAAAAAATGACCAACAAAAAAAAAACCAAACCAAAAAAAAACCCCAAACAAACAAAAAAACCCCAAAAAACCAAAAAAACCCACAAAACCACAAAATAAACTGAAAAAACACCTACCAAAAAACCACAAACCAAAAAAAAAACCCCAGAATATCTCATTTCGCATTGCTTGCACTTTTGTTTCTATTACTGAAAACTAAATATTAAGTGAGGAAGGGGACTGTAAGAAGAGATGGGAGAGACAAGGCAATTGGTTGCTCAAAATAGAATTATTTTCTGTCCTGCTGCTGTGAGAGCGTTCCTACGGGTAAGTTGCTTGAATCAAACTCTACAAAGGCAGGCACTAATTTTTTGTTTAGGCATTAGCTGTATTTTCAACTTGGCATCCTCCACCTGGATCTACATAATTGCTGAGCATTCACTGAAATTACTGAGAGCTGGGCTTTGTAAATGTTCTGTGCAGAGTGAAAAGGAATGACAAAATCTCAAACTGGGCATATTAAGTGAAAACTTTTGTCTTAAATTTTTCCCCCCTGGCCCTATAAAATGGAGCTATTAATAATCACTTATCTTACATGAGTACTGTGAAGATAAATGAATTCACATTTGTGAGCTACTTCAGTGAGGACAGCAGTAAGACGCTATATGGGAATTAATAATTCTGTCTTCAGAACTGTGCTGTTTTCGCCTGGGGTAGAGTGAATTTTCTTCACAGTGGCTAGTAGGGGGTTAAGTTTTAAATTTGTGGTGAATGCAGGGCTCGTAATACTGAGATGTTTTTTATTTTGCTAAGAGGTTCTTGTGGAGAGTCAAGGTCTTTTCTGCTTTTCATATTGCCATGCTGGGGACAAGACAGTGGGCTGGGAGGAGACACAGCTGGGACAGGTGATCCCAAATGATCAAAGGTGCATTCCAGATATATGACATCATGCTCAGCACATAAAGTGGAGGAAAGGAGGAGGAAGGTGGTGACATTTGGAGTGATGGTGTTTGTCTTTCTGAGTAGCCATTACATGAGATGGGGCCCTGCTCTCCTGGAGATGGCTGAGCACCTGTCTTGCCCATGGGAAGCAGTGACTGAAATCCTGGAAAGGCTGGAGTTAAAATAAAAATTGTATAATTCTGGAAATAACCCAAGGTTAAAGGCAATTTAAACCCGGTGTTTTATATGCTGTAATGGTTTGATTTAATAATAGTTCTCCTTTAAGTTTAATGTCTGTGAAACTAATAACATTGTAGATACTGAAAATGACTGTCAGCCAGCATACATGAGAAAAATTATTGAGATGATGTTTTGTGGGAAGGAGGCATAGAGATGCTTTTAAAAACATATCCAGCTAAGGAAGACTTTGTAATGTAATATAGCTTTGATAAGGCAGGAGGAGAGAGGGATGGAAAATAATTTAATTTAAAGGAAAAAACAACAGGCATATGCAAGCAAATGCTGGTAACAATAAATTTCATTTCAGCTTTTCACTTGTTTGGGCTCTTTACTGTTGAAAAACTGTAAACTATGCACATAATTAGACATTCATGCTGCCACAATAAATCACTTTTCTGAACACACTGATGCACCCTGACACACTAAGCCCAAGCTGGCAGGTCCACGCTAAATAAGGATCTGCTGAGTAGCTGAAATGAACTTCTGATGCATTTCAAATAAAGAGAGTGAGAATCCTCTAACAAGCATCCTCTCTGTGTTCCAAAAACTCCCACAGAGTCTTGCTATTACTGATTTATCAGAACAGTCCTGTGCGTATACCGTACGTGAGTGGAACTACATTCATCACAACACTTTGCTGATGAACTAGGATTATTTTTTCTCCTAATTTTCTGGTATTTTTTCCTGTAAAGAGTTTGCAGCATGCGTGAAATTTTCTGTGAATTCAAATGTTTCTTTGTGCACCCAGTGAGCTATTTGACCAGATGACATTCAAAATGAATAAAAATATATACAGCCATGAAAAGAAAAAAAGTTTCATAAATCTCTGCAGGCAAAGACTGCAGTTAGAAATTTCTTTTAACTCAGTTACACAAAATGCTGTTCAAATCTCACTCTTGACAAAAAGAAGTATTGAAAAGCACATTTGTGTGTAAAATAGAGGTCTAGGATAAGCTCTTTATGACACCTTAACAATTTAAGGTATTGCTGGTGCCTAGGCTGTCCAGCAGAACAAAGGCAGAGTGTATCTTTGTGTTGATAGACCTTTCCTTAATGAACAAGTGTAAGACCAATACCTTTGGCAGAGTCACAGCTATATTTGATGAAAATGTACAGGTGTCATGGTTTAACCCCAGCCAGTAGCCGAGCACCATGAAGCCACTCATCCACTTGCCCCTGCTCCCCACCCCAGTGAGACAGGGAATCAGAAAAGAAAGTAAAAGTTGTGGATTGAGGTAAGAATGATTTCATATTTTTATTAAAATATAATACAGAACTAATAATACTGATAATAGTACTTGTAATGAAAAAGAGAGAGAGGGGAACAAGACTGAAGAGAAACAAGCAATGCATAACACAGTTGGTCATCACCTGAGGACAGACACCCAGCCCATTCCCCAGCAGAGATCAGAGATTCCTAGCTAACTGCCCACTGAATGTGACATTCTGTGGTATGGAATATCCCTTCAGAATTCCAGGTCAGCTGTCCTGCCCATGGTCCCTCCAGGCTTCTTGTGCACCTGCTCACTGGAAGACCATGGCAGGTATCGCTACAGGACTAATTGGTGAAGGAGGAGCTAATAAAATGCAGTCACTTTAATCTGGAAATCTATTTTTCTATGTGGTTTTTTTGTGTTATGACTCCAGATTTGTATTATAAAACCTAAATTACACCAGTTATTCTGACAATCCTTACACTCCTGATGTTTAAGGATTAGAATGGCCTGTATGGGGATTGAACCTTGTAGTTGTTAGCACCATGCTCTAACAAACTGAGCTAATTTCAGGGTCAAACAGGGTAGTTCATTTATAAATAAGAAGGAAAACAAGCAATTTTTAGTGAATTTTGGAAAGAAGTATATAGCAAAAAAATTTTCATATATGGTTTCCAATAAAGAACAGAGATACCTGTAGCTATCTTAAAAATGAGATTTCTTCTAAGGCTGAATGTTATTATTTCATCTATTACGTATCTGACAATTCAAATCCCATTATATTTTTATACATTTTTAATTAACACCTTGCCTAGACATGAGACTGTATTTTGATCTATGTTTTGAAATAATTTTCCAGAAAGTGCGGGTCTTCCTTATCAGCTCACACCTGTCTTGGAGACAGAACAGAGTGTTGCAAATAATTTAATAAAGAAGGAAACAAAGCTACTGGCTCCCTTTTATCTCATAATTTACAGTCAGACGGTGACTTGTCAGTGCTGGCAAGGAGAAATGGGGCTGATGGTTGATTGATTGGAGAATGCTTTGGCAATTGGACGGGGTTCTGAGGCAATGCAGCAGGTAGCTTTGGTCTTAATAACTTTCTATTACACACACTTCTTGTGGCACAAGCAAAACAAGCCTTGATTTATTTTTGATGGATCTTCTCCCCACCAGTTTTAAAACTCATTCCTTGAGAAACACCTGAAGCTATTTTATTGCTTCCATAAAATCATTAAGTGGTATCAGGTGCAGAATCCCTTCATGTTTTACTGTTAGTAAGAGAAGTTGCTTGCTAAAAGGTGTTTTTCTCCTATCTTTACTTTTGAAAAACACTCACATAATCCATGTCTTTTGCATTGAGTAAAAAAATTGAAAATACACTAAAGACCTAAGGTTATTTTGGCAAATACCTGCAAAAATTTCCAGGAATCTTCTGGCTTATATTAAAGATTCATCACAATATACTGACATTTTGTCTAGAGTAAGATAACTTCCAACAAGCCATCTATTAAGCTTTCATTTTTAACCTGATAAAGGTCTAAATTCTTAGGTTTGACATCAACCAATCCATGTCAGTTTATTTGAAAAAAGAATTTTATCTTAGGTTTACTATTGTGAACTGGTGCATTGCCTATTTGTTTGTGAAATCTAGTCTCATGTCAAATGATAATTATATTGTACAGGCCTGTTGAAACCTCACTTATGTTTATGGAAAAAATCAGCAAGGAGTGAAAAAATAGTAGAGAAAAGAGAAAGGATTGGATGCTGACTGTCAGGGAAAAGATGACAGAACTTTCAGGTGAAAAACAGGTAGACACATTTGGAGCAAGTAAAGAAGCTGCTATTGTAGAGCATTCCCATCCAGATTGAAAAAGGATGGGTGGCATGCATACCTGAGTAAGGCACAGTTTAGGAGTGGAGGTGCTGAGGAAGCTCCTTTTCCAGAGATAAAGTGGGAGAGAAGCTGTTGGGGGCAGGGGAATGAAGAAATACATTAAGCTGGCAGAGATTATCAGCAAAGACTGGGAAACATAGGAGCTGACAGTGGAGGAAGGATACATCAGGGCAGGATTGACAAAACTGTGACTCAAAGCACATTTGCATTGGGATTAACCTGGGTAGAAACATTTTTATGGGCATAAAGTCAAAAGAATCTTCATTGGTAAGAGCATTGCCGTCTAGACATGCAGTCCTGAAAATGCACTCTTGGGTGCCATCCTCTAATTTGCAAACACACACCAGTTTTTCTATTCCCACATGGGTTCTTGGAATGAATTGGGATAGGAAGTAAGACATGGATTTATACCCATTGTATCCTTTGTCAGGTAGCTGGTGTTTTCCCATCTTTTTCACTAGTTGATGAAGGATTAAAACCAGTTTATCTTATATGTACTAAATAGCCCTCAGTAGATGCCTATTTCCATTGACTGTAGAAGATACCTTACAGCCAAGGAGGCTTCTAAATTTGCCTTAGTTGTTAGATACCTAAAGCTAGAAGAGATAAATCTTGGCCTTAATCTGACTGTAGTTTCCCTCTCTTTTGTGATAGAAACTGAGAGAAAGGGTTACTGGAGGAAAGAGGACATCGCCTGGGAGATTGGATTATTTTCAGTTGTAGTGTTGACTGCTTATTTATATCAGATTTTCATCATCTGGACAAATAACTGTATGTCCTTCTGTCCACATGACCAGCAGAAAGCTGTTGTTACCTGCCCTCCACGCATACTGACATGTCACTGTACAAATGAAACTGTGCTGTGAACAACCAGACACTATGAGAATCAGGGGGGAGAACCCATCATAGTGGTTTATTTCTGGCAGCTGCATCTCAAGTTTTTTACTTTGTGTATGCATCAAAGGGCATTTAAGCTGGTTACACATGCAGACCTTAGTTCCAGACGCTGGCCATGCCTGGAGCCACCTGGATGCAGAGTTTATGCAAACATACCGACAAAAATCTATGAGAAAAGCATATATTTTCTCATCTGTCTTGTGTGAGGATATGCATGAGAGGTGAAATACTCTTTAAAAAAAAAAAAAGAGAAAATGAATATTCAATTTGGAGATTTGGAGATTTCTTTTCACAAAGCACTATGATTAAGCACACATGGAAGAAGATTGTTAAGCTTTTCACTGACTGTCCTAGTTGAAAGATTGAACTTTCAACTACTTCTCTTTGTGTCATTTGTAAGATGTAGGAAATGTTTATGGCTTTAATATTTTGAAAAT
This sequence comes from Molothrus aeneus, assembly GCF_037042795.1. Taxonomy (NCBI): domain Eukaryota; kingdom Metazoa; phylum Chordata; class Aves; order Passeriformes; family Icteridae; genus Molothrus; species Molothrus aeneus. The sequence goes on from NC_089650.1 coordinate 38,122,688, forward strand.
ATAGAGAAATTATAATTTTCCACCATTACAGCTATTTCTGGTTTCCTCCATGGTCTTATCCATTTTATACTGAAGAATTCTTATGGGGAGGATATTATTCTCAGTTCCTAATTATGATACCTTGATCACAGGGCTCTGATCAGGGACAGGTATTTAATGAGAGTAACAATGGATACAGCAACCAGTATTGCAGCCATTCTCTTAACTGAGGCCTTAAATCATATCTTTTATTGCTTATTTTTAAAGTATCTGTCTGGTTCATAATTTTCTTAGTGTTACATTGATTTAATTACTTTGATTTATGCATGTTTTGATGTCTGATTAGAGCATTGTTTACATGCATTTGGTCCTCAAAAGTCCATTAAATGAGTCTTCAATCGATTAAATCAAATTTTATTGTAGAAGCAACTGCCTTTGTAAATAAAAATAAATATGCAATCATTACATTTAATTACAACTGAGAAATGAAGATAATATGAACCTATTAGACGTCAGACAAAAGCATTGATATGCTCAGAAAATACCCTTCAAGTTTTACATTCATACAGGGCTGGAATTGAGTTTGATGATAGGATTTGTCTTTATTCTGTGCAGGCAGTGACAACACAAATAGCAGCCTTAACTTAAGATAAATGGTAATGGTACAGCAGGTTGCTTGTACAGATAATGTGGCAGAGCCTTCCTTTCATAATGCAACAGAAAAGGAAATGTGTTCTAGAATTAATATTAGTGGGCTTTGATTCAGTTCCTTCTCTGCCAAAGAGCAGGAACTTTCTTTTTACTTTCAAATTGCCACATATACACACACTCCTAATACCTACCTGTTCTTAAAGCAGCCCAATATTTGCTACAATCTAGTCTTCAATTTGCTCACCTGTTAAAAAGGAAGGTTAGCTAGGTTAATAATGTAAAGATTGCTAGCCAGGTTAATAATGTAAAGATTGCAAGATATTATTATGAGGATATATATATATATATATATATATATATATATATATATATACATACATATATAATTATCACCAATTGAAGTAAAGAATCAAAGGAAATACTGTTGGCTGAGGGATTTCATTTCTCTGCATGAGCAGGACAGTGAGCTAGCAAGCACATTTCATTACTGCATTTCACATGGCCCTTGGTCTGAATTGAAGCAATGCAAATATGTATCCAGTGGTTTTTATTGATGTCTCCCAAAAGCTACGTCAGCTACTGAGATTTAGGGAGTCACCCTAGGAACAAGGGGTCCAGAACTCAATTCAGCGTGTTTGAGTTGTCCAGACGCTGAGCAAGTGTTTGAATGACTTGTCAAGGCACCATTTGCATAACAGGCACATAAAACATTTCTCATGCAGTCTCATTCCAGCTGACATTTGCATTCTAATCAATATGAAGTTCATAAGTAGTTTGACTATTCATTTACTCAGCTAACACCTGTATGGCCTTTGAGCATTACATTTTATCTAGCGTTTTCAATAATCATGTCCCATTCCTGACCTGAGCATCTCAGTGTAGCTGTAACTACTGTGGCCATGTCCACAGCTCTGCTCCTGGTGACCTAAGCAGCTTCTTTTATGTTCTTAGCAAGAAAGGATGGCATATTATTTTCCCTTGTGATAAGTATTAATCACTCAGTAGTAAATGCTTACAGTGTGTGAAGTCGCCTGCTGGCAGTCCTTGTGAGCAGTTTATCACTGACTACTGCTTCATTAAATGTTGAGGCTTTCAAAAATAAATTGCTCTCTTTTTAAAAATTACACATTTACATATTTGACTCTAAGACTGCAGAATCTACCAAGCAGTAAGTGAAGGTATCTACTTGTTCAACACCCAACTTTTTTATTTCTCATTTTGCACAGTGCCGGATGCAATGGTTTTCATTTCTGGCCAGGGCTGGCTGATGCTGGCACAGAATGCTAACCCTTGTTCTAAAAGAAAAAAATGACATAGAGTCAGCTGGTGTTCAACTACACCAAGGTCTAGCTATGCGAAAATTTTGACATTATTTATCTTCATAATTTGAGTTTGATATTTTTCATAGAATAACTAAAACTTCAGGGTTCAAATACAAATATGACATTATGCAATACTTGGATGTATATAGAGAGTAGATATGGCTATAAGATACCAGGAGAGCTAGGAGTGAAATTAATGGGAATAGAATGTGCTCAAAGTAACTGAGGAAAGAGATGTGTATAATTTAACTGAAGGATTGCAAAGGCAAGATGACACATAGAAGACCTTAAAAAATATTTTATTCCTTCTTTTCACTAATGCTTTCAGAGACCAATTATTAAGTTGAATGGAACTTACTCCATCCAGGAAATATACTAACACTGCTAAGATGAACATTCTGCTTGAGCTTGATAGCATATGATTCATTAAAATTACCAGCAATACTTTGAAGAATCACACTAAAATACAGAATTAAAACCCTTGTGCCTGTTATCTGTTTTGAACTAATGTGATTCTCTTAATAGGGAAGTCATTGTCACTTCTAATCTTCAGTGACTGATTTCATGATTGATCTTCAAAGTAAACTTAAACATTTTAACTTTTCATTGATGCAGCTCTTGTAACTCAGAACACTGAAGTCAGTGAAATTTTATTTTTAATAAAAAATAAAATATGGTTTAATATTGAATTTAGTTAATGATTTTATTATGCTGTTCTTCTGCTGTGATATACTTTACATCACGGTACTATAATTTTTTTTTCTTGATTATCACCATTGTTTGCTATTGTAACTTAATGCTGCAAGTACTATATTGAGTTATGTAACCTATGTACCTGTAAAAAAAATTGTAATTTAATTTAAGAATTGTTGTAAAATGCAGGAAAGATGCAGAGCAGCATAAATGTGCGTAATAAAATTTGCTAGCCAATGGTAATTCAATTTCAGAATCAGGCAATTAATCACCGAAAGTCAGTAAGGTACTTCTCTTTGTATGCATAATATGACACTGATTATACCATCCTCATCCAGTAGTGATGAAGGCAAGAAAAATAGAATTCAGAGGAAAGATCCTTCTCTTTTCGTTCCCTCTCTCTTTTGCTGTCAAATTAAGCCACATTTTCATTAAAACTGTAAGGACTTCCTAGCATGCTGGTAACAGAGCATCTTCTGTTGAAGATGCACTGTCTACTACTTAGTTGTATCTTCCTACTTTTTTGAGACTTGTACTTTATTCTTAATCCCTCATAAACTAAACATCCTGGAATTCAACTACCTGCCACCCAATCTCCCTCCCAAAGATTATGTTGGGATAAGGACACACTGACACCACACCACAAGGGAGACATGGACAGGCAGACACAAGAAACAAAGCTGTAATTGCTTCTAGAGTCCCAGTACAATGATATTATTCCCTTAGGTTTCCAGGAGAAATATTAATACTTAATCATCCATGTTGTATTTCCCCTGAATAATAAGTAGTAATCTGAAACATTCTTTTGAGGTGTTCCTCTTTGTACAAATAGTCACAGAAAATGGACAGGCAAAGAAAAAATATTTTTGTACTTTTCTACACACAAGCCCTCTCAAGGTGATGAAAGATTTCCTAGGAAAAAAAACAATCAACCAAACAAACAAAATAATCAGTGTGATTACAACTGCTACTCATGTTAAAGTATGTATTTTTCAGAGGAATGACTTATCCCTTTCAATATCCTGCACCTGTTGCTACCATTGCTTTTGTAGCTCTTGGAACTTAATTTCAACTGAGATCCAAAAAGACTTGATATTTACATAGTTTGAAAAATAGATAAATATCTGTAGTCTCTTTTATATTTTTGTTTGGTTGTTTTCTTTGATGTTGTTTTTGTTCTGTCAATTTTTTATTTTAAGTCTGCTTTGGTGAAGTAGTCCACTAAATCCCCCTGGGGTATATGTCCTGATGTTTTGCTTTTCCTGTTTTTGGTTCCATGTGGATGGATAAAGATTTTTTTTTTAAATGCCTTTTGCTTGTTGGTTAAAACAGGGTAGTTACTGTCTGTAGCCTGGGGTGTTCAGTTATTGGGTTTGAGAAATCTAAATGAAGGACTTGAATGCAAACTTGTTTGTAATAAGCTCACTGCTGAATCTTTATCCATAGCCACTGTGATTTCAGACTCAATAAGCTAGTGCCCAAAAAGGCCTAAAGGATGAATTTATGACCTGGTATGAGAGCAGAGGATTTAACTACTTGTGATCTTTAAAGAAACAATTGTTTTTTTGTTGTTTTGAGTTTGATTTTTTTGGTCCGTTTTTTGATTTTTTTTGTTTGTTTTTCAGTTTGTTTGGGTTGAAATCATAAAGCTCAAATTTTTTTTTTTGCTAATCTTGTACTGGTCTTAGAACAGAAGGGGGAATTGAATTGTTTTTAGAGCAACTTTGCACTGCCCTAGACATCAATTAAGCCTCTTTCACAGCTGTTTTACCCTACTTCCCATTTCCTAGGACACATTCCACTCAAATTTAGCAGAGAATCACCATCATATCCACAGCAACACTCTTCTCCAGCTTGGATGCTTTCATTTAGTCCACAAATGATCCTTTTCACCAGCCTCCAAGACATTAATTATGCCACATGGAGTGTTTTCTACCTTTTTTTAATTACTCAGAAAAGCTGATTCTGTGGGCTTAGTACCTCTGAGTATTTTATTGTAGGTGTAGGAAAGAAGCTTAAGATCTCTGAGTTCTGTACATGTAGGTGAATGCAAAAATAGTATAGATTTCAGTATTTTTGGCTAATATTAAGGTTTCTTAACTTTTGAACAAACATTGACTTTGAATAGTTATTTCTGTTATAGACCAGTAGTTTTCATTTATATGTGCCAAAAAGAAACATGAGAGAGTTTCATTGCTAATTAAAATGAATTCTATGAAATGTGTAGATAAAGATGAGAACTCATAAAAGGAACTGTGGAAGGCAGAAAGGTATCTGTCTTCTTGTATGTTGATTAAGATTCAAATCCAGTAACTGTATGTGACATAAAGTAATTCTAAGTCCACCTCAAAGAAAATAAATAGTATCCTGTAGAGGGAACTTTTACTCATATCCATGATAGACAGTGAGTTTTATAGCCTGATCTTGTCTGCCAATTTTGTTTTCTGAAGGGAGAGAACTTTAGGGTGAGACCTCTAAATCACATAATTTCATCCTATCATCTAGTGTCCAGTCATTCATTTACTGGAGACACCTTTCAGGCTTCAAACCATTTGGGAACATCTATGTCTTTTTTTTAATCTTGAAGACTTCAGCCACATTGTGATAGTGGGCTTCTCTTTAGATGGTTTTGAGTACAGAGCAGAATGAGTGAAGACATAAGTTTCAGGCTTAAGATTCTCTCTCAGCAAATATGGGAAGTGAATCTGGAAAAAACTGATGAGTCAATGTTCAAGAACATTTTCCAGTGTAAAGCACAGTGCCATTTCTCAGGCTTATTCATTTGGGGATTTGGTTGTTTCTAAAGGCCCTCTGGACACTCCAGGAAGTAAAAGTGGCTGAAATACTAAGATTTTTTTTAAATCTGATGTTAAAATATAAGAATTCTTGACAGCCATTCCTCATCTGAGATTTCTGTGAAGTTTCACAAATGCTCAAAACACCTGGGGAGAATGTCACAGTTTGGACTTATTCATAACAGACACTTTGATGTGTCTGTTAGGTAAAATGATTGCAGATTTTGTAAAAATTTCTTTTATGCCAAATAACTAAAGGTGTTTGCTTTAATTAACCATCAGTATGTGGGTTTGAGAGAAAAGTGAGAGAAAAAATGAACTAAAATGAATTCTGAATGGAAAGAAAAATAAGTATTGGAAACAATTGGACAAAAAAGGTCCTAAGACTTTCTACACCATTTTTCATCTCAAGAAAGAAAGAGCAGCCTGGAAGATATAACATTACAGTAGAAAAAATTGATGTTCATGTGCCTGTCACAATGATTATTATTTATAAAATTCTCCAACAGGAAAAGCTAAGAGAAACTCTCCACTGTGTTTCAAACTCCTAGGCAGAATAGCTAAGAATAGGCTGATCTAGAAATGGTATCAGAGCAACTACCTAGAAATTTTCTGGATCTGAACCCCACTTTGATTGAAAATGCAGTCTCAGTCTTCTGTTTTTTATGTTTTCTGTGCTCCTGCTATTTATGCTTTCTAAGGACAGTTTGGTTTTAGTAATTGGTATTTTCCCATATAAGGCTCTTTCAGTGAAGAGTACCTACTTGTGCTCTGTCTAGCCAATCTCTTAAGTAATGCTGTTACAAGTTTAGCTCTTCTCTGTGGCTCATTTTTCCTGGGTACAAACATATTTGTATGGAGGTTTAGCTTAGTTTTGTTTTTTGCAGGCTTTTTATGATTGTTTCTGAAAAATATTGTGAAAATCACTGAAAGTATGTGTTGGAGTCATGCCTGTGACTCTGAAAGATAAAATTCGAATTTGGCAAAAGTATTCTCACAATTTTTGCATTGAAATAATTTATTGCCCATCTCAGTATTTTGTTTTAGTAAAATCTCTAGTTACCACATCTTTTAACATAAATTTTTTCTATCTATCACTCAGCAAGAATGATTACTTGTAATATTAATCTTTTCCGTCTTGCAGCAAAGGCAATACTCAATGTAAAAGATTCGGACTGAGTCTGGAACAGTAGAATGCTATAATTGCTTCCCATAAAATTAATTGATGAACTGCTGATTTGAATATGAGGCAGAATATAAAATAGCCAATAGATAATTGCTCTTTTTCAAGTGTTGAACTGTAGGATGATAATTATAATAGAGCAGTTTGGGGAAGTCAAAGAAGTGAGATCAATACTCATAATTCATTATGCATGTACATGTATGGACATATAAAAATAAATATATGAAAAAAATCTGGGAACACATTCAGGCACATATTTTTGTTGGAATGTTAAGAAAGTATGCCACTTTGCCTGGAGACAAAGTGAGATAGGACTGTAGGATATTAGGATTTCCCCTGTCTCCTATGCGTAAAAATGTCTGCATTATAGCTTTATATAAGTGTGCAAAGGCACAAGCATATTTCTTCTGTTTTCAAATATACTTGCATAGGTATGCATGTGTACATTGATTAATATGTAAGTAAAGTAAAATATGTAAGTAAAATACGTAAAAAAGTTATGTCCGTCTAACTGTATATACATACAGAGCATGTCTCAAAACAGAGTTGCAGACAATAAAATCAGTCCTGAAAATCCCAGTAGTTTTGCTTCTCAGGCGTTTCTTTTCTGATTTTCAGTTTTCTTTTTTGATATCCTGTTACACAATAATAAAAACTGCACCATGATTGAGGGCTTCCAGCCAAGCTTGCTTCAGGGTTATCAGTGCAGCAAAGCTTGACCTTGCTTTGTAGGAAATCTGTTTTAAATGAGAGCTTGCTCATAGCACTGCACAACCTAATCAATTAAAGTGAAGGAAAAAAAAGAAAGGAAAGAGGAGAAAAGTGAACACATTAAAGAGAAGATAACTTCCAGTTCAATGCCATAATTGTATTTTTCTCAGGTTGTGTGTAGATTCACTCTCACTGTACTTCAATAATGTCTGCATTCTTGATGTTCTCCTGTGTCTTCCCAAAGAGTTACTCGCCTCCTGCCAGCTGCTGCAGTCCTGTGCCAAAGGAGTTATTTCTTACCTGAAAATGTACTGAGTCCGCCTGAGATGAAGTTTTTTTCCCCTGTAGCAGCCCTCACATTGCTGAGCCTTGCATTGGTGGCAAGAAAGGTGCTGATAACAATCTGTGTTTTGGCTACAGCTGAGCAGCCCTGACCCAGAATCAGCATTGTCTCTTCAATATTCACACATCACCAGTAGCTTGGGGGTGGGTAAGATCCTGGGTGGGAACACAGCCAAGATAACCCACCCAAACTGACCAAAGGAATATTCCACACCATATGACATCTGCTCACCATAAAAGCTTAGAGAAAGGAGGAGGAAGAGAAAACATTTGTTATTACAGTGTTTGCTATCCAAAGTAATCACGTACTGAAGCCCAGCTTCCTAGGAAGTGACTGGGCATTGCCTGCCTGCTGATGGGAAGTACAGAATAAAAAGTATTTTCTCCTTTGTTTTCATGCACAAAGTTTGCTTTTATTTTATTAAGCTGCCTTTGTCTTGGGCCATGAGGGGTTTTTTTTCCTTATTTCCTCTTCCCTGTACTGCTGAGGATGGAAGTGGTAGACTGGCTTGGTGGGAATCTGGCTTCCCAACAGGGTTAACCCAACACAGAAAGTCAAGGCTGTGTGAGAAATGTCATGAAGCTCATTTTACTCAGTGTAGCTGGCAGGTTCCTCCAGTGCAAAACATTACCATAAATCACTTTTCTGACCACTCACCCTCAGATATAGTGAAAGAAGATAGAATATGCCCGAAATCTTTGTTTGGTGCTGGTTAGAGTTGCTATTTGTATTGATTCTTTGTTCAGGTCCAACCTTTGACAATAAATATATAAATAAATTACTCCCCATCCAGTAAACTTCAGCAGACTTTTGAGGTTTTTGGACCAAAAAAAAAAAAAGGTGATAAATTGGAAGCCCTAGGACATTACTTCATAAATATTCATTCTCTTTAATTTAAGACTGTTTCTCCTGTTTTAAAGATATATTTACCCAGAGATTAATTTGCATTTTTGGTGGGGCTTTTATATGGAAAGAAACCATTACACAAAAGTTTTTGTATGTATTATTTTCAGCCTTAGGAAAAAAAATGAGAGAGAACAGTATAAAAAAAGATTGAGATTTTCCTTCTACTGGGAAAAGAAGAGGATATTTAAAGTCTCTGCCCTGAATTTTCATTTTTTACTCTCCAAAATAGAACAAGCATATTTTCCCCCTCCCTTTTCCTAAGCTTTATTTTTGCCAGGAATATTTATGGATTTTTTGGGACCAGAGCAGCTCTCCAATTGTTTTTATTTAGAGAGAAAACCAGAGGAAATTCTAGCACTCAGGACTATATATCTTAAATGACTCAGATAATCATTTTTAGTAAATGCCTTTTTATATTTAAAAGCAGATCAGCAGAAAGTAAAATGCCTTTTCTCTCTGACAATGTTTGAGTTCACAAGGGGAATAAATTCTGTCACTATGAACCAATTCCTAAGTGGGATAAAAAATTCTTGACTAGAATTCAGCTACTTAAAATTCAGTTTACTGAGATGTTTTATGATCACAAACCATAAAGCCTGCCAGCAAAGCTGCCCAGAGGATAACTGCATTAACTTTTATTCTAATTTTGTTCTGGGGAGGTAGTTTAGAAAAGAAGAATCTTTCCTTTTAGGCTTATTGTTCAAGAGGTTTAAATAATGATATTTATGAAATCCCTGTTTAAAACAATATGACCTGAATTAATCTATTATACAGATCTGTGTGTCATTTACAGCTTCTAATTAGAAAAATGGTCCTCTAGTTTTCCTCTATGAGACCAGTTTGAATTTAGGATCAGTTTTTTCTTTCCAGTGAAATGAACAAATACATTGGTCTAAAAAACAAACACTATTCTGTTTTTAAAAGATTGGAGTACATTGAAAATGAGAAGTCCATTCAAGAGTTTCACAGCAAATTCCAAATGAAATTAGTTGTTCCCTTTATTAGTCAGCAGAATACACCACAGTAAATTGATGCTTGTGTTCACTGCTTTCACTTCTTGCTGCTGCTTTCTTCATTGCTTAGCTGTTTGCTTTTTGCTGCTGTAAGCAGTGCACAAATCAAAGCAGTAAAAATCAAGATGCCTTTCTTGTCATCCTTTCTCTGTGTCTTATTGTATCTTTTGGTTGTCACCTCACTTGTCTCAGCTCCTGTGGCTTTTTTCTTTTTTCCTCTTATCTATGTTGGTCAAACATTGTCTTTAATTCAATGATATCTCTTACAAAATCCAGCTGTGCAGATCTAAATATTAAAAACCTGATTGACCTTGAGTCCTATTAGTTTCAATGAGGATTGATAAAATCCTCCTATCAAATTCTATTCTTTTAGATATATAAATGAAAACTTCTCTGTACTAAGGAAGGAAGAAAGTAAAAAGTTGTATATATTTATTAAGGCAAAATAAGCTTAAATTATGTGATTAAATATATTTGGTCTAGCTGAACGGTTGTCTGAAACTTTTGGGTGAATTAGAAAACTTGGAAAATGTCAGAGCTCCTGTGAAACTGTCTAACTATTAATTTCCAAAAAAATTCATTGTGATTATATGCACATCTGAATGGAGAGAAAGATGTTTTGGATATCTGTAAAAGTGAATAAATACTTATAGAACTAGGTGTTCTGTGAACATTATTTCTGCAATCTTCACCAAAGTTATGTGGAAGTTTTTTAGTGTCCTAGTGTATTTCTTTTCCCATTCCTAAGGTTAATTTGAGTGCACTAAAGTTGAAGAATTTCTTATTGCTCCTAATAAGGATCTTAATTTAAAATTTAAATTTAAATAGAAATAATATTTTGTTTCAAGATGTAAAGTAGCAGAAACCCTAACCTTCTTTTACTGTCTCATTATTTGTGCTTACTTTGTTTACTATCATTGTGCAAAAAAAGCTGTGCCTGTGCTCAGAATTGCAGAAAGTATAAGGTTGGAAGGGACCACAGTAGGTCATTTGATCCAACCTCCCTTCACAGGCAGGGTCATCCTGGAGCACATTGCACAGGACTGCACTCAGACTATTCTTGAGTATCTCCAATGAGGAAGACCCCACACCCTCTCTGGATAGTCTGTTCCACTGCTCAGTCAGCCGTACATTAAAGAAGTTCTTCCTCATGTTCAGGTGGAACTCCCTGTGCATACGTTTCTGCCCATTGCCTCTTGCCCTCTTGCTGGACGTGACTGAGAAGAGTCTGGCTCCATCTCCTTGAAATGCTCCTTTCAGATACAGACATTGGTGTAGTCCACTCTCTGTTGCCTCTTCTCAAGAGTGAGCAGACCCAACCCTCCCAGCCTATCCTCCTAAGAGAGAAGCTATGGTCCTGGTAGAAAACAAAGAATATATATTGGACACAGACTCTGAGACACACAAGATGATGTGAAAAACCACAGGAGCTCAATGCAGTTTAGATATGTGTTGACTTTGCCTCACTGTATCTTCACTGCATATTGCCAGTCTACTGTCACAAATGAGTGGTTTGACTGCTTAAAGAACCACTGTCAAATGTATTGGCAAAAGTAGGGTTTCATGTGAATTTGTGAAACCACAGCTTTACAGAGTTAGATGGAAAGGCTCACTCTGTTAGTTACTACACAAATGAAAGCATACAAAGTAAGACTCAATTAGAAGCAATTTGGTATGACGCATTGAAGCCAGGAATGCAAAAAGAGGTAAGAGTGCAAAGGATATGAATGAAAAGATAAGGGTGCAAAATGCTTTATCAACACTAAATTATTGAATACTGTTTACAAAGTGATTTGATAGGATTCACTACAATTATAACAATGATTTAACTATAGCTTTGGGATACTACCATTCATACCATCATCAATTCACATACACAGAGGTAAAATAATATGTACAACTATTTTTGAGAGTGTAAAGATACCTATTAAAAGTTCCAGTCAGTTTCAGGGAAATACTTACATCAAATCCTTTTGTGTTTCCCAATAGGCAAGGATTGCCCCTTGAAGAATTGTGTGTGGGGGGTTATCAGCCTAGGTCTCACCATCGATGATGGTCCTTCCAATATTGTAATCTTGGGGGTCTGGGAGCTCTGAGAGGTGTCCTAGTGAGAGGGAGGTACTGGTGCAGCCTGCTGTTGTCCAGGAGAATGAAAAGGGCCTCACTAAGCATTGCTGTTTGTAGTGTCACAGGATGATTAACTTTGGTCACCAGTAAGTTTCCATCCTGGCCATAATCCAAGCCAATAACTACTGCACCTTTGGCTCGGAGTGCAAACAATGTACCCTTTTGCCCAGAGCACAGTACAAATGGCACAGTACCACTCAAGCTACAACTTCCAGTAATGCTACTCCACTTGAGCTATGATCCAGGTACATGGTTTACCGTGGCTACAAAGGATAATTGTTGGTCCTTTGTTTCATTGGTTGGACAGCTGATGTTTCTGGTTGATCCCACCTCTATCATGGAAGGTATTATCAGACCCAACTCATGGCTCATTTCATATGGTCAAGGGCCACTTCAAACCCAGCTGGTTCAGTCAAGGCTTATCAGGAGGTTCTGAAATTGTAAAGCAGGCCTGGAAAAGGGCCGGGGGAAGGCATTCCCCACCACATCTATGAATTTTCTATCTTTAAAATTCCAGAAGATGAGTTTAACGAAAATGAGAAGTGTTTGAATTTAAATCAGAAAACAAGAAAGTTGTGGTCAGAAGCCAGGAAGTGTTGAAAGCTTCCCATCTGTTTCTATGACCCTTTTTTCAGTTTTGTTGGGTGATTAGCTTGCATGTAAATGGGAGGAATAGCTTAATCATGCAGCGGGAAACACAACAAAAATCTCAGCATGCTTATTTTGACTGCTGTAGAGGATGTTACTGGGTGTGTCTGGTGTGAGGTTCTGCTGCTCTGTTAAATGAGAGCAGCAGAACCTCATGGCCCACTGGCCTTTATTAATGCAATCTCCTTTTTATTCTATCATTTAATGAAAATAGGCAAGGTTGAAAACTTTTGACAACACTGATAGTATGATCCATAGTGGTGTGATAAAATTGACACTACTTCAATGTAACTTAATCTAGTTTAACTAATTGTATTGAAGGAAATATTGATATTCATGTCAGCTAGCTTGATGCTTAAATGCATCATCTGAATGAGGTTTTAGTCCATTAAAAAGTGAATAAAGGACTTGACACAAATAAATAAATTAATCTGTCAAGTCCAGAAATGAGGCTTTCAAAACGATTCTAAGATATGGTTTAAGATTTTTTTCCCGGAGAATTCGAAGGTGGCTTTAATTACAGATGTTATCTGAAATAATCATAAGAATTTACAGAATTACAAAATTGATTGTAAAAATCAAACTGCTTTCATTCTGATTTGGAATCAAATAATTTCTTAGCTTTTAAGGTGAAGCAAGTATAAATTTATGACCATTGTTTAAATATTGTTCAAGTCTGTGCTTCCTGGGAAGTCCGTGTTGATCTTAGATCTGATTTAACCAACCACATTTTAGACCTCTACAATTTAGGTCATAATTTCTTAAGTTCTAATCATATTCTAAAGCAGGTATTTAAGACAAGTGAATATTCTTACTGTCTGCCTGTATGTCTTACTGAATATAAGGGGGTTTCTAATTTATACTAGATACCTAGCAATCTAGAAATTAGTAAAGTGAAATAACTCTGAGCTTGGTGTAAAACTCATAATTTCTTAATAATTAATCTCAAATATTCTCCCATGCCTCTGGTTTTCATATTCACAAATGTTCTATTTAATGTTTAAATGTTCCTTTCAGGTAATGGCACAGCCTGGTAATGACATGAAATTGGACAACCTGCGGAGCTACAACAGATGACTGAGGACAGGTGGATTCACTCTACCTACTTAGAACTAATCTTTTGGATCTGTGAATTATTTCTCAGGATAATGAAGAGGGTAAGGGTACACCTCTGCCTGATCTGTGGGTCACAGGAGCACTTCCACAGGCTGAGCATCACATGTGCTGCTTTCTCTGCTCATTCCCTTAAGGTTTTGGGAGCGTAAGCGGGTTGCACAGCCCAAGAGAGATTGTGCTGTGCTCTGGGTAGGATTGAGTGATCAGGGGACATGCCCTGAAGTATTCAAGCATGGGGTTCACCAGATAATGATCAAAGTAGTGGCATACTTATAAACCAAATCTTATAGGCTGGGCACAGAACTTGGGCTAGTGTAAAATTCCACCACTGGCCAAGGCCAATCCCATCAGTTGCAGTGGTAGCACTTGAGATAAAGAATTTAGAAGGGTAAAAACTGCTGTGCAGGAGCTATTTCAGCTGGAGAGAGGGTGAGAATATGTGAGAGGAACAGCTCTGCAGACACCAAAGCTAGTAAAGCAGGAGGGAGAGGAGGTGCTCCAGGTGCTGAGGTACAGATTCCCCTGCAGCTCATGGTGCAGACCATGGTAAGACCTAGAAGTGGCGAGAAGACAAAAATGCCAACTGCATTCTGGGATATAAGAAGGAGAAACATGAAAAAAAACCATACATACATACAGAAACAGACTAAAACTTTTAGAGCTCTTGTCCAAAAGGGAAATACACACTTGACAGGTTTTACAACTGATCTGAGAAGAAATGCTTTATTAACTTAACAAAAACAAAGGTTTTAAAACTCGTACTTTTTTTTTTTCCTCCCTTAGATTTTACAAGGAAAAACATTGCTCCCTCAGGTAACTGGTAGTCATTGTTGAACATAAGTAATGGGTGTTGGATGCAACAAGTTATGGTGGTGTGTTGGATGTGATAAACCAATTTCTGTTTCTTATGATGAAAATCTGTTTTTAATGTGTCAGAATACTTTTTTGTTTCAAAATACTTTTCATTTTCTATTGCATACATGAGTTATGAGCTATAAAATACACATTTTTTTTAGCACTGTGTTCCAGCCAGCAATCTGATGTGACTTTGATGGTGATATTTTTGTATAGGATTTAGTAGTGTTGTTACACCAAATTTTTTTTCACCTGCATGTCTTTGAAGGAACAGTTGCATACATACCAAAAGATGAAGACGTGTGGTGACAGTGCATATGTTGTTCAGTACCACTCCCTGACCATTTAATTCTCACCTTTCCCTTATACTGTTACAAATGGAGGACTCTTCTGTAAAGACTGACTCACATTTAAAGGAATATAAGGGTAGTATCCAATAACCTGCTTACTTATGTAGTTGGCATTTACACAAAACCTGGCCGTCTTTTCCTGAACAAAAAATCAAAAAGCTGATTGAGCTTCTACTTTAAGTATAACAAGGTTTCTCCATTCAGCTTCCAGGCTGAGCTGCAGACCAGAATTCCAGTTCTGCTTAGAAACTGCCATATGGAAGGAGTCATTGCATCTTTTCCTAAAATGCTGATGACTTTTGGTTCCCTTGATGAGTCAGAATGTAGAGCCCATAATTCGTAAATTTAAGTTAGGGTGATCTGTGCAATCTTATCTATTTTTATAGATAAGATATGCATTCAAGTATATATGTATATATAGTTAACTTCTATAATCTTATAATTTTATAAACCTAACTGTATGGCATATAGAACAACAACAAAAATAGAAACTAGAAAGAACTTTAAAGGAAATTGTTTGTACTCTTATATAGTATGTGCTAAATCCAGACTTTTTTCTTCTTCTGAACAGCTATGAAAGTAAATGCTTTTAAGGCTTTGGACCAAATCTCAAATTCTCTTAAATCCATGTAGTTTTATCAAATTCAATACCATTACTTTGATTCCCATACACTGAGAATCTGTATCATTTTCCAGAACAAATTTCATCAACCTGATTTGTTACATGTGCAAAGGAGGTTATAGAACAGGAAAATCCTTTTTAGCTAATGTGATCTTTATTTAAAAGAGACTTCCCTAAGTTAAAAAAAAAAAAAAAATATCATTACTGTGTCCATTTTATTTCAGATTTATGAATTTCATTTTAGTTTTGTTTTCTTAGTGAGTTTTTTGTTCCACAAATGTCAGCTTCTTTCAAGTCACAGTCCTTCCATGGTGGTAAACTACTGAAACCAGAGAGAAGTATAGTTTCAAAGTAGTGTGTAGGCAGTATTAGCACAAATCCTGTTATACATGAACAGATTTTAGCACATACCACCCTTGCAGTACTTTGAAAATGTATCCTTTCATATAAAAATACCTGCATGGATGGCAACGTAGAGAACAGACTTTGTTTTGTTAGAAGAGCTCTGCATATTTGAAGTTCCTAAAGTAATTTAAATTAACTCATTTTGTAACCAGCAAAGGAGAAGTCTATTATACAAAAGTTGGCAGACATTTATTCAAAAGCCCATACACTTTAGTGAGATTTTTTTAGTGAGATGTGAAAAAAATCCCTGTTACATATTTCACTAAGAATTAATTTTTTAAAAAGATAATACATGTAAAAACCCAGGAGCTTTTGGTGATATAATTTCAACACATGGTAAGAATATAACACATGAATACAACAATTTTTTTTTGAGTTAGCATTCTATCAGCAGAACTCTGTCTACCAAATATTGGCATAAGATACTGAAGAACCAAAGATCTTTATATTCCCTAGAGTTAAAGATTATGCAAAAGCCCTCTCTGCCAGATATTTCTACCCAACATTCATAAGTTTCCTCCAGCTTTCCTGTAAAGTATGAAACTTCTGCAGATTATCTTATTGCTTTTCATAGTAACTACCCTCCATAATTCAACTGCTGCATAATTTAACATCTGTTTTGCTTTCTTTTAATATTTTTCCAAAGTAATATTTTGTACTCAGAAATTACACCCATACATAAATATAATTTACATGTATAGTCTTATATGTATTAGGTATAGAATTATTTATTATTTTATTGATTTTACTTATGCTATCATTCAACTCCGTTAAATCTTGTAACTTGCATTTTGAGAACAGATGAATCAGAAAAGCTAATTTATTTTTTCCTGTATTATTTTTTACTATGTGTAATCTTATATGAATTTGTCTTTCTCTTATGAACCCAGAGCCAATATGACTTTGAACAGGTCACATTCATTGAAAATGATTATGGACAGAGGTAGAATATAGAATCTCAGGTTGAAAAGAAATAGTGTTTTAATGTTCTAGTCAATTTTCTGATAGTACTTCAAACCCATTTTTGTTCAATCAAACCCATTTTTGTTCCAAAAAAGCCACAAACATCTGTGCAAGGTGGACACATCCTTACCTGTACAGCAGGACATCTGCCTCCTGAATCAGCTTTGCCACAATTCAGAGGGATGATCCAGCTTTCTGTCTAAGAAGCAGATGCCTGTCTTACTACTTACATGTAGTTCATGTAAGACAGGCATCTGTTCATTATAATGTTCATTACTACTCATCATGTAGCATGAGAGAGAAACTACCTTCCATTTGTCAGGATCTTCAGGCAGAATTTAGCTGGAATCATTGCAATTTTGAACTGCTATTTTATCAAGCACAAGTAGGACCTACTGATTGCTTTCAGAAAGACAGATTATTTTAGAAATAGGTAGACAGTTCTTTGTCCTGCTGGTTTATGAACTTTGGATATGGGACAAAAATGGAAGAAGACTCCCACCATGAGAAGTTCAGCTAATTACATCTGGCATTGTTTTGTCTGTGAGGGATAGACAGATAAATGGCTTTCCAAGTTGGTGAGAACATACTGATTCTTCTAATTGGGCATCCTGCAGGGGAAAAAAACACTTGTGGATTGAAAAGCAAACATTCAGAGGGATGCCATGCATATTTAACTGCATCTTAAGAATTGCATATGCCTCATTTATGAAATTAGGTAAAAATTATTTTCTGCTTCTTAGACAATAATGTAAGACAAGCCAATGTTTGGTACAGCACAGGTAGTATCCAAGCATTTTCTGGTTTACTACATCTTTTAGAAGTTTTAATTCATAGAATGGAACACTGTACAATTTTATCCCAGAGTGGTATTAACTAAAAGTTGAACAGCTACTCTAAACTGGTGTTAGGACTAGAATAGGAACCTGTCTGAAGACATAAATGGATCCTATGTAATTTTCTTTTCTATTTTACATCACTATTATAAAAGCGCTAGTCAGGTGTGAGGAATTGAACCCCAAATTTTTATAATATGCTCAGCTGTGAGCCTGAAATGAAGTGGATAGCTGTTCATTAGAGCACTTAGACAAGAACTGATTTACATATCTAACAAACTTGTTAAAAAAAGGACTCATTATTAAAAAAAAGGACTTATGAAATCTCTGTAAGGATTATTCTGAAGACTTTTGTAGAGCTATAGTCAGGTTGCATAAAAAATAGCTAGAAAACACATGAAGATAGAGAACTAAAGATTGGATATAATTCTCTATTAATATATTTCAGCGGATTCAACACCAAGTGAGAATAGTATTTCACTTTCATATTTTTCTTCTAAAGCAAGACACAGGGGTTCATTCCATTTTTTCTCCTCGTTCTCTCTCTTCCCTGTAAGAAGCTTGCAGGCTCATCAAATTCACATATGCAAACAGACAAAAGCAATCCTCCTGGCCACCTAATTCTAATTCAAGCTGCTTTGCACAGCTACACTACTAAAAGGCCACATTCTTGAAGAATGATTGCCTTCTCTGCATACTTATTAGCTATCTTGGTGCCTGGAAATGTTTTTTCCTGTACTGTATAATAATCTTTTTGTCCTTTTTAATAAGAAACTATACCTCACCTTCACCACAGGTCTTGCTGTCATCTAACTTAGCACATCACCTAGGTCAGGCACAACTTATAACTGTGCAGTGAGTTATGCAGAATCTTCTAGTTCTTTATGGGATGGATCTCATTTTATTAAGTAGAACAGTACTTTACTACAGAACTAAAAAAAAAATTTCAGGTGTTTCTCTAGGAGTACAATTAAATATCATTAACTTTTATTGAAAACAAAGAAAGAGTCATAGAAAACATTTGCTGTTGAAATCTAGACCTTATTTAAATGATTCTATAGTACCCTTTCTGACTTTGAATTCTGCAAAATGTTATAGGAGATTTCTCTTAGGAACACATAAAGCAGTGCATGTAGAAAACTACAGGAGCACCCAATCTATAAGTACAGTTAGGATTTCATTTTGGATCATTATCTCTCCATCAGGACTTGAGGAATAATCTGCATTAAATGGTAGACCGAACAAATTTGTCCTCCTTGACTTGTAAAATGGTTGCAAGCTGGGATTCCCTCTGTTTTTTAGAATATTTTATTTATTTTATTTTATTTTATTTTATTTTATTTTATTTTATTTTATTTTATTTTATTTTGTTTTATTTTACTACAGAATTGGTGTGGGTGTCTTGAATTTAATTTTATTAATTTTTCCCTATATTGAAATAATGAAAGAGAATGTTTATATGGCATAGTTGAAAGACAAACATAATTTTACCCATTGCACTGTTTCTCTTTGTCTTTCTCTTGGGATTCTGATTGCACAAGTAGCAGGTTTGGTGTGTGATTAGAAAGCCTATCCCAAAATAGTCTCAAGTATCTAAATTTACTGGTTTCTTGATCCTTTCCTGTGCTTTATTTCTTCCACCTGAATGAATAAGATGACACTGCAGTCGCCAACAGTTAAACTGATTGTGTTGTTAGGACCCATTATCCATTTTATCTCAAGTACTTTTGCTGACCACATGCTATGGAGAACTTCAGAAATATAGTAATAATGTTACTGGCAAATCATTAATTCAATTGGCAAATTTCCTATGAAACAGAATTTTGGGAAATATTTTAGTCTTGTCCTCTTTATCTGGGAACCTGTCCCATCCAGTCTGAAACCAGTATCTCTATTTCTTAAGAGTATTTGCCTTGATTGCACCTTTCCTAAGTTTACTCTTATATTTCTTAAAAAGTGAGCTCAGACTGCAACCTATTGATCGGTCCACATGCTAATAAGAAACACACATTTTCAAATAATTTAATGAAATTAAATGAAATACGATTTTAGTGGATTGAAAGATTTAAAAGTGTTTGAGCATACATATGTAGGAGGGAGGCAGATGCTCAGATATACCTGCACACACAAAAGCAGAATATAGTTTCATAAGATTACACCCTTGCAAGGTTTGGTTGCTAAGTTGCTGATTGCTACAGCAAGTGGGTGGAAATTCCTCTGTGTCAGACTATAAAAAAGGACCATAATAAGGACTAGGACCAGGTTCTTATGATGAAATTTGGAAGTCTGTCTGGCTGTGTGTCAGTGCAAGGAAATAACAGGGAATATTTTGAACATGGTCACTGGAAGGCATGTACACATGCCTGAGGTAAATTTTTAAATTCCTTTTTAATAGATGAAATGGAAAATTTAGTATCCTGTCCTCCAGAAGTTAGCTATTTATTGAAAACTATTGATAGAAGTTCTATGTTTGATAAAGAAAATATGTTTAATAAAGAAAATAACTTCAGAGGGTGATTCAATATGTTTTAAACACTTATGTTTTGTTCATTCAGATGATATTAGGTTCTAGTCTGGCATAGATAGCTGAAGCTAGGTGGACTGAATTGCATCCACTAAGTATTATTATTTTCCATATCACCTTCTATATTATCCTTAACCTTTTTCACCTGCAGCAGTTTTTTGCAGGAAGCTGGATAAGTGTGGGTGGAGACACCCAATGTACTGTTATTATTACAGCCATAACTGACATGCATTCTTTAATATGTTTTTAGCAGGCATTTTTAAGTGGAAACTTATATTTCTAGGAAACCTCAGCAGATTCTGGATGAGTGAAAAATGTATTATATTATGAAACCATATTATATGGGTGGAAAATAGATTATATTATGAAATTTAAGACACCTTGTTCAGTTCCAGCGTTTCTGGGAGTCCTGATGATGCTGAGTGGAGTTCTGTATGTTTGAGCCTTCTATGATATAAACAGAAAATATTTTCAGTCCAAAGAGAGATTACTGCTATGTCCCTCTCATGGAATGTCATCATGCAAGAGAAAAATGGAAATTCATCACAATGAAGTACTGGGGAGATCTATAACAATCCAAATTCTTACAGAGATCACCAAGGATTTCCCTTGTAAAATCTAAAAGGAAGAACCACAGAACATGCAATACATCGGAACAGAAGTGACGAAGTTGCTGCACATGACATTCCATTTCTGGATGGCAGCAAAGATCAATGTACTTGGCTACACCTCCTGAATTGATATCCCTTTCTACCATAGGAATAGAATACTGTTATACAACTTCTTACTCTACGTTTCAAGTCTCTCACCGTAATGACAGAATATTCTGAGTTGGAAGGGACACACAAAGACCATCAAGTCCAAGTCTTAAGTGAATGGCCCAGATGGGGGTTGAACCCTCACCCTTGGTGTCATTAGCATTGTCCTCTAACCAATTAAATAATATCCCATGACTTTCAACGAAGTGGACATTTCTAGAGCAGTATCAACTTATAAAATAATTTAAATTATGATTTATTGAGTTATTCTGCATTTCTGTTCCAAGTAGCACTTTTTATTGCTAGAGAGATTAAATGCGAATAAATATAAAGTTCTATGCTGCAATTCATTTCTCCAATAGCAGCTGTGTGTGCAAATGAGGGCCAAATTATAGTTTTTGTATTAATTAATTTGTAATCTCCTAGAATAAAGATCAGGCTCTTTTTTTAATCAAGTTTAAAAAGATTAAAATGCTGTAATTCAACATTTTTGCAAAACAGCCTCTCTTTTGTCATATTTATTTATGAAGTTTAGAAACCTCTTTGGAAAATGCTTTCTGTGATAAACCTGTGATTCTTTTTCTTTATAATTTGCTTCAGTTTAGATAGAGATTTCTTTTAATTCAGATGTACTTAGCTGAGATTATTTTTCTCTAGATTTTTCAAACAAACACACTGTATTTAAAACATTTACACTAGTAAATCTTGCTTTTAAAGAGATTTTGGCTTCCTGAAAAAAAATACTTTGGATTTTCACTATTTTTTTCATAAATTTGACTTGACTCAGGGCTTCTGATAAATATCGTTGCACTAGGTTGTCTGGATATAAAGCTCTATATGAGATATAATATTAATAGGGATTTCCTTGGTGCAGTTCTAGGTGCTTTTATGGTAAATTTGACATGCTAAACACCTGTCTCACTGTGGACACTTAAAAGAGCTATAAAAGACTAAAAAGACTAACAATAATCTAGGCTTTTTTTCTAATTTTTGGGGTTTTGATGTGATTTTTTTTAAATTATCAGGGGAATTCTGCTGTACCTAAATACAGTGGGAGAAAAAGCTACAGATATTTAATTTTAATTGAGCATGTTCCTGCTCACCAACATCATTTGAAGTCCTCCTCCTCCTCAAGTCTCATTTAAGCAGCTTGCCTTGCCAGGCCCTGCAGAAAAATAGCTTCTCAACATCATCTCCATGCCTCCTTTAACAAAACATTGCTACATACATTTTTTTCCTGCTTGCAATAGACAGCTATCAGGGCAGATGGTAAACAGGCCTAGAAAAGAGTCTTGAGGTATTAACAGAATTCAAAGGAGAGAAGATTAGCTTCAGAAATTATGGGGAGAAGGAAATTTCCCTACCATTTGGAGAAGCGTCGGTGGTACTGTTGCTATCCAAGCAGCTCCTGAAAACCAATGGACAGAGAGTAAAGCCCCAGCAAAGTGGTCACCCCTTCAAAGACAGGGGGGATGAAGAAGACATTTATTTCTGAACTTTGAAGGCTTTCTCACAAAAAAGAAAGATATTGTTGCACAGTTTTCCTGTTGGCAGGAAAAACATCAAAATTTTGTGACTTCTCTTTCACAATCCTCTGAAATCTGGAAATTCCTCCCATAGATTTCAATAATTTGCATCTGGGCTCCTAATGATGGCAAATTCTGTATGTTTTAATATATGTAGATTATGGCATTGTTTAACTGGTTAATGAATTTTTCAGTGTTGAGAAGCACACAGGTAAATTGCTGAATTTTCACCCATTGTCTGTGCTTAATAACATAAACCAGTGTAATATAGCGGGATCTAACCTGAAACCACAGCTTTCTAAAATTACAAGAGAGTTTTTAAAAAGTGCAGATACTTGGAAGTCAGTCTAAGGTTTCTGGTCTGTTAAAACCCATTGAATATCCTTACTTGGTGCAGCTAATGCCTTAGGTGCATTCAACTGCACTGAACATGATTCTTTTTTCAAATTCACTCTCCTATGAAGTTATTTAAAATGGCATCAAAGCCCTGTACTATAAAGGAATCAATTTAGATGACTTCAAAAACAGTAAAGTTTGATTGAGACTTTAATTGAAAGTTTAGTTCTTTCTCCTCCTCTCAGTGATACCAAATTATTTCGCACAAAAAGACTTTTTATAAAGACTTTACTTTAAAAAGTGAAGTAGGAGCTAAAGGATGTACATACCCAGGATTTTTAAAGCATTTTGTAGCATGAAAAAAGTGAGAGCAAGCAGCCAGCCACAGTCATCAATATCTCGATAGTTAACTATTAAGCTGATCACTAATCACATCCTGCTCATCCACAGTCCAAAGCCAAACTGCAAGGTCTGGCTGCTAAAGGGAGGCAGGTGGAGCATGAAAATTTTCATATTCATCATTCTCTTGGCCTGCCAGTGTCCCATGGCAGCCCTTGGGAAGCACTTTCTGTCTAGACGAATAGTTCATATAAGTTTTGCATTTTTCAGAGTGACTTCAGTAATTTTTTTCCCCCATTGAAAATTCTGTAGCTCCTGGCTGTTTTGCCTTCCAGGACTAATATTCTCACAAGCCTGAATAGGATCTAGGGGTCCTCCAAACTGCTATTTGTAAATGTGGTGCAACACAAGAAAAAGATTTACACCTACCTTTATAAATTATTGTCATGGTCAACTTCCTTTCAAAGTCTTGTAAATGTCTGTGGTGCCTTTTTCTCATTTAACTGTGAAAAGTTGATTCTATTGCAAGACCATTTAAAAGCACTTTCTTTTCTAGGGAAGGAAGATTGAATCCTTGCATTAACAGGTCACCATGTCAGAATAATGTGACATTAGTGTAGTGCAGGGAGTAAGCACACTGAGGATAGAATCAGCATCCAGGCAGAGGTGTTGACTCTGGTAAGGTGAATAAGAGTAGAAAGAAGTTTAATGTCAAACTGAATAAAAAGAACAAAGGGATTGTTGTATGATGATTAATAACTAAGTAAGGTGTATCATATAAAAAATTAGATGCCTTTCTTAGACTAGATACCTAACTTTGAGATATCTGCTGCTCATAACAATGAATTAGAAGATAAGTTGCTGTAGAAATCACAATTTTTAGGAGATAAGAATTCATGAAGTTTTTTTTTCTTGTTTCCTAGTGAAGATAAAAAAGTGACTAATTGGTATTTTTTTAGTGCTTCACAGGTTAACTATAATTTCATCTAATTTCCAGAAAAACAATTTCTTCTATAGATGAGATTGATATTTAATAGGCTGTATATGGAAGTACAGTAAAGTAAAAAGCACACAAGTTCAAGGACTTTCTGTCATGCTGATATAGAAATAACAATTCTATAACTAATTCTTCCTAATATTTTCTTGGTTTAGAAACTGTTAATTCAAATTCTTCCTAATATTTTCTTGGTTTAGAAACTGTTAATTCATTTTGCTCTGCTAATTATCCAGTTCAAATCACCATTGAGGTAGGATTTTGATAGAGGATGATAGAGCTGCAATCTCACTTTTGCAGCCACCTTGCTCTAGCTTATATTGATGCGTTAGCATTTATACTGTCCCTTGGGCAATGCAAGGGTGCTGAAGGTATCTGACATCTGTCAGGTGCCCTACAAGACTGGAAAACTCCAGTCACAGCACAGTCTCACAGCATCTGAAGGGTTGTACCCAGCTGGGATTGGGCATCTACACTACCAGAAGGCTCCAGAGCTGGGGGAGCCTGCTGGAGCCACCCAAAAGCTGGTGGCTGCCTAGGCAGATTGTTTGCACTCTGCTTGTAAAAAAGTTTTTAAAAGTGAGATGGGTGCTTTCACTTTGTGAGAATACTCTTGGACTCTGCCTTGTCTTCAACATGGCAAAGAAGAAACTGACAGTTATGTTAAAGGCACAGAAAAGCTAAAAATGTTGAACTTTGTAACTAGGGGAGAAGCCAGGAATTTGTATTGAACTTTCAAGAAAAAAAAAGGAAAAAAAGCAGCAAATTAGCAGGTGTTTAATTAAAATAAAGCAACCCCAAAACGTTTCTCATCTGTTATGTCCCTTCTCTGTCTCTTTGTAATAAGCTTCTGTCTCGAAGCTTATTCTTAACTTGAGTGGAAAATTCTAAACAAAAATGAAAGCTTTGCCCTCAGAGGGTTCTTTGCAGCTCATTCACCATGGCAATCTGTAAAATTCCAGCAGCAAGAGAGAAAGACTAATTAAAACAAAATACTTGTGTTATGATTTAGCACAGACAAGTACAGGATCTATTGTTTTCTTAGCATAATCCCAGAATTTTACTGCAGACAGATCTTTTGTAAGTACAGCCCCCTATAGCTGTCTATTTATTAAGTCACAGGCTCTTGAACATTGCAGTATAAAATAACTAAAAAAGGATCTATATCTATGTTCATGAAGTCTTAGGGGAACAAAATCTCTTCAGTATTTCTGACACTTGTTTTTGTGGGATACTGCTTACTGAGAGCTGACTGAGCTATCTAAAAATCAAAAAGCTTTTTTCCTTTCATTATTGTTACAAATATTGTTCCATAGGATAATTAAAGAGATCTTTCTATGATCACTAACTACTCTTTTTTATCTTGTGTTCTCCCAGCAGCCTGAGAAGAGTTAAAGCATTTTGGATAGCCTACATTGAAGAACTGCATCCATTTTTAGGTATCTGTTTTCAGGCATTTATACATTGCTTAGCCTCCCAACTTTACTCTTACTTGTATTGAAATTTCATACCTTATTGTAGAAGACCTTAAATCCTTACAGGTATTCATCTCACTTGGCCTCTAAAGCATAAAATATGATAACTGATTTAAACTGGTCAGCTATACTACCTTTGTAATGAATCAACATTATCCCTAAAGGGAAATTTATTCTTGAGCATCTGTAGAGAGTTGCAGAGTATCTGGAAGACTACTTTTGAACATGTAAAGGAAGGAATTCAGCTTTGTTTTCCTAACTTCCACCAATGACCTAATTGCTGATTCCTTTTTCCTTTCTTTGCTTTGCAATTGAAGAATCCTCCCCGTTCATGTTCTGTATTTTCTGCCTTACAATATTTGTAGTTTTCACAGTGAATGAGCCATGTCTACTCATCTAATACAGCAAGAATAAAATCACAAATTCTTCTCAGCAGGGGTATATCTGGGCTCAGGCGACAAGCAAAACATTTAGAGCTGACTGTTCCTATCACTAGTGCTATGCTGATGTGGAAAGACACGTTCCTAATATCTTCTTTATACCTATTGAACTGAAAAGACAGTAGGGATGTCAGATGCTGTGACTAACACAAAAAGCTAAAGCTACATGCTATCTAACCTCTGAATGGGGCACTACATATTGATATTCCCTGCAGCTGCTTTTTTTTCATTAAATAAAACAATGTTTGTTCCTTTACACTGGTAATTTTTAAAGGAATAACTATATCCCTCTCTGCCTTCCTTAACTGATTGGTGATTTTCAAGCAGGGAGCTTCAAGAAATATAAGTTTTATAAGAATAGGAACCTGAAAAAAGGAGCAAGTTTTTAATGATCTGCTTCTTAATGGAAACTTCTGCAGTGCCTACAAAATGCAGCTCAAGTTTGTAGCTTCTGCTTCCTGGAACTTTCGTATCTTTCTACTGAACAGCTGCAGATGTGTTTCCCATTGTGTGTCCCCACTGTCACTTTAGCTTACTACCTTTTTTTTTTTCCCCAGGATCCTCAGTATACATACTCTCTGCCTGTAAATTTGTGTCTGGGATTCTCTCTGGAGTAGCTTCCTATGGGAATAAATTATTAAGTTCTTGCTGATGTGAGAATCATAATGTAGTTCACTCCATCCCTTATTTACCCCACTGAAAGCTCAACCATTGGCAATTGTTTGCCTCAAGCCTAAGATTTGTTTCTAAAAAAGCTGCAATAATTAAAAAAATTGTCTTTTAAGTCTTCTAAGGAAGACTACCTCTATAGTGACTTTCTGCATGATTCAATTAATAATTTTTTTTCTTATTTTAATAAGATCAGTAGTAAATTTTTAATGGGACTAGATTGTGCAGGCTTAAAATTGGGCACAAATCCATAGTAATACTAATTATCCAAATGAAACAAGAACCCATTCAAGGAAGTTCATGTGATCGTTTCTGTAGTGTTAACTCTTAATTACTGCATCCAAATGTAATCTTATTTATGAAGATTAAAAAAAGCCAATATGATTTTCAGAATCCTCAGGACTTGACACTTCACATCGATTTTGAGTCTCACATACATGGACTGCAGCACATTGTTAACTCCACTTCCAATATTTGCAATTACAAGTACAAAAACTCAGCTGTCAAACAAATTAAACTAAGCCTTGCTGCATAAAGCATGTTATTTAATCTCCACAAGCTGCTTGCCACCCATTGTGATATAACTACATTAATGCATTAAATTGTGATTTTATTTTATACTTTGCATAGAAATAAATAGAGCAAGTAAATATTAACTAAACTGAGCCTTAAATAAAGAGCAGTGACACTGATGGCTGTTTTATCTTAAAGTATGAACATTATTTTTTTAATCTTTATCTGAGGTCAGACACTCTTTCATGATCAACCAGAATATGCAGCTATTAAAATTATTAAAATGCTACATCTTGTATTAACAGTTTGGGTTAGGATAAGTGTATTTGCAATGAGAATGGAAGGATATGCAGTCTTTTAGTAAGCCTGTTAAAGATTATCTAACAAATATTATTTCTTCCTATCTTACACTTTCTCAAACAGCAGAGTACACCTGATTTATATTTTAATAGTAATAGATCAATAATTACTGGTGCAATCACTGGTCCCTCAGTACCACTTGTAAATTTTCTGTGAATGCAGAGATAAAATTAGTTTTAAAAATGTTACCAAAAGTAAGCAGTGTGTTTTTCTTGTTTCCAAAAGAAAGTTAAATGAGCTTGCCACTTCTTAAATATCCTGCTGCTCCAAATGTGTTAGTTAAGGAATCAAAGTGTCTCAGAGCTTATCTCCAAGGTATAAGCTTACCTTCTGTCCCATTTAAGCAAAAGTGCTTAAGCGTGCACTAAATTTTTAATAGCCTTTTGATTTGAGTGAAACAAATCTCTAGATATTAATTGAATACTTTGCTAAATTGTTCATACACTTTCAATCCTCCTAGAGATTTCTACCTCTTGAAATACCATAAAAAAATGGACCAGATGAAAATGTTTCTTAATCCTGTGCAAAACCAGCACAGTGAAATTAAGACAGTGTGGTGTATGGTAACCCTTATGCTGTAGACACATTCTTCATTGGGTTGTGAAAACTTTAGGACTTAATATGAATTGGGCAGTGTTTCAGTCTCTGGGTTTTAGACTCTCAGGAAAAGACAACACAAATTATAAAATTATACAGTTCACATGTACAAGTATTTCTCTGCATCCTTCAGGGGCAGAAATTAGTGTGTAGCTAAAAATGGGACCTTGTTCTGAAATGTAATGCTTAGCTACTGTCATGGAAATCTCTTCAGTTCTGGTTATGTCATATATTCTGAGTGTGAGATTAAAACCAGTAATGAAGCAATTCAGTTTTAACCACTTCTTGCAGTGCCACTGCCATGAGGTTTTCTCACCATTTTCTTATGATTTTACAAGCTTGGTACCTGCTACTTAGCACGAGACTGCCAAAGGTCACTCTATAATTACTTTTAGAGGGAATCTATATAAAGTCAATGAAATTATGTTAGGAGTCTTGTCCACTCTATTATTCTTGGTCTCTATGCACTTCATCTCCATGTGCTTTGCCAAGTTCCTTAACTGTCTTTAAAGGCCTCTTGAGCAGAAGAAACTCTGCCAAGTTGACTGGGTAGAATGGGAGCTTGGGGATAGATACCTATCTGCCAAGATGAATCAAAGAGCACACCCCTTCCTTTTCCATGGCTTTAAAAGAGAAGTTTAGTATTTTCTCTATGAAAAAAGTCATCTTTTTAGTAGTGTGAAGGCTGCAGAACATAAATCAATAGTTTTACTGGCATTCCAGTTCCTTTCTCAAGTTTCAATAGCAAATAGTTATTTTTACACAAAACCACCCTCCAGTCTCTCTTGATTTACAGTGATAAACTGACATACTATAGATCTCCCAGAGTAAACTCCAGTCTTTCCTCAGGTTATCATTTTCCTCTCTCCTGTGAGAACTGAAGTGTCCTTTAATCTACTCTTTTCACTGTTAAATCACATTTTCCTTACATGGTAATTCTAGTTCTGCCTATATATTTGTGCTAGGTTTGAGCCAAAGACAGTTAGTGTTGTACCTTTCATTAAAAAGAACCCAGATAACTGAGCTTTCTGAAGCCATACCTCTTCTGAATTTCATATGTATTTTTATTAAATGATGGCTCAAAACATTTTACACTGTCAGTCACAAACATCTCAATTGGGAAGAAAATTTCTCCCATGCTGAACATATAAAAGAATGTTATGTTGATTTATTTCATCTATCACTATCTAGGTTATAGAAATGCTGACATTTGTATTGTTTGTGTTTATCTTATACTATTGCTTTTGTAAAATCATATGTAAGCCAATCACATATTATCTGGCCCTCTGATGTAAAACCAAATTATAATGTATAATTTGTAAGAGGGAGAGAGAAAGTTACCATAACTTGATTTTTTTTCCTTGTACCCCTGTGCTAGATTCCTGAATCCTCTGGTGCAATCTCCATTTTCTGGAAGTGGAGATAGAAGGACAGATGGAAAGACTGAAAGGAAGGAGAAAAAAAAAGAAAGGGAGAGAGGGAGAGGAGAGAAAGAGTAAAAATGTGAGAGAAAGAGAGGAAGAAAGGAAGAAAAAGAGAGGAAAAGGGTTAGTTTTGAGTAATTCTTACATGTTTTTTTAACAATTTGCTTCTGTGAAGTTGAGCCCAGGAACAACAGAGAAGTGGGGGGGATTGTGTTTTAAGATTGAGGTTTATTTCTAATTATCCTGTTCTGATTTGATTATTAACAAAATAAACTAACTTCCCCAAGCTAAGTGTGTTTTTCCTTTGATGGTAATTGATAAGGAATCTCTCCCTGTCTTTATCCTGACCAACCAGCCTTTCCTTACATTTTTTCTATACTGCCCAGCTGGTGAGGGGAGTGACAGAATGGATTTGGTAGGTATCGAAGGAATGAAGATCCTCTGGGATTCTCTGGCATCTGGGCATTGGTAGATAGTACTGGGTCATGGGAATGTTGGGCCACTCCAGAGTAAACTTATCCCTCCCCAGCTCCCCTCAAGTTGTAGGACAGCCATCTGGGAGCCACCAGGCAGCCCCACCACCTGGCACAGGGTATGGGCTCCCCTTTGGAATCTTTGGCAGCCCCTGGCAAAGGAAATTTTCAAGTGTTTACTGCTTCTCTGAGACACTATCTGCCTCTCCTGGGCAGGAATCTAAGACAATCTGTGAAGGTCTCTTTTTCTCCATGCATCAGAAATAAAGAGTTCTGGGACACAGAAGAGGGTTAGCCTTTATCAACTTGGTTTTTCTTTTGGAACTGTGATTTGGAAACAAATCCAGCTTTCAGACTGAAGGGTCACTCAGTAAGTTTGCCTTTCTGGCTCTTGTAGGTTTTCTTTAGTGTTTTTTGTGTCTACGAGGAAGTGGAAAGAGCATGTCACTTAAATATAAATTAGTTTTTGAAATAGTGAAAACAAGAGAGAGCTGTAAACAATGACTATGTGTGACTATATGCATAGAGCAATAGCAAACTTTAATTTTCTGACTGTTACAGGAGGTCAAATTTTTGCAAACATTTTCCACAATGCTGATATGCCTGGAAGATTTTATCCCTTCATTCACCCTGCCATGTAAAATTGACAAGGACTGATAGCCACTATAAAATGTCCTAATCTTCTGCCTAATATTTCTAATAGCAAATAATTTCATTCAAAATAAAATGATGTGTCAAATGAGCATTTTCCACATGCTTTGATTGCACAGGGAAGACAGTATTCTACTTATTGTATTAATTGAGAATATTTTCTTCCTATGTGGTACCTATTTTAATAAAATATGAAAGTGTCAGAAAATGTCTTTTTTTGGGGGGGGGGATTAATTGTCATCTCAGAAAGCAAGTATTCTGTGACATTTTTCTGATGATATCTATTTATTTGAAATTTTATGAAAAAATTTCAAATCTATTCCATGAGATGGGACTTAAACTGTAACTAATGTTTAAATATTAAACTACTTTTTGGAATAGCCCATTCCTTATAACCTCTATGTCTTCTCTGAGACACTGTGGAATCTAAGTATTAGTGTTTTATCAAACAAACAACCAAAAAAGAAAATAAGACCTAGCACAGGCTAGTAAAATTAGCTGTCTTGCCTTATGCCTTGTTATTTTCTTTCTAAACTAATTCTAGCATGAAATGAGAAGTGAATACTGACAGATGCAGAGTCCCACTGCAGTACCCTCTGCATCTATGGAGCAATGTTTTGTTTCCCTTCAGAAAGGGAGAGCACTATGCTGTGGCAGCACTGACACTGCCTCTAGGGTTATCATATTTTCTCTCTATCACCCAAGTGATTCTGAGTCCTGCCTGATTACAAGCATAGCACAGTTGCCACTAACAGATAAAACTAAACATATCAGGGACTGTAAAGCCAGGAAAGCAAACTAAAAATTCTAGTTGCTAATTGAAGGGAAAGCTTTTTTGTTGTTGTTTGCTATACAAACAGTTACACTATTTTTTCTCAACAAACCTTTTCCTGTAGCACAAAATGTCATCAATGTTGAAAAGAAAAACAAAAATATTTATTATTGGAGCATACGAGGTAAATTTTTGAGCTGTATAGGACTCATGATACAGAGAAACTGGCAGAGGTTCTGAATATTTAACCATGGTTGAGAGATCTATGTAAGATAAATTTCTCACTTTCAGATTTCCCTCAGTATTGCCATTTATCCCTATATACCCTTACTTCCTCATCTGTCACAAAGCTGAATAAATGACATGCGGAGAATTACTATGTAGCTATCAATAGTAGAATAAATGCAGAAATCTCAGTGCAGTAAAATTATTAAATTATATAATAAACTAGTGTTGTATCAATGTGCGGTTCTGGCCAAGTTTGGGGGAGGGGTCATGGCCAAGACATTGTGATATTCAATACCATTTTATGTCATCACTGGGGTGGGGAAAAAGGACTCCTGACAAAAAAGGGTGATCTTTTTCTGGTCAGGGGAATGCTTGGAAGGCAGAGGGTCCGTTAATGTTTTTTATTGTACCAGGATTGGTGAGCATTTTGCATGTAAACCAGCCTTACTTTGTATACTTTTTTTTTTATGACTATTGTTGCTACTGCTGTTCATTTTCTTATTTCTTTGCTGTTTCCAGTAAATTGTTCTCGTCTCAACCTGTGATCTTTGCCTTTTGTGCTTCCTACTGGGATGGGAGGGGGAAGCAAGTGCTAGTGTAGTTTTGGTGGGAGCACTAAATTAGGGAAGACCGTTCCTAAACAATGAAAAATATATATATAAGTATTGTATTGCAAAAAGAATTACATAAAATACTTTGGAAATTTATAGAATAAAAATGAGTATAATCTGAGTCAGTATGCATTGTCTCCTTAGAAGAGACAATTGGAAGGTTATAAATGTATGCAATAAACTTTCATATGATAAGTGTTGGTACATATCTGGTGATTTTACTTCTTATTTATATTCAGACTATCAAGCTCTATGATGCAAACTATGAATAATGAAAAACAACCACACAAAAATAAATAGAAGTTGCTTTGTATTTCCTTTGTACTAAAAAGAAGGATAAACATATTGTTTCAAAAAGTTGTGAGGTCTCTGTAATGTAGAAGGCTTTTTAATATCCATATAATATAGAATTCAAACAGCCTGACAAACCTTTTTTCTGCTGAAAAGTAGTGTATTGTCTTGGATTTGATCCTTGAGATCACTCTCTGAGGGACCAAACTCAGACCACTCACTGCTCATGTGAGTCCCCCTCCAGAAAGGTAAGAGACAGGAGCTTGTCTGATCTGGGTATTTGGCCCATTTCAAACAGGAACAAGATTAATTACAATGGGAGTTACTTACCTGGATGTAGGCACCTGAAATTTATAATAGAGTGGTCTTTTTTTTGTCAATATGAAGAAATAGATTCAAGTTAAACTAAGAGTCTCAGACTCACCCAGGGATACCTTATGAAGAGACAACTCTCCTATTATGGAGCTGAGAACAGATCAGTTCTCAGTGAGAGAATGACAGTTCTGCTTATGAGGTGACCATTCTCATTCTACAGAGGGCAGGTGGCCTCTGTAACAGCCCAACAGCCCATTGCCATTAATATATTTGGAAAAACTCTTTTTACAATTCTGGCCAGCTTCAACTCCAGTTGAGCCTTGGCTGCACGAGCTTTGTCCCTACAGTGGCAAGCAGCATCTCTGTATTCTTCCCATGTCACCTGACTTTGATTTCACTGAACATACACCTTTCTCTTTTTCCTTTTTCCAAGAGAAGAATCCTGCTCATCCAAGTTGGCCTTCTGCCTCGCCTGTGTGGCTTCTGATATTTGGGAATTGCCTGCTTCTGTGCCCTTGGGAGGTGATGTTTAAGTAGTGACCAGCATTGCTGGACCCCAGCACATGCAAAACATTTTCCCAGAGGACCTCACTCACTCACTGATTCCCTGAGAAGATTGAAGTCTGCTCTCCTCATGTCCAGAGATGAGGTTTTTTGCTGGCACTCTTCTTCTGGCTAACAGAGATTTTAAACTTGATTGCTTTGTGGTCACTGGGGTCAAGACAAACACCAGTCTCCATTTCTCTCATGAAATCCCTCTGTTGATAAGTAGATCAAAGTGGGAATCTTTCCAAGTGAGCTCCCTTAGGACTTGTTCCATAAAGTTATCCAGGTTTCTTAGGAATCTTCTGTCCTGGGTTGTACCAGCTGTATGATGCCCTCAGTTAATTTTTCTGGCAGGTCTACAGTAAGAACAAGGGCAGTTGACTGGGAAGCATCCCTTAATCCCTCAAAGAATCATTCATCAGTGTCATTATCCTGGCTAGGAGGTCTATAGCAGATTCCCTGATGATGATATCAGCATTATTTGTTTGTCCCTTGATTCTTCATCCAGAGTCTCTCAACTGTGCCATGGTCAGCTGTGAGCTCCATGCATTCTGTGAGCCCCATACATCCCTCTATTACTCACAATGCCACCTCTCCCTCTCTTCTCCCCTCCCTAACCTCCTGGAGAGAATATAACCATCCATCAGGGCACTCCAGTCACAGGTCATCATCCCACCAGGTTTCATTTATACCACTGATGTCAGATCTCTGGGACTTGACCAAAGCCTCAATCTCGTCTTTTTCTTTCCTCATGTGGTTTGCATTAAGGTAAAAACATTTCAGATGTGGTACTTTCTAGCCACCACCTCCTGAAGTATATTGAGGGATCCTGTTAGCACTTGTTACCTCAAGTTTTGGCACAGTGTCACCTTGATCATCACTGGTGAGCCTGGTTTTTGTCCCTTTCCCCCTGCTGAGCTGGTTTATAGTTCTGTCAAAGAGTCCCCCTAGCTCCTGTGCCAGAAGTCTTCTGAGACATGAGTTGAAGATTTTTACAAGTTATAGGCCTATGTGTCAATTAAATAAATGTTGTCAGTGGTGAAAATAGGAAGCTTTTGGCAGCATGAGGTAAACGTTCTAAATGAATAATGAGTTCATGTTTCCTTTATACCTTAATTGGGGATGAAGAAACAAAATAATTATTTACTTTACATCTGCCTGTCTAAATGTTCTCATTATTTCCTTTCTTTGTTTTATTTTTGGGGAATATGAAATTTTTAAAAAATGCATTGCAGCTTTTTATCAATGCCTTCCTCATTCCTACCTTGCATTTAGGAGTGTCTACAATCTCACTAGGTTTGCATGCATATTTAAATCATTTTATATGCAGTTTTGATGCACTGATCATGTTGCTCTGAACAGTTGCTGACATTTAGATCTGCTGCATCCACTGCCAGTTAAATTAGAATTTTTTTTCCTAATTCAATGACACTAATTTGAATTATATTTTTATAAAGTTCATCTGTATATTGTTAGCCAAACATGTATCTTCCAGTTTATTAAAAAAAGAAGTAAGTCCATCAGACAAATGACATCTTGTCTGGGATGTTAATAGCTAGATGCCTTTGCCAAAATAGGTGACATTATTGAGCAGAGGGTGATATTCTCCACTGAACCTGATTTAAATTCTATTATCCCTTTACAAACTAGGAATATTTCTCTCCACCCCTGCCACCCAGAAAAAAAAATCACTCTGTAATTAATAAAAAGGGCAGAAGTTAAGCAGGAAATCAGGGCTCCTTGTTCTTTCCTTGTGTACATGAGGGAAAAAAAAGAATATTTGCCTTTACAAGCCATGTGATGTGCATAATAATACAGGTTGGGTTCTCTGTGTCTATGTAACAACCTTACATTACATCTTTATATCTTTCATTTTCACCTGAATCTATCCTTTTCTGGCTTCTCTACTGAGGAATACCTTAGAAATAGGGCAAACAGTAAGTTCTCTCTTCATACTTCTGACCTTTTTATTTATTTGTAAATATTCTCAGGATGACTGCCTGCCTTTGGACAAAGTTTAGAGTTACTTCAGAACTCCCCTCCTAGATTTCATTTATACTTTTTATTTTCTACTCTATCATTAACACTGCTTGTGTAAAAGTTAAATTGTATGCTGATTATGCCATTTCCTTCCTGTTGAGGTGATATTGCTTCCTCTCCTTTCATTAACATTCATTTGAAAACAGTGTTGAAAATGTGGATTTATACAAAACAATTAGATATAAAAAAAAGGAAATTTGAAATAACTCTTGCTTCTGTTTCTGTGATGATTTACACATATTGAGAATTTGACTTAAATGTTTAAAAGGAACCCACTGTGGATTAAAAAAGATAAGCTTCACTGAAAAGGTTTTTATAATAGCCTTTGTCTCACAATGATGTTTCACTTGAAAGACTCTGATAACCAACACTTTCTTCCAAACCTATTCTAACCCTTTCTTCAAACTTACATGGTATTTCAGAAGTTTTGCATGGATTCTGCCTCTGAAAAGGTCAAGAGGGGAAATAGACTATGCAATTGGAGGACGACCTGTCATTACTGACCTTTTCAAGGAAGAAGAGAAGGAAACGCTCTATAATGACAGAGCTGTTTCTTTCTTAAAAAATCACATGCCTGGAATCCAGCACCCAGACTGGCCGGGACTCTGGTGTGTACAAGTGTGCATGTTAGGCAGGCAAGAGGGTAATGTTTTGGATCCACTCTTCTGCTGATGCTTTTTTAAAATTTTAACTGAAATGCTAAATACTAATCAATACATTAAATGTAAATTTAATATATAGTTTATTGGTCTTTTTTTTTAGTTTTTTCATCTTGTCTCATTGCTTATGACGTTGCAGTCACACAGTATAAGATTAGCATTTTCAGACTGTTGCCTGTTACAACACATGTTCATATCATAGGCTTTTCCCTCTGTCTTCAGGTTAGCATCTGGATAAAAAAAAACTGAAAAGAAGAAAAAAAAATAAGCAAAACCTCTGGTTCATATGCTTTTAAGTGATTCAGGCTATAACAGTGTAAATATACTGTGAATCCTACCAAAGCTTGACAGCAGCCCTTTTTAATTTGAATTGTTATCCATTTTTATATCTGATACAAAGAGTGGATATTTTTGCAGTCATGAATGCCATGCTAAGGATGAATAACAAAGATATCAGGGTATTTTAGAAAGTTGTATTCCAAGGCAATATGTCTGAGGCTGAAAGAAGCTGAAAGAAAGAGAAGGCAGAAAGTATGAGAAAATTTGAAAGATGTTTCCCAGAAATACATTTGGCCTCATTCAAATCATTGGTTGGTTAAGGGCATGAGGAGGTAGGAGGAGATATGGAACCAAATGGAAGGTATGAAACATGAGATTAACAGCAAACAAAAGCAAATCACTGAGGCGTGCTTGTGCAGTCTGTCCCATGTATGAAGGATGTTGTGTGTAACCAGTGTGACAATGAACAGGTGTAGAGATATCATAGAGATTTCCTAAAGGAGTTTTGAGACAGCTGGTTGTTCAGTCTGGTAATATTGGCATATATATGCCAGAAAGAATTATGGTGAATTTGGAAAAAATCAGAAGATAAACAGCTATGCTGCTTATATCCATAAATGTGATCTGCAGAAGTGATAAGTATACTAAGTGTATTCTGAGGCCTTCAACTCCTAGGGAGTGAAAAACATGAAAACATTCTCTATATTTATTAATATCAGATAAAATGAGGTGATATTTTCTGTTCTTGAACCTGTATTTTGGGAGTTAATCACTAAGATAAAGTTACATTCCTAAATTAGTTCTGTTTAAAATGTAGCATTCTATCTTCACCTAGTTTTATGATTGATTTACAACACCTAGATTAGAATAAAACATTAGTCAAAAATGCATACAGATACTTGATATGAAGTATACACAGAAGTGAACCCAAATACCACAGTCCTATTGTGGTTTGGTGCCTGCCTGTCTGTCTGTGCCCATGTGAATTTTTGCATTTTTTGTATGCAGTAATCTCCCAACTCCCAGAGCCACTTCATGCTGTACTCATCTCTGTGCATTGCTTAAAGAAGAAAAAACAGTGATGGTGTCTATCAGGCTTGAATGGGTAAAGATTGGTGCCCTCTCTGCTCACAGCAAAGTCAAGGTTATCTAAAGGCAATGTTCCCATTACAGTGCTGATCTTGCTGAAGCTGATGAACATCACCCCAAAATTGTTTTGGCATGAGACATTGCACAATTTGAAATTGTTGCTGAAAAATGATTCATTCTAATTTCAGTTTCTTTCTGAATTCTGGAGAAAGAAAACTAAATGGAAAAAGCACTTTGTATTTATTCACAGTGATTTCATCTTCAAGACCTCATTACAGGACCAGCTGGAATACTTGACACTTCACATTCCTAGTACAATGTTATCAAGGAGGTAAGCTTAAACTTACACAATCAACTAAAGTGTGGGCTGGGAAATGGATGGTGCTGTGAAAGAGATAATGTAAAACAATCCCTATTTCATAAAATTAAATAAACTTATTAACATAATGTAGAGTAACTTGCTGAGAAGGGTGAGGTTCCCAGGAGCCTCTTCCGTGCCTGTAGCAGCAGGGGTGCCTGAAGGCAGAAGCTGTGCAGAGCAAGGACTGCTGCTGAAGAGCACTTAGTGTGATATGCAGGGTGGGGCTTTCTGTGATCACATTTACATTTAGGACTCCCTAACATTCCTCCTCTGTGACAATTATGGCAGGATCAAGACCAGGTCTGCTAACATTTCTGTGCAAGCTTAATGCCCTGCTGTGGGTTCAACAGGTGCTACTATCCATTCAGTATTGCCAGTTCTTAATAATTTAATGTAAGAAAGACTATTTAGACATCTTAAAATATAGATTAATTTGGAGAAAATATTCCTTCCTGGAAATATTGAAAACAATATTTCAATAAACCCTAAGAACGCAGAAATCGAATGGAAAAGTTACTATTTGATAAAATCCTATGACTTTTAAGGCAGCTGTAAGCCTCCATATAACTTTTGAATGCATGGAACTTTCAAAATCGTATTGAAACACATGATGAAATATTGCTTTGAAAAAATTCTCTGATAGAAACCCATATAAAGAACTTTCTGATGAGTCCATCTGGAGTTCCATATCTTAGATACAACTGGCTTTAAAAAGCACCAGTAGAATCAATACAGTAATTGAGTTTTTGCCTTTATGAAAACTTTGATTACATTCTTCTATCATTTGGATTTATTTTGAAGAGAGTACTTTGTTCTTGTCAAATTCAGATATGTTATACCAAAAAGTATTTTTATTACATAAAAATCCTGTGTGACAGTTGCTGTGTAGCTACTTGGATGTGGCTTAAACATTGTTTTGATATTTGAAAAACAAACCCAGTTACCATACATTGTTTTCCCAAAAAGAGATATGGTGCTCTTATGACTTCATAAATTGAAAGGGACACTGTCTATCTGAGGCATAGCAATAAATGTCAGATGTTGCTATTAAACAAAGGTTGCCCTTTATGGATCTCATAAGATGATGGAGACAGCTACAGGCAATCTGTGAGATGATTATTTTAAAGTAATTTTAATTTTTTTTTTCATTAAATTAGTATTCCAAGCAGCCTTCTCTACTTACTCTGTCTTCTGTTTTTTGGGATCTTTAGGGTGTTTAGGATGTCTTATGTAGATTTTGGCCATACATTTTTTAAATGTATCAACTCTGACAGGTGTTCACCCATCAATTTATTTCCTTGTTTGCCATGTTCAGTAACAGTGGCCAAATTCAGAGTTTACTGCTCTGATTTTGTATGCAAATAACTTATTAAGGAAAGGCAAAGCTTGGCAAGGTGTATCTATTTTTCAAGGCATGAGGTTTGACTCTAGAGAATGAGGTTTAATGAGGGGTAAGCCAGTGTTGCATGGTGGGTGGAGGGATTATCTCATGATATTCTCCCAGCCCAATGCCAAGTTAGGGCAGCATAACAGAAGTGCATTCTAAAACACAATGAATTCTTAAATATGTACAGAAGGTGTGTTTGTAATATTATTTACATATTAAGTATGATCCACCTGGAGAAGATCTGTTTCCCTACAGAACAACTGACATGGGACTGCATAGCACATGTAGATTTAAAGCACAAGAGTCATCTGACATTGTGTATATAAAGTACAAACAGTTAAAATCTTAGTATGTAAACAGGACTAGAAGGTTGCCATTTCTGTTAGTGCTATTAGTAGCATTACTCTTAGTGCTACAGTTAATTGTCAAAAAACTCTGTATAAAACTAATGGTGAATTAAGCTGTTAAGGCATAATAGTGAAGGAGAAATTACACATGATTTCTATTTTTTGTCTTCACAGTGATTCAGATAATCTAAGGAAAAATCTGTAAATTAGTTTTTCTGATTTCTATAAGCATTAGGAAGTATTTTTTTCCTGTAATATATGTTCTGAAAAACTAAAAAATGCCATCAGGCATATATATCTTTTTATCAACATTGAGCTGTCCTTGAGTAGCTTGAGTCCTCAGCTTCTAAATTCATGCATTTAGAACATTTACCATTGTTGCTTAAGAAAAAGTAAAAGAGAAACTTTATTTATAAACTCTAACTTTATAATACTATTTTAATTTGATTGAATTAAATATTTTAACACAAACTAATTAAATGTTTCTTTTAATTGTTTCTTCATATCAGATTGCTACATTTCCTTAAACAGCTGTCTTTTACTGCTCTCATTTTTGAAGCTATGGTATGAGATATAAAATGCTATAAATTGATTCTATCAAGAGAAATTTGTGACTGGTCTCTCCTTTTTAGAATTTTAGCAAAGGCAAAACACAAAACACAAATCTCAAATCACAGAATGCAAATTTTGTATTAACCTACTGGGTTTCTTATTGCACATAGCAGTTTTGAGTTAAGAAACTTTAGTTTCATACTGACAATATAGTCCCATACTGACAAGTTAGTTTAATTCCATACTGACAGTTAGTTTGCTGCAAATCCATAGAAATTTAACTTAGAGCTCTGGAAAAATGATAGCCTCTGTAATCATACATGTTAGAGATGAAATGGAGAGAATTTTGTGTTATTTTGTGATGCATCCTTTATTTTCACCCTTCATCTTTGTTTTGCCTTTCTATGTTGGAGACTCTGAGGAGGAAAGTGTACTTATGATTTTATATGACACTTAAAGTCATGAAGATGCTGTATCAGGATGAGTGACAAATAATAGAATTTGCTGTCAGCATTCACCAAGATGAAGGTTTTAAGATATAAGCATGTAAGAAAAAAAAGAATAATTATTAAAGGCAACATTTTTTTTTACCCTTTTAAGTTAATATCTAAACCATCACCATGTGCATTTAATTGTTTCTGGTTTTCTGTCTGATTTTTAGCATTCATTTGTTACACACTATATTATGAGAATGTCTGATATTTATGTGACAGGGTTTTATAGTGCCAGGGTGGATTCACTTCTTCATTGCAAATTCTCTAAAACTAAAGTTATATTTGCACTTTGCTGCAAATGGTTAAATATGTGAATAGAGTGACATGAGAAAATGTTCATATCTTTTTCTTCTATGATTAAAAGGTGTGGAAAAAATATTTCAAAAAATGACCAACAGTTGGCTGTATCACTCAAATTGTCTAAACCATAAAAAGAGAAAGTTATATGTGTCTCTTACCTTATGATTTCTACTGATAAATATTTAGAAAACATTAGACCAATCAAAAGACTTGACATCCAAGTATATGATTAAGTGTTATGAACACAAGTGTGTTGTTGACAAGGCCTTGTAGTACTCTGTTTTGATCAATTAATGCCAGTAACAGATATCTTTCTATAGACAAGATTTGAAACACTAAACAGTTCCCTTGTACTTATCCCATGTAAAAATTGAATTTTTTTATAAGTATTGAATTGGATAAAGTTCTAGTACAGATAAAGATTTTTAAAAAGGATTATAAATAGCATCAGAACAGAAATGGGTAAACCAAAAATATTTCTAGTTTAATCCCAGGTGATTACTGGCTAGCTGTCACCTTGGAAAAGTCTGGGCTTCCTCATACCACATCTGTCACTAAACTTGTAAGAAAATAGGGCACATTGTGTGTCCTATTATTCTGTGTGCTAAATGTGACGACTCACCTCCACAATTTTGCTATCAACTAAACACCTTTTTTTTTTTCCCCAATGAAGTCCTTTTTTCTTCTTAGGCTACAAACCTCTGTGCATAAATTTTAAGGCTGGGAATATAGCCAGACTTCTGGCAGATCATTCCAATACAGTTCATTATGAAATTGCCATAGCAAATAATACAGCCTCAAGCCTTTAGTTTCCCTAATTGGGCCATATGAGATGATAATGCCCTTTTTGTCAGGGCTTATTATTTTAAAGTGTGAATATAAGGGGAAAGTCATCGGGATTCATTTTGATTTTATTTAATTTGTCTTGAGTGTTGTCAGAGAGCACTGAATAATTCAGTTTTAGATCCTTGGGGAACGGACCTTACCATCTACATATGCAAAAAGTAATTTTTCAGATACTTATGATATTAGGCATTAAAAACTCTGGGAAAAATGTGAATATTAAGATGTTCAGAATTTATAAATCTGATTTATATAACCAGTGTAATGAATTTTGCCTTTTACTTCTAGGTAGTCACAACTAACTGCCCAAAGTAAAAGTATAGCTTTTAAAAATTTACCATCTAATTTTAGCTATAGAATATTTAGATGATGAATAATATTCATTTTTCCTAAACAAATTAATGAAAAGATATATTCCATTAATGAATACTATGTGGATATGTAGCAATTGTCGTCTTAACTCTTTAAAATAACAATACAAAAACCTCATATGTCAATTCATTCATTAGACCGTATGTCTAATAAATACAGACCTACTGTATATTTGCTGCAATCTTTTTGTATGCAAAGTTTGAATATTTAAGTGTATGTATTTCCTAAAATCTGGTTTTGTCGTGTCTTACAAATTCTCATCAATGTTGGCAGCGCCATTGGCGCAGGGGAGCTCTGATCAGGTGTGCTTGAGAGGTGTGGGTGCCTCACTGTGCTCTCCATGCAGCTCCTGCCGATGCGTGACGCTCCTCAGGAGCAACGTACTCAGCAAACTCTGCTGGTGAATACAAAACAGAGAGAGGTCATTTCTCAGAATCATCTTGTGCTTTAGTAAAGACTAACATGGCTTTGTCAATAATTATAATATTGTCACAAAATTTCACAGCAGTACATTTTATTTTGAAATCTGTTGGAGCTCAAATGTTGTCCAACAGTGCCAGCTTGTCTGATCCTTCTCTTTATTCCTTCAATTGTTTTCTTACAAAAAATTATTTCTAATATATATGAAAATAAAGTGCCAGGAAATGGTGTAAGGTAATCATTGAGTCATAGACTATGTATCCACTGATCAGAGAATATAGAGAAAAGGCACAGCAGGAATGGAGAGGAATAGAGTGACAAAATTCTGAAAGAAAGAGCCCTCCTGATTCTGCAGGGTAGGAAAATGAATATAATGGAGCTACACTCCAAGATTTGAATAAAGCAGCTAAAGGTGAGTGCTGCACAGACATTTTGTCATTCAGTCCAGGAGAAATAGAACATTAAATGCAGCAAAGGAATCCAGTGAAAAATTCAATGATGAGGAACTTTTCCTGGATTCCATAAAGCAGTTATCACAGCAGATGAGGAGAAGATCATTGTACCGTCATTAAGTGTGAATAAGGGCTGCCAAAAATCCAGAGCTGGTAGTGGCAGTGGATATACAGCAGAGGTCAAAAATAGAGCTGGATTTCAGGCTAAAGGAGACAAAACTCAAAAGTGACAGGAAGCCTGTTATGATGCCTAACATTTCCATCTTTTTAATCAAGCAGGAGTGTTCGTAGTTGAAAGAATGATGTTTCTCCAAGTGATCTTACTCTGTTTGAAAGAGGAAGATGTACTGGAACTAGAAGTCACTTGTCATGTAGCTGGGAATGGGTTCTGAGCCAGAAAAGCAGTAGCTAAGGAAGTATGAGACCAAGCATTAATGAATTGCTATCAAATAGCAGATGGTCTTATGACATAGTTTCAGACCACAATCTTGGATTTTTATATTTCTCATTCTAAAGAGAAAATATAAATCGACATGCCAAACCACTAATTTTTGTAACAGTGAATAAACTGTGAGCAGGAAGGCTTGCAGCATTCCTATTTTTCAAAGGAGATGGATGTGTGCAAATATAGATGTATTTTAAAATTCAGCACATAATAAGGCTATAAGGAGTCCTTTAAACATTAGCTGGAGCTCCTGTGACAGTGATAAAATTTTATCAGGCTTGAATATAAAATTAAATTCAAATAATTAAGTCTTCCATCCTCCATTAAGCAAGGGAAGAAAAAAAAATCCAGAATGAGAACAGGAACAATTGAGCCACAGTCAGTGTCTGGAGCTTTTGCAACAGCAGGTGATTTATTAGGGAATTTAAGGATGCTTT
The DNA here is from genome assembly GCF_037042795.1 of Molothrus aeneus. Classification (NCBI taxonomy): domain Eukaryota; kingdom Metazoa; phylum Chordata; class Aves; order Passeriformes; family Icteridae; genus Molothrus; species Molothrus aeneus. The sequence goes on from NC_089650.1 coordinate 38,166,525, forward strand.
GCAAAGAAGGGGCTAAAGGGAGAATTTAAAAACTACATGCTTTTTTTCAATTTAAAAGAAGAAATCTCTGGTCTAAAGGGACATTGAGGAATGTGGTTATTGTGTTATTTAAGTCTTTAAATTAAAGTAAGTAATATTTAAAAGTATAAATATTAAAAGCAAACTGTTCTTGCATCAAAAAGAACTTCATGGTGTATCTAAAGGGATGGATGTATAGCTCTTTTATAGGAGCAGTGAGCACTGCACCTGTCAAAGGTCTCCCAGAAAGCCCTGAGAGGAAGTCCCCCTCAAACTGCTGCTCTTCTAAGCCAGGCTCCCCAGCTCTGGCACTTAGGCTGCCACAAGGACTGAAGAGCCAGGAGCAGATGGCTGACATTTTGCTAATATGACAATATCCATCCTGTAACTCCATGTGTGTGGCTGTATCCACTTTCACAAGATGGTACAATCCCCTGGAGATGTTATCACTGTTTCTGACTTGTGCTGGCTGGTCACTACTGTGGCTAAGCTTTCCTTTACCCTACTACTGGAAAGATTTGGAGTGCTATGACTTTCTGAAAAAAAAAAAAACCAACCCAAAAACTGTAGTAAACCCCATAGATTTAGGAAAAGCACCATGGAGGATATGAACAATAGGAATGCTGAAACAGCAAAAGAAAATTCCTGTTTTCTTGTCCTCCACCCCTTAACCTACCTCTGTAACCCTATAAGGCAATGTCAGGTTAACCCCTTACCCATTGGTCAAGCTTGGATCCTTTCCAACCCTATAAAAGAAGCATACTGTACCCCATTAGTTGAGAAAGAAGAAGAGCAGAGACCCTTCACGGACCTCCCCAAATAAAGCCATCTTCGTGGAACAGCCTGCGCCTTCTCCTTCTCCTCTCTCTCCGTCTGCTGCAGCCTCAAGCCCAGGGCACCACTACCTAGCAAGCAAAGCTGAAATCCTGAGAGCTTGCAATCACTATAGAGCTGATAATCACCATGCTTGTTAGATGGTAGCCCTGCGGCCTTGGCATGAGCGAGCTAGCTTCGGGCACCCGGTCCCTACCCAGGGACTGAGCTCCTGAGCCCTAGTGCTCTGCATTATGATAAGGCCAAATAAGAGGCTTTATTAAAGTGGCAGCCCAACGACTTCGGATTCGGACCCCCCCCCAGAGGCGATATCCGTCGGTTGAGCAACGAAGCCCCCCTGGGGTTTTCTGTGATTGCCTGTTCGGGAAGCCGCTCCTTCTGTGAAGGGACTTTTCGTTTTAGAAAATCCTTTCCCCAGGAGGGTCAGTTCGACACTCAAAACTTACATCTGAACGACAGAAAGTTCCGAGGAGAACTGACGCAGCAGACCCCTTCCACAGATCTTGGACCCCAGGAACTGTAAGTATTAGCTAATATTGCGTGCATAACTTTGGGGCTCTAAAACTTTTTTCGTTTTTTTTTCTTTTTTTTTCACGTTTTTTCTGCTGGAAGGGCTAACCATTAACATGGGTAAAATTTTTAGTACTTTAAAACTAAGTAAAACCGAGAGAGAGATATATTCAACTATTTTAGAAATCTTATCTGCTAACAACTTCTCCTTTTCTAAAGGCAAGCTCTCAAAAACTAATCTTAAAAAATTTGTAACTTGGATTATTTCGCAATACCCTGATACTGATAAGAAAGCAGTCATTGAAAATTCGTTTTGGGATATGATCGGGAACACAATATATATCTCCCAAACAAACCAGGATTTCTCTGTAACTAACTATTTGCCTTTATTTCATATAATAACTAAAACCGTTGAAAGATTTAACAGAGAAAAAATCTTGCAGGGCTTAACAGATACTTCCTCTTCAAATAGTAACAAGATCGATAAGGACTCAGAGGAATGTCACTTGCATATCTCACACCACCCCTTCATTTCTAAAGTCCCTCTCGCCTCCGTTACTCCTAAAGCAGAGGTTACGCTGCCCACCCCAGTTCCCCCCCCCACATCCTCCACCCTTGCGGGACCTGCGCTGCCCAACTCCGCGAATCCTATCTTATCTGTAACTCCACACATCCCCCCTACCCCTGGCTCGGCTTCCTCCTTGCTTCCGGTCCCGGGGGTCCCTTTTCCTGCCTCTGCCGCCCCCTCCACCCCTGCGTCGGCTCTTCCCCCCTCTGCTGCGTATCCCCCCACCCCCGCGCTGATGTCCCCCACCGTCCCTCTCGCCGCCGCGCCCGCCCCCGCTCCCCTCGTCCTGGCTCCGACCGGCCCGGCCCCTCCCGACGGCTCCCCGAGCCACACCCACCCCGTAACCGCAGCATCCCGGACCGGTACCACAGCCTGCCTCCCCTCATTCCCGCACCCCCACCCCGCCCAGCCCCCCTGCCCCCACCACGCGTCGCCCCGACCCCTCGCCCACCCTCAAGGCCACCCGAACGGAATCCCAGACACTTCCCACGGTGCTGTCCCCCCCACCCAGTCCTGTGCGTGCTGTGCTGCTATCCCAGCTCCAGTGGCACCTCCCCCCAGCCAGGTCATGCCATGTCTCCCCCCTCAGCCATTGAAACCTTTGAAAAACGCTTCTAAACTAAAAAAGCGCAAGTCACGGATAGCAACCCTCCCTCAGTCCTCCTCAGAGGACCAGAGCTCTTGCAGTGAATCTGATTCTGATACGATCCACACGGATCCATGGGCTCGTATTAAAGTAGAAGCGACAAAGGCTGGAGACTGGGAGCTGGCACAGAAGATTAATGCTTTCCCAGTAGAATATAAGCAAGGACGGAATGGTGGCGAGTCCGCTATAAAGACGTGGAAAGCTAACTCCAATAAGGAACTAGTGCAATTAAGAAATATAGCCAAAGAACATGGGCGAAGCTCACATATCTTTAGAAATTTCTTAGAAGCCATGTTCTCAGCACATGTCTTACTTCCCCACGATGTAAAAAATATTTCACACTGCCTCCTGTCCCCAGCAGAATATTTGTTATGGGACAGGCATTGGAAAAGACATTTAAAAACGTTATCAGATTCATATTCTGCAGATGCTAATAAGACGAATTTTACAGTAGCCCAACTAGCTGGTGAAGGTGACTTACAGAAACCAGCAGACCAATTGGAAACCTTGAATAAAGAGGCACTGCAGGACATCGCTCTTGCAGCAAAAACCTCTTTACTTCTCGTGCATGATGAGTCAATGCCAACAATGCATTTTTCTGCTATTAAACAAGGGACAGATGAAAGTTTTATCAAATTTGTGGACAGACTTAGAGATGCTTTGGAGAAACAGATCGAGAGCACAGAGGCAAAGAAGGAACTCTTATGTAAACTTGCCTTGTGTAACTCTAATGAAAAATGCAAAGCCATTTTGAGGTCTCTACCTATGGATACAGACCCCACCATAGAGCAAATGCTGGAATGCTGTACACGTCACACGTCCACGGAAAATACAGTGGCCCAAGCAGTTGCTAAAGGTATTGCTGAAGGAGTTTCTGGTGCATATGCAGTAATAGCTTCTAAAGACCAAGCTAAATGCTATCACTGTGGGGATCTTGGACATTATATAAAGGACTGCCCAGAGAGATCACACCCCCGATACCACCGTAACAATTACCAAAGACCCCAGAATCAGCAGTGCTACCAGCAGCATTCGGGAAACTTCTTGCGCCGCCCGGTCGAGCCCCGGGCGCTGACAACAAATCAAAGGCCACCCAGACCCAACCCCGCACCAGCCCAGGATGTTCCGGACCACAAGAAGAGGATCCAACCCACGGGGCAACCCAGATGGGAACCCGCCGTCAACTGGTAACTGCTTTGTCCATTGACTTTAATAATGAGAATGTTCACCGTGTTCCCACAGGCAAATATGGGCCAAAAGGTGGTCCTTCGCACATTTTAATTATAGGTGACTCTCTTAATAGCCCAAAGGAGATCTTCGTTGTTCCAGAAGTGCTGACAGTGCAGCCAGGACAAGAGATTCTCATCCAGGTATACTGCATAGACTCACCATTTTTTCTTTCAAAGGGAACTCCAATAGCACAAGCCTTTTTACTCCCAAAGGATCACAGGGAACAGATTCCTCTCAACCCTACAGCTATGTGGGCACAAGTTGTGGGACCATCCAAGCCTACTATCGAGTGCGGCCTCACCTGCAAAGGCGAGAAGACCCACCTGCCAGGGATGCTGGACACCGGTGCGGATGTGACCATCATCGCCCGCTCAGAATGGCCAGCACACTGGGATCTACAACCTGTTGCAGGCATGATTTCAGGGATTGGTGGAGCCACAGTGTCCATGAGAAGCAAGAACAACATCCTTGTGGAAGGGCCTGAAGGCAAGCTGGCAACCATTCGTCCATTTGTGGTAAGGGCCCCCATCACCCTTTGGGACAGAGACGTTCTATCCCAGTGGGGAGCTTCCCTACATATTCCCACTCAGGATTTCTAATTGGGGTCACTGAAGTAAGCGCGCTGCCAGAAACACCTCGTCTCACCTGGAAAAGTCACAAGCCACTCTGGATTGAACAGTGGCCCCTCAATAAAGCCAAACTGCGCGCCCTAAACACCCTCGTGGAAGAACAGCTCGCAAAAGGCCACATAGTGGAGTCCAACAGCCCTTGGAACTCTCCAGTCTTCGTTCTACCAAAGCCTGGGACAAACAGGTGGAGGCTTCTTCACGACCTTCGCAGAATCAACGAGGCCATCGAGGACATGGGCCCCCTCCAGCCTGGCCTGCCCTCCTCATCGATGCTGCCTAGAGACTGGACACTTGCTATCATAGACATTAAGGACTGTTTCTTCAGCATTCCTCTGCACCCTGAGGATGCTCCACGGTTTGCTTTTTCCGTTCCCTCTCTTAACAAGGAGGCCCCGCTCAAAAGATATCATTGGCGTTATCTTCCTCAAGGACTAAAAAACAGCCCCACTATTTGCCAGTGGTATGTGGCTCACATCCTGTCTCCCATTCGGAAATCATTCCCCGATGCTATCATCCATCACTACATGGATGACATCCTGGTGTGTGCTTCAGACAAAGCTTACTTGGACAATACAGTTAAAAAGACTATTGAAACCATAGAAAAGGCAGGAATGGAGATTCGTGAGGATAAAATCCAGTACACCAAGCCATGGACTTACCTTGGAGTCCAGATCCGGGAAAGGACCATCGTACCTCAGCAGCTCACCATAAATGACGACCCAAAAACCCTCAGGGACTTACACAGCCTGTGTGGATCCATCAACTGGGTACGTCCACTGCTAGGAATTACAACAGAGGACCTTGCTCCCTTGTTCAACCTTCTTCGCGGACCTAAGGACCTGGACTCTCCCTGCACTCTCACAGAAGAAGCCAGAGGTGCCATCACTAAAGTCCAGGAAGCCCTGTCTTCATGCAAAGCCCATCGCTTCAAGCCCAGTCTGCCTTTCAAGTTCATCATCCTGGGAAAAGCACCTCGATTCCATGGACTGATATTCCAATGGGACTCACAGCTTCGAGACCCTTTGTTGATACTGGAATGGATCTTTACAAATAGCCAGCCCACAAAGACACTCACCACCTACCAGGAGGTCATAGCACATTTAATAAAAAAGGCAAGGACTCGCCTTCGATCTCTTTCAGGTTGTGAGTTCGAATGCATATACTTACCAATAACTCTTACAGACTTTGAGGATTTGATCCAGACCAATGAAAGCCTCCAGTTTGCCCTGGATAGCTACACGGGCCAAATTTCAGTTAAGATCCCAAAACACAAACTCTTTAACCCTGATGTAACCTTCCATTTGATTCCAAAACAAATCCAAAGTAGAAAACCTCTCAAGGCTCTAACACTCTTTACAGATGGCTCAGGGTCTTCCCACAAGTCGGTGGTTACATGGAGAGACCCCCAAACACAAGATTGGCACTCTGACATACAAATAGTGGAGGGATCTCCACAGATCGCAGAATTAGCAGCTGTTGTCAGAGCCTTTGAAAAGTTTGAAAACGAGCCTTTCAATCTGGTTACAGATTCAGCTTATGTCGCTGGGATAGCGATGAGAGCAGAACATGCTCTTCTCAAAGAGGTCTCTAATCCAAAGTTGTACCAACTGCTCTCTAAATTAATATACCTAATCTCCCACAGAAAGCAACCTTACCATATAATGCATGTGAGGTCACACACAGACCTCCCAGGTTTTGTTGCAGAAGGCAACAGAAAAGCGGATGCATTAGCAATGGCAGCAGAAACTGCTAATGTTCCTAACATCTTTGCCCAGGCAAAGTTGTCACACGCGTTTTTTCATCAAAATATACCTGCCCTTATGAGAATGTTTAAGCTCTCAAAGGATCAGGCAAAGGCTATCGTGGCTACGTGTCCGAACTGTCAGAACTATCAGATACCATCTATGGGGACGGGAGTCAATCCCCGAGGTCTGAATAGCTGCCAGCTGTGGCAGACAGATGTAACTCACTTCGCACCTTTTGGAAGATCAAAATACGTGCATGTATCGGTCGACACGTTTTCAGGAGCAGTATTTGCATCATCACATGCAGGAGAAAATACCATGCACACAATAAAACACTTTCTCCTCGCTTTTGCCGCCCTGGGTGTACCAAAAGAGATTAAAACAGATAATGGACCAGCCTACACTTCCCGCAAGTTAAAGGAGTTCTTCAGTGAATGGGGAATAGCACACAAGACCGGCATACCTGTAAACCCCACGGGACAATCCATCGTGGAAAGGACACATCAAACCCTCAAAAGAGTCCTTGATCAACAGAACAGAGACATCAGAATCACATCTCCAGTGGAAAGACTTTGCAAGGCTCTCTACGTCATCAACTTCCTGAACTGTACAGCATCAGAGCCTGACCCACCAATACTTCGCCACTTTGCAAATACCACCCAAGCAAAGCTCACTGAGAAACCACCTGTGCTCGTGAAGGACCCTGAAACACACCAAATTTCTGGGCCTCACCAGTTGATTACCTGGGGTAGAGGATATGCGTGCGTGCTACTACCATCCGGTCCGAGGTGGTACCCCGGAAAAAACATAAAGCCATACCTAGGCACTGAGAACACTACTCCTGCAAACGGGGACAAGAACGCTCCTGAGGCAAACACAAGACCACCTCAAAACCAAACCAGCTCTGCCTGGAGACGAAGACGTCGCCGAATACCCACAAACACAAGAACAGACCACCCCATTACAAGACAGCAGACAAAACTGAAAAGCTAAACAACAGTCTGCTGCATCAGACCATAGATAGCCTTAACACAAAAGTGTTCTCTGAACTATATGTTGTTACACTGGTTTTTTTTGTATTTAAAGAAAGAAAAAAGAAAAAAAAAAAAAAAGGAAACACTGTTATTCCCCCTCCCTAATCTTTTAAAACCCCTTAACCCTCTACCCACTCCTCCTCCCATAGTGTAGCTTAGAAATTAAAAGAAAAAGGGGGGGAGGAGGGGAACAAGAAAAGAACAAGGCAGAAAACCCTCTCATCATAAAGATAACAAATTCTGCTTATATTCCCTATCAGAAGCCCTATTCCTGCCCAAAGATGAAAAATATCTCCATTGCTGCTGTCCTCATTGCTGCCTGGATGTTCTTCACCGTACCGTGTGCCTTCGGCTGGATTAGCCCACAGCCTAGCCATAATGTTTGGGTAACCTTAGCAAAAACATTAAAACAGGACAACATGTGCTTGTCCATGGGAAGCATTGATAACCCACTTTCCACATGTCTAGTAGGAATTCCCTTTGTAGCAGATGACTGGCCTGTCTATAACTCAGAGATTCTCCGCACCACAGGTAAGAGACCCAATGTGGTTGATACTTGGGACGAGTGGACAAAAATTCTGCCAGATGCTCGAGAGGAACCCCAAGAATTAGATCTGTTGGGGTCCTCCAAGGCCACATACTGCGTCAAATTTTACTTTAGACGTCCAAAAAACAATTGGCCAGAAATTGACCAGAACAAAAACACATATCGAAAAGAGATATCACCAATTAACAAAGCCTATAACTCTCACGATTGGTGCAATTACACGGCTCGTGTGATTTCTGTGTCCTCTCTCCATCCCAAAGTATTACCCAAGGGAATGTTTCTCATCTGTGGTGACAGAGTATGGGCTGGGATCCCCTCCCGACTCCAGGGAGGTCCCTGTACCCTTGGAAAACTTTCTACCCTTACACCAAACATCACCCTGTTACATAATTGGAAAAAAGAAAGCGAATCAAAACGACAAAAAAGGTCCTATACTGAATTTGATGAAAATTGTGATCCTAAATTATACGATTGGAACAAACCAAAAAAGATTGCTGTCTCCCTGTTCTTACCCTGGGTAGCTGCAGCTAAAGCCCTTGGTGAAATCAATCACCTTGGGTGCTGGCTCAGTAAACAAGCTAATGCTACATCTGCAGCCTTGAGTGATCTCTTAAAGGAAGAAGAAACCACAAGACATGCTTCGCTCCAAAATCGAGCAGCAATCGACTTCCTGCTGCTTGCCCATGGGCACGGCTGTGAAGACTTCGAAGGGATGTGCTGCTTCAACCTCTCTTCACGCTCGGAATCCATCCATGCGAACATCCAGAAACTGAAAGATCTCGTGAAGGACTTGAAAGTAGAAAGAATCCCAGACTGGGTCAATGAACTTTTTGGGCAATGGGAATTAACAGGATGGGCTGCATCCTTGATTAAGGGAATGTTGTTGATTCTCCTTGTAGTTGTTATTGTGTTAGCTATGTTCTCATGCCTTGTTCACTGTTTCAAAAGAACTATAACGAATGCCTTTTTTGTAAAAATAGAAAGTGGAGTTGTAGTAAACCCCATAGATTTAGGAAAAGCACCATGGAGGATATGAACAATAGGAATGCTGAAACAGCAAAAGAAAATTCCTGTTTTCTTGTCCTCCACCCCTTAACCTACCTCTGTAACCCTATAAGGCAATGTCAGGTTAACCCCTTACCCATTGGTCAAGCTTGGATCCTTTCCAACCCTATAAAAGAAGCATACTGTACCCCATTAGTTGAGAAAGAAGAAGAGCAGAGACCCTTCACGGACCTCCCCAAATAAAGCCATCTTCGTGGAACAGCCTGCGCCTTCTCCTTCTCCTCTCTCTCCGTCTGCTGCAGCCTCAAGCCCAGGGCACCACTACCTAGCAAGCAGAGCTGAAATCCTGAGAGCGTGCAATCACTATAGAGCTGATAATCACCATGCTTGTTAGATGGTAGCCCTGCGGCCTTGGCATGAGCGAGCTAGCTTCGGGCACCCGGTCCCTACCCAGGGACTGAGCTCCTGAGCCCTAGTGCTCTGCATTATGATAAGGCCAAATAAGAGGCTTTATTAAAAAACAACAACAACAACAACAAAAAAAAAAAAAAAAAAAAACAAACCAAAAAACTTATTTCATTACTTTTGGTGACAAAAATATTTTATGGGGTTATTATTTTCCATGACATTTTGCACATTTGTTTTCCTGCTCAAGTAAAAATATCCTGAAATTAATATTAACAGGAAAAAAAACTGTTAATATTCATTTGAGGAGATAAGGGCTAGGTGCAGTGTCCTTGCCAAATGGATAAGTTGAAAAGAGAACAATTAATCAAGACAGAAAAGAGATGGTTTGGGTTTATATTTCACATGTCTTATTTACATTATACTTAATAGTGGGTTTCTACTGATAGAACACCACAAAGAAGGATATTAATTTCCATTTCAAATTGTAGAAAAAGGTAAAAGCAGTGATGCAATGTGTCTGAAATATGCTTTGAGGGAAGGGAGAGTGAGGGGGTTTTGTCCAACCAGTTGCATTCAGGTCTGTCACCTTCCAGCCTGGGAGCCTTTGGACTGTGGTACTGGCAGCTGTACCACAGATGATGAGCATTCAGAGATGAAAGGAGCATCAACATTTATGGTGGTTATTTTTTAGGCAGTATGAGGATGTATCATTTACAAGTGTTGTAGAAAATCTTTCTTCATGCTATGAAAACACTGACTATATTTAGGAGGCACTAGTCAGCCTTTGTTAGCCACCATTTTTATACTGAGAGTTTGTGACTGTTGAATATTCTACCATCACCTTTAAAAACCCCATGGAGGAGAGTGAATGTGGATGTAAAAGTGGCAGCTGTTCAGACTAGAGACTTGCAACAGGAGGAAGCTGTATTTTAAAGCACCACCTTTTATATCTCTTGGAACAGTTGTATGTGCAACTATTACAATGATTTAGCATCCATGTAAGCTTTTCCTGCAGTCACTGCATAACACAGTCTCTTTCTGTGAATTATGGACATTAAAAATCAATTTTCTCCTAGGCTAGCTGTTGTTTCCTGTTTGGACATATTCTTACTGTATTTCCCTGAAATAGATATGTCTCGACATGAAAACTTCCCAAAGCTTTAGCAGACTGTGAAGAAGCCTTTAGTTAAAGACATTAATAGGTTTTTGGAACAAATGCACTAGATTTCTGAAAATTACACAAGAAAAGAATGTCAGAATTCAGCTTCAAAGCAACTAAAATAGAGTATTTTAAAAGGAAATCATGCTTAAGTACAATAACAGGATTTCTTAATTACATAATGGTTTGTTCGAGTAATTAAATATGCTCCTTCTGGGAAGAGCATGGGAGGTCAATAGAAGACCACGTTCTTTTGTATATAATCATGCTTATATTTTCTAAGTGTGCCTAAGGGAATAATTTTGTCACTTATTTATTTTAAATATTCAATATATGAAAATGCCTGTGTACTTCTGACTTACTAAAAAAGAAGACCAAAACTGTATGTAATGCAAAGTTTCTTTAGTACATCCCTCTTCTGTTTTTAATGAAATGTGAAATGATCTACTTGCATGATATCAGAATTACCACTAGGACTCTTTTTCTATGTGTCTGTGCACACCTGGGTGATTATGCACATATATTGGTGCTAAAGAGAACAGTTATGGAAACCTGACTTCCAGGCTACCACTTGCTTGTTCTACAGAGGTATAGCCCAACCAATTTAGGTTGCCACATATGACAAGATGTGTCATTGTTTTAAGCTAAGCTGGAGATGAAGCCCCATGCAGCTGCTCCCTCCACCCTACCCTCTCTTCCCCTGCTACCCTGGTGGAATGGGGAGGGGAATCAAAATAAAACCTATATGTATATAAGAACAGTTTAATGATTGAAAAATAAAGTAAGATAAAATAACAATGGTTAATTATAATAATAATGGTATTGAAAAGGGAAAAAACCAGTGATGCTCAATGCAATTGCTCACCACCCACTGACCAGTACCAGACCTCCCCTCCTGATCCAGATCAACTGCCCTTTATGGGTAATTCCCCCTCAGTTTATGTACAGAGCAGCATGACCTTCTATGCTGTGGAATATCCCTTTGGTCAGTTCCCTTTGGGTCACCTGTCCCAGCTATGCTCACTCCCAGTTTTCATTCTGTACCTCCTCACTGGCAGAACATGAGGCAAGAAAAAATTTCTTGTATTAGGATAAACACAACTTAGCAAGAAACCAAATCTTCAGTGTGTTGTCAATACCATTCTTACTCTGAATCCAAAACACAGCACTGTAACAGCTCCTGAGAAAAAAATTACTGAGCCTGACAGTTCCAGTGTTCCCATTTTCTTGTCTCTGCACAGGTACTGCCTCAGGATCCTCTGGTTAATGAGGTAATGAAATATATTTATTCTTTGCATTTCAGCTGTGGTTTGTGGTTGTTCTGGCTTCCTGCATCAACTCACACATCCTTACAAGTTTATATACTTGTTAATCATTTCAGTACTTGCTGAGTAAATAGCACAAACCTCTGAAAGAAGAAGCTTAATTCAGTTTTTCTCAAACAAAAGAAGAAATGTTGTTGGTTTTAAAACCTGGGGGATAGAGAGATATTTTCTTACCACTGAGTTTCTTGGGCAGAGCAGAGTACGAACCCCATGTTTCTTTTGAGTATAAAACTGATTGTTCTTGGGATGTTTCTCAAAATATTTGATATACAAAATTGCAAACTTAAATCTGGGTCAGATAGAAATTTGAATATTATGGAAAGTCAAGGACTGCAGATTGAGATGTGTATTAACTTTATTAAGAAAATAAAGAATTTTGAAAAAAATTCTTAGCTTCAGATTTTATTTTTTCCACTACTTCTGGGTCTATCAGTCCTTCATGGATTTGAAACAAGATGGAGATATCATACATGCATTCTATTAGGAAGGAACTTTAAATTTCTCACATGCACATAATGGCTTGGAGTACATTTAAAAAAGCACCTTTAGGCTTGAGAAAATATTGTAGTACTGCCAGTCTGTAGTGTACTCACTGAAACTTCTCATCTTGCTTTTTAAAAACATGAATGCACATGTCCTATTCTAGCAAATTTAAAGTAATGCGGGTTGGATTTTTATTCATTATTATTTTTAATTTATTGCTTGCTTTTTCTGAGAGGACAATATTAGGGACAAAACTAATGATACATATTATTCCCTCATAAACTAATGAAAGTAGAAAATTATATCAAAGATGGAGAGCTGGCACATAGAACTGGCCTGAGGCAGCTAAACTCATAAAAGAAACCAGAAGTGATTTTGCAAATGGAAAGGTGGTTTTATGATGGGTGTATAGGAAACACTGACTTAACCAAGGTTATTGTAGCTATCCATCTTCATTACTACCATTGCAGCCTTCCCTTTCTTTATTCAGACATTAAAAAACTCATACTGAGCCACTCTTCTGGTTGTATCAACATCCACCTTATTTCAGTTTTTGACTTTATGAATCATATATCCATCCTAAAATGACAGCAAACTGGCCATAGCTGCAGTCTGCTGTTGCATATAGTTACCTGGGAAGTCTATTGCAATGCCATAAGCTCCTGACCATCCTCACCTGGCTTGGTATTAAAAAGTTTGTGTCCCTTATTGTCATTGTCTTTCCTAAAAAGGCTCTTCTAATAAAAGCTGTGTCTGCAGCCATCCCTTCTCAGTGGTGGGCTCATTCTCTTGCTTCATAAGCAAAAAATGAGAACAAGTTTTCTCTATTCAACTTTGGTGATTTCTCTTTTATTGCAGAGAAAATGGAAAGGAAACAATGCACAAAAACAGGGAAACAAGACATCATGGGATGCACTTGGCAAAGCACCACTCGTCCCCAGCAGCTGTGTGCAATTGTACTAAAGATGCCATCAGCTTCATAAAAAAAAAAAAAATAGACATTTTTCCTTGTTGCCAGCTGAAATTCACTTATGGGGAAAGTAACTGAAAGAAACTGACAATAGCAGTCATTTAGCACAGGGAGCAGATTTGTAGGGGACAGAGTTTTGGCACACAGGACATCTCACCATCAATTGTCTGGAAAATTGTTGCCAGGTAGTAAAAGGCTTTATCCCAATTGGGGTTTTGTTGGCTTTTTTGCGGTGTAGCTGGGTGGGGTTTTTTTTTTGGTTTTTTGGTAGTTTGGGGTAGGTTTTTTTCCTTTTTTCCATTAAATCTTATGCTAAAGGGTCCTCTTTGGGGTGAGAGAAACTTATGTGTATACCAATCCCTGTGTGAATTTGTATAGGTTTCATAACCAGCATTTCTGTAATTTGATGATTCATTTTATGCAAGAGATGGTAGATTTGCCAGGACATATATGAAAGCTTTGATACGTATGTATTTTGGAAACAGCTCTTTGCAATATGGGAAATTAAGAGCATAAGAAAGTAATGAGGTTCAGTCATTTTTCTTTTATTGCTTTAACTTGTTTCTTGCTCATTAGGTCCTTCTAATTGAGAAGTAAATTTAGAAGTGAGAATTTAAGAGGACTAGGAATGAACATTCATTTTATTTCAGCAGAATGAGCAAGTCCATTTTGTTTAGCTTTACAGCCAATTGTGCCATTTGTGACACCACATAGTGATTTCAATGGGAATGCAGGTGCCTAAGATGGATTCATATTTTTAAGCACTGCTGATTTGGATTTTGTGCAACTCTTTCTCTTTGGAGACAGAAATATAAGTGACTTAAACGAAAGAATTCTTAAGGAAATAATTTGCTTATATCAGTTTTGCTCTAGGAAGCAATTTCATGTTGTAACCTTAACGTATTGAGTTTTGTGAGGTTTTGAAAGCTTTTTAGACCATAATTACAAAACCTTAAATGATTTCTGTATTAGATTTTGTCTGGATTCATGAGACTACATAGTGTATTTGCTGCACTAAAAGTTGCTTTTCACTCTAGAAGCATTCATGCGCCAGCTTGACTGGCAAGCTGGTCTTTCAGTAGTGAGCTTGACAGTTATTTGATTCACTATGTCCTAAAGCATAGACAACATGATACTGAGTGTTTCATACTGTTCTGAGGAATGTAAATATTATATTCATTCTAGCATATATTGCTCTTGTCTACTGATACCACTTGTTCTCTACCTCTTGTCTATATATTCTTATTTCTTTTTCTTGTTATCACAGGAAGCTAACACTAACAAGAAGCATACTCTATGCTTAGGGAAGCATTAGAAGAATCAGCTGCAGTAACAAAGTACAAGAAAGCTCAGGGCCAGAAAGTGCCTTTACCTTACTAACAAAAAAATTAATTTAAAAGAAGACTGAGTAAACATTTTTTTCATTAATTAACTGAATTATGATTATGAAATCAGGCTCATATTTCTTCTTAGATATTTTAGTGAAAAGGGGGGATCCTTAGCACCTGAGTCTGGAATGGAATGGTCTCTGTGCTGGAATCACACACTTTAGCCAGTTTGTGCTGGGGACATGCTTTTGCACTGAAAACTCCTCTGTCCTTCTTACCATAAAGAAGTGCCTGCTCAGCTAGAGCAATACAGATCTTTATATATTTCTGTGCTCAGCAAAATCTGCAGAGAGATATATTATTAAGTGCAAAGCTGTTGGGTCTCGACCCTGACCTGAACATAAATGTTTTGCTAGTATATAACACCACCACAACATGAGTTGTACCACTCATGGCACAGCTAGGATAAATTAAATAGGTCATTCATATTCCTTAAGAGGGGACAATCACCTTCTTATGCAGGGCAGACTGTGAACCTTTACTCACTATGATGTACTTGGATGAGTACTTTGTAACATTATTGACTTCTGTGAATAATTGCAGAGGTAAAGGTTTTTGGGTCCAGTGTTTAAGATTTGTTAATTGCCTTTAGTTTCACTTCTGCCAGCTGGAGCTGAGATCCCAAATATTACAGAGAGGATGTTATATGATCAGCCCTTACCCTTTTGTAGTTGCTATAACTGCTCCTTTTAAGGAGAAGCATGTACTGCTTTATTTTACTACAAAATACCCTTGTCATTTAATTATAACATATATGGAAAAAAAAGGACCAAGTTTATGAAGGATATACTTGGATGTTGTGTTGTGTCTGTATAAGTTGGACTGTTCTGTTCCCCCTATCATGCAATGGTTCTGCCCTGTTTCTCCCCTCCCTCCCTTGTGCTGCCAGTTATCCCAACTCCTCCCCAGTTGCCTTGGAGACTAATGTAACCTTTCTCAAATCCCTCCCCGGTGCCCTGTCCCTCACTCGGTGCTCCTACCCTTCTCTCTAGAACTCTCTGGAAACTTCCAGCTAGAGCGTCGAGTGATTGGCTCAGGGGCTGGGGCCCCACCCTCAAGTTATCCCCTTTGGGGTTTTCCCTGAGTCAATCTTTTGTATCCTACTCCCCTCTGAAACCCTATTCATCCAAGGCCCGACTCCTCCCCTGTCTCCCTCCCTCCTTATAAGCTGTTGCAACCCTTCCCTCATTCTTTTTGGTTGCCGGTTTCCCCTGGGATTCGGTAAAGCTGCGTTCACCACAGCTGGAGAGTGCTCTCTTTTTCTGCTGAATGTAGCCACAAGCCAAGCCACGTCCTACCACAAGGTCACGCTGCTGTCATAGCACAGAGCATTTGCCTCAGGTGCTGTCCTGAACCACGGAGATTGGGACAGTGCCCCCGTACTGCTAGCAGTGCTGGATAGCTAGCTGGGACATTCTGAGAACAACAATCCTTCTCCAGCTGGACCGCTTCACTTGGAGCAATACTTACAATTAGTGTAAGTGCTGAACTATAACTCTAGTCAGAATTACAGAATAATGGGTAAATTCACAAATCCTTGACAGCTTTTACGTGAAAACCTTTCTCCATAGGTTTATAAACAACATGATGTGGAAATCATTATTTTTGATTTCTTTAGGCTTTTTTTGATAAATGCAAAAAAAGATTTTGAATTTTCATCCTTGCGACTTAAATACAGAAGTTGCTTTGTTAAAACAGCTTCCAATATTTTTACTTTAGGTTCTTCTGTGAAGCTTCAAATAAACTACTTTTTTATTGGAAAAAACCTCTACCACTGTTGCCTAAAGTTTGGGTTTTTTCCCAGACATTAATTATCTAAAATGTCTAGATTTGTGCTCTTGATAATGTTAGCAATTATTTCTGGAGTTTCAGAGGGATATTTCTAAGGATATGTTCCATAATGTAGAAGTCATACCTATTTTCTTCAGGGACATATTTCCATGGTATTATGCCTTGTGGTACAAATGAACCTTTCTGAAAGAATTTCCTTAGCTTACTGGTGGAAGTTAGTTGAAAGGTGCCTTGGGTATGAGGTATGTTCCCTTACCAGAGATTTTTGGTGAGAGCTTTGGAGAATAAACTTTCTGAAATTGAGGTGGTTCTGGCAAAACATGTAATAATAGAAGCTATATATTTTTGGGTAGATCCTGCTCAAATCAGATCTCAGACCATGGTGGGGTAGGAAGGAGAAGACATATAGCAGGATCTGGTGTAGATCATAATGGCCAGGACAGGGTAGTGGACAGCTGTACTACTATAGTTTCAAAAATGCGGTAATTTGTAACCAGTGCATTTGCAAAAACAAATTCCTGCACATTTTAATGCCTGTGTGCTGGTGCTTTATGCAAATTGGTATCTCCACACTAGACTTTGACAAATGAAATTTTAATCTTATCTCATATATGGTATTAAGTAGGACTTCATGTCTTAACCAAATCCTTTGTTTCAGAAAGTCTGAAAAATTTAGAAAATTTTGATTGCTGAAGTAATCTATTATGATTGAGTCAGTTCTTTAATGTTGAAAGAATGAGTGCAGAATGGGTACTCATTCCTGGTCCTCAGAAAAACAGATATTGACCATGGTTTTCTGCCATTTAATTTGATAAGGATGGTAGAGAAAATTTAACAGTATTACAATTGCACGTGTAAAGAATGGCTAAATCATAAAAACATGATGCTGTCCTCCCAAATCACTTCAGTGTACTCTTCAGATACACTTATCCAGAAGTCTTCAGTGCTTGATTATCAATACAACAGTTTCATTATAGATGACAGACCTTCCTTGCAACAATTGTAAGTAAAAAGTTAATCTTCACTGGTTTTCTGTGTGGCATTCACATGCTCTCTGAGCAGAGAGAGATTTAGCTTTCTCAGGATGCTCCTGAGAGAAGCTGTAAGAGAAGCAGAGAAAAGAATCATGAAAACAATTATTATCTCATTTGCTGCTCCTGTGTTTGTGCCCATGTGGAATGTGTTCTGGAGATTGTTTACCAAGGTGATTACTTGGTTGCATTCTGGTGATGGTGTTTTGGGTTCATTGACCAATTGGATCCATGTGTGTGTCAGGACTCTTGGGCAGAGAGTCATGGTTTTTCTAGTTAGCTAGTTAGTGATAGTTCTTGTTAGTGTAATATAGTGTAATATACTTAATAGTTTATAGGTTACAGTGTTAGTGGGTTTAGTGTTAGTGTGTAGTTCATAGGTTATAGTTTAGTGTTAGTGTAATATAGTATAATATAGTATAATAAAGTAATTAATTAGCCTTCTGATATCATGGAGTTCTGCGCATCATTCTTCCTGCCCAACAGGCATCGAAGCACCGATAGTTCTGCTTTGCCATATATAGGATATTATGTTTATTTTCAGTTGAGCATAAAAGGAAATGTGTCAGAGGTATAGTTGCTGTAAAGAGTTGGCCATCGCCCTTGTTCTTGAGAGAAGAATTGTCACACAAATTAAATAGCAGCACATATTTCAGACCAGAGTTACCTCACCTTATGCTACAAGTGTTAGCATTTCATTTAGTACTTTGCCAAGAGCTACATTTACCATGTTGCCTTGAGCTATACTCTCAGATATATCAGATTTTTTTTTGTGTAATACAACTGAAATTATCCACAACTAAATTACGGATCTAAAATTATATTTACAAATGTATATTGTGCAGCCTGATTCACAAGTACAGACATACTCCAGTGGTTATCATTTGTCCTCCACCTTTCCTCTTTGCCTCCAAATCTAATGGATCCTGTTCCCTGTTAATAAGTAAATTGTTGGCATTACAACATTACAAGAAAGAAGTATGTTCATAGAATGTTCAATGCATTGTTGTGATGCCATCATAAAACTTATTCCTCACATCTATTATCTTGTTTTATGAGAGAAGGGTCAATTTTAAAGACTCCCTGACAAAACATAAATAAATATTACTGGACAACTAGTAGTTAATCCTTGTGAAAGTGCAATGTTATCTCCTCCTTATGCAGTTACTTAGATGATAGAAATATTTTGAGATGTTCCCATTTTAACTTGAATAAATGAGTAGCCTTAGAGGAAACAGTAAGCAAAAATGTTGCTTTGAAGACTGAACCATACTATAATGAAATATGGTATGTTAAGTCAAATAAATTTAAATAAATACATAAGTAAATAAATAATAACAATAATAAATGACAATAACAATAATAATATTAATAAATAAAGAACTAGTAAACATTTTGCATTCTCTTATCACTAAGATCTTCAATCCTTCTCTTCATTTCCCTGGTTTATCCAGAATTACCTTAGGCAAAGAAAGACGTAATATCATTTATTTTCTCAAGGAAAACATAAAGCTTGACATCATTTATCTCCTTAAGAACTCACATTATTATGCTTCAGCATTATACAGATACAGTGGGTTTACGTAGTACAGATAATGAGAATATTTTATGATATGTGACCCTTTGACATGTGTATTCATAATATTCTCTATAGGAAAGAAAATTTTAGCCTTTTCTCTCTTCCAGAGAGTTTCTGTCTGGACAGAAATTATGGCATGGCCCATTGTCCAGTGCATAAAGAATAATGATTTTGGGGTAAGCGCACAGAATTCTGGCGATGCTTGACTGAAATGTGCTTTTCTGCAAAATGTACTGGCGGGGTGCTTTCACCCCGCAGGTATTTCATTGAAAGGGGAATTCACAAAAAACTGCAACCTGAAGAGAAATCCATAAATGCTGGTCAATTGGAGGTGAAAGGAGGAATTTACTGAGGACAGTACATTCCAGTAGGTGGGATGGTATAAAATTAGTGTTTTCCTATGTACTTCTGGGACTAAGCTACTTAATGTTATAGTTAGGGATTAGAGAATTGAATCTCTTGCAGAGATGTGTGGTGGGATATGACTATCTTAATGGCAACCCACAACTTTGCCATCAAGATATGCATCCAGAGAAGCAGGAATTCACTTCAAGTTTTGCTCCATGAATAATGTCTACATGATCTAACAGTGAGTTGTAGATTAAAACTACAGGAGATCTTGGCTTATCAAACTTTTATCCTACTCACTTTCTAATATGTAGAAAAACACTAGAGATATTTAAGTTTGCTATTAAAAATGAAAAACAGCTTCATAAGAAGTGTATATGTATTTTCTATTTATGGATGCAGAAGAAAACACAAGAATTAGTTTAAAGTGTTTTCTACTTTGTAAGAAAGATACAGAAGCCAGAATAGCAGATGTAATCACCAAAGACAAAAGAATCCTAATGACATTGTAGAGTTGCCCAAGAGGAATCTTTGCTCTAAAGGGAGAGTGATAGCAGAGGGATACAATGAACCACTACGTGAAATGATACAGAGATGGAAAAGGATGTAATGTTAAAATGAAGAGATAGGAAAAAGAATAAAGAAATAGGTATACAATAATTTAACACTGATATTTACAAACTCCATTTTGTTCCATAGAAAAAAGTGGGGAAGTCAATTTAAAAAGTGTACAGCAGACTCAGAAGAACAACTGACTACAAGCTGAATCTTTAAAGGAAGGAAGTGAAGGAATGAGGGAACTAATTAACTATAGTTACTTAATTGCAGGTAGATGTTTGACTCCTAGATTAATGAAATGGAATAATAGACTGCCCTCAGCATATCAGCAAGATGATATCACAGTAATACTTCTGGATGTCTGAAAGAAAATACTTGCAATGTGAGTGAAGGATTCACACATAAATCACTGATATGATTAAAGAGCACTTCTGGACCAAAAAAGGTCTTTTGTGTTAGGGGCAATGCAAGTGAAAAGAAACCATGAATGCAGTATCTAATGCACAACATAAATGAATATATACATAATTTGGTAAACAAGCATTGTTCTTAGGGAGATTATACACTAAAGCACATTAATGTAGTAGTATAGGAAAGGAAAACTAACACTGGTATTAAATAATATTAATTATTATTCTAATGTTGAAAAAATAGCTGTAGTCCAGGTGCGAAGCTCCCATATACAAGTTTTTTGTGATAGCAAAATCTATGTGTGAAGCAGACACTCAATAAAAAATAGAAACTTGAAAAATGACAGAAATTAATCAGTGAGATGCAGAATAAGAAGGGAGAGTGTTGCTGAAGTTCCAAGGGTGAGGATAAGTGTTCTTCTTTATCACTTTACCTGTGTATTTGCTAGTTGCTACTGGGGATACCAGACAAATCAAAGAACAATTCAACAATAGTCAACATGATAAAACAGAAATGGAGACCATGAGTGAGTTTTCTAAAGGAGAAAGGCTCAATTTTTTACACATAAATTGAGTAAACAGTTTCACTGTAAGAAGATGTTTGAAACTGTTACTAAAAAAAAACTCTCCTCAGTTGGACAGCAGAGGTTGACATTTATGGAAGAAAGACGTCAGGCCAAAATTGCTTTTCTGTTGTCCTGTAAAAGCACTTTCAGAGTTGCTGAATTGTAAATAATAGCTTCTTCCTCCTTTGTTTAGAATATGAAAGAAATATTGGGTACTTTGACAGAGTAATAAGAAGTACAATATGGGTTTCTACTGGAAAGCAATGTGGGTTCTCTTGCAAAGCAACAGGAACTAATAAAAAGCACACAAGAGGATTTCTTCAATCAGAACTAGTAATTAGATAATAATCAGGTACATATTTCAGGATTTTATTCGCAGTTATGACCTTTGATCCCAAGATAGGTTCATAACACAACTTGCTTTTCTGCTTTAAAGATATCATAAAGCTTTTGGGTCATTCAAAAATGACAAAGATAGGGACAAAGGGGATTAGCATAAACACCTGTGTCTGACTTCACTCCCATTTCAATTAACTTGTTCTTTTATTTTAAATAAAACCCAGAAAATTAAAATTAAGTAAAGAAACAGAAAATTAATCCAGGAATATGTTGGCATTCCAGTAGCTGTCTGATTCTCTGGAAAAGCAGGAGATGCATTTTCAGCCCATTGCTCCAAACAGGGTCAATCCAAAAGATTTGAAGCGACCTCATCTCTCACCCATGTGAGTACTCGGCTATAGAAGAGCTTTCTTTGTTGGAGCACAGTTAAAAAGGAGCTGGGGAAAGCACAGCTCTGCAGATGTGGGGTCATACAGGCAAGAGAGCTGATGACTGCATTTGATTTCAGAGCCAAAATCCCTTTGATGATGCTGATCTTCTCTTCACAAGTGTTTTCCTCATTTTCCCATCTGCCCTATGGTCTGACTGGCTGATGCTATGGCAGCATTTCTGACCTAACCTTTCAGCAGCTGCAGGACAGATAGCTGCTTCTGGTGGCCATTGCTAAACACTTAGGCAGACTGAGCCATAACTTCTCACGAGCTAAAGCAGCCCTTCAGTGGACAGGTTCCTCCTATTCCTCTTATTCCTATCAGTTTGCTGTCTGTGATGTCTCCCTATGGAATTCATTATGTTGGTTATCAATATAGGTGAATAAACATGCAAGTTTACTATTCTCCATTTAACCTTACCAGAAGCTGACAATCATCTTTAAAATTAGATGAGTGTCTTGCAGAAGGTTTATTTTGAAATGTCATGGGAATACAGGAAGGTTGTGTATGACTGAGAGCTTGTTACGCAGAAAGTTTCACAGGAAGTGGTAAAGGCAGCAAACAAAACAGTGAAACAGACTGGATTCATGAGTACAAAAGCTGATGGTTTGCCCTCTTTTTGTACACTAATGGAAAAAACAAAAAATTAGTTTTGAGATTTTGTCCCAAATTATTGACTCTCGTTTACAGCATGAATATATATTACCTCAAATATAACCTATAACCTTTATATAACCTTCATCCTGGAAGTAGCTATGAAGATGTAATTTCTGCTTTAAAAAATTTGACAGGATTTCTCCATCATTGATGTATTGGTACTTGAGTTGAAAACACTATAATAGTGCATATTGTCCCAACTCAGATTTTTTTGTATTCTTGTGCATGTTGTCCAGTGCAAAATAAATGATCCTCTAATAGGGATTTTGACTCTCACTTTAAAAGGATGTCTTCTGCTTAATAGTCTGGACATTTTGGTTTTTTTATGGTATTTAGCCCAGATTTTCTGCACTCAGTTTCATTTAGAAAGTCTAGGATAACTCAGGGGTACTAATATTTCTAAGACTACCAGTCTTAGAAATCCTATGATTTTAGAAATCTCCTAAATTAACATCCAGTAGATAAGAGGAGAGGCAGAGGAAGAGAAAGGAAAATATTTATGATTATCAGTTATCTGCAGTCTCAGAGAATTAATGATGACAGATTCCTTTGAAACACTGCTGAGAAGAAGCGATTGTTCCTTTTTTGCCATATTTCGGCGGCAACCCTCTGGATCAGCAAATATGATCTGAGATTGCAAATTCTACTTAATGCCTTTACAGAAAAGCATGGGACATAAGCCAGGAAATAAAATGTAATACTGTAGGGATTAAAAGATCTAAGGATGAGAATACATTTACTTTCACAAGAGTTTTAATATTCTGGAACATAGTGAGAGATCTATGCACTTAGAATAAAGTCCTGATCTAAGGAAAAGCAATAGCATACTTTAAGGTGGGTTATTGAAGCCTCTTTTTTCTTAAGATAGCCCTTTTAATCTGTTTTCTTTTTGTTCATTGGTGCTAGGATTTTCAGACATGAAGTCAAGAACCTGGAAGTGTCTTGTCATGCTGTCAGGCCTCAATAAGTAGGTGTGAAAATATGAGGGTAATTTTACTTGAAATGGTAGCAAATTTATTTAAAGTGCTTAAATATTTTTTGCAGTGGTCTTCATGATAGAAATAGTATGGAAATTTGTCTATATAAAGATAGTTTATGAACTATACCTGTTATATAATAGAACTTTTTAGTTTGCATTCCCTTTTTGGGTAATAAGTCATGTTCAGGATAGGCAAGTCATGTCCTATATTAATGCTTATAATTATATATACATGCCTGAGAAATGCACTTTAAATTGGTACGTGATCCCATTCTAGTTTGAATTTTTTCATGATGATTTTTTTTTTCCTCAGTGTTTCACAGTAATATTACCTTTGTTCATTTCAGGCCAGGTGTTCATGATAGAAGGAAGCAGTGAAGTTCAGATCCTCCTGGGGATATTTCTGGAAGAATTGAACTGTGGCTTTTGCTTTCAACTATGTTGCAATTTCTATTCCAGCGAAACTAAAATTCCCCTACTCACTTCTACATGTGCTCACCAGTACTCAGTATTCAGTCACAGAAGAACTTCAATAGAAAAGGAGAAGGGAAAAAATCCAGATAAGTACCTAAGCCACTAATCTTAAGTATGTTTGCAATTTTGTGGTACAATTAGATGCTGGTAGAATGGAGCCTGTCTGTGGCTTATAGGAAAGCACTGTTCTAAAGCAGTTAGTATGCAATTTTCCTCACATAGCTCTGACAGTAAAAACCAGACCAAATTTCCTGCACTCTCAACTGGAAGACTTGGGACCAACTTTAAGTAAGGACTGGCAGTCATCTTTAGGTGTTTGGTAACTCAGACAAGTGGAAAATGCTCAAATACTATTTCTAAATTTCCTGGTTGAAGTGCCATGTATTTCAGTGAATCATGTCAAGTCATTTTGTAGCACGTTGTCTAAGAGAATGTGACGGATGCTATGCCTCAGAAACAGAAGTAACTGACAGTGCCTAATCCAATTCATGAAAACATGACCTTCAGAAGATGTACTTTGAGATACATGACGTGCAATATTTTCATATACCCTTTCCTTTAATTTCTCTTGACCTGATTGCAGACTTTTCTTAGGGGCTTGTCCCTCATGACAATGTATTTGGTGTCATTCCTTTTCAGAAATAGCTTTTAATTTCCACAGTCTTTGAATCAGGATTTTATTATTTTTCCATGTTGCAATAACTTGAACAATTTATCTTGAGTATTTCAAAAATTTGGAAGTGGAATTCTTAATTTTTTCTTTGGAACTATAAAAGTTTAGATGTGATAAACTAGGGTCATATAATCATTAAGATATTAATGTGTACTCTGCATACAGTCTTCTTTCATGCATACTTGTAAGTTGTTATAACTTTAAAGAGTTCTTTAAAAATCTCAATGAGTGTGGTAAATCAATTCATGAACTGTAAAAGCTTTCAAATGATTTGGCTTCAAAGGGAAACTAAATGAAAAGAGTCTTGGTTAATATATTTGATTCCACTGTATTGTGCTTATCTATTATCCTCTCAATATTTTGTAATCTTGAAAATATAAGTTAACCCATGTGCTGTCACTTAATATAAAATTGTCAATAGCTATATTATTCATAAAATGAAATAGTAAGCACACATAGTTCATTCATTCTGTGTCCTTTAGTTTAGTCTTTGATAGAAGCTGGTCAGTGCAACTTATTAGTCACAAAAAGTTCAGTTATTCAGGATTTTATAATTATTAATAATAAAATTTAAAATTATAGAAAAAAATCCATTAAATTATGACGAAAGATACTAAGATATGTTTTGGATTTTAGTATAAGATTTTTAATCTGAACATCAGATAGTGTCAAGAAACTGATAACTTTCTATGGTGGCAGCATGTTATTTTGACAGTTGCACTGAAATACCACATTCAAGCACCAAGCGGACTGTAGGGGCTTTGTTGAGCTTCCTGTGGGAGAATTATTTTGCTGCATTGCTATAATCTGCTATTGCACGTTAGTTAGAAATAAGCCTTATGAAACATCACCCTGAAGGTCAAAAATAATTCTGTTATTTATTTAAAACAAGTGTTTGAAGGGAGGAAAAGAGGTTTGCAAGCATACAGCTCTGTCTCCTGCAAATCCCATGGAGATTCTCAACTGCTGACTCATTATCTTAACATGTAACATAATAACCAATTACTGTCAATGTGACCAGACCCATCAGGCTCCTATTGCATTAACCTTATGAACTGGTTCAAGAGAAATGTAATCAATCCATTGCTAAATTAATTACTAATTTTAAAGTTATCATTAAATAATATGATTCCAAAATTGGCATAAATCATGTGGTTAAGTATCGAATTAGGTTTCAAGAAAGGAAAAAGGGTAGCAAATCCTATTCAAAGGATTTCATTATATTCATTTGCTCAGAGCACTGAGAGGTCATAATTTTAACCTTGTATGGGTCCAAACCATATGAAAATTATTCATGTCACCGAAGGCCAGCAATAATTCCTTTAATTCCATGGCATATTAATGACCAACAACGAATGGGCCCCTTAAGTGTTCCATTTATTGTCTTAAATATGAAAATGTTTTAGAGATTAGAGGGGAAATTGTTTGAATTAATTAACTGAACTGATGCTCAGGGGAACCTGGTACAAGATTTTCAGACAAAGGCTGAGAATTTACAATAATGACATTTCTTTCATGGCTATAAAATATAGTACCAGAGGGACTTTGAGGCACTCTTAACATTTTAGCTGATGTCTGTTGAGGGTTTGAGATTTCTCGGAAAGCATCAATTATGGCATGAAAGACATCACATGAAAATAGCCGTGAGGCCCACAAATTTCACCATTGAAGTGGGATCAGAAGACCGACACAATGAAAATTCAGAATGTAAATGGAAACTATTAAAGTAATAGGATTATTTATTTAAAAAAATGTTTTTTTCACGAAAGGTAATGTGCAAAAGACAAGAACTACTACTGGCTTCAAAAGGAAAGCTAGAGAGTTTTGTTCTTAAGTTACTCCTGGGTGAATGTACTCTCCCAAAAGCAATGGGGAGACAGCCACCATCCAAGCTTGTGACAGGTCTGTGTGAACGTACAGCCCTTGATTGCTACCTGCTGTCTCTTCTTGGTTGTTCATGGATCAGGGATCACCAAATGTCCTGAGCTGTACCCTGATTCTGTGGTGTGAACAAACAAAAATTTACGTCAACTTAAGTTCAATATTGGCTGGCCTACATAGAGTGGTCTTTCAGCTGATATTTACAAAGGATAAGGGCTTCAGTACTCATGTAATCACATATGTAGCAGCATGATACTTTTAAAAATGGAGTTTGCTGTGATAGTTTAGGAAAGGAAAAAAAAAGAAACTTGAAGAGTGTAAAAATGCCCTCTTCTGCTCTTCATATATTTTTTTACTCTTTTACATACATTTTCTTTTTAGTTTTCCTGTATTCCACATAGGAATTTCTTAGGCTCTCAGTTTGATCCATCCCACTCTTAACAAGGACATTTCCTCTTCTAAGACAGCACTGGCCAATGAGGGCTGCAGTATCTCACTAATACTTATTGGCTCTGGCTCCTGAAGGTGGGCCATGCTTGGTTTCTCAGGTCTGCTGAAAGTCCAGTCTCTTCTGAATTTAAAAGAAAGACAGCTAAAACCCAAATAAAAACTTTAAAATAATTTTATTCTGTCTGTGTTAACAGAGCAGCTGAGAAAGCATGTGACAGCAGCATACAATTTCTACTGCAGAAGTCAATACATTGCAAATGGATTTTCCATTACTGTGTTTCTGATGACTAGTATAATAACCCAGGGAGCTATGTAGTTTACACTGAAAAATTAATAACGCTAAGGAATAGGCACATAATAAAAATAAATGGAAATACCTCATCACTGTAAATACCATAAATTCACCAGTATGATGTGGGAACAGAGAAGCATCCCAAATTTTGGTCATACCATATAGTATCTAATTTATAGAAGAGGCATTATATCAGACATCTGCTCCTATTATCCTACAGATTTTAAGTTTTCACATATTTTTTTCTCTGTGTTTCAGAAAACTGAAATATAAATTATTCAGTTTAGAGTTCCTTGCATATTCAAAGCCATTGGCTGTGAATACTTATGAATATGATGGCTGCATGCATGCACAGACTAAATGGTGAGGAATACAGCTGATCACATATGCACAGTGCTTATGCCATAGTGAGTTTAAATTGGGAATATGTTTTGATCAGATTATTAAATCTATTTGTAAGATACAATTTCATATTTCAAAACACGTTTTTGCAAGAGAGAATCCAGAACTAAGCAGAAGAGACCATCATCTGTAACAATTAACCTTTTCATGGTAAATAGTAGAGTCCACCAGTAAAGCAGTTAAATAAATAAATAATATAATATTATTATTACACAAATGTATCAATATGAATATTAAACATTTACACACATTAAATACTTCTGTGCATTAACAATTTCATTATTCTCTTACTTCAGTCTTTATGAAAAATTGCTGATAGATATCCTTAACAATGAGGGATGCACATTGTAACCTCCTGGGTAGATTATCCTCCAATAAAACACAGAGGAAACAGCTCTTTTTACTCCATGAACTTTTTATTTTCATCAAGATTGCTTTGGTCTCAATTTTTAGTCCTATGGTCCTTGAAACTTTGAATATATATGCAGAAAATCTTGAAATTCCCTATGATTATCACTCAGGTACTACCCCTGAAATTCAGCATTCATTAGATTTTGCAATATTTTTTTGCCAACTTGATTAAAACATATTCATACAAGAGTCAGGTTTGACATAAAAATAAATTACCAGACTTGGTTTTGTAATTTTCTTTGCAAAAAGATTTTTCAGACTTTGTTTTTTTATCTAATTTTATTTTCTTTAAACATTTTTTTAACTGTTAGCTGGGATAGTGATTTTTTAATTTCTTTTTGAAGGTAAAAATATTGATCATTTCACTCCAGCCACAGTGAACCTTTAGAATTTCAATCAAATCACTTTGAAACAAAAGTAAACATTTAACAGACTACAGTAAAATTATCCTCAGCTGAATGTGTCTCAGGTTTCTTTGCTTTCACTAACAGGAAGTAGTATTTTCAATAGTTTACATGATGGAATTTACAATTGGGAAGATCCCATTCTTATCAAATGTTAACAGATTTTTGAGACTCTGTTGGGTTGACCTAGGCTGCATGCCAGGTGTCCACCAAGATATTCTCTCACTTCCCTCAGCAGGATGCAGGGCGGGGTGAGAGAAAATAAGGTGAAAAACCCCTTGTAGATGTAGATAAAGGCAGCTTAAAAAAGCAAAAGTGAAGGTCACGTGAGGCAAGCAAAGGGAAAAAAGTCAAAATACTTAGTCTATGCTCCCCATCAACAAGTGATGTGTGGCTGCTTGCTGGGAAGCTGGACTTAACCACAAGTGGCTGCTCCAGAAGGTAAATGTTGTAAATAATGAATTTGCCCCCTCTTTCCTCCTCTTTTCTCTTACCTTTTATATCTGAGCAGACATCACATGGTATGGAGCATCCCTTTGGTCAGTTTGGGTGAGTTTTCCTGGTTGTGTCCTCTCCCAGGATTTTGTCACTCCCCTCCAACTGGTGATGGGGGAACACTGGAGAGGCAGGGCTGACACTGTTCCAGTTTCAGCCAGAGCACTGGTGTGCTATCAGCACCTTTCCAGCCACCCATGCAAAGCACTGCGAGGCAGACCCAGCACAAAGAGCAGCTTAAAAATCATAGTGTGTAAGTTTGAAAAAGCTATGAGTAGGGTAGCTTTAATTTATTCTGAAATAAGAGCGTCTGCCCTGCTCTGTCTCCTTAAAGGGTCAAATATTGTTCTCATGTTACACCAGCATGAATGTGGAAAGTCACTGGTAAATATGGCAAGGTTTGTTTTTGTATACACAAGGTAGGCCATAACAGGTAATCATATAGACTACTGTAGACTTGTTGATAAAATATGAAAAAGCAGTTTTCAAATTTCTCATTTTTAATCTGTCTTCAAGACTCTTGTAACAGTGCAGTATCACAGTAACACAGTTTAGACTGAAAACACGTTTTGACTGTTGGTAGGGTTGATTGAATGCATTTAAATTTCCAAGATACTGCTGTAATGCCTGGAAGCAAGCTATTAATGCAGTGACTCATGTTTTGATCTAGTTATGTTCATCCAGTTTCCAGCATATGTGACATGCATCATACTTTAGTAGTGAGAGAGAAAAAAAAAGAAAAAAAATTTATAAATTCTATGACTCTGAGATCTTATTATGTAAAACAAATGCACACCCTGTGCAGGAAAACTAAGACCTAGAAATAAATGTAAAAGAGTTGACAAATAAAACCCCCCAAAATCCATAAAAACAAAAACCAACCAGTGAACCAAAAAACTTAAACCCCAAGTTTAAATGACTATCCATTTCTTACCTGGCCACTGAAGGAGTTGAGTTTCTTGTCAATTGCACCAAACTTCAACAGATAGTGATTCATAACTGAAAGTTAGACCTGTGGATGCTGTTGTCCAAACACCTGTGTGGCAGCTTCATCCCAACCTACTAAAATTTACTTTATAAGAAGTGGCAAAATATTTTATCATATTAAGCCTAAGACATGCTTTCTTATCTTTCCAATGTTAGGTTTCTAATATTAATTTCCCTTGAATTATTGCAATGTGGTCTTCATCCCCTACCTGTATAGAATGAATGAATCCATTTAAGAAGCATCAGTCTCTGAACAAAATAATGTGGACACAGCAATTGGGGTTTTTTTCCCGAATGCAGCATAACCTAAGCTTCGTGAACAGAAAAACCGTTTCTGTCAGCAAATTTCCATATGTGTTTGTGTACATACATAGAGATGCACATATATGTAGTCAGTGAAAATGCCACATACTTTCTTCAGTTTTTATATGTTTTTGTATATGTAAACTGTTTTGAACCAGGGGAGACTGCTCTGGGAAAAAATTAGAAAATTTTGTATTGCTGATGTTTTTTCCATGTAATAACATTACCCATTTCAGGAACTCAAGATATGAGGGCTCTGGAACCACATTTGTGTAGGATTTAAATTATCAAAATGCTAAAATACACAAAAAAATATTGTTTATAGTGGAAACAATAAAAAAGAAAGCAAATAATTTACAGATGTTCCGCCTCACAGCATTACTTGCAGACTTGAGAAGTAAAAGATAAATCATGTTGTTCTTCTCAAACTGAAATATAAGGTGAAAGTATTAGTCAAATTTTTGCACAACCACTTTCAGTGTAAAATCACAGTTTTATCCAAATGGTAATCCACAAGAGATGTGAAAATACCGTGTCTGGGTCTTGAAAGTGCTAACTATTTGTTCTGGATTTACCTAATATAAAATACTCAAATAAATTAGCTTGACAGTAATGCATACAGGGATCTTCTGTAGTTATGGTAGTTAAGCTATTAAAGTACTCCACTGGAAATCTAATATATTTCAGAATCGATATTTTAATTTTTTACATGTAAATCAGTATATACTGAGAAACTGCTCAATATTGCATATACCGGTTTTCTTTTGTAATAAGTTAGATTGCATACTGCATATCATCTTTGAAGTTAAAGAAATGTAATTAGAAGTGATGGAAATACATTTTCTCCATTTAATATACCTATTTTTTAAAAATGCTATTTATAGAAGACCATGTTAAAGATAATTTTTAATGTGTCTTCTGTGTAGATTTTCAATGCTCTTCTTTCCTTAAATAATTGTCTATTAAGCTTTATGGGTTGCAGCGGAAATTGCACAGATCCACTCTGAGAATTGTTAGCTTGTTTTTTAATCCTGTATCTTTCCAATAGACAGGAATAGTGCTGGGTTTTTTCTTGGCTAATCCAATTACATCCTGGCAAATTTACAGAAGATAAAGGGTCAAGTTATTATTTAAAATGCTTTATAGTGTGACTTTCAGGAAACAGTTTTAGTCCCTGTTACAGCAGAGAAGTTAAAATGATCCTTGCTGAAATGCAGCTTTGAATGTCACCTAAAAGCTGAAAACTGCTGTTAGGGTTTCACCTTCAGTTAATTTTTCATTTAAAGTGCAGCACTCACACAAGTCTATGTTTCTTAGTAGATGCCGTTTTCTGGAAGTAAAATAAGGAAATCAGACATCACTAATACTTGAAAATGGAATCTAATGGAAATTGAACCATCCCACAAAATCCATTTGGTGCTTATTTATAGAGTTTGCTATGAGGTTATTGACACTTAGGAAAATAGGGTTTTCTCACTGCCCTCAAATGTAAACTGAATGAGTATTTGCCAGTCCAACCACATATCTCTAGTTGCAACTGTATTTTGAACATTATAGATAAGGGCTCATAATTTATAATAACACCTTATGTCTCCTGAAAGTCTGGTTGGTACTTGGGAAAAAGCAGGCTTGGTGTTTGTTTTCTTATTTGCCTGATTTGGGCTTGATGAGTATGAAAATCTGCCAAGTGCAAGTCACTTGCCAGGATCTTGGGGCATTCCCTACTTACCAAGCTGAAGCTGGCATTTATTTTGTGATTTAATAAACAGCTTACCAGATGTCCAGTAGTCAAAAAAGACCACTGTCCTAATACTTGGAACAAATAACTCTCATCCACTTAAACCAGGATTGTTTTATTGTCTATTAATACTGTGTGGATTTCAAGATTCTTCAATTAATGGAAAATGTACATTAGTACAAATGAATAGTGAAATCCTGGTTCAACCCCTGTGATAGCATCTCTGTCACTGACTTGAGTGGACTTGGGGTTTTCCATGCAATTTTATAGAAAATATCTCCAACTTCTCTGGCTGAGAATAATCCTGTCTGGCTGCTGGAGCCCAGCCCACTGCTCTGTGAACTGGGGCTTTCTGACCAGGCTAAGGCATGTCACATTCTTGTTTGTAGGTCCAACCAGAAATCAACATGAGCAGGAATCTCAGAGACATACACATGTGTAGTTGAGAAGAGGTAAAGGAAACAGCATTTTTTACTGTAGAGGTAAGAACTGAAGCACTGAAAGATTTTGGTACTTGTCCTGCATATTTCACATCCCCAGGGCCTTCAGCAGCTGTCAAGGCATAGAAGATTTAGTGTGCTTGCTCCAGCAAAAAACCTCAGATCTTCAATAAGGTAGTCAAGTGACCTAACTATACCATACATCCCTTCTCTCACAAGATTATCTTGATTATGCATTTGCACTTCTCACCTTTAGTTTGCTAATAGTCCTCATCTTTATTTTCCATCTTACAAAATATTGCCATTATTCTTGATGTCTCTCAGACATTAGTCTAGTTACTAAGTTACACTGTATGTCTCAATGATCTCCAAAAAAAGTTTCACTTAGAAATAATATTGATTTTTTAACATTATTTTTTTCTGCTGATGTTAGAGCTTTAGAGTGTTTAATACATGAAATATTAACTACATTTTCATCCTGAGAAGTCAGAGTTTGATTACATCATTTTAATAACCAATGATCCCTTTATTTCAGCCTCTTTCTTTCAAATTCCTATTTCTAGGGAAGAAAAAGGGTGGAAATTTTCTCCCTGGGTTTTAGGCCAAATAAACCTACTTCCATGTTATTAATATGGGTCATTATATTTGACCTGTTTTGAGTCATCTATTCTTGATAATGCTTTTATATTTGAGGACTGTGGTACTGCCTACTCCTGCATCCTGCTTTGTTCTGTTGTAAATCTTCTTTTGGGCCCCAATTAGGGTTTTGTGCTCAGCATTAAAATGACTAAGCTCACTCAGAATCCTTTTCTCTGTAAAAAAATAGCATTTGTTTTTTGTTTGTTTGGTTTTTTTTCCTCGACAGTGCTTGAAAGTCAGGGATTCACTACTGATGTGTTACCCTTCCACAGCGGACTCTTACGTGTTAGAATTATAGCTTCAATTCAGAGTTAGAGCGCTTCCTTGCTGTGGCAAGTTGGATGATTCAGGATGTCCAATGGAAAATTATAGCCATTCATCAACTAAGGCTACGGAGTCACCTTATATTATAAAACCTTCAGTTTCTGGATGATTGTAAAATACAGCAGACAGAAATACTCCTATTGTACTCCTAAGGGACTTTTTGGTTCACAGGAAAGAGAAATAGGGATACTGAATTTTTTTTTTATTTCTTTCTTCCCTGTCCTCCTTTTTTTTTTCTCAATTCTTTTTTATTTTTTCCTTTTTCTAATTTTTTTTTTCATTTGAAACCACAATCCTCCAGGTTACTTTAAACAGGAATGGGTTGAACATATTCCAGTTTATAGTCTGTGTTTATTGAATGCCTGCTTTAATTTCTGAAGAATTTGACAGTTCCATTGTATATAGGCTTTCAAATGTGTAGAAGGAGGGGGAGTTGGGCTCTCTCTATTGGTTGCTTTGGACAGAGATGGAAGAGAGAGTTGGCTTTAGGCTGTTTCCTAGTGAAAGGATGAAAAACACTGGAAACAGGGTTTTTTGACACAACTTTCTGGTTCACTGCAGGACAATAAGAGAGATTTTATACCAATTGCAATAAAACATATGGTTCAACAATCATCCTACACAATGTGAGATGATTGTTGTTATCTTTGCTAACTCTTCATGCATTAAATCTATTTCTTTGTATTTGTGGGGAAGATCACACAGAAAAATGGGAAAACAGAATTTCATTGAGTCTAAGAAGCAGTTACTTTTAGCTTTTGTCAGTCTGTTAGCCACTATTTTCATGATTCTGCTAAAGCATTGTGTGGGTTTTGAAAGAGTGGTTCAAGCAACTAGAATTCTGTTCAGTTAGCACTGAGTGTAAAATTTTAAGGATTTATGCATTGCAGTGAGCAGGACCTCCAGTAGTTACCCATGTGGGACAGTAAAATTCTCAAACTCAAGCCAGTAGAGTGGGAGAGATGGACTTGCATCAGTTAAAGTACCTACTGGAGAGTTCCACCTAGATCCCTGAATTGCTGCTTGCACATAATTGACTACATTTTCTTTAGTGGTATAATTTTGAGCTAGGACACATGTCCAGAGTAGGGACATGTAAGGATTAATGTTTTGTTTTCTTTATTTAATTCACCTTTTTTTTTTTTTTGGTTTTGTTTTGTTTTGTTTTTTTTCAATATATGCTAGCCTTTAGGCCTGCAGGAGTGGAACAAATTGGCACAGACGATTTTGTTCCACATTGCATGAATTAAATAACTGAATGACAGAGGAAGGGAGCAAGTGTATGTGACTCTACCTTTCAATGCATATGGACCTCTTTTAGCAGAAGACCCTTCTGGGTTTAATGTCATCCTCATTGTACACTTCTGTAGTGATGTAGGAAGAGCCATTTCCTCAATCCATGTCCTCTGCTCAGAGAGTTTTACAATACAGTAGTGAAGACATTCAAATAGAGGAAAATTGTGCTGCTGAATCCCTAAGGGATCAAGATTCTAATGAAAGGAAAAAGAAAAGTAAATTCTGCCTTTAAAAGGCAAAAGAGTTAAAACAGAAAAAGGAAATTGCTAGGAACTTTCTCCCAAGAGCTGGGAGAAAATTATCTTAAATAACTCCACAGAGATTAAAAATAACTTCCAATTTACTTCTCCCATATGCCTATGGTAAAAGTTACTGAATCAGTGATGTTAGGTGTATCTGGAATTCTGGAAAGGAAAAGATAAAGCCTTTTCAATATTTTGAAATTTATTGTATTTTATTTTAATGTATTTAATTTTTATTTTTCTGGATAGAGCTGTACCACCTCAAAGCTATCGCATCATATTCATTAGGTAAATGCAACACAGAGATGTTCTGATTATGCTCAAACTCAGCTTGTGAATTAAGGATATTCAGATTTAAATTATACATATGAGAAACCCTAATATTGTCATGTGGAAAAGAACACTACTAAGGCATTGCACATGAGACACCAGAGCTTCAAGAGTCATGTAATTATAATGAATGCATTGGTTCTTAGAAAATTTTAAAAATTTGGGCTTTGACTTTCCTACATCCATGCTTACCCCTTTACATGAAAAACTGTAACTTTTATCCAGTAAAAATCCACTTTTTTGCCACCATTGGTTTTATTTTACTTAAAACACAAGAACTGTGCACGTTTTATCTGCTTGTGTGTTTGAAAAAACACTTATTTTCCTCTTATTTCTTACCTTTTTTCCCCCCCTCCCTCTACTCCCTGGTGGAACTATGTAAAGGAAAAACTTTACTATTTTAATTTCCCATTCACAGTTTTTTTAACCCAGGTTTCATTTGCAGCTTTAGTCTATAACTCTTCTTTGCTGATGTCACATAAAATTACTTAAAGAAAACCAGAATAAAACCCCCCAAAACTGCCCTAAAACTCCCAGAGGAGATTTGAATTATAAATTGCAGCTTAAAATTCTGTTAGATACATATTAAACTCACTTCTTTTACTTTGTAATATAAGCTATATATGTTTCTTCTTCAGGTAAAAGGAAAAGTTCCCATTTTCATTTGAGATCTCTGAAATAAAGACACTTAATATATGTTTAAAGGTATTTTTTCTCTCAAATTATATTTGGATGTTTATGATGTGACAGCATATCTTTCCTCTAAAGCATGATGATTGTAAAACAAATGAAAAAATTATGAAATCATCACTGAAATGTCTCTAAGGTGAAATTAACTTCCTAGAAACCAAATCTGATTACATATGTCCTATTATTTTTTTGTAATGATGTATAGTAAGGGAATACCTTCAGAGCATTGTTTAGCCACAAGCTTTTATGCTCCAAATTTGTTTATAGGAAAAGGCAGCACACCTGATATATATTTGAGGAATGCAAATATTTTATTACTCATATAATGGAAATCTTTAGAATCTAATATTTTTTTAGTCCATAAAGACTAAAGAATTGCATAAAGAAAAACTAATAATTTAGTGCTTGTTTTTGTATCTTTTCCTATAAACAATAGTTTATAGGAAAAATAGTTTATAGGAAAAATAGTTTATAGGAAAAGTTTTTGTATCTTTTCCTGATGAGCTCACTCTTCTTCTCTGGGCTGTGAGTTTGGAGGTTTAATTCTAGCTCTAGGATTTTAAAGTTGGTCACTGGCATCCAGAGTCTTTCATCAGCAGGAGGAATGTGGAGTTCTTGCTGATGGTTTATTCCTGAGTCTAGGATTCACTAGGGGTCATTTTGTGTGTTTGCCTGCACACTGTCACACATTACTCTTTCTTCCTTATTCTGAAGCTCCAGGTGAAACCCAGATTTGCCATGAATAGTGACTTCCAGTATGTTTGACATCAGTCTTGTGTTCTGCTTGTAATTCCTAAATGCAGTTCTGCACAGTTCCAGGTCTGCATTTCTGTAACTGACCAAGGCTGAGTAGTTTATAATTGTTTGCCTCTGGGGCCAGACTGTGCCCATATTTTACCATCCTGTGTTTGCCCTTCTCAGTGCTCCACCCTGCATCTCTTCTTCTTAAGTCTTCTGATATCCAGGTCTGTATTTCTGTACACTAGAATACCATGTGAGACTCATAAATACCTCACTATACAAGAAATAACTGGTTGCTACTGCTATGTGCATAAAAATTATATTATGATTCTACAATGAAAGATAAACAAAAGTAAAACAAATGAGGCATAGACACCTGCTCATTCAGAGAAGCTGAAGTTGCAGGTAAACCAAACAAAAACAAAGTTGCAGGCAGAGAAAGCTGAGCAAATCACAGTCCTGAAACAGTGTAAATTAAGTACAAAGCTTATAGTCAATTGATATCTGACAGGATTTTATTACTGGCTATGTTCTTACAAAATGAATGGTATACCTGTTCTTTTCATACAGATCAGCAGTCGTCTTACTATGTATATAGATCATCAGAGTACAAAGTGAATAAACCTAGCACTTGTAATAACATTACAGAGGTACTTGTTGCAGACATCTTTTCACTAAAAATCCTTTCTTTAGGATTTTTCCTTCTGAGAAGCTGAGAGGCCTCAGACAGAATGTAAACAATGCTGATCTGCTGCTCTGGAATGCAACAGGTCCACCTGTGATTGGCCCATCTTGGATATTTATAATTAATGGCCAATCAAGGACTGAGCTATCTCAGACAGAGTCTGAGAGACCTGCCTTTGTTATCATTCTTTTGTTTTCTATTCTTAACTTAGCTAGCTTCTGAGAAAACCCTGCCCTTCTTTTTCTTTTTAGTATAGTTATAATGTAATATATATATATATATATATATAAAAAAATAATAAATCAAGCCTTCTGATCATGGAGTCAACATTCTCATCTCTTCCTTCACCTGAAAATCCCTGTGACCATGGTCACGGGTACTGTAAGAAAGCAAAATATTTTTTCTCCTAATATTTGGAAGCAGTAGAATTAGGCCCAAACCAGATCTTATATACTGTTCAAAAGACAAGAATTTGAGAAAGGAGTGTTCCTACATGTCATCCTAGTGAATAAATCAATGCTGAATGATAAGGACATAGCAGCACCATCCAGTATAACTGACTTAATATCCTTGTTCAATGAGTATTAACCAAGTTATGTTTAGTTAAACAAGGTCTGTTAAGTAAGCAGATTAAGAAACAGATTATTCTTCCTATAACTTCTAGTGTAATAAGCAAAATAACTGTAGGATAAAGGGATCTTTTTATGACAATTTTGAAAGTGTAAAGATAAATGGGAGAAAATTTGAGCCATCCCTGATGTAATAAAGCATAGTGGTAATAGGTAAATAATTATTTTTTCTGGTTGTCCAACCAATTGGTTAGAACAGACCAGCAGCTTTCTTTCTCAACATTCTCTCTGATTTGATGTGCTCAGAAGACCTGGTCTACAAGATAGGCCTTGCTGCAGTGCACAGAAGTGTGCCGGAGAAAACACCTAACAGCAAAAGTTTTTTAAATCTAAGAAGACTGAAGAAGGTGAGTTAGGTTTGTACTGATGATTCATACTTAACCTTTGTGGTTTGCTTGCTTGCCATATGCCAACGTCACTAACCCAGGGGTGCCAAAAATTACCATTGATCAATAGTTTGAAATTGCAGCACTTGAACTTTCACCTTTAATTCTGCTGTGCTGTAGTATGTGTTCAAACATCAGCCTTTTAGAATCATTCATTCTGGCTGCAGATAAGCATTGCGTAGACATCTGCAGAATGTTAAACACATGTAACTTTCTACCATGAAATAAGAAAGCCATTTTCAGTACAGAAACATGGTGGAGCTCATATATTCTCAGTTTAAGCAGGCAGTCTGGGGACATTCGTATTTCTGAGTGGTCAATTTAAAATTTCCTTAAAATCTGATATTACAAAACTTTTTTTGAAATAAGCATAGTTATCTATATAAGAGGTGGAGTAGCTGTGATTTGATCCAGAGGCTTTTGAAATAGATGCAAAAATTTATAGTGACCCCAGTGGGCTCTGGAAAGGAGTCACCAGACCATATTTTTAAAGTGTTTAAATCTTCAAAGACTTTAGATTTATCTCTGCAGTTCTGAACTCTAATGCTGGGCTTTTGCAAAGTCCTGCCTAATATGTGAATAAGATCAATGAGTAACAAAGGAGTTTGCATGGCTAAGGCAGAATCCAACTTTTCAGTAAAAAAAGAAAGATAATTCTCAAAACAGACTCCCTATGTAACCTTATTATTGTTATAAGAAGCAAGGGTTGAAACATAAAGTGTACAGTATAATAAAAGTGATTATTATCATCTTTTAAAAGATGTGGGAGAAGCAAAAAAACTCTCACTAAATTAAAGCAAATTTGGTCATAGAAACATTGACACTTCAACTTAATTTTTCCTGTTTAGTGTAGGTATTCAGTGTGAGATTAACTTTAGTTGTCTAAGATTTGGAATCTGGCTGAGTTATTTAATTTATTTTCTCTTTTGTCATTCAAAAAGAGAGGCCTCTCCAGCAGTTAATTTATCCACACCCTATTTCAGACACCTACACAGGACTCCTCCTCTGTGCTTAACTCCTACTGACTCTGCAAATTAGAGATTAGACTGAGCACCTATGCAGGCTAGATGTAGATAAAATAAATAGCCACTTTTAATGACACTCCACCTTTAATATACATAGAGGCAGTAATTTCAAATGAGTTCAGTAACATTCAAGCACAAACTAACTGTGTACCTTCGTTGCTAGAGAGGAACTAATATCTCTTTTATTTTACCTAAGTGGTTGTTTATTAAAAGCAAAGGAAAAAACTATTAAATTCTTTGCTTTCCGGTGGAGTTTAGTCTTCATATATTACCTCTAGTCCAACATCAAGACATTCCTTGTGTGGTTGGAAGGCTTATTAGGAAAAGGAATTCCATGGATTCATAAAGAAATTTTAGAGAAATTTGTTAGATCACAAGTAGAGTTCTGCAATTCGAACTTTTTTTTTGTTCACTGCCGCAGTGTAACATGCAAAAAGCCAAAGACAGGGAAAAATAGTAAGTACTAGCCAGAACAAGAACTCAGGGAAAAAGTCATTAACAGTGCCAATCATAGGAGTCATTACACTGATTCTGCCTAGCCTGCAGCTTCACAGTGCTATCTGCTAATAGAGGCTGGCTGGCCTCTGAAGTACCAGTGCCTAGAAAGTTCCTATTTCAAAGAAAAACAGGATCTCTGTAACAAGACTAGATATACCAGCTTTTATCATCAGCACTGCTTCTACTGCCTGGCCAAAAGAAAAGGCAAATAATTATGAGCATTTGAAGCTTACCACACACTTTTCAGTGTTTATGGTCAATGACTGTGACTTTAAAAGTCTTTTATTTCTCATAGCAGTCATAACCAGACAAAACAAATTTTCTGAACTTTAAGACGGAGTGTACTTCATGGTTGTAAAATAAAGTGAAGATGGCAGATTATTTAATGTATAAGAAAATACATATTATTTGTTGCTATATTTTAGTCCTTATGTCCAACAAAGCTGGAAATACCATAGATCTGCATTCTGGAAGTTCAGTTTATATTTGGACCTTGGTTAATTTTCTTGTATTTTCCTCTATTTTTTCCCCTCCAAACAATATGCGTTAAACATGAAATACAAAGTTTTTCAGCATGAATTTTCTTTGTCAATTTACATTGCTATTTGCAAATCATGTAGACACTATTTGAAATTACATAATATTTTGAAGTATGCCTGCCACTTTTTTTAATATTTATAAAGACAATAGTATTTCACAGCCATTCCTTAGTAAGCGTTTTCATAATATATATTTGTCTTATTTAGGCTCTCATCCCAGCTCCCAGATATAAGTGGTTTCCTGGTCTGGTCAGTTTAATTGCATCACTAGTTTGGGTAGCATTTGGTGGAGAACTTGCAATACCATACCTACAATAACCTTCTGTAAAGGACAAGCAGCCTTGAGCCTGATTTTTTTTTTTTTTTGATCACAAAAAATATCTTTCCCTTTAGAGTGCTTTCTTTTTCTTCTTAAATATTGTATTTATGTTTTTCTTTCTTTTCCCCGGCTGTCTTCTTTCCTTGGGTGTTATTTTAAACTGTGGATTTGTTTTAATTTCTCCACTATATATTTTGTTTTTTCATTTTTTGTGCTTATACACTCATTCATGCTTCTTCCTTCTGAAACCCTTTCACCTCTATCACCCCCTGAGATTGTCTGGTAAGCAAAAAGCAGTTTATTGATTGTACATGTGATATCTTTTGACTTCCTTAAGAGCCTGTTGCTTCTTAGGTTTCAGTCTAGCTTTTATGGTGGAAAGCCATCCTAAGATTCATTTGGATTATCCATTCTGTATTTTTTCTATTCGCAATAGTTACCATGTGTTGAGGTTAGGTGAATAAGGAATTGCAGCTCAAGATTTGTAGAAGCAATGACCAGCCACTAGGAGTAGTGACTGAATAAGTTTACACACAGACACAAACCTACACACACACAGAACATACCCCACTGCCCTGCTGTTTTTTTTATAATACTGTGTATTTTAATATAAAAGCAATTAGTATGCTTGGCATGCCTATATTCCCAGGTCCCTCTTTATCATTCACATGGAGCTTCATATCTGCAGGGCTCTACCAGCCTAAGATGTGGATGTCACAATAATGAAAAAAACCCCAATTAAAAAATTATTATTAAAAAATTATTTCAATAAGTATTTTAAACTAAATATATATTCCATTTCAGTGTTTCTCCTTCCTAGATTGCATTTCAAATATTTGTTAGACCTTTGGCATATCAGTTCCACATGCTGGAGAAAAAGATGCTCAGGTTGGAGGAGAAAAAAAATCCCAGAGCAAATTATTGCATCAATTTCTGCGAGTGTTACTCAGGATTCTCTTTACTATAAGGCTTTTTTTTTTTTTTGGTTTGTTTTTTGTTTGGCTTCCTTGTTCATTAGTTGGGGATTATTTTCTTTAGAAAGTTTACTAGAAATTCCTAAAGGCCATTTCACTAATTAGACAAAAATTAAACAAGCCTGCAGTTCACATATGGCCACTCTGTCTTCATTCTGACATGTATTTTGCCATGTTTTGCTTTATTTTCTTATAATTTAAATCTCTTTCACAGCCTTGCTGGCTAATATTTTTCTGTTTGCAGATAGAGAGATGTATTTTCTGTTGTACTTGACTTCTTCAGTCTCTAAGTCCCTCTCAATTTCATGTTCAGGGGTGATGCCAACTCTTCTTCCAGGCCTCTCTTTATAAAAGAGAGGCAAAAGACAGTGCTGAAACACTGCCTAGAGAACCTTTCTGACAGCGATAAGCACCAGCTGTTGCATTTCTCCACTGGTTTTTGTTTTAAGGTTACCTCTGCTGGAGAGCTCAGGGGCTGACTAGAAAATATCAAAAGAGTAATGATTCTGTCAGAGTCTGTCTGGTGTAAGGATGTAGTGCAAACAAAGGGCTCACTTATGCATATTTTATCTAACCCAGTGGTAATACCCTTTCTGACCTAGTAAAATCCAGAACTCACACTAAATCACTCTTTAAAGAATTTGATTTGAGGAGAAATTCTGAGATAGTCTATTAAGCTATTTTATAATCTTTAAATCATGTGCATGTTCATTATTTTAAGAAGAAATTTTTAAAAAAGCATGAGAAAATATGTTGCAATTACTTACAATTGGCAATTTAGATGTCAGTAATCCACTAGGAATTCATGTGACTGTAGTGAAAGATCTTGACATTTTCATATATAAAGCCAGCACTTTGGCAGGTGAATTTAATGTATCTATTTTCAGCTGCCTCCTTTCCTAAAACACTTAGTGGTAGGATATTACGGCAGCATTCCTGCAAGTCTCACCAAAGGGGTGATGTTGTCAGTGAATGTAAATTTGTATTCCCTTTGGACAGATGAGAGAGAAATTGTTAGAATTTTTAGCCATGTCTGAAGATGTATCTTCAATTTATTCTTATTTTTCTAATTTGCTATTCTGGATTTTTTTGCCTTTCACAAGTTTATTCTGATTTTCTCTAGTGATTTGGTTTTTTCCCCAATGAAGTCGCTAGCGATATTAGATGTTGTAGATCTGTTCAGCGCACTCCAGATTCACACACTTTGTCCTATTTCTATCCAAGTGTGGTTATGCATATGAGAGGCTAATCTGTCCATGTTTCTATTCATAATAGTCTCCAGGAAACTCCTTTACTGGAATGAAAATATTTCTAACAGTGAGAAATGGGAAGCTTGTGACCAATATGGCATTCCTATTGAGTCAAAAGCCCAAATACTCTTACCAGCTGATGTGACAAGACTGTAGCAAGCATATTCACAGTCAGAAGCAACATGAACTATTTTCATGCTTGCTGTTGCTTTGTGCTGAAAATCTTCCTAAACAAAGTGTTCCTAGATGCTGAAAGGAGTGGTTTGATTCTGATAACTGCAGGCATGCACATACCTTTTTTCCTGCTGCTATAAAGAAAATCTCTTATTTATTTTTCTGTTTATTTGTTAGAGTGAGATTTTCTACACTTTCAGGTTTTGTCTTACTGCCTCCCCAGAAGTGATACAGGAAAAGAAATGGTAAACAACAAGTACAGTTCTCTGAGGTATGTTTTAGGGCTTACAGTAGTGAATATACATGTGGACATACTGCCACTGCTATGTCCAGGAGTTGCCAGAACAAGGTCCCAAATGTTACAATTCATTTCTTCATATATAACTTCAGCTTATGCAGTTTAAATCTAGTATATTGCTCAGCATTTATCTGTTTTGGAAATTTCTTAAACAATTTGATGGCTTACATTCCAGGTCTGTTATGAAAACCATTTTCACAAAATATATCAAATCCCACTACTGCTTAAGATTTTCCTATGAGCTCTATGCACTCTAATTTAGATTTTTCAGCAGATGTGGTTAGATGTGAATGTAGTTGTGCTCTGTGATGGCATAAAATGCAGTAGTTTCTCTGTTGCAAAGCTTAAAATTGTTGATTCCATAGCAATTGGGGAATAAGTCATGACAAAAACTTCAGGGCTGCAAATTTACCTAAAAAAAACTTGAAGCCCTATAATCACTGAACTCAAGTAGTTATTTTCCCTTGGAACTTTCTCGATGTATGTTCCAATAGGGATGGTACTCAGTTAATTACCTAGTTTAATAAAAAGAGTGCCACAAAGCTATGAGCAGAGCAACTATTCACTGTTTTTGCCAAATGAGAGCCACGGAGTGTCTTGACACCCACACAAGTTACTCCTGCTGTTAGTTGTGGCCAGCTCCATACATTTCATTTAGTATGGTGCTCCAGGAAACCAGTGAAGCTTCATTGACTCAAGAACTTGCCCTCTTAAGTTTCAATGGAATGTATTAAGAATATCATTAGGTAGTCTACAGTAGCTAATTTATGGAATCTTTTAATATGGAAGTAATGTCAGTTAGGAATCAAATAACATGGCTTTCACTTCCCTCTGTTTTCTTCTCAAAATTTTTTCTGACATTTTTCTGTCATGACCTTCTCAATAGGTATAAATATGGAATAATAATTTAGTGACCCAGTTTTCACAGAAATCTCTATCATGGGAGAATAAATTCCTTCTACTTTGTAAGTGGATGTTTTT
This sequence comes from Molothrus aeneus, assembly GCF_037042795.1. NCBI lineage: Eukaryota > Metazoa > Chordata > Aves > Passeriformes > Icteridae > Molothrus > Molothrus aeneus. The sequence continues at coordinate 38,210,683 of NC_089650.1, forward strand.
GCAGGCATTAAAAGGAATTTTTGATGTCCAGGTTAAAAAAGAAAATGCATGGAAAGCATAAAAAGTTTGATTCTCCTAGTTCAGTGGTTATAGTACATAAATCCCAAGGCAGAAACAGTTGCTTCTTGAGGGATAATTGAACTGAAATAATTTAGAAACTTAACTTTTGTAGAATACCAGGAAGGATGGGTGTTTTTTTGATTGGAAGGTGATTCAATGGGTATCAATAAAATCTGCCCATGGCAAGTCAATATTTATTTATTTCTTTATATGAACGAGAAGCTGTCAGCTTCATTTTGGTTATCCCCATTAGGAAATATTTGGTATCTGTCACTGCAGGTTTGTTTTATCTAATTTTTTATACTCTGAGAAAAAAATTAGATTACTTCACATTCATGCATGGATGGAAATTCAAGGTTTATGTAAAAGGATGGAAGCACTCTCAAAGATGCAGACAGACCTTCTTTCTGGGTTTTGCTGTATGTTTGCAGAATATGCTGGATTTCTAATTGAGAGTCAGAATGTCTAAGTGATAATATGAAAAGCACTTAAGATTTTCTCTTTGCTTTGTGGATTTCTAAAAAATAATGAGCAAAGAAATCAGAGACTGCAGAAATTCAGAAACATGCTTAACAGGGAGGCTTTTCTTAAGCTTAAGTGTGAAGCAGATGCAGTAGTTATGCTGTCTTTAATTGTAAATGTGAAACACTTATGAACAAGAATGCTCAAGAATAGTGGAAGCAATGTATGTTCCTTAGAATGTCCTGAAATGACATACAGAAGAAGTCAGAAGGGTGAACATGTGACATGGAATCAGGTAAGCCATTGCCTCGACAGGCTAAGAGAATATTGTAAGAGTACTTTCCAATGGAAATGGGACCTGCTCTTGATTTTCTTTCCTGTGTAGGAAAGGAGAAGTGGAGACAAGAAGATAGTCTTTTCCTTATGGTTCCTGATAGGGGTGAATGATAGTGTATATTGGATGCAAAACAATACCTGTTGTACATGGAGATCATGGTGATTTCTTGCATGATCAGAAAATGTTTATAAAATATAGAAGCACAGCATAAGCCTTTTCTCCATTTTAGGACACATGTATACATTCTAAAGCTCTGAATGCTGCTCACAAGTTCTTAAGAACACAAACTACCATTGGTCTGAGAGTGAAAATGTTAAGAATTCTTACCAGCTTGGAACATAAATGTGTGGAATGTGTGTCTTGGTTTTTGTTTTGGCTCGGGTTTTGGTTTTTGTTTGGTTTGGTTTTCTTTGTTTGTAGGTTTGTTTTTGTTTGTGAGGGGGTTTTTTGCTAGTTTGTTGGGTTTTGTTAGTGGTTTGGGGGTTTTGTTTCTGGGGTTTTCGTTTTAGTTTTTCCCTAAAAATCCTAAAATGTTGTTTTTGTTTTAGTTTTTCCCCTGGCATTCTGAATTGCAAGAATTCTATCTGGCTTATAAAACCCCTATTTCCAAAAGTGCTTGCAAGGAAACATGTTTCACAGTCTGTACCTCAGAGACCAAATACATTTTTTTTCACTGAAAGCCTGAGAAGTCTTCTGGGCATCTTTGGAGATGTTATAGAGAAACAAGCAAGACATATTCCACTACTAGGTACAATCTTGTCTACATATTTGTTGATAGCTCTAATACCTTGGAAAAACCTGTGAAACAGATAAAATTTGAGATTATAATGTGCAAGATGAAGTACCTGTGAACAAATAGGTTCAAAGAACAACAACAACAACAACAACAACAAAACCCTACCCCTAAACAAAAAAAAACTGGAAACAAAAAAAATACATATCTATGGATACACCATAGAATATGATAGAGAAGGATGACTAATATTATGTCGTCATTATAAAGCTGCCATAAAAAGGGGAAATGTAGCCTAAGGAGCTGCTAGGCAAATATTGGTGAAATCATCAATGGTTTTTCAGGATGGACTGATAAGAGCTCACCTGAACTCCTCTTTATGTGGCAGGCAGTAAATGTTTAAAAACTGAGAAAGTCAACCTTCAGAAAGTGTGCAAAATTAATTTCAGAAGACCATTTCAAAGTGCTGTCGCAAAGGGGACTGAAAACTCATATGATGCAGCAATAGGAAAAGGAGCCTAAATGTAATTGTTCTCTACTAATTGGGAACAATGGTTGGAGATAGAGTTCCACACTGTAAAACAGCATTTCTGTAAAAAATATAAGCTTGAAATAAATTAATTTAGCTTATAAATAAACTTATGAGTATTAATATTCAGAGGGTTTTAGAAGTTTGAGAAGTTTTTAAATAACACTTGTTTATTGTACCATGCAAATAGAAGGGGGGATAGTATGTGATGATATGCAAATAGAGTTCTTAATTGTGAAAGTTCTACTTACTTTCTTTTAAGGTCCTTAAATATTCCCAGAAATGTCACTATCCAACATTAAAATCCAACGGCATACATAGTTTACCAAATGTTCATACTGGTACAATTTTATAAGCATTCATTATAGTCTATACAAGACACATTTAAATTAAATTCTGATAAGAGGTCTTTCCAATTTTATTTCTGTTTCAATTGTAATGCCAGCCTTTTACCTGGAACTTCCTATGCTGTCTCCGGTGTTCCTTCCGAGCTCATACAGCTCTTCCTGTATCACTCAGTACATGTGGGCTTGTGTGGGCAGTCTGACACCTGCACAGGTAATAAAGTTTGCCCAGAGGTTTACCCAGCTTCTACAAAGTTCAGTGAAGTCCGGGTAAAGAGTCAGTCCCCAGTTCTTCTTCTCTATTCAAGTAAATTTGGAAACCAACAGTCAGGGATTTTAGAATTCTTGTCAAAGGGGGTAGATGTTATCTCATGTCCTTTTTTTTTTTTTAATGTCAAGGAAGTAGGAAAACAAGAAAGTATCTTGTTTACAACATCCCACAGGAGGTTCATAGGAAAGTTGTGAATACTTACCAGGAATGTGAGTCTGTCACTCAAGTCTTCAGACTGAACTCTCTTTAACAGTTTGAGTTCATACATTATTTATACTTACAAAATTACAGTATTCTGCAATACTGAAGAATTGAATTAGGCAACTTCCTGCATTTTGCAAAGATCAATTAGGAACAAGCATTTTGCCAGAGCTAGAAGATGTTTTTCTTGCCTGAAATACTAAATCAAGAATTTCTTATAGACTTATTCTGGTGTGCAAAAGGACAGACTAGGCTACAAAATTCTCCTAAAACTCAAATTTGCAGCATCTAAATTACAGTATATTAATTCTACTTTTTGTTAGCGGTACAAAAAATTTGCAGCTTAATGTTTCAGTAATATCAAAGAATAATGATACAAATAATATAAGATCATCAATAAACCTTGTGAGACAATAAAATTTATTTTAATGAAGTAAGAAGGAATTGAGGTACATTCTCGTGCTTCCATGATATTTCAGTATCCTTTGAAGTGCATATCAAAGATGCTTTGAGAAAATATGCATTAAATGACCACTCAAGAGTTCTTTAAATATGTCATAGGACAAAATAAATTATATTTATTTATTTATTTATTTATCTGATGTTATAAATTGTAATGCAAGAAGTAGTGCAAGTAATCCAAGAAGGATTATTCTGAGTTTCAAATTAAATATTTGGCCTAATAAAGTACTGGAGGATTTTGTTCTTCTGAAAAACTGAAGAAAAACATTGCTTATATTTTAGATTGGAAGCAAATTAGAAATAGGTGCTTCTTAAACAATAAAAATCCAATTCTTTTTGAGACTTGCTTTTCAGTGTATTATGCACTTTTCCATTGGAAGATACATATTTTTGACCATTCAGAAGAAAGAGAGAAACATTTAAATAGCCCAAATAAAAAATTAACCAAGTAATATTTGCCAAATCTGCTTACAGGCCTCAGAATTAAAATGAGATTTTGAAACGTTAGAGAGCTTCCAGAAATCATGAAAGTGTCTAGATTTATTTTTGTCTATATTACCCTTTCAGAAAACACAGCAACAAAACTAAATTGACCTTGACAGGAAGTGAACACTAAAAATATTAACGCAGTTCGCTATGTTCTGAGTGAAGAAGAAACATCACTGGTTCTTCCACTACCATTTTTTATTTTGTTTAATGCACTTCATCACAGTATTTAAAAGGAGAGGCTTTTATATTGTAAGAGAAGGCAATGGTTTATAGCTTATTTTTACTGCTATGAAGATTAATCTATCACTCAGTTGGTCGATTGTATTTGACAAGAAGCTTCTTACACTTAAATTTCATCATGTGGTGACAGATAATTCTTCTTGTTTGTGCAATTTCCTGCTTTGCAGAGGCTTCACTATGAAGTGTCTCATTATTAATCAGCAGCATTAGATATGATTTTTGTCCGATATAGGCTTAAAAAGGGCAAAATCCTCCAGCAATAACCAAACCTGTTGATGAATGTGAAAAGGATGAAAGGAAAGATATCTTCTTAACATCACAGTGAAATGGTGGCAAACATTATTTCCTGAGGAGACAGGAAATAGCAACTTGTTGGAAGCAGAAATATACCGTAAACAGAATACCTACTTTTCACATTGCTTGACTTGTGCTCCCATCAAAATTGCAGAGATAGTACACATAACACATTAGGTACATTATAAGCACCATAAAATAGCACATCTGAAAATGCTACTATTATTTGAAAAATATTTATGGATTCATGAAGCAAAGCAAGTCATTAATGTTGGTGTACTTAATTCTAAGGAATGCAGATGTGTTTTGATTTGTGGAATTCTTTGTTTAGAGCCAAGAGTCCCAAAATGTCTTTGCAGGGAATCTACACCAAATCCACAGGGCCGATTGTCATTCCTCCAGTGGACCTCAGCCTTACTTTGATCAGTCATTCAGCAGTGAGAGAGCAATCTCTGTGCCTGCTCAATTTTTTTCTCAATTTACTAGCAATGTCCGCACAGAGACTGGCTGCAATCATACTTCTTTCTCTTCTACTTTGCCAAGAAAATTAAGGGCTTGTGCACTTTCTGTCTGTTTAGATGTAAAGAACTCTACAATCTGGGGAAAAATGGTTTATATCCTTTCTCTTTTGGAATGAGTGGCTAGACAGAGTAATAAAGGAAGAGCTTTATGTGGGCAAAACTACCAAAATTATTCTGTTACTGACTTTTTTTATATAAAAACTTGATGCTTAACTTTATTAAGGAAGGCTTTAAAACATTGCTATGTTTTTTTAAAAAGAATTAATATTGAAAATGTTTCATTCATGTTTTGGACATAACTTGGGAGATAATTAATTTATTATATTCACAAGAATTTAAATTTCTTACAGTGGGAATGTCAATTCTCTGGTATATGAAAATGTGCAACATTTATGTGAAATATTAGGAAAAAATCCATTCTTCTATCAATGCACCTACAAGGAAGAGTTTGCTGTTTTCACACTATTCAACCATTCTCTGTGACTTTGAAGAGGCTTAGCTGAGAGAAGTTACCATTTTTGCATACAGAAAGGTTGAGAAAGGAGAGTAGAGCTCAAAGGGACACCAAAGGATATAGGTTTTCATGGAGCCAGCAGACATTTGGGTGAGGAGGTCAATCCACCTGCACATTCCCCAGAGAGGCTGCAGGGTCCCAAGAAATTTAGTGAAACAACTTGTCAAGTTTAATTTATAGTTAAATTTCCTTTATGAAGAAAAAAAGTTAATAATTCCTTGCTGCTCTGTTGCAGTCTGCTAGCTAATTACTCTTTTTCTCTCTTTTTTTTTTTTAGGTGACTTTACAGCTTGTAGCAAAATAAATACAGAAATATCTGCACATTTTACATCAAATGACATCTAGGACCTATATCTCATCTATTGAAAGCTGCTTCAGGATACACACAATGTATGCCAAGATATCTTAGTCACTAAAGATGAGTTTAAGAGCCTTGTCATTGTAATGGTACATATGCCAAAAGAATTTCTCTGATAGACCAGATTTGACACTGGCTGAACATAGACCACACACTGGTTTAAAAAACGTTGCAATACTATGAACTGTCATAATGCAATGGCAAATTACACCTACTATAAGGCTTTGTTATAGAAAAAGTAGAAAGGTATAGATCTACATAATTTCATGTGACCACATCTATATGAAAAGAATCTTGAATAATTCCCATTTTTCTCATAAAAGATTTCCTAGTTATTGAAATAATAGCTTGTCTTTGTCATGTCTAGATGCTTACTAAGAAAATGAAAGAATTTTATTACTTCCATAAATTGGTTTGAAAATCTCTGCTGCTATATGCAATGATAGGCATGGGGTTGTGTGAAATATTGCTACTAGGACCCTTTTCATTTTTCAGATATGGAGCATTGATAGGAATTTAAGACACACTACCATGACTGTTCAATCTTCTTAGACAAATTTTTCTAGTGGTTGCAGGGGAATATTTTTTTATGACATACACTAGAGTAACTTGCTAATCTGCTGGCAAATACCTGAGAAGCTCTTTTGGGTTTATGAAAGGGATCAAGTCATGGTATGTCAGCACATCTGACCTAAAATCTGAAGAGTGTCACACTCTTTAGCAGCTTCCTGAGCTGAGATAGTGTTATTCTGAAGGGTGAATAAGAAGTGTAAGACCTTCCAGAAAACAACTCTGCTGAGATTCAGCACCCATGGTCAGCAACTACTCATTTACAAGCGTCACTCTTTGTGCCAAAGTGCAATAACCACGTCTTGAAATGCGTTGACTATAATTTTATTGTATATTCTGATATTACCTCTAAGGCATAAAAGCCCTTTAAAAAGAAGCAGGCGGAATGAAGAACACAAGAAGGCAAGAACACAAATTTGTAAAATAATTTTCTCTATTAATTTATGTAAGATTCTCTGTACAGTGTGTACTGTGTCAGGTAGAAAAGCCACTGCTCAGCTACTCAGCCATTGCTTGGACTTTTTTTTTTAATTTTAAATATTTTCTGCACTCTGAATTAGCAAGGCTCTCTTGTAGTACAAACCAGATTATTATCTCCTAAAATCTCCATAAAATAATATTGGTAAGCGTGTGAAGAAATGGATATGGAGAACACAACACAACCTCTTGTGCCTTTTTAAAAATAGCAGACCCAAAAGACCTGAGTGAGTACCAAAGGATATCCAGTGATTGTTTCCATCACTAAATTATTCCACAGGCATCTTCAGTACATCCATGACCACTCTATAACACCTCTTTGCTTCTGCCCTCTAGATAAAGGATTCATAAGGAATGTCTATGAGCCTAAAGCCCTAGAGATGTACTCTCTAAAATAGGGATGTAATTTATAGCTCTAAGATTGACAGGCAAATCTTTATTTCAGTGGAGTCAATGGATAAACTGCTAGTTGCAGGTTTGCTCCAAGTTAAGATCTTAATGCAAGTTGCTCCTTTTGAAATACAACTAAAAATTGCTGAGGTGCTTTAGGATACTGAAATTAATCAAATTCTTTCTTGACCAACACTGGGAGATTTAATTTTTGGAATCTTTTTATATTCAGGTCAATCCACAGTCTATACAAATCGAGGTAATAATTATAGGTATGGCATGAAGATTTCCTTGGTTTTTTCTTCTCTTCCATTTGAGCCATTGATTTGTTCCTGTTGACCAAAAACACCTTTTTGAATCCAGTCCTGGGAATATCTGCTCAAACAGAACCTGGGAAATGTGTGAAATTCATAAATTTTGCCTAGAACAGTATCCAAATCATAGCATTTGAAAAAAACTGTGTCTAACAAAAGAGCTGCTGCCAGACACAGAAAGCTAATGCTGACCCTATTTCCAGATAACAATGGCAATGACACCAAATGAACTTCTTGGGAAAGTAAAAGGTTTGTATTGATTTTTCAGACAAAAAAATTCACATAATTACTTCTGATTATAAGATGACTGGAAAACTTTTGTAAAGACATTTTATGCATCATTCCACTCTCAAAGCATAATGTGTTTGTTATTTTTGGAAGGTAAAGAATGCCATCAGATATTCACAAAGTGGGTCACAAGTTAATGAATAGTCTCAAGAAGTGGCAAATTTAATTAACACTAAGGACTATTTTCCCTTGTAAATATAGTTATGTGAATGGAGTTTGGTAGTTAGTGAGATGAATGTAAAAAATGCATATATAGCCCAAGAGCAAAGCAGAGAATTATTGCACGCCTTGCCAAACGGTGGCCTATTAAATAATTTTAATTATTTAGATTAAGAGATGGGATTAAGAGGCATACTATATTGAAAATTAGACTTAATTATCAATGTTTTAAAATGTAATTTTAATAAATGAGTTCAGTGGTAACTTGAGCCATAAAGCAGAATGTAACCTGCTTTCCAGAAATTCAGAGACAAGAGAAAAAAATGCCTTACCCTGCATTCCATGCTGTGTCATAGGGCTGAAATGTCTTAGGTGTAAGTGGATTTGGGGACTTTTCTTCTGCCTAAAGGGAACAGAGAATTTTTTTGTACTCTTGCAAGAGGGGTCATGAGAGATTTAAGGGGGATTTATACAGCAAATCTCCATTGTCTTAATGGTCCAACTGTTTTTAGCAATGTCACACATTCATATAGAGGAAAAAGTATGGAATAGTTATTTTAATAGTCCTCATAAATAAAGATGAAATCTTCCTATTTTAGGATTTGAAACTGTGGGGTTTTCTTCTTAAGACTGGCCCTTCTCAAATGGAGATTATTTACCTTGCATAGGCTTCTTGCCTATAAATCATAGTTGCATGCAGAGTCAGATGGAAAGTAAAACCTTTTAAGTTATCAAGTACAGTGTATGCTGTCTTTTTCTTCTGTATTTTAACCTCTGATACACATATACAAAGTAGCATATTGAAGCCATACATTAGATGACTTAGTGTAAAATATAATGATTTAATGCATCACTGCATTTCTTGTCAGAAACACGGCAGGGAACCTCTTTATGCTAAAGGGATATCAATGCTAGTGAGAGTAGAGAAGTGGGAAGAGTTAAAAAGAATGGCTTTATTTTTCTACAAGTCAAGATTTGGCAGAAAGATATGGGAGATTAACAAGTCTGTATTACTGGAAATCTGTAAGCAACAGACAAGAATGGACAATGATAGGTCAGAAGGCAGATCAACCATGAATTATCATCATACTGTCCATAACACAGGAATTCTTGATCTCATGTTTTTAGAAGCACTGATGTTGATTTTTCTGGTTGCTTCTTTAAACCTAGTTCAGACAATCAAAAGACAGAAGTGTTAGATCCCTGTTGTGGTCATTAAAATGAAAATGGCAACGAGTTCTTAAGAATTCAAAATCTGAACTAGATTCTGGAGGAGAGATACAGGATACCATTCAAATGAGATGGGTAAGATCATTATGTACTTGATTCAAATAAATTAATAAAGGATAATGTCTTGATCCATTTTTTATGCTAAAAATGTATCATACATGAAATGAACAGATATGTATACAGTTTTAGATCTCTAACAACAGGGACTGAAGTGTCTCAATTTAACTATGAAAATGGATAAAACATTACTTGTACAGCTTCTTAAATGCCCTAACTTGCATGGCTGCATGCAAAATATGTACAAATAAATAGTTACTGCGTATCAAGTTGGGCTGCAATAACTTGCTCAGAAGTTTAAACCCTGGAATTTGCAAGTGATTCCAAGGGTGAAGGGTGGTGTTAATACATTGAATTACATGAGTTAAAAGGGAAACTGCAGAAAAAGGGTGAAGGCCTAATGGCAATGTCAGGTCATGAGATTGAATGAACAACAGGCATGTTGTTGAAAATAAAGCTCGTGTCAAATCCCGTGTCTTGGCTGGAAGAATTGATTCACAATTAAAGAAGAGTTAGATGCAGAATTTTAGCTATAAAAGTCTTGTAAATTGATTGTGTTAATTGGGACAAAACATAACTCAAAATGTCTATCTCTGGCTCATGTAAAAGAATATTTCTGAAGTAAAATGTGACAAAGATTCCATTGGGTTCTAGAAGAAAGGAATGTGTTATTAGATGATCAGCAGATTGTACTCAAAACTTGATAGAAATGGCTACAGATCTTATCATAACAATACTTTGCCCTATATCTGGGAAAAAAAATTCAAAAGGTACTCAAATATTGCCATTATACCTGCTGGTGAAAACCTTGTATCTTTATCCAAAAGAACTGCCTCTGGATACACCTTCAAATCGAAGCCCTACAGGTCCCCAGAGACGTCTGAAGGGAATTGCAGGCAGGGAACTTTCTTCAGGGTGAAGTGAATTGTTATCAATCTTGCCACCTTGTCAAAGGCACCGAAAAGACCCTACAGAGTCGTGCTGGTTATTATTTCACTGAAACACTTCTACTTGGAATGAAATTTGTTTCTGAAGTACAAACAAACTTGTGCATGCGCAGCTAACAATATTTTTCTATCTGAGCCATTAGTTAAACCTACTTTGGGCAGCGTTGTTTCTTCTCTTCATATTTTGTGGAGGTGTTTTGCTCCCTGTGTGTTGATAGGTCTAATAATCCCAAGGCAGAAATGAACACAGCTCTAGAAGGAAAGATAATTATCATAATTATTTAAAAACTCTGTGTGTGTGACCAGCTGATATGTTGCATTTTACAATTTTCCAGATGTTATGGCAGTTCTACCAGGACTTAGTTGACAAATCCTTCTGCAACATTAGATCTAATAATATGAAATATATTGTCTGTAAATCTTCCAAATTATTTTTTCTGTAAGTTTTCAGTCAGACTCTTACCACAGTCACCTTTTTAGAGCATGCTGAGAACACTGAAAGGAGTTTGAGATTAGAATGCATTTAATTTAACACAATTTAATTTAACGTAATCTACATGAAAAAACCCTTACGAATGAGCATAATTTAAAGGTTTTGATATGGTAGTAAGGCTTTGGAAAAAAATCATTCCTTGTCCCACCATATCCTTGAAAAGGTCTTGAAAATGGTTGCAACCTTTTGCAATTGCATCTGTATTTTTGAAAAATCAGTTTTCTACTAGTGCTAGTTAGACAATATGTCTTCTCCCTGCCCTTTTTGGAGCCTTTTAGTCCAGGTTATGCTGGAGGATTCTGGCTTGTATGTTCTCAGCTTTCATTGCTTACAGGGAAAGAGCCATCTCTTCCAGGAGGGATCTTCTCCAGTTGAACCACATAACCTTCAGAGAAGACACCTTTTCTTTTCATGCCCAGCTGACTATTTAAAAAGAGCACAGTCTCCAATCTCTAGTAACAAGTAAAGTAATTTTTCTGTTGGCTAGCTATACAAACCAGAAGGCTTAAAAAAATTCACTCTTAATTTCATTCACTGTGCTGTGAAGCACAAATATGAGATTTTAATATCTTTCAGGATCTAAATGCCTTTCTTAGGTTTGTTTTCAAAGGGTTAACAGAAATTATTGAAGAAGGAGAATGACAGAGAGGTAGTCAAACTCTTGACTCAGAGTCTGGAACAGCATAATGAAGATTGAATTTTTAAGCTAACCTCATATTCTATATTTTAAAAATTTCTATTAATATCTACAGTTATTTTCCTACTGCTAATGCTGCAATGCATTTTATTTAGATTTAGTTTAATTCTTTTTGGACTCATGTATTACATATATCGTTTTTCTATTATAAAATTATCATTAAAGTTTTGCTGTGTAGTGAGAAAAAGAAAAACTGATCTGTACATACTCATGCATTAGCTTTCTTCATTTGTATCCACCAGTTAGACACATATAGCTACCACATAGATGTCTCAGTTTATATCTGGATCATTCCATTCCTTTTTTAGAGAGAAGACTGTAAACATTCAGAAGGAAGAATTACGACGTCTCCTTTTCTATATGGAAGCTGTATGTATTTCTGTCAAGTCACTGTATTGTGAATAACCAGTCCAGTTAGCTCACATGATTTATGAATGTGACCTTTTTTTCATTTTTTTTTAGTGTAACTTGGAGACTGCTAGTGCACTGTGTAACAGTCAGCCTCATCCATGAAGTTCTCAGTCCCTGAGAATTTTCAGGGCATGGAAACTCTCAGACTCTTACAAAAGCACTAGAAGAAACTCTACAATGACACTTAAGTATTCCCTTTAATTCAGCTCTACTAGGCCAAGAAGAGCCAAGTCTTGCTTTCAGGCAGTCTGGTACAGAATTCCTCTGATCCATCTCTGCAAACAAAATAAATGGTGGTTATAATGCCTCAGGTCAATTTGTTTGAGGAGGTAGACAGAAAAAGTAAGTGTGGACATACAGAAAGCTCTTGAGTCACTCTCACTTGACAGGACCTTTGCTCTCTGCTTACCCACATCAGGGTCCATGAAGACTTGGGGTTACTAAACAAAAGCTAGAAAGACATCTTAATATATATGCAATAATGAAGAAATTCACTTTAAATGTCAGGGCTTCTTTTGTAAAGATGATGTTTTGTTGCAAAATAAGGAAAAAAAGTCAAATTATTTAAAGCATCTACCCAATTCAGAACTTCAGAAATGTTCCTCAGTAGACTACTGTTCCTGTCTACATTCTCAACTCTCTTAAAGGAGGGTGAAACAGGACAGGCAGGTTTGTACTGACAAAGACTCAGAAATAAGATTGCAGTTGTGCTTCTGTTTGCAGCAGTATAGACCAAGAATCACTTAATCCTAGACATAAAAGATTTTTGCTTGCAAACTCTTGCAAAATCCTTCACCAGATGTCAGCAGCAGAATGATTTCAAATGGAAAACTGCTTATCTAAACTCACCATCAGTAGTGGCTTAACCTGTTCACATTATTTGTATTCAAGGTGTTTTTCCCTTTACACAGAGCAGGAGAGAACATTAAAAACAAATAAATAAATTAGCCAAGCAAAACTATCCCCCACTCCACCAAAAAAAAACCCCTCTGTGAATTACCTTTCCCTGATACAGATGACAGAACTAAGCTGCTTTCACAGACTGTGATTCAGCCAATCTTCTGTTTCTGTGGGAAGAAGAGTCCACGCTCTTGAAGCTGTTCTCACCATCACACGTTCAACACTTCTGTGGACAGAGAGTGTCATCAGTTCTTCCAGTTTTGTAAAAAAGGCTGTAAACAGCAAATCATGCAAGGTCAATCACCCTCTCCTGGATGTCTGTAGGGTGTGAAGGTTGCTAGCTAGAGCTATTCATGCTCTCAGCTCAAACAGAATGGGTCCCCACATGACCGTTCTAGAAACTATTAGTGCACTAGAGTGTTTCTAGTAAACTAGTATTTTGTAAATTATTTCTGGATCAGAGATGGCTTCTGTCTTTTCTTTCTTCATGCCTGGGAATACTGACATGTCCCCAGGGACTGCAAAGGCCCAAATATAACACTTTTCTACTGCAGTGTTTCTCCCAAATGTGAACTTAAGAATTCACTACAGTGACAAACAAGGGGAAGTCTCTTTTTCTGAATGTTGTTTCTTCAGTTACAAAACTTGCTTTTGCTTATTGAACTTTTAGCTTTGAAGTGATGTCTCAGCTACATCTTGAAACACATTAGTTTAAAAAGTCACTTTACCTCATCTTTAAATAGGCAGAATACCAAAGGCAAAGCTTTAGATCTTTTACCTCTATATTTGCCATTTCTCTAATTTAATATGATACATTTTTTCTCAAAAAAACTTTGAGAAATGTTTGTTGTTTTTTTTATTTTATTTTTTATTTGGATTTGCAATTGACCTTATTGTTTTCTTACCTTCTAGGCATAGTGAATGTTTATCATTTGTTAATGTGATGGCTTTCAACTTTGTATAAATTGATTTATAAAAGGAAAAAAAAACCCATGCTAGTTACATACAATTATCTTTTATGCAGTTCTTGTTTTGTTTTTCCCTCAGGATATACTTTGGGGTTAGGAATTTGATAAGGTTTGGGTAATAAGAAATGGAAATATGCTGGTTTAGTTCATCAATTATATGACAGTTACTTGATACTTGGCAGACACTGTCACATCACACCCAAAACATGCAACATTACTAGATTAAAAGCTGTATCCTTATAGAGAACCACAGAATATGTGACAGACAAAGCATTTCAGAAAATGCAATACTATTTCCTGATTGTAGTCTGTGGGGATCTGTTATAAAAACAAAGAAGCATACCAAAAAGTTGAATTTTGTGGTCCATTTAGGATATTATATGAAGTTCAGCAGTGTCTTCAGATTATTCAACCTGAGTGTCTATGACAAGGATGTGCCCGTAAGGATATGTCTTCAGAGCTCATAATCAAGTACAACATGAACCTTGCATAAATGCTAATTCTGCAATGCCAAATGTTGGTCTGTGAAGTCATTGAGATATTTAGCTATCACTATATGATTAACATTTTCCTCCTTATCACACTGGTAATTATTTCCTTTTAAGCCAAAATTCAGTATTATATACATCTTTGATGTTTTTTCTTTTAAAGATCTTATTGGTGGTTTGATATGTTAGGTCATGACACGTTTGGTGTGAATAAGAGGTAATGATAATTGTAGTCTTCTAGGATCAGTTTTCTTTTAAACAAGAATTATATATTTTTTTATTTCCCAAAGAAATAACAAAAGTATATTAAAAATTGAATTGCTTCATTGTTCTTTCCAGCATTGCTTTGATAAGCTATTACAATAATATAAACATCTTAATTGTCACTCTTTTGATTATTTTGGTACAAGAAATGTGTCAAGAGATGACTGTACCTGAGATATCCCAAGTCTTGATTGCCTGTTATAAATTTCCTTATGGAAGCATTGCTATAGTAAAGGTTGTGTCAGCAGTTTCATTATAATGCCATTTTTCAAGAGGTGATAACTCAACTGTAAAGGTTGCTATGAGCTCAGCAAGGTCATGGTTCACAAAGCCAGTTTATCTAAATTATCAAAATATTTGATAACTTTAATAAAGTAATGCAAATTATATAAATATTTATAGTTGATCATGAGGAGCATATAGTTAGGAATTCAGAATTATGTATTGTAATTGCTTGTTCATTTTCTAATCTAAACCATTTTCAGATGTCTTTTATAACTGTGATATTTTAACATATTTTGACTCCACAGCAAGACAGAAAGGTTCACTTGTTAGTCTTGGTAAAACCACTTACAGTCTTCTACTTCCAAATGGAAGCTGACAGCTGGTGTTCATACTTGGGCATTGTATTTTATATAGTTAACCATCACTTTCTGATACTGGCTAAATATGCAATCTTTCTGTGTGTTTTGACCTTCCAAGTATATGGACAGAATATTGTAGAGGACAGTGAACACGTTTAAAAGTTAAATTTGATCATCATTCTTGGTTAGATAGCAGATGTCCTGCATCAGATTCTAATGACAATTTTAATAGAATGTGATGGTATTTGCAGATTAGTTTAATAAACATCAAAACACAACCTAAAAAAAAAGTTTTCAAGTACTTCCATGAGTCTCTATAAAGCTTACAACTGTACCTACTTTTGTATATTACTGTGATGAATGATGTCTGACACCTGTAAGAATTTAATGTTATCCAGGTGTGTTGCTTTTATTTTTGTAATAAAAATTATTTTTGTAATAAGAAGTAAGTAATACTTCCTTCTAAACTCTGGTCTCTGAGACACCCTGAGTGGGTCTTACCTTCTATTTCAAATATGCTTCTAAAAAGCTAATGCATTTTTTTATAATATCTTGGTTGGACAGTTGTGACATTCTCAGAAGCTCCATTTGACAAATTGATTTAATGGGCTTTTGATAGTTTGGGGGTCTCATTACATGCACTTCCATACAAGTATGGCATAAACTTTGAAATCTTACTAACCATGTTAGAAATACTAACCAAATTTGACTCTAGAGGAAATTCTCAAATTGACCCCCCCTCAATATTAACCAGAAAATACAGGTAAATGATGTAGGAAAATTTACCCTTTTTTTACTTCAGTTTGAAACATCTACTCCTATAAAATGAGCTTTCTATGTATCATGCAATGAGAAATCTCATGTCTTATATCTGTGTAGTAAACGTGATTGATTCTTAAATCAGTTTAACTGCTCTATTTCTCAGAACTGATTACATGTGGTCATCTCATTTTCTTATTATTAGGATCTTTCTTTTTTTTAATCACTGTTTGTTATCTCAACTATGTTTTATATGACCTCGTTTTTATGAAGGTTTTGATAGTTCCCAAGTTATAGAGTACCTCCACATCCACACTTGCAGTGTTATCTGTCAGTAACACTTGGATATCAAGAGCCTATAACAAAGTGTTGGAAAGAGGCGGATGTACTTGAAGTGACGTGTGGAGATGATACTGAAGTAGCTTAACAGTGATCACACAGACTTTAATATGTAAAATATTTTATGCATTGAAGTCTATGAATAATTCAGGCTAACAGTTTAGGCAGTTTAACCTTGTTAGAACACCACATCGTGCTTAAGAAGCTCAGCATACATGCTGGGTGTGCCCAACCCTCCTTGTTTAGAACAACTACTGTGGATGATTCTGAATATTGAGCTTACAGTGCTGAAATTGGCAGAGACATTAAAAAAAGAAACATGGATCAAGTAAGGCAAATTAATGATAAAGTGAATTAAATATTTGCATTCATTATGAAACCTAAAATGACATTTTACATTTCATTTTTTTTATTACTGCCTAATAGATGTGATAGAAATGTTGATAGACTCATGGTGGACTGAATATCTCTTCACAGGAGCTTGCAATAAGTGCCTGAGTACATTGAATATAGTAGGTTTTCTTTTAGATAATTAAGATTATTTTCAGTGGTAGGCACCTGACTCTTGTTGAAAGCCACTGGGTACAGCAGCCTCACTTCTATTAAAAACATCAGGAGTCCCCCTCACAGAGCATTTTCTGCTCAGAATAAGAAGAGACAATGAAAAAGTTTTTAATCCAAAAATCTTGATTTCCTCCACTCCCAGTTATGTCTTACCTTCCATCAAGTTTCATTTACTGTTTCAGCCTAGACAGTTCATTATATCATCAGAGACTTTTACAGATACAGAAGTCACAACATGTACATTTTGAAAAATGCTTTGAATGTGTTAAAACTTCTATTTTTTTTCCAACAGTAGCCCAATGGCCCTGTCTCATTGTGCTAGACAGTCATCCACAATATTACCTTTTACCCTTGCCTTTATTGATTATACATCCAAATATATGGCATCCATAATGTAAAAAACCTGTCTTTATTAAAGGCAGACAGTATTTGCTGAAGTTATGATCCTTTTAAAATGACCCACTGCATGCACACTTTGGCATTTAGGGGGGGCCATAAAGAATGGCACAAAGGTATAATGAACCCCTAGAGAATGACTGTGTTGTGTGCAACCCTCAGTACCCATACACATACAGACAACTTGATATAGACACAAAATACTTGCTCCTCTGAATGTTCAAGTTAAATCTGGAGATTGGAGTTAAAGTTAAATGGAGATTTTTTTTTCATTTGTGTTGGATTATTTAGTTTGAACTAATCATACAATCATGCTCTTTTTTTTTTCTATTATTAATATTATTATTATTAAGCTATAGGGGATAACAATGCATATAGGGGAAAATGTATTTTTGCTTAAAATTTATCTTACCTCAAATAACAATTTTTTTAAAACTGTGTTTAAAGGGATTTTTAAATGAAGTATTTATCTTCCAGGCTCCATGTCAATTTTACATTAAAAAAAGTGTATTTTCTATTCTCCAAAAAATGTTTCATTGGAGAAAATCAACTACGAGAATATACATTTTATTAACGGTACAGTTAAAAATAATAGTATTTTATGTATAGAATATTCAAGGTCCAATAATATAGAAAAACAACCAAATTTTTCTCTTTTTTTTTTCTACATAGTCCAACACACTTAATGTAATTTCTACTAAGAAATAACACATATTTCCATTTGAAAAACTTTCAGGCAAAATTAGGTAATAAGGTTGTTCTTATTGGATGTTATATTGTTAATTGTTTAAGAAGAATCGTTTGCCAGTTATCATGAATTTTTCCATCAGGAAGCAATAATTAAATAGCATGTAAGTGAAAAATAAGAAGTTCAGCATTACCAAAGTGGCCCTATGTTTCTGCACCATTGTAACAGTGAGCATTACATACAGCACAAATATTTTATATTTTGTTTCTTCTGCTTTGGTAGTGTCAAAATAGCTAATATTCAAGCTCTCCATTTCTGAATGAGAAGTATGATAATTTAATTAATGTTTAAATTCTAGGAGCTGCTGAAGATCACACATAATCCAATTAATTTTTATTCAATTATTTTAATAGCAAACCACTTTGCGATAATTACACTTAATTCCCTGATTTTTTTTCCTCAGCTGTTTATCAAGGGTCTGTATGATATCTTTGAGGAAATCATACTGGGATATAATTATCAGCAATCCCCAATTGAATTAATGCACTAAATAGCACTCAATTATGAGCAACATTGCATTGCTGAATGGGTTAGTTTGGAAGAATGCAATACCTAGTTTTAAGTTTCTGAGCTGCTTTCCCCAGAGTTTTTGGGAAGAGGAGACAATATGCTTATTTCTCCCACTAACTGATACTGAACAAAGAAATGCCAAGATAGAAGCTATCTAGAACTGATTCAAAGAAAAGAATTGCAACCAGGCCCTTCTAAGCATTGTGGATGTTTATTGAATTTTAAATATTAGAAATTACTTTCAGCAGTATCATATTCTCATATACAAGGGGGTTGAGCACAGACTCCCTATGGATGTGGTCACAACACTAAGCCTGACAGAGTCCAAGAAACATTTGGACAACACCCTGGGGCACATGGTGTGACTCTAGGAGATGGTCCTGTGCAGGCAGGATCAGTGGTTGGACTTGATGATTCTTGTAGGTTTCTTCCAACTCAGTGCATTCTATGATTCTGTGATATAGCAGAGTGCTATTAGTATCTGTAATGTTGGAACCTTGATGTGCTCAAATTGTAATTTCATTGTATTATACATAAGAGAAATACATGCATAATTGTGTCAGACTCTTGGAATTTGTCAAAGAAATCATCCAAATTCCTTTTTCTCATTGCGTGTTCTTTTTAAACAGAAATAAGTGCATCATATTTAGCGTGCTCTGTTTGCAGGAATGTCCATCACCTATTAAAGAAGTTCAGTATTAAGCGTGACATAAGATTATTAGGGACATCCCATTGCTAGATTAAATACTGTCTTCTTCTGAAGTCTTATACAAACCCAGCATCTTGCCAGACTTTTAGTGATAAAGTACAGAGAAGGAAAAAAACGGAAATTACAAACTTGAAAATAAGGGTCTATTGTTCAGATCCTCACGTTTCTGACAAAAGGTGTAGCTTCTATTCTACAAGGATGTTTATCAAGTCTTAAAAAACTGTCATTCTCCGGGTAAAAATTGAAGTTTTTTCTGTTTTTAGAAGTGTTAATTGCCCAACCATGCAATGAAATGTGCAATAAGAATTCCTAATGATCCCTAAGTAAAAAATCAAGACAGAAAAAGCTTATCAGTATGCATCAAAAGGAAGTTAAGAAAGAAGTCACCTCATTTTCTTCTGACTTTGATAGCCTCCATGCAGAGTTGCAATGCAGCAGGAAGGAACATTTTTGTTTTTCTAATGTGACGCTAATGTGACATGCACATTCTTTTGCATGTCATTTTTCATGTCTGTGAAGTAGCCTGAAAGATCTGGTCTTGTGGAGGGTTTTGAATCTTCTCCATGGTCTTTAGCTGTAGAAATAAGCTATGATGAAGGAAGGAGTGAATTCACTGCTACTTTTAGTTTTTTAACCTTAGATAACCATTTCAAAGCTGATATACAGACACCATGCCTCCCCACCACTGACAAATTTGCATTTGGTGCAATGGAAAAGCCTAGGTTCACCCATCCTTGTCTGAAATAGCGTAAATATCGAGGTGGGCTCCTTTTGCAATCAAAACAGTCAAAAGCAACATATATTTTCATGATTTTCCACTGAATCCAGTGAGGGATGAGTGTGAGTTAAAGTTAATCCTAACTTTAGGATTCAACATTAGATACGTCCAGGCTGAATCCAGAGACAAAGATCATGGTCCATCAGCCAATCTGTCATGAGCACTTTAGATAAAAATCTTAGAATTTGCTTTGTCACATGTCCCGCCATCTTGTTTTTCACTCTTTGTCTTTTTGATGGATAGTGGAAAGGCAAGATGCTATGGGTTCATTTCACTACTTTTTCTAAGGGACATAATCTTCCTTCTAAAAACATGCCTGGAAACAAATGTGTTTGCCTGAATTTCAAGTTTGACTCAGGAGACAAAATATGAAATTCTGAAAAAAAATATTTTTTGAATACATACAAAAATTGTATCAGATATTTACTGAGAAAAAATTAGGTTTAATTTTTCTCACATAAATATCACATTTACTCCAATCTTTGTCATGGAAAAAATGTTTGGAGGCCTCATTATCTTCTCTCTTTTATTTCTAAGGACATATGGCTTTTTCGTGAGCACCCTCTTACTACTTCACTTCCCCAAATATATATC
This sequence comes from Molothrus aeneus, assembly GCF_037042795.1. Classification (NCBI taxonomy): domain Eukaryota; kingdom Metazoa; phylum Chordata; class Aves; order Passeriformes; family Icteridae; genus Molothrus; species Molothrus aeneus. The sequence continues at coordinate 38,231,132 of NC_089650.1, forward strand.
TGTATTTAATTTCCATTACCACTCGATGGTAGAAATGACATAGTCCTTCATTTGATACTTATTGTGAAAAGATGTCAAACTAACCCTCACTGGTTTTTACTGGTTTACTGCTTTCTCCCATTGCTTCTAAATAAGAAATGGAAACCCAAGGAATTTAATGAAATTGAAAATTAAATCAATTTAGGAAATCAGGCAACATGCGTGGTGAAAAAGCTTTCACTGAATTAAAAAAATGTGGCTGATATAAAGGAAAACAGGAACACATCACTTCAGATTTCAAACTTCCTTCTGAGGTGATATGAGGGTCTGACTGTCAAAGTGGAAATAATATAACCTGCCAGTCTGATACCATCCATGACCATATTTTATTGAAGGAAATTTAAGCGTGAAAGAAGCAAACTTGGTATTGATTATGATCAAAAAGCTTCTGGCCAGAATGGTGTTAGTTGGCTGTGTCACAGCAGCAATTACACAGCACTGGTCCCTGGAGACTTTCACCTACTTGTTAGATGAAATCAATAATACCCAGACAAGCACTGAAATGTCATTTTAATGTTCACAAAGAACATTTACACTTCAGGGCTGCCTTTGAAAAAGTTTCTCACAGTGATGGAGAGGGCAAATGGAGGGTTCTGTGTAGCAGGCAAAGACACTTGTTTTCAAACCGAGTTATTAGCTGTCATTGGAGGGGGCTTTGCCAAGACTGATATGTGATAATGGATAATAGATTGATAACAGATATAATAGATAATGGATAATTTTGACAGAAACAAACTGTTTTCAAGTATTTTGAGGAGAGGCAGTGAGATATGAGAAAGGAGTTGGAGGCAGCTGTACCTTCTTCTCCCAAGAGATGGTACAACCCAAGATGATGGAACCAAAATACATAAGGTGGCAAGTGTTAGCTACATGTCTCTCAGTGCTACCTATTTTTCTTGCTAGAAAAAGACACATTTCAAATTTTTTGTAGAATGAATTTTGGCAGATAGAAATCTGACTTAGGTTGCTTTTAATGCCTTTATTTTAAGACAGCTGTATTATTTGCTGAAGATTCAGTCAGAAAGCCACCTCCATGTTTTTTTCTGAAAATTCTGAAATGCCTAGAGTTAAATAATGATACTGAGGCATCCAGGCATGTCAAACAAGGTGCTCACTTTGCCTCTTTTGTGGCTTATATCCAGTAACAGCTAAGCCCCACAAAGTGCCTGCTCACTTCCCCTCTTATGGTTGTGTTGAGAATTGAAAGAGAAGCGAGAAAACTCATGAGTTAATATAAGCCAGTTATATAGACAAAGCAAAAAAAAAAAAAACCACACATGTGAGCAAAATAAGGAATTCATTCACTCCTTTCCAACAGAAGGGTGGTGCTTAGCCATCTCTGTACAATTACTATGAAGAAAATTAGCTCTATCCTGTCCAAAAGGAATATATCCCCTTCAATTTCATCATGACTTAGGAAAAAGGATGCTAAGTCCTTGCTCCTAAGTCCTCTATGCTGCAGGAAGAAAGAAATGCTTGCAGCCTGGGATCAATTGCCTCTTCAGACAAACATGATTTAAATCTATATTCCTATTTTTAATGAGAGTTCCTAGAGTACTTGAGGAACTTAGGCAGTAGGCTAATGTTCAAACCCAGCTCAAAGTTCTTATTGAATCTAGGCCAATAAGTCCTCTCAATATTTTGGCATTCCTGGTGTAAAAATAAATTAACTGTAGTTTATTTTGATTATTGTCATTAAAAATATTTCACTACTTATTTCTTCTCTTAAAAAAAATAAAGGTAAAATAAACACGAAAAGAAGTGGGATTATCAGAATCTTTCTCATTCCAGTGCAATATTATATATGTAATTTAATTCCTGAACATGATGAAATACCAATTCAAACTATCATTTTCCATATTTATACATCAGTGTGGACTCTAGAGTGCATCTGCTGGAGAGGTTAATTTCTCATAATTCTTTTTCTTTCTTCAGATAGAAAAATATACTGAAAAACAAAATAAAATATGTGCATTTAATCTGCAGTAATTCAGATCTGTAACAGTGTTTGTCATGCATTTGTTCAAAACATGAAGCTTTACAAACTACAAGCAGAAATTCAAATTTCTGGCTTTCAAATGAATCTGGTAAGATGGAAAAGTGATATGAGAAATATGAGCTAATACCTAGATGAACTATGTGAGCTCTGTCACAGTTCTGTGCCAGTGTGAACTGAAAAGATCCATTAATGATTAACCTCATGCAATATTCACTGCTGCTACATGAAATGGGTCTGTTTGTTTTACTAACATAGCCAGTGCCAAGAACACTGCTGCCTTACAGTTCTGTGAACAATAGTAGATCAGCCAACAACTGCCCTCTGGAATTACTGCATCTACCTAAAACCTTTCCAAGCATCAACAGAATCCCAGCTTTCCTAGCTTGTCCAGGAGGTGCTGTGGAACAGAGAACAATATAATTTTTACTTGGTTTTTAACAAGCCATTGAGGAGGCAGGGAACGGATTATTTTTCTTCTATTCTTCAACCTTTATAACTCACAAAGAAAGACTGGAAGGAGATCTCTGGAGTTAAAATTTTCAATATTCTTCTTGCTTGCTTTTGCCCTCTGGAGATGTTTAGTCAACTATAGAGGACTTAACATACTTATGCTTAAGAATTCAGTTTATCTCCTTCATAGAAACATGGGTATAGGTCTTAAAAATCAAGATATGTGAGGTTTGCATGGACTTAAACACAGTTGTGTCTTTGAGACCTGGTTTGAGCATGCCCAGTTTCAATATTACAGTTGGGTACTCCCTTGTGGTACCTCTGCCATCACAGCCTTTTTTTTCTGTAATGGAGTTGTACCACTCAAACTGCTTATGACAAAACAAAGGTTAAAAAAAATCCCCCAGACCAACTACTCAAAAATTGTTTGTACAGCTAGGAGTAGAATGTTCTTTCCCAGCATGTTTCAAATTGCATTTTATCTTTGTTTATTTAGCATTTTGGAGAAAGAAAATATTTATTAATGAAGTAACAACAAACCCCTTAGACAAGATATTGAGCACAGTGCTATACATTCTCTCTCACAACATATCTCTCTGATGTGTTGTGTAACCAGGAAAAACCAGAGTTGATATTTTCCTTGAAAAATACTACAAATAAATTGTATTCATTTCCCCTACCCCCAGTAGTAAGAAATTCTGTTTTTGTCATAAGAATAAAGACTAAAAAATAGTTACTTTAAAAGGTACTGTTTTGACAGCCACCTTTTTTGTATGACAGTGTGCCACTTAAATATAATTAGTTTTTATATAATTAATTATAATCTTAAAAGTAAAACAGTTCATAAGGATGCTTGCTATGAAGTCAATAAGACTATGTATTAAAATGCTTATAATTCTGGATGTGGTTGCCTTTTCATTTTAGAAGATTATTAAAACTTTTTTTGTTAGAAAATACTTTTTCAGTTAAAATATTAGTTTAGATTTTCATTAAAGAAATATATTTTTCCTTTCATATATTATTTCTTACAAAAACCAGGATTCTATGTTCCCTACAGGTTGCCATATTTTGCATTTATTTTGTATTCTAATAGCTGTAGGTGGTTGTGTGCATTAAAAGAAAGAATGTTAATACAGCAGCTATCAATGAACTAAATCCTCAGATCTATTGAAATGGGGACCAGGAGCAGAACTCTTGTTCTCACATATGTGTGTCATCAGTACTGGATGTGATCCTGAAAAGTATTCAAGTCCATTCTGCCTAGCAAAAAAGGTGTACCATTGCCAGTGTTTTGAGTAATGTCATTAAAATTAATGTTTGGGGGTTGGTTTGTTGTTTTTGGGTTGGATTTTTTTTAAGGTTTTCTTTTGTTTGGTTGCTTTTTAGGGTTTTTTTCTGGTGGAAGACTGGTGCTTTTGAAAAGAAGCTCCTCATCATCTCTAATTTCTAAACTTTGGAAGTTGTCATTGAGGAGCAGATAAGCTGCTTGCTAATCTAGATGTGACCATCAGGTGCTGTTCAGAATTATTTAATTAAGTTTACAGAAACAATATTTGATTTTAAACACTTTTTCATTTGAAAATAATTTTGGAGGAGAAGAAGGTGGCATCAAACAGAAACATTAGTGTGAAAATGAAAAATTACAAGATATAAAATCCTAATTACATACTGTCAAGTACTCTCAACTCTCCATTTTTTTTTTGCATTGTCTTTTATGTTTTTGCAACTTAAATGTAAGTAAAATTTCAAAACACTCCACATAAGAAATAGAAGCAATAAACATTTCCTTTGCACCAAAAAATATGGCTCTGCAGGACACGAAGCACTTCTGGCTCACACTCATTTCATTCAGGGTGCAAGGGTTGTCCTATTTTGCCCCTTTGGAAATACTCTGATGAAGTAACTAGTATATGTTTGAAATTTTGTGTCCATTTTAAAGGAAGAAGCCTCAGGTTAAGTATTACAACTTTATGATGTCACTGACATGATTTCTAGAATAAGATGAATATGTCTTAAATAAAACAAGCAGATAATAGTTTGAAAAGGCTTTTTATGTGTTTGAGATACCCTGTGGTAATACAGTTCATCTGTGTCCATGTGAGGGCGCATGTCCAGGTTTTGTCCCTAGAGGAACAGCACAATCTGGATTGTAGAGAGCCTATGGAGATCATTTGGTCTAGTTCCCTGCCCAAAATCAGACCACAGCTTAGAATCAGAGCAGGTTGCTTAGTGCCTTGGTGAGTTTTGAATGTTTCCAAGAATGGGGATTCCACAACCTCTGCAGTCAAACTGTCCCATGGTCTAAACCTCTTTCTAGTGAATTTTTTTCTTTTTTATTGAATCAGAACTTCACTTGAAGTCTCTTGTCTTTTTACCAAGTGTCTCCAAATACAAAGTGTCCCTGCCTCTTCATAGCTCCCATTAATTTGTTGAAAATAATGTTAATATCTTTTAATTTTCTCTTTTCCAAATCCAATAAACTTGACCTCCTCAATTTATTCTCATTTGTTATGTCTTCCAGTCATCTACCCATCTTGGGGATTTTCTTCTGGAGCGGGTGCAGTTTTTAAATGTCTTTATTGTATTGAGAGGTCCAAACTGGATACAGCTCTCCAGATGCAGCTTAGTGAGTACTGAATACATGTGGAAAAATATTTCCTTCCACTCTTTGTATGTGTTCTTGGTCATGCAGTCCAGTGTATGATTAATCTTCATCACCAAAAGGCATTGCTGACACATGTCCAAAGTGTTGACTGCTGTGGCTCCCATGTAGCCTTCTACAGAGCTGCTTCCTAGCCACTTGCTACCCAAAAGAGTCCTGCTAGCTGAATCCTCTAGCTTCCTGAAGCTGCAACCCTCAATTTGTTTTCTCTCACAAAATTCTGAGACAATTTCCATCCCATCATGTTCTTGAGACACTTTGCCCCCACACTGATCTTCTATTTTGAATGAAAGGGCAAATGCCTTATAGACCTTATATTAGACCAAAAGAAAATCAAGGCCCTACTTGTTCTTTGAAATAGATGCTCAATAGATGGGGAGATAGCTCCTCAATGATTTCCTGATTGAGAGAATAGAAGGGGAGTGAAGTCATATGTAGGCACACAGTTTGTGGTAATTGGGAGCGGGGCTGTGGCTGAGCCTCACCCCCAGTGGGCACAGCTGTGAGCAGCAGGTGAGCAGCACTGACAGCCATGAGCCATGGAGTGCCCAGGGGCACTGACCAACCACCAAGGGGAACAGAGGGCTCACAGGTGCAATGCATGAACATGAGGGGTATAAACAGAGAGACTGGCAATCTGGATATAAAAAAAAACCAAAAACATATGAGTATTTGAGAAATAAAAAGGCAGGATCGTGAAAAGACACGTGTCTTGTAGGTGATCACACATAGAGACAGTAAAACACATGAAAGCTAACTTCAAATACTATAACAATACTTTCATAATAATTATTATCACAAAAATTTGAGAATTCACATTATATAATCAACTTATCAACAGGAAGGGGCTAAAATGGAAGGGCTGAAGAGCAAGAAGAGCATATGCTTGCAGCCTTTTGAAGTGGAATGTTATTACTCTATATGCGCAGACACCTGAAGCCTTCTGAAGTGTTTTGGTGTTACCCTGTATGGGTTGAAGCTTTCTGAACCCGTGTGATGATACTCTGTGTGCTGTGGCCATCTCAACTGCAGCATTTGCTGTGACAGTCATGCCTTTATAGGGACCAGAAGGTCTTGTACTCTACTGGTACAACTGGACATAACTCTGGGGAAAACTACTTAAGTACTTGCCCTAGGTATCCAGGAAATCCAGACAAGAGGTACAAATCCATGATAAAACTGGTTTAAGTACCTAAAAATCTTGCAGAGCTACTGTTTTTTGAAGTTAGCTGTAGACTTCAGCAGTTCAGAGTTTTACCCAGGTAACTGAAAGCATTGAACTTCATGGGAGTATTCATTTATTATTCTGATGGCAGATAGCAGCTGCCTGTCACATCCAGAGGTCTTTAATAATTTTCTTTTAATTGGTTTTAAGAAAACTCCAAGTTAATTGAACCAGTAACAATAAGCTGCATATGTTTTTGTTTGCTTTTATATTTAACCTTTAATCCTAGTGTCTATAGCATTTAGATATTCTAAGTTGTCCAGTATATATGTATTCTAGAATTTATACACATTTCTGAAAATGAATGTTTAGAATGTTTGGTTTGATTTTGCTTGAGACTTTTATTTTTCTTTTTTGGAGTGGTTATTCTGCTACTTATTCTGTAGTGATTGCCTTCCCGAATTTTACCAAATGTATTTGGATTTTAAGTTTTCAGTCCAGATTCAGTTTAGGCTTTTTGGAAGGTCTCTGATATCCTGCAAAGGGAATAGGCTTTCATTTAAATATTTGACTGATTTTATACTGTTCAGTCTTTATATTGCTTAAAAATGCATTGGATTTTGTCTATAACCACCAGGGAAACTTCTCATTTCATATTAGCATTATATGTTTCTTTAAATAGTATTTCTTTGACAAAATCAGTAGCTCTAAGACAAAAATATTTGGTGTTTTCTAAGGTTTTAAATATAACTGTAAAAATATGAATTGCATTTTCATTCTAAACTGAAAAGTAGTACTTTAAAAATAAGTTTGATTTGCAATATGAGCTTTACATGATGTAAAATGTGGTCAATGGATAATAAATACTGCTGGAAAACTGAACTCCATTGCAACCATCTCCTTTTGCTAAAATTTGTACTTATTGTAGAAAAAACCTAGGGATTTTTTTTTTTGCATTCTTTTATGGTAATTAATTAATTTTGCCTAATTCTGTAATATCTGAAAAAGATCTTTAGCAAAATAGAAAATAACCCTGTAGTCAATGTTATCATGGTGAATACTTTATAACATAATTAAAATTATTCCTTTTTTCCCATATCTAAAATTGCAAGATAGTAGAACACCATTACAGAGATGCTGGATGCATTAGTGGAAAGACAAAATTACACTTTAAATTGTTCATGACAGAGTTGCACCAGCAGGCCAACAAATTATTCACCTGTGATATAGCTGCTCAAAGATGAGACAAAAATACATTGCTTTTTGAGACTCCAAATAATCCGTAAAGTCAGAGAAAATAATATTCAAATGAAGCTTCATTTCTGATTCTTCTGAACCCATTAAAGCAAAACAAAACTTAACCTGATATGTGATGAGGAAGACTGAAAATATGTGGCTGTTACATCTTGTGATGCCTTATTAGAAAATATTGGCTTTTCTCTGATTCTTTGTCTCAACTACTGTGAATCTTAAGATAACAGAAGACAGGAGTTATGGATAAAATCTGCATTGCTATATGGAAATATTGTGTGGTGAAAGATCTTCTCCAGCTTCTTAAAAAGGTAGATACCCAGAAAATCAGGTTAATTGAAATCACTGACATACTTTAGTACTTTAAGCTTTTCATGAAAGCCACAATTAGACCTGGCTTAATCTCCTTCATCTTTGTTTCAGAATCTCTTCAGGAAAGATATTAGGATGTATAATTTCCTGTCCTCTTTTCCAGATCTTGCTTTTCCTCTGGCAGCTCAGTGTTTGAAACAAATGGTCATAACCAAGAGATGAAGAGTTTATCTGAAGTAAACAGTTAAGATTGTTGTTTTTCTTCACCAGATCACACAGGCAGAAAAAAAGTTACAGTTTCTGTCAGCCATTTCCTGCTGTCAGCTATCTCCTGCTATTTGAGTGGTGAATCACTGCTCTGTGACTGAGAAGAGTTCTTGTGTGCATCACTGAAGGAAGAAGAAATCATAGCATAATTTGTACATTCATAATTTATACAGTCAAAAAACATTTTAATTCTTATTTAAATGATAAATTAAATGGTCATTTATTCTATCTTCCTATGTTTTTCATATAGCATTTATGACACTGAAATCTAGACTCCATTTCCACACTGTCATTCTCTGAGAATTTGGTGTATCACTTTCATTTGCTTGAAAGTCAATCCTCAGAGGCTATTTTCAGCCATGATATTTACTCCCTCTTCACACCAACACACAACCTTGTGAGCAGGAATTTTGCCAAACCAACAGCTAAGCAAGAATACATTCCTAAATGTGAGCCAGGAGGTGCTTCAGATAACAGGAGTAAGATCCAGAGCAGTGACAAGAAAACAGCAGCTCCTGAATATCTACATCTACAGAAAGAACCATGCCCTCTAACAGTAACGAGGAGTTTAATTAACTTATGTTAAAAAAGTGCCACCCCAGAGGACACATTGGTGACCTACTAGAAAAATCTGCTCCATCCTGAAAGAAAACAGAAATACCACACCTAAGTTGTAAAAATTGCATCAAAGGGGGGATTACACAATATTGGAATATAACTGAATATATTAATAAGACCTGATTAGCTGATGATGTTCTAGTAATAATCATGCTCATCTTCTAAATACAATACTTCAGAAAAAATGAAAAATTATCAGAGAGGAAAGTGAACTTGTCCTTTTACATTCTTCCTACACAAATGAATACTACAGGTAAATCCTGCTAAAATATTAGCTCCTTGGGTCAGGAACAAAATTTTCCTAAATGTCTGTTGTAGTTCTGTACATTGGAAAGCTTAATTGTGTTATATTAATAGAATAAAATAGAAAGAAAAAAATCACTGAGAGATTAATGGATGAATTGTTTGCAATAAAACATATTACAGGGTTTGACTCCTCAAATATTTTTTTTCCCCAGACTATTCAATGGTGGAGCAGAAGAAATACATTAAATGGTTTGAAATAGGTATGAAAGTGTATAAGTTTCTGTATACAAATAATACAACTGATAATAATGGTGGTGATAATACGACTGATTATCATTCTAGATATCAGATAAAAGTGAAGTAATTTGAAAATGTGTGGAGCGTTTTCTTCCATCACATCTTCATTATTAGATAGGATTAATGTTGCCTGGATGGTTATTCATGTGTCGATTCTGGAATACATTTAAATTTCCATTCATTTTAATCATAATATTCTGGAATAAAAATACAGGAATTCTCTTTATTTCCAGAAGTAGAAGAAGACCTTTTTATGTTTAAGTAGATGGCCAGTTTTGTAACTGAAAACAATTGAAAATTTGGCTTATCCATACAGAAGCATGTACCTTAAGTACAGGCAACTAAATTGTAGGTAATATTATGAAAATGCCCAGTACTTCACTGATGTCTCCCATGAAAGTACATTTGCTGATGTAGTGACTTTGTGCATGAATTATATCTCTAATAAGCGGCCATCAATCTAAAAATATGTAGTGTATAGATAACATTTCAGGAAAATTTTAAAAGTATGGGAATTGCGAATAACATTTTATTCTGTTCTTAATTTCACTCTATCTTTTTTAGCTGAGAAGATTTTTATTAAGAGGTTTTCATTAACTGTTATGTAACCTAACTGTGGAAGAGACGTTCGGCTATGACAAAGTCCTCATAAATTAAGAATATATGTTAATAGGTTAGAAGAGAGTAAAAAAATCTTCCAAATTATTCAAATATTAAATCTAACATTGATTTGTGAAGCATGCCCAATAGCAGTCCATATTAACACCTTCCCTGGTGGCATTTTTATTCTTTTGTATCCAGCCTTGAAATCTGTTAATCAAGCTAGATACTTATAATAAGTAAGCTGTACTTATCTGCATGATGTCCATTATTTTGAACCCAGAATTACAAGTGCAACTCTCTATAATCTCTGTAATTGTGATTTAAGGTAGAAACATACTGCTAAAAGATAAACTGATTTGGCTGCAAATGTATACATTGAAGTCTTAAAATATAATGCACTAGCTCAATCCTTTTACTCTTTTCCCATTAACGCTTGAATGAAAAAAATAAGAAACAGAATGGTTCATTTGTATAACAGTCCACTCCTCCAGAAATATTTTTACTACATATTTTAGTATTCAGACTTTGGATGACCCAAGCCATCTATAATGTTATGCTCTGGGTAAAACAGATGTTTCTGTTTACATCTGTTGATGTTTATGTGCAGTTCCAGCTTTTATTAAGAGAGACATACAATTCCATTTCTGAAACTCTCATAAATATTATTATTAACAGAGTCAAATTTGTTTTGGTTTTGTCTAGCTGTAACTGTTAAGGCAATGTAAGAAGTTAAAAACAAAGACTAAATTTGTTTGAGTAGACCAAACAAGGGCATAAATTAATTAAATTAAAAATTAAAAAACCCCATAGTAATAATAATAATAATACATTAGTATATATCACAGTTGATAAATTTTGTAATGCAAAACTAGAAATTATTCATTTTCAGTTTGCTCTTGGATATAAATTACATTTAATCCTGATCAGGCACATTTATTTCTAACTCAGACAAATTCCTCACTGTATCAGTTTCACAAAATGAAGAATAAGGAAAATACATAAGATGGCCAGTGAAGCCAGTGAGAGTTAGCCTCAATGAAAGGGGAAAAGAGTCATTAAAATTTTCACAATTTAGCCATCTTTAAAATGAGTTAAACATTAAACATGCTGATAAGATTTTCTGCTCAAAACTGGTTGCCGTGCATTATTTCATAGGAAATCATAGACTTGACTGACATTTGCCTTTAATTTGACAATTATAAAAGAGTATCTTAAAATTGCTGCCTGAAACAATTATTTTCCTGAATTAGCTAGACACATTATTTTTTCCTTTGGAAACCTAGGAAGTAGAGATAGTTGATTCAAATCAGCAACCCTCTTTCAGTTATGAGCAATGTAATTGAGAATGGACAACAAAATTAAGTAGCTGTCACAATTTTCTCAGCTATTGGCTTTGAAATTCAGGAGATGTGCAACTTACAATTTGCATGCAGCCTGCTGCTAGTGTGACCACGTAATATCACAGTTTAGTGAATTATTCAACATGCTAATTAGGTAAACAGGATTTCATGAGGAAACAAAGGCATCAAGGCATTTCTTTTTAGTCTGGAAGTTTCTCCATGATATCTCCATGTGTATTATCAGCATTTATCATCCTATACATCTTTACACATTCTCTTCTTATATAATATTGCTATTATTTGTAATACTAAAGTATTATCTCCATAGCATTTATATAGAAAATTGGTTTTGCTCATTTTACAATTTACTGACTCAATGATACTGTAGTTAAATCTGTAAAAAAAGATTGTCTACACTGAAGGCTTATACTGTGAAGGACTGCAAAATTAGTGAGCTACAGATACACATATAAAACTCTTCAGCTTTAAGAATGACACAAAGTGCTCTGACTCTTACAAATTGGAATTTTTTTGCTCATTCATTTTAATGTAAGTTATGAGCAGAATATTAAATTTTTGAACCTTCATTAGAGGCTTGTAAGCCTTGGGCACTAAGGTTTGGCCTTCAGGATAATCTCCACTTCTGGTTATTTTGTCAGCAGATATAGTCAACACTTATTGTTCTTCACCAATTTTCTTTTAAAGATAGATTAACTGCTTTCTTTTCTGCTATGGTTTATTTGCTTTAAATTGTATAAGAAGAGATTTTTGAGGGAAATGTTGATAATTTAAAATAGATCATTCATGCAAAAATTTTTTAACCTGTTGCATGATTAATAGAATGCTTGTGGGAAGATAAACCTGTCTATACTATTTTTGATTATTCTTTTGGGTTTCTGGGAATAATATTTTCAAGATGTAAGTAGCAAGATCGTGTTTGGAGAGCAAATTTATCTACCATCTCTGTTTCTCACAATTTATATTGTTGGCATTTTTTTGGCCCTTGAATACTGCCAATATTAAAATTGTTATCTTATTTCAGATGGTGTAAAGTCCTATCTGTTTCTGGCTATACCCTTGCCTTAGGCCACTTAGTAATAGGGTGGATGAAATTATAAATACATGGTTAAAAATAGCTGCATAGAAGTCTTATTATAAGTATTTACCTTTCTGATTTCACACAATTACTGTGGCAATCATGTTCTCGTTGGTAGAAAATCTTTGTAAGTGATACACAAATAATTTTTTGTACCTTTGTAAAAAAAAGACATTAGTTGCTGCATGAAAACTAGATTGGATTAAAACCAGTTGTAGGGGACTGGATGACTCAAAACAGCTAGGTGGGAAGTGGGGCAGGGAGTGCAGTGAGCTCTGCATAGGTGGGATGGCCACTGCTCCACATCCTTCATAAGTGCCTTGTTTTGTCTGAATAAGTTAAAGTTGGCTAAGTTAAAGTTTGTGAAGTTCCATACTTTTTCCTGGATGTTTTAAAATTTGCTAAGTACCTTATTCTACCTTAATGTTCTAAAGTTTGCAAATAAAATTTGTTATTGAACTTCCTGAGAATTTTGTTGCTTCTCCCATGCAGCACCCAGAGTATATCAAACAACCTTCCCTTAAACCAGATGAGTGGGCCAGGGAATTACACTGATCTGGATTAGATTGTATATGGATGGTGCTGAGACATGAAGGAAATGGTATTTCTGCTGACTGCTCTGTGATATTGCAGTCAGCAGAAATCCTGGGAGTGGTCCCTTCTTCCTATAAAAAGGAAAATGTAGCTACTGGAGAGCCTTTCTAGCTCAATGGGATTTCAAAATATTGCATTATTTACCTGCTCCGGAACAGCTCGCATCTGGTGACTTTCTGGGCATAGCATGAAGGACATTAGGGGGTTTGGTTGCCATAGATTAATTGCTTTTTCAAAGACAAGTAAGGGATCCCTAACCCTTATCATACAGAAGTGTCTAACTTAAGAGACTTCCCTTTTATTTATTTCCTTGGTGTAGCACAGATTTCAGATTTTTTTTCAGAAAGTCTGCTTTCTGTCATGTACCTTGAATGGTATTAAATGCACATGGGTCATATGAAATTACTTCAGCGTGTAGGAGGCCTACTTACACATGATTTTAGTAAGTAAGTAATGTTTTGTGGGGGAGTTATACCAGGGGAGGAATATTTAAAATTATAACTGTGAATCATGGTTTCCAATATAGATAATATTTTGGTGACAGGAGCTACAGTGTGCATTCAGGAAAAGATAGAAAGACAAGGTCAAACTAATAGCCCACATTAGTAAACTAAAAGCTGAATCCAGTAAGAATTGCATTACTTTTTTGTAAGAAAGCAATTTTGGAAGTGAGAAGTGAGTAGTCTTCAAAAGTAAGCCATGTTTTATTTTCATTGAAAGGGAAGTAATGAATTTTTGGTCTTTTTTTTTTTTTTGATGGAGAGTCCACTTTCTGCTCCCCAGAGGTGACAAGAATATTCAGCCTATTTCAAAACTCATAGCAATTTACGGGTGGTTTTCTTACAGCCTTTACAGCATTGGTTCTCTGTGGTTCTTAATGCTGATTGAAAGATTCTGTTGATTCACTCATCAACAGTGAAAAAGAGACTAGCACAGCTCTCAGATGAGAAGTTTAAAAATGTAGATGTAACATGTCATTAAACAATTCTTTTCTCTTTATTTGGGCTCCTCTTCCTGTGAAAGTCTCCATTTCTGTATGCATACATATTTGTACATTTCCTAGTACATTAGGCTGCTTTAGATGATTTTCCACTTAGAGGAGGGCCCAAGCCTTGATGAATCTTCCTATGAAATTGTGCACATGTATTTGAAAAGGGGACAACTGAATTAGTTTTGTCCTCAATGAATTCTAAGCATTGCAGTCTATCACGGGTGGTAGGTTTTAAAATGTATTCTCTAACAATGGAAACCAGTTCAGAACTACCGAACATATGTTAGCATTGTTATTTAAAAAGGTTCTGCATGCCAAGGGATGGAAATGAAGCAGTAACACACATTCTGAAATTATTTTGTAAGAGAATAGGAAAAGGAAAAAATGGGGGAAATTTTGTAATTTTGAGCTCTTCTGCATCTGGTTCCATTGGCTGAACATTGTGCTATTGTGTAACATTGCCTGAAACAAAACGTTTTTCCAAAGTATGTTAGTGTGTTTAAAATTTCAATGTATTTCTTGGGTGGCTTGGAGGTTTTAGTTATTACACTTGAACATACTCCTGGACAGAATGTTAAGTGTAAACTTCTCAACACATTCAAAATGGATTGAATAGGACCATAATCTTTAAAGAATGATTTCCACCTTTGGTGGCTTTGATAACATGGACCCATTTTTTCAAGTATGTGAAGCCCTTTCTAATCCTGTACTTGTCAACAACTAGTGATGACAGATAATCAATACCTGCAAACAGCTGTTTCAGGTTATAACTGTGCTTGGTAAGAGCAATTGTGCCAGTAATATTTCATAGTATAATAAGTTGCTAAAAGTTCCTGTTTCCAACTTTAGAGGAAAAAACTCCCAACTATATGCTTCATGTCCTCATTCCTATTGATTTCTGTATTTAAAAAAGCCCAAAACAACAAAACAAACAATCAAAACCAAATTCAGAATGCATTATCAGCAGTAAGAAGTGATCAGTCATAATAAGAAGATGCTTTTTTCCAGCACCCAATTTCATTATTCTGTTCTGATCTTTGACTTCAGTACTACATGTGGTAGGGAAATATTCCCTGCCTCTCACAAAACCTATTCTTTGTTCACCTTTATTTTGTAACACATGATTGACTTTGCCCCTTTCTTACATCATGCAATTCTCAAGAAATTTACTGCTACCCCCAGCCTTTTATCAACAAAACTGTGCATGGTCTATACCATATCTTTCAGACTGCTGACAAATATACTGAGAAATACTGGACCAGGCACTGACTCCTGAGGGAGGAGGTCTAACCCTCAAACAGAGTTTAAAGCAGTAAATGCTGTTTTAAAAGGAAGGGATATATTCTTTTTTTGCTAGTACTTGGTTCATGTGAAGACAGAATAGAATGAGCTCTACAGTCTTTGATGATTGCCTACTTGTTCTGCGACGTTTTAGTCTGCCCTCCTGCCCTTATCCACTTTCTAATAAATTAAAGTTGTGCCTTCCAAGCTACTTATGCAAAATCTCCCTCATAATAAAAGCTTTTGTTTTGAAATTCTTTTTCAATCGGAAAAAAAAAAAGCAGATATATGGAGCTTAGTGAGCAAGGGAGCATATGTACTCAGTCCACATATATCCATGTGCTTTCTGATTGTGCTTTTGAATGTTTGCACCTATAGAGGCATATATTTCTGTTTGAATGGTCTTGTAAGAGACCTCTGAAAACTGGACGTCTCATAAAGAGGAAAAAGAAGGGAGTCCTTTTCAGTCCTTTTCAAAAATCACATGGACACAAAAAAAAAATCTTCCTCATTTGCTCATTCATCAGCATGTTTAATCTATCAATCACCTGCTATTGAACCTGTGAATTATGGGTATTTACAAAAAGAGGGTAATAAAAATAATGCAGTGTCAACATGTACAGGGGTTGTCATTCATAGTTTAAACAATTTTATTTTGTGTTGCACTTTACTAGCCTTGCTGCTTCATTCTGTGCAATAAATGATAGTTTTGTGGTCTATTTGATTTTAGAATCTTGAGGGGAAGTGTATCGAAATTTGTATTTTATATATATATCCAGTCAAGCTGCAAAGCTGTGTAGGACGATATTTTTTAATCAAAGAAACAGCAATGTTCGAATTTTGCTTATCTAATTCATCATTGATTATACCATCCTACTTGTTCTGAGATATTGATAATGTTGAAAATAATTTGTTTTGATGTTCCATGTTTCATAATCCAAAACAATATGGCATATACTATCCCTATGACTATGGTTCCTAAATAAAAACCCTATTCCCTGGAATGGACAGCATCTGAAAAAAAACAAATGGCAATTAATCAGTAAACAGAAATATCAATTTTAAGGCATGAGTGCAAGGACAGAGCTATTGGGGATTGTTTATACTGGATTCTATTAATATGCTCAACACCAGGCTGACATTTTCAGTGGAGATACAGAATGCAGTTGGCTCCTGAGGCCAAGCCATAGCTGACAGACTTGGAGTGGCAAACAGACAAAATTCATTGGAGATTTGTAAAAGAAAATAACCTTTTTCTTATTGCTTAAAATGTTGGGGAAAACAGATTAGAATCAAATGGTTTGTGTTTCAGAGACTGTGAAAGCTGACAAATTCTCAGGTCAAACAAGACCAGTAAAGGTAATGGGTAAAGGCATGGGACACTAAAGTAATTGTATTTAGGAAGTTTACATATAAATTAGTGATCTGATTATTGTTAGAACTGAACGCTGCTTGCCTAATACAATGTCATTTGAGAAATCTATTGTTATCTTGTACATATAATGTCAATACAATCACTAATCTAAAATAAGTTTATACCAGGTTGGATTTACAGAACCTATGGACCTAGAGTGATGACATTTGAAACTCTAAACATTCTATGCACTGGACAGATAATAACACAGTGTACAAGTGATCAAATTATTTTTTGTTCTCCTAGACCCAGCAATTGAAAGTGAGCAAGCCTAAACTATCAGTTCTTTTTCTTTAAAATATACTAGTGGTATATTATAGTATCAACTATTCACATTTTTTTTACCCAAAAAGGTGGTTTCTTTCAGTCAGAAATGTTTGTCTGGTGCCAAAAATGTTGAATAATACCCTCTCAGTACTTGGTACCCAACATGTGGAATTACATTTCTGTGGAAAAATCTTACCATAGTGCCAGTAAACACACACTAAGAATGGGGAATGCTTTTCTCCTTTCCTGACATAAAGTGTTTTTTATTTGGAAACATGTTGTGTCTTCTGCTTTATGTCTATGTTTTGGTACTACAGCATGCTGCTTATGGGGAAGCAAAACATTTTGATTTTAAGAAACCTTTAGGAAATTTTGTCTTCTTCATGCTTTCTTGCATGGGGTTTTTTTTGCCTTTTTTTTTTAATTTTTAAAATTTTATTTTCAGATTGCTGTTTTCCTTTCTGAGTAGTCTCTTAATATTATATAGGATGTTGTCACTGCCTTAGATGCCCTGATAGTAAACAGTTTAAAATGGACTCTCCTTGGAGTCTTCCTGACAGTAATAATTTTATAACTTTGATTATGACTTCTAGACATCTTTTAATCCTGCCTGAATCAATTTACTCAACCTAAAGGTATCTCTGAAGATTCTAGGTAATAGGCCTATTACCTAGATCTATAGTCTAGATTAGTGATCTAGACTATAGATCTTTAAAGAACTGAGAACTAGACCTTCAGAGGGAATGATTTTAATATCTTTTTATTCTGGAAGTTACATAATACTCTAAGTGTTGAAAACCTCATGAGTTTAAAGGGCATTTAAATATTGTACTCTCAAAACTCACTAATTCTAAATTGAAGAAAATAAAAAGAAATAGAAGGTACAAAGTGATAAAACTATGAAAAGAAAATCTTTCAATTCTACCAAGTTGTTAAAGTTATTTAAAATACATTAACAGCAAACCCTTACTTTTTAAAATATATCTATATAAAGATTGTTAAGGAATATTTAGATTTTTCAAAGATTACCTCTGTAGCACTGTCCATTCATATATTTTTGTGCTTATTTCATCATTGAAAAACATATCTAATGGAAATGACAGATAATCACTTTTTTCTCCTGTAATAAATAATTGGTTTAACCAGTGATTACAAAAACTGCATTTTATTTCCAAATTATAATTAAACCAATGATGATAACAGGCCCTATATAACTGTCCAACATCTATACAAAATGGTGATTTCCTTAGAATAAGGACTGTCAAAAAACCACATTAATATTTGCAAAGAATAATCATCTCACTTAAAATCCAATAAAATTGCTGTGGAAGAGGCTCACACTTGTGCTCAAAGATGTTGAATTGTACCATATATAATATATGCCAAACCCCAAGAGAAGCTGAAAGTTCTTAGTGGGCTCTGCAGCTGCAGCACAGGGTAGATGCGCACAAACTCTCTTAAGAATTACTTTCATGAGCTAACAGAAAGGTCTGGCATCAGCAGCTCAAAGTTCAATAGAGCCTGAAAAATCTTTACAGGCATTGAAAAAAATTATTAATGTCCATCTTATTGTCCAACTAGGTGAGGTAGCTCATTTAAAAGTGATTTCGATATGCAGGCTACAATTAATCATTCCAGACTTGTAAAAATAGTTATACATTAGCCATTAGAAATAAGTGAAAAGGAGTTTAACAGCTTAAATTGAGGCTTAAAAATCTCATTACTGCCCAAATCTATTTTAGTAGAGGAGATGATAGCATCCATTGATTCAACTCTAGAAGATTTACCAAAGTATCAGGAAGGTTTAATTATACTGGAGGCAGTCAAAGAGAAAAACTCTCAAATGACACAATATAATCTGAAGTAGAGTTAAATATTATTAGGAAGCTAGTCCTCAATAGACTTAAAAGTTATGCAATAGTTTAATTTCATGAATTTAGGTATTCTTAAAGAATATTCCAGCTGTAAAATTCGGTAGAAACATCAAGTGTGTTTAAAATGTTAAAGCATCTGACTTGGAGTCAAGACTAACTCTACAATATTTGCTATTAAAGATGAGTCTATTGTTGCAGGAGACAAAGTAAATGTCCATTGGAGAACCCTATATATAAAAACTGCACTACACTATGATGCTATGTGTTAATAAACCCTGTATATGGGTAAACACTGGCAGTGGGTAAATTGAGCTGAATAAAATTTCCCTTGGGCTGCTGATATTGGGCTATCTGGAGTCAGTAGGACTCTTTTGAAGGATATGATCAGGTTTTGGAACATATTCAGAAAAATGGAACATAAAGCTTCTCTTAAATACAGTAAGAGTTATAATGTACATACCCTCTTACCTGAATTTAACTGCCTTAAAAATGGACTTTTTTTTGTTTAAAAGTAGTATTTTTACTTTCTCTGCATTCTACAGAGATGGATAGGCATAATTAGACAGTAGTTCATCCCACCCTAAGTGAATTTAATTTCAAAATGCCCATGGAGATATGTTCCAGACTGATGTTAATCTGAAGAAGAAACCATGTTTGTAAGCATATGGACCTAAGCACCAAGTGCTTTCATCCACTTATGCAACAAATTACTTTCTAGTATAGACATAGCTGAATAAATTTAGACTCTGCTTTGAGGAGATGCAGATCATATGAGATGAACTTGTATGTAACTGGCTCCTAATGAAAGGTTTCAGAACTTAATGGGAAAGGGAGAAAAATTTGCTAGAAACATTAATTTTCATATCCAGATTCGGAGTAATTTTGGGAACAGGGTGAGATTATTGTTATAGAG
This sequence comes from Molothrus aeneus, assembly GCF_037042795.1. Taxonomy (NCBI): domain Eukaryota; kingdom Metazoa; phylum Chordata; class Aves; order Passeriformes; family Icteridae; genus Molothrus; species Molothrus aeneus. The sequence continues at coordinate 38,250,811 of NC_089650.1, forward strand.
TAAATCTCTGTTGATTCAGTGGATCTAGTAGATGGAAAGCAGGAGTCAAAAATCTTAGAAAACATTTTAATAAAATAGTACATTTTCTAGAAGATAGGATGATGTAATGCCTTAAAAACACCTTTTTTTTTCTTATAATAAGTTTATTTTTAGAATCACAGAATCAGTTGAGTATATCCAACTAAAATAGTAAGGAAAATGCTTGGAAATATATCTGTGTATTATTTAGAGTAATCTTTCTTCCACACATCTCTCTGTCTTATGCCATCAAATAATCTCAAAATTTGAAAAAAGTAATTTGCTCATCTACATCCACTGTCAACCAGTATATTTTTTAAACAGCATGCTCTTTAGGTATTTGTCTGGACAGTTTAAAAATTCCAGTCAGAGGTGATTTCATATCTGCAAATGACAATGTAATAACTGTAATCACTATTATCCTGTTTAAGACAGTTCACCATGTGGCTAATTTTAAGTATTCAAAAAGCATCTTGACTTCAGTCAGACTACTAGACCTACCATTATGCCTGTTTTTAAATGCCTCATCAACTCAGACAACTACCAGGATGAGACACCTTGTCAGTCTAAGGAGAAGTAGATCCTGACCAACACCATTTAAATATGTATTAAAATTTAAAATTATTTTTCCAGAGTATTATACATCATGACTAATAGTTTATAAATACTTTTTCATGTGCAGAGGTAGTAAAAATATCAGTGTCAACCTTAAATTAAAATAATCTCTGATCATTATAGTTAAACTTGCTGATTATTATAGTAATGTTGCTTATTATAGTTAAACTAAAGCTAAAGTTCACACTAAGCATTTCAAATGAGTTCACTGCATAATTAACTTGATTTTTAAACAGAGGCAGCATATACTCAAAAAAAAAATCAGGCATCTACTAAATCTGAAAAGTTTACTCAAATTTTAAGTATGTGTTCGTATACTTTGGCATATATCAGTCCAGTAAAAAACTTTGCCAACTGACTGAAATGATAAAAAGGAATATTGAGGGTGCATAATGAAAGCAGAAATAAGTAGATCAAGGATTAAAGGAATATTATACTACATTTCTAATATTCCCGATTAGTGAAAAGAGTCTATGACATATCGTAGAATCACAAGGAAAAACTTTTCAAGTTCTGTTTTTACTATCTTGAATACCATATTTTTGTATATTTGTTGAAGATGTCTATGATTTTAATATCTTCTCCAAATCCCAAACTTTATAAGGAGCTTTGTTCCTGGAAAAGCGAAGCTGTTAAAATGTCAACCAATCAAAATAATAATTCCTTTAAAATCTGGAAATCTGAATTGGACTGATGACTGAAATGTGTATTTTGTAGTCAAAAGTTTTTACAGTACAATTTCCTCAGAAACAGTTTTGTAGTTGTTGTTTTGTTGAGTTTTTTTATAATAAATTATGCATTCTGGAAATTAACCAGTACTACTGATAAAGATACAAAGGGTCTCAATTTGCCATTCATGGTAGTCTGGCCATACCATAGTAATTCATTCAGCTTGCATTTGTACCCTGTCAGCTTAAATCCAGAGTTTGTGAGAAAATAGGAAAAAATGCTTGGTACAATCTGCTTTTGTTAAGGGGCTTTAACTAGAAGGACCACAACTGAGTGAGGCAGAAAATTAATACAATATTCAGATTATTTTCTAAATTATTGGTTGTTGAACAGGCATGTAGTAATTGGGGGCGGGTGATTCTTGTAACTGGTAACAGATAAATGTGGAGCAGGGAGATGTGGCCGAGAAGGATAAAGATACTGAGTGAGGTCTTGGGACATGTGACATGAATAGATGAGGGGGTGGCTGAGAGATTAGGTGCAGGAAAAAAGCTTTTCATTGCTTTTGGATTTCCAGAGTCTTGCTCCTGAGGTTCCTTTTTAACAGGGTGCCATTTAGACCTGCTTTGACTGAAGTAAAATGCTATTTATTAAAAATATTGACAGCTTTTTGACAGACTGTGCCTTCTAAACTGTTCTCAAAGGAACTGTGCACATTTTATACTGCTTTCAGTTCTACCAAAACAGCTGAGACTTAGTCACAACATTGGGCAGTTTTTTTGTCCAGTTTTTTTGTCCATAAATCCTGGAGTTGTTGCAGCCACTTCAGAAAAATAATCTCTGAGAATAACCCAGTAAAACTGAGACAGACTATTTAGCTATTTGAAAGCTTCACTTTCCCCATAGTCAATATACTTTGCTGGCCTTCCTTGAAGGAGACTCAAATGCATTGCCATGGAAAAAAAATGGGTGTATATGTATAGATGTTATAGAAGAGTGTGGCAACTCTCCAGGGAGTGTCTTCCTGCAGTGGAATTGCAAAGTGCATCCAGATGCTAGAAGAAAATAAATAAAAAATGTATAATGTAATTTATTTGATGATCCACAAGGGGTTCTCAGGAACATGCAGCTCAGAGCTGGACAGTAAATTTGTTAGTTTGTTTAAAAGCCTGTCTAAATGCTAGTCAGGAAATACCTTGAGTACATCTTCAACAGAAGTGCAATTTTAGCCTGACCAAGTGCTTTAAAGTCATTGGCCTGGACTCATCTTGCCTAATCTTTAGCAAGGAAGACATCCAAGATGATGAAAGCAACTTTGATCTTATGTAGTATGAACTGTCCCATTTCAGCCCCTAAGTACAAAGGAGATGCTATAACAGAACTCTCAGGTGCTTCAAGGTACATGGGACAAACTCAAATGAAAGTATCTAAAGCTGGTGCCTTGTTTACAGCTGAGCTATGTTTTTTAAAGTGCTTTGACTTCGTTCACGTAGTTTTTTGGAATGTCTTAAAGTCCTCAATGTTACCTGTGCCACTTCAATTTTTGCCACATCAAAATCACCAGAAGGTGTCTTGACAGAACATGGAGGCTAACTTCACTTCATGTGGAAAAAGACAACTAGCAGCCAGGTCTTCCTATGATACTGATCCTGTTATGCATAAAAATAAACAGATAAATCAATGAGATTACAATTATAATCACAAGGAACTGCAGGTCAAAGTATGCACAAATAAAAAAAAAATTTCTAATGTGTGACTTTCAATAATTTTTGGAAACTTCATGACAGATTCAATCAGCCTGTTTTCTCTTCTACCCCATAGATAGAGTGTTCATTCATGGGGGTCCTGCTTGTTACTGCCAAGCACAGTTCACAGTTTAGAGAACATTCAGCAGCTGTTGATATTAAAACAGTGGTTAAATCCAAGCCTCATCTAAAAGATTATTTTCACAAAAAGTCTGCTAAATAAGCAAAGCATCAAATTAATTACATTTTAATTAAATTTTTGAAGCTAATCACTGTAGAGAGTCCCTGATAATGTAGCACATGGGGGGCACTAGATAACAGATTACAACACACTGCAACGAAATGGAAGTTGAGTGGCTTTTAATTGACATAACACTGGGGGAAAGCCAACTTTTGTAAGTGAACTCTGATCCCATCTATTCAACTTTTTTACAGTGTCAGTATGGTATTATTAAAAATTTCATGTTGCTGAGCTTACCTGAGATTTATCAGAACATTAAAAATTGTAGGAAATATGCAATTCTCAAATTTCCACACTTTTGATAGTCTGTCAATAGGATACATTTCTTTCTTATCAATCTTATCTTTGCTGTGTATCAAAAAAGGAAAGGAAAGTGGAAAATTCATACATTTAAATATAGGACTCAAATTAAATTAAACTAGCAGTAAAATATTTGAAGTACAGTATAGGAATGAAAGTCACAAACTGCGGAGGAATGGCTACGTGACAGGGGCCGCGTTCTGGACCAAGAATCAGGAGGATGCAGCCAATCTGGGTCCCTGCACCTGAAAAACACTGTGTCCTTGAGCATGGCTGTGGTACAATAACAAGTAGTGAGAAAGACATGAGAAAAGAAAGTTGTAACCCCTAAGGTATGAGGAAGAGCTGATATTGTAGTATAGCCAATAGATTGCTTAGCTTGCAGAATATGTATGAACTTATTACTTGTTGTGCATAAAAGTCTGATGCTCTCTTCAATAAATGAAGCTTGCTAAACACTCATATTGAGTGTCCAAGTTTCCCTCACCGTGACAACAACCTACCTTATTTCATTTTTTTTCTGTGTTTTTGTGTGTGTCTTGAAATCTGTGTTCTCTTTTTTTTTTTGTACATTCTGATCTCCACTTTTTTCCTTGAGTTTTCTTATTTGATTTGACTTTATTTTTTTTTTCTTTTTCTGAATGTACACCTTTTTGCCCCTGAGTAACCACAGCTGTTGTATCACAAGGTTCTATTCAGTTCACTGTTCCTATCATTGTTCAACTTATCTACTTCCTCTAGCTTTTCTCACTTTGGTCATATAATTTATTTTTCCATCATTTCTTCTATTAAAAATTCAATCTTTTTTTTTTCTTTGAAATATAAAATTTAACAAAGACATTAAATTAAAATTAATTTTATCTTTATTTATTCAAGTTGAAAACCAGATGCATGACCATTTGAATTGATGCATGTGGTGGTTTGACAGGAAATGTGTTTTTTGGGATGCTCTGTTTTTGGCCAATGGATATTCAGACTTTAATATTGGCATTTAACCTGGCCATTGGGACATGGACACGCCTCTGAGAACACGGGGTTAAAAGCAGGGCTCTCCCCTGGGAGAGTTCTCTTGGGTTTCCGGCGGGAAAGAGTTCGGGTCTCTCCCCCGGCCCAGCTGCTGGCTGGCCAGGGGGAGGGGAAAGCCATGAGGCCGAGAGAGGTAGGCCTGAGCCCCGGGGTGGAAGGGTGGAAGAGAGAGAGAGAGAGACACCGGGAGCCATCGGGCAGCCCCCCCTGAGAGACACAGAGAGTGAAAGAGCCGGTGCCTGGGACTGTAACCTTGAAGCTTGATAAACATGGGCCTGCGCCGGCAGCACGGCTGGGACGGAGAAGAGGGGGGGTTCAGGCGGCCGCTTGTAGGAGCTTTTAACCCCTTTTCGGAGAATGAGAACTTTACAGAACATTGACCTCTCCTGGAAGATAGAGTGGAAGATCAGGAAAGAAATGTGCAAGTGTGAGAGAGGTCTGGGCGAGTGAGAGATAGTAGAAGAGTAGAGAAGAATCCTAGTGGGAAGAGATGATGGAGTGGCTTTTGCTGGACTCTTTTTGTACAGCCATGGACAGACCCATGTTCCTTGTGATACAGAGACTGCATTCTAGGGGGAGGCAATGGCCTCAGAACCAAGAGGGTTCAGTGTTGATGCCCCTCGGCCCCAGGGGGTGAAAAAATATGGGGGGGACAGGTGTCCCAAAGGAGAGATTGTGGGGACAGGTGTCCCAAAGGAGAGACTGTGCCTTTTTTGGATCGGGACAGAGCATCCTTAAAAGACAACTCTAGAAGCAGCTCTGGTCCGTGTTCAGTGGTGAGAGCACTGGACATGAAAAGGAAGAAGTCACGACGGCAGATGTACTCCGGGCGGTGCCACGAGTGACACGGAAACACACAAGGCTTCGACTGTGTTTCCAGGGGAAGCCCATGGTACAAGAAGGACTCCTCTCCTCTTGATGAACTGAGGATTGATTGTCTAAAAGGTGGTGCTGGACCGAGAGTTGGTGATTTGAAGAATAAATGTATTGTGTTGGAAATTTGGTGGGGGGAGGAGGAAATGCATTTGTGAAGTTTTCATTTTCCTTGTGTGTGTGTTCCTTTTTATCTGTAGTTGTAGAGTAGTTAATAAAGTTCTGGTTCTTTTTTCCCTAAGTAGGAGCCTGCTTTGCTTATTCCTGGTCACATCTCACAGCAGAAACCAGGGAGAAGGTATCTTCATGGGGGCACTGGCATTGTGCCAGTGTCAAACCATGACAATGCAGTTGATATCAGGATAAGTTAGTGAAAAGCAGATGCTCTTTCAATGTTTACTTGTCCATAATGAGTGATTGAAGCAAAATTTGTAGCTCAATGGGAACACAGAAACTGCTTGCATTTTTTATATTTAAACTTTCATAAATGTCTATTTAATATTAAATTGAAAGAGGAACTTCTGTGATGACAGATAAGTTGATAAATTAAAGCAAAAATAGGGCCAGCAATATATCTGTGCATATCAGAAACATAAATGCAACATGTGTTTATCTGATATGAATTTCTGTATGCTGATAGACTTAGCTCTTCTCTTTGAACTGCATTATCAGCTTATATTTGATTTGAAAGCTGCTCTTGAGCATCTAAGCACACAGAGATGATTTTCCAAAATATCTAGTACATGTCAGCTAAAAAAAGATGGAATTATGAGAATATCAAATCACGTAGACATTGGGAGGTGAAAATATAACATTAACTAAAATGATTAAATGTTGGCTCCTAAAGCTATTCATTTTAAATTCATGAACATTTTGCTATATATTTTCTCTTCCCTGTCCAGCTGTGGAGGGGAGTGACAGAGAAACTTTGGGGGCTCTCTGTCAGCCGGGTAAATCCACTACAATCATTTAGGAATCTTATTTTCATGGGTGTCTTTGTAGCTTCATTTGAAAGCCAGAGCGTTTGAAAATCATATTTCTTTAACTTCTGCTATAAAATTGAGATTTTTTAGATAGAAGCCTAGTTTTTTGCATGATTTATGACTAATTTCTAGAAGGAGAATCAAGATTTTTTTAAAAAGAAATAGTTTCTGATTTTAGATACCGATTTCTACTCTGTTATACTGACTGTTCTGTTTTAGATGCATATGTCTGTACAGAATGAAATGTCTTTTTATTTTTCTTCACTAAATTAATGTCAGAAGGATAATCTCTGTCTGCAAAACTCTTTGTGACAAAGTCCAGAGAATCAGAAGGAGGGGAAACTGCAGGAAGTTCTATATTTATGTGAAAGGTTAGATGTTTTCTTTGTATTCTGGGGCATTTGTTGAAGTTATATGCAAAAGAAACTTCTTAGAATGTAATAATTTTTACTTTTTTGGATAGAAATATATATATCTGTATTGTACAATCACTTAATCTGCAGTATGACACAGTTATCAGATGTGGTCATACTGGCTAAACAGTACAGAGGTGGAATCTTATTAAAGCCTGGTTTTAACTGCCTTCATTTTCCTTTTATGTAGTTTCATGTATATATATGCACATATTTCTGCAGCTGTATTTCTGACTGGGGCAACAAATCTGTATATCTTCTGTGCAAAGGAACTGTCTAATCATGGTATTAAGTGCTCTGCCTTTCCAACATTTGTACAGATCCTTGTTGAAAGAATGTTGTAGAGATGCAGGATTTCATGGATGCATGACAGGATCAGCTGCTTACTTGTGTTTTTGTTGCAGCAAGCCAACATCCAGAAAGCTCAGAAAAGTGTTAAAAGCCCTCACTATTTCTAGGTAGAATTTCCAGATGAAAAAAATAAAACCATGGAAAAGTTTTAGTGCAAGTGCCAGGGGGCTTGGAGTTCAATTTGAAACAATTATTTAGACACATCATGTGTTTTGCTTTGTTGGTTCTTTCATTCCATCTTAGTCTTGTTTTATGTTTCAGAGCTAGTTCCTCTCTAGCATTAACCTTTCCCTCCTTTTTGATGATAAATCCAAAGAACAGGATGGCTCAGCTACCAGATACTTGGTTATTTCCCATAATAAAGTCAGTTGGCTTCTTCATGGAAAAGCTTCTCTACTTCTTTAAAATGAAAATATGGCAGAATAGTATGAGTAAGAAAACTAAGTTGTACTGAAATAAACTTCCTTTGTGAGCTTTGAAGACATTATGAAAAACATAAAGTATACTTTCTTGATAAAATCTGTGACTGAAAATATTAACAAAAAGTGGAATTGTAAATAATTGAAAGATTTTTCAAGAGAACAGAAACAAAATCTCCACCAAGAACAAAACCAAACCAAAACCAACAAAGGAAAAAAAGCCAGGTCACCCTCAACATATTTTCTTCTATTTTTTAGATTGCTATGATCTATAAATATCATAATTATTTATAATTAAATTGTAATTTATTTTAGTACCATAATAAAATGTATTAGAATAATTCAATAGATAGGAGATAGGATCTATATTTATATGTAAAAATTAGAAACAAGAAGAATGGAGAGGGTTCAGTAAGCAGAATACATAGACAGTGATAAAGAAGAAATATACAACCTGAGATAGAAAGAGGTTATTTGCCTGTTAGCTACCACAGTAATTTCATGTTACATAATTTAAATTTATAAATTTCCAATTTTTGAATCTAAGCACTTTATCATCTTCTCATCTCACTTCTGAATTTAACAGGAAATTTTCTGTAGGAATTTAGGAAATTATCTTATGAATAAAGAGTTTTTTTGAGTGGTGGACTGAGTTATGAAGTCTGCAAGTAATATTGTTGAAAATACAAATAAATGAATATTACTCAGCTGACATTATCTTCAAGACTTTAAATGTTTGAACAGCGTGAATTTGTGTCTCTGAAGACCTAACTGAGATGAGATGATGTAGTATTACCTCTACAAACACTTAAAATATTATATGGAGAAAATGCATCCCTTGCATGGTAGTATCTGATATGACCATAAGCAAGGATTGCTACCCAGGTCAGTTTCTTTGGGTTCTCCTTTGAGACTCTATTTAGCTGCTAGTAAAACCCATTAATCTGGGGTCAGAGAGGGAGTGGTTTGAGTGAAATAATATAACTATGGAAAGGGACATCAGATTCCCTTAGTGCTGAAGGGATAGACATATTCAAAATTTAGTGAACTTTTTATACACAAAAAATGAAAGAATTTAGCACCAACTCTGTGTTTGGAAATGTTTTTCAGGACCCAAAAGTATGAAGCTGTCAAGTGAAGACACTGTTGGGCAGAAGATGACTACCAAGAACTGTTCCAGAATGAACTCCTTTTTGCTAATTTTTCCATAAAGTAAATTTTCCATAAAGTAATTTTTCCATAAAGTAATTTTCTTGGTTACTTAGCTAAGTAAGCCAAGAAAGCCCACTTTAATTCACTTTATAAGAAATTTAGATGCTGATATTCATACTTAAGAAATTACTTTCAGTTTAATATTTCTAATATATTTCAATAGTACTTACTGCTGAACATGCATATCTAACTGGTGGAATATTGATAGTTTCTTATAGAGGAGTTGAAAAAGTGCACAATTTTTAAACTGTGTGGAAAAGCAATGATGTACTTGAAAGCTTGACATGTCGATTTTTGATAGGCAACTGGAAACCTATATGCAATATATCAAGGCTTAAAGGAGGATGGGAAGCAAAGAAGCTTACTTGTGTTTTTATATGTCTTTGAAACCCAGGGATTAGGAAATGAGAGCAATTTGGAGGGAGAAAAAAAGTAAATTGTAATAAGGCTATAAATTCTGATTTTTTTCCTAATAAATATAGTAATAAAAGAATTCAGTGAAACTTAAATATTTATGAACAAATGAAATAAAATTATTAGAATCCTTGATTTTAGCACTGAAAGAAGGCATAGAAAATGCTAGTTTTAATAGTATCACAAATATCTAAAGAGTGTAGAGTCTTAGTAAGATGAGACAAATTCATCTGGATGGAAATTTTCCACACTGTCTATAAAACACAATAGAAGGAAAGCTCAGGTACTTCAGAATAATTGCTTCTGATTGATCATAGTCTACTGCAGACCAGTGATCCTTATCATCTGTATCATCATCAGATGTAGGCTTGATAATTAATGTCTCCCTATGGAATACTTAAAATGACCTGCTTTTCCGTTTGCAGGAATGACATTAAAATGACATTTTTTGTTGTCCAAAAGCAAAGATAGATAGGTGTTTTATCTGTTAGGTACAAATAGACTTTTATGTTTGGTATTTGCAGATGGTTGTTGTGTATGTGGCAGATCATGCACTTCGATTACTTTGGTGGTGTCCTGAGGGTCTGTATACATTACAGATGTAAGTTACATCTCAAGGTAATTTGGAATAAATGAAAAAATTCTGCTCTTTAACATGAGTTACCCCAAGCTTACCCTAGAAATCAAGGAAGAATATTTTATTTAATAAAAAAATACAGTACACTGTTTTGTGAAACAGAACATTTTCCCCCTTCCCTTTACATTTCTTTTCCACATAATCATGGGAATTTTTCCTTGTAATAAGAAATAAATGGTAAAAGCCTCTTTTTTCCCTCCATGTCTTTTAGAATCTAAATCTTCATTGCAACAAAGAAATTAAACAGAGGTTTTTTCATCTCAGCTTGTGAAAAGAATTTCAGGTTTCAGTAACTTATTCCAGCCTGCTGGATTCCATCTAATTCCATCCAGATGGCTGGATTTAGATCTGATAATTAAATAAAGAGTCCTGTTTCTGTGACTATGCAGAAGTACAGTTCAAAATTCATTTCTCTCTGAAACTTAGGTAAAAATGTAGAGCTTAATGTCCTGCTTTTTTCTCACTAAGAACTTTGTTTATCAATTATAACACATATAAGGAGTCACCATCCATGGTCACCTTTAGGAGTAGTACAAGAACATTTGGATGATTGCTTACTGAGCCATAGAAGCATGAAATTCAATAATTTACCAGTTATGGATTTTTACTTTGCTTATCAGCTCTTGTAGATGGTCTTTATGTGCTTTATGTCTATAAAGTACAACATTGCTCAAATGAATTATTAAAGTTAATGCCCCATCTTTATCACTGCATTCTCCTCCTTCCTCGACATGTTTCTTTTGTGGCTGGATTGTCACATTTCATGGAAAATATGCCTCTGGATATTTTTTTTTTTCTCTTTCAAGAAGACTCCTTTCAGAAGAAGAGAGTTTTGTGAAGTTTAAATTCAACAAAGCTGTCAGAGGAAAGGACTGAGGATAAGAAGAAAAAGAAGAATGTTTTTGAACAGCTGCACAGAATTTAATGGAGTTAAAAACAGTAAAAAGAGATCCATAAAAATTTAATACAGATTCTGTGGAAACCACTCTAAACCTTTGCAAAGATTAATAGAGAGTGTTGTGTTCTACACCACCTCACTTTGAACCATATAATAGATTATATTCTGATGTTACTCTGAGGTACTAAATGTTATAAAACTGATTTAAAAACTCAAGAATAATGGATGCAGACAATAATGTCCCAAGCTATGCAGAGTAACTCATTATTTTGGTTTGGGAAATGTACTTATTTTCCTATCACATTGTTTTCTTTTGGTGACCTAGAAAAGTTACTTGAGAAGCATCTGTCAAAAGTTGCTATACTTTGAATTTTAAATTGGTGGTTGTATGTGACAGCAAATAATTGGGGTAGCAAAATATTTAGCAATAGCAGATAATGTAAATCATTATGATGACGATGGAAAGGGAAACAAAGTCTATACTGAAGATGCAGTTGAATATTCTACAATTTTTTATGGAGACTGGCACCTAAAAGACTAGTAAGCATGGTGTAGAATGCTGCTGCTGGTACCTTTCTCTTGCTTTATCTTCTACTTCATCTCTTAAAAAGCCTGTTGATTTTTGAATGTGAAGGGATACATTATGCAGACCTATTGCACCCTGAGATTAATATTGTGCATTTTTTTCTGTAAAGTGGGAGATACAGATTAAGAACATGTTAGAAACAATGGGAAATAACAAATGAACAGTGTAACTTAAATTTTGTTGTGTAGATTCTAGCAAGTGGTTTGAAAACATTAATTGATACTGCAGTTCTTTTAGTCTCTGCTGCTATATTTGTGCATTACATCAAATCTCCTGATATAAATCTCTGTATGGATCTATGAGCCTACTTTATGTCTAATTTATCATCTGGTAGTGAATGATAAAAATACACACGCTGCAAGACACTCTCTATCCTGAAGAACATACAGTGTCTCATGTTGCTGATTTAGGAAAAGATATCCTGGAGAAAAAGAAATCTACATGAACATACAGACATTCCTGTGTTCATGCTGACAGTGCTCTGATTAAGATGTGTGTGACATAAGTGCCAGACAGCACCAGAATAACTTTCTTGGCAATTTTAGTAATGCTCTGTGACCTTACTGATCTGCTCCATCTCTCAAAAGATTGCCGCCTTGATTACATTTCAAAATGGAATGTTGCCTTCAAGTTTTAAGACATCAGGACAAAGCAACAAGAGATGAAGTTGAAGACTGTAGGTGTACAGTTTTCTAATAAAGTTTATTAAATAGAGATTTTGAAACAGACTGTGTATTTGACTTTCCTCATTAGACACAGACTGAAAGCATTTTTCATTTAGAATTTATGGAAAAATAGTTTTTTGGTGACATTATGGTTTCAGAATAATGTTGACTGAATTGAAGTCCTACTAAGTAGCTTTCAGTAATGAAGCTTATAGCATTACCTTGAGTGTGAATCTCAGGTAAGCCCACAGCATAGTGGATCATAAAGGTCACAAAAGCCTGGTTCTTTCAGAGCACAAGACCTTTGACAGGGAGAAAAGCTAGAAAAAAAGCTAGGCTTCAGGTTTTTTTCCCCATCTGGGGATCAAGAAATTTTTTACATACCATTTCCCAAATCTCATTTCTCAATGAAGCTTCATTTAAAGGTAAAGATGTTAAAACAGTCTGTGGAAAATTTTCTCATTTCTTATGTACACAGACAAAAGTGCCAAACACTGGATCTTGAAGCTTCTATGCAAATTTACTGCCAAAAACTGAGGGTCCAACTTTGCAATGTACTCTTGCTCTGAACCCTCTACCCACAAGAAGAATATTACTGTTATAGACTTTGAGGGTCTTAATTTGCTGTATTCACATGCAATGTTAATAATTTTCCATTTCACATTCTTTCCATTTGTATCTTGATGAAAATTGTCTTTATCATAAAGAATGTTGTGAAATTAAGAAAAGTGTTTAAACATCTAACAAACAAGATTAGACACTGTGTATCAAAAATAATGGCCAAAGTTTAGTTTGTTTAGATTTATACTGTTTTTTTTTTCTTTTTAAAATGTCCTTTAAGGCTCTAAAAATGCAGTAAAAGTTTGTATTTGATAGTGTCAATGGGCAATTTTAATCTTTGCTTTAAATTTCAACATTATAAACATCTTTTTGTCTAAGAATTTAAATAATGCAAAGAATATTATGTACAAAACATTTTAATCTGATTTCTCTTTTTCAAGGAGAAAAACAATCTTCTCTTTTCTTAGATTAGAATTCGCTGCATCAAGCTAAGTGTGAATATTTGATTTGTTAGATAAAGTACACTTTTTTCCTTGAGAAACTCTCACTGCAAATCTTAAAAGGTTACCTTGTTATTTCTGGGTTTAGACAATTGTAAAATAAATTATTTATATTCTCACACTGGCTGCTTTACCATTCATACACATGATGCTTTATAAGAGGAGTAGAGGAAAGGTAGCACATACAAAAGATTCTGTATTTCAGATTAAGAAAATAAACAAAAAACCTCAACGCTTTAAAAATTTGATCTCCTATCAACAAAATGATGTCTTATGGAGCTAGTCTAAAATGTATTAAAGAAAACCTTCAATGACTTTTTAGCTGTCCCCTCAAAACTGATTCTACTGAAACTTTTAAAATGCATGAGCACACACACAGGCATGCATTAATTTAAATAACATAGTGTTGCCATTATTGTTATTGCATTAAGTACTCTGGTTATACTGAACTCAACACAAACATGAATACTAAACTGGTATATATATTCCCATACAGTAAACAGTTCATCTAGAGCAGACTCCCTTGGACTTATGTCAGTTGTTTCAGGGAAGTTAAGGGTGTTACACTGATAGGTAAAGAAGGCAGGACTGTGTAATTAATTTTATTTCCAGCTGTTGAGATTTCAGACTATAATTCCAAGATCTCTAAGCAAACATCTTCTTTTTCTTTACTTCTTTCCAGGCAAACTGATCAGACGTGCTTTGGGGATTGGCTGTGTGCCCAGTTTCCACAAATGCCAAAGACTCCTGCACACTGAGTTAATTAAAATTGACTGCTTGTCTTAGGCAGAAAAAACAAGCTAAATTCTGGCTTGTATAAAAAAAAAAAGATTGAACAATTTAGGCAAACAAAATAACTTTCCAGTAAGCCAGGAAACAAAAGTAACACATTGCTTTGCTTTGAAAAAAACAGATCATATTTTTATTTTGTTTTCATTTCTACCTTAAAGGCTTTTTTTTTTCTATTGTGTTTTGTTGATTTTTTTTCTTTATCCTTCTGCAGTGAATGGTAAATTGTTAGATCTGTGTATCCCAAGGACACGAAGACATATATCAAATGAAGGGTATAGACAGATTTTACAGGCTGAAGCTATAAATGATAATAAAAAGTCTAATCTTGCAGATGTTTAAACCTCACAGGTGTCTCCCCTTTTGACTGAAACTTCCCCAGTGCCTAGTGTGACTTTCTCACTGAAATTCACCAAAACTGCTGCAGTCTACAGGGCTCAGCAGCTGTCACATGCCTAAAAGCAGCCAAGTACCAAAGGCTCCTAAGAACATTTAATATGAATTTCCTAAGAACAACTGTCTGGCATTGACAATCGAGCTCACAATGAACTGAAAACATGTCAAGGATTTATAGTATTTGTACACTCAGGTTCAATGATCTCAGGTTAAGGGGTTAAAATTCACACATTCCTGAAGGTGTTTTTGTTTTACTTATAGAGAGTACTGAGAGGCCTAAGGTTAGCAGGTTAGCACTTCCTTCTTCTCCCTCTGCTACTCTGCAGGGAATATTATGTGATTCATAGGAATATTCAGCCATACAGAAGAAATTGATGGGAAGCCAGAAGCCCTAGAATGTACATCATTCTATAATTCAGCTTTTATAGTGTTCATAAATTCTTTCTTTGCTTCAAGAGGCTCCTTTATGCTTTTTAGTTATCAGTATTCTGGGGAATAAAGATGAGCAGACTTGACAAGAAACCCATAATTGACTATTTCCCTGATGAGTCCCCACCCCACAAGGTTACAGAGTCATATGCTGGGTGTTTCTAATGGATCTTCAATTCTCCTTTGTATAGTTGAAAATCTCAGTCTGTCAGGTAAAGAAGGTTTCTAGAGAAAAATGGCCTATCATTTTTTAGAGCATTCTTCAGGAGGAAAAGTGACATGAATTTGCTAGTAGATGACATCATATCACAGCTTTATTTTAAAAGAAAAAACATTGAATTTCAAAAGAATCTATACCAGCCTGAATCATATCCAGCCTCTGGATATGAAACAAACAGATGTGTGTCCTTATGGGACTATGTCCCCAGGAAATCTTAGGGTTTCCTATTGATTTTATATTTTTGACTTCCCCAGAACACTGGCTATTCTGGTTTGCAATCTGGGATTTAAGCATCTCACTCTGATGTTAGAGATGCCCTCAAATCAATATATAGCCTCAAAATATATTTTTAGTTGTACATTTTTGTGTTTTCCCAGGAGAATTTGATTTAAAATCAGATCTTTTTTTTCCCTAAAACAATCAACCTGCTGAGTGATGTCACTGCTCTAGCTACATGATTCTGATAGTGTGTAAATGTGTCAAATGCTGTTCATAAGAGCAGTGTGATATTAATTTTGCCTCTTGTAATGAATCTAAACAGAATTATTAAGTAATCCTAATAGGGCATGCACAAAACAAGCTGTGGAATGAATCAGGCAGCCTAATGTTTAACCAATGGATGTTAATCTCAACAGTGTTCTTTCAAGACATGGGCTTAATGGCCTTAGGGACCAGTTTCAAAGCAGCATCCAAGATGCAAAACCAATTCTTAGCAGACCAAAGGTTAAAACATACATTACATTTTAAGGAATTTTTTACAAAAGAGACATATAAATATAGATATTTATAAGCATAAATATATAAAATAAAATTAGAGAGAGAAGATATACAATTGGTCCTAAGTCATATGTGTGTACACAATAAGATTAATTTTTTTATTTCTAATCTTGAATTATTTTACATATGGTCACTTTTTTTTTAAATACATTACTTAGGTGAAATGTTAAATGTGTCTAGTCTTCTTAAGAGAAGAATGCATTATAAATTGAATGCTCAACTTCCTTTCTAACTTGCTTTTTCATTGTGTTTTTAAATGCCTAGTGGATTAAATGTTACCATTTGGGAGGATTTTTGAATGTAGTGAATAAATAGAAATATGAGCAAATATGGTTGTGAAAAATGTTTGCATATGTCATGTTTTTCACTGTTAGATTATTTTCAGTTTCTCACTAAGCAGCAAAAATAAGACTTGCACTGCACTAAATAAATTTGCTGAAATCCTCTAAGAAATTCACATTTTAAGGAAAAGAAAATATGTAAAAGAAATAGTATTTACAAACTTTTCAACAGTGAAAATGGCAATTTTATTGATATTTTTGTAATCTTTCTCTTTCTTTGTTTTTTTTTTTTTGTGTATCTGCAATGTTCAATGCACTGTCAGTAGAAGAAATTTATCCTGGTCTGAAACTGCTCCTGGTATCTCACTCAGGGCTTGTTTAGAAGTAGCTTGGGTACATTGCTGACTTGTGAAACATGTCCATTGTTTGTGTCGTACATCCTTTTTTCACACTGATTTTTAAACATATTTCCTGCTTTCCTTCATTGTTTTCTCATTAGCTCTTTTATCAATGAATTCAAGTGAATCATGATTTTAAAACTATTTCTAGCAAAATATTTAAATTGGTAAATATTTTTGCAATATTTAAATTTAAATTTGCTTCAAGTCTTGATGAGACTGAAGTCTGAAAAAAGTTAGAAGTCAGATGAACTGTAACAAAATCAAAAATTGAACTAAATCCCTTACTAAGGAAATTTGTTTCATCTGTCCAATATTAAATGTTTAAAAATGTAAAGGTACAAACTGCATCGATTAATTTTTAAATAAAACTACCCTGAACTATGTATTTTCTCCATTATACCGAGTTTTGTGCTACTTAGGATCACCACATAAGATACATAGAAGTAACAGCAAAGCATCTATTATCAGTTAAACAGAAAAAACTAATAGGTCTTATATTTCTGAAGGCTTTGATTCCTCATCAAAACCTGCTTACAGTCTTCAAATTAATGCTGTCACTTATTAAAGTACAAGTGTAAGTAAACAATCAAGTTTCCTTGAAGTGGTCAAGAAACCACAAATCAGAAATGGTTTGAAAATGAGATTATTCAATCTGTTACATGAAAGTAAAGTGAGAAACATGACAGCAGCAAGATAGTTATCACAACTTTAAGATAAAAGCCATTATTTGAGTGAAGAGTTTTATTTGTTTTAAATAGAAAAATAAATTTTCTTTTTAATTTTCAGGTTTCATTTTCTTACAGAGGCAACAAAGCTATTAACACATTGAAAGTATTTATTCTTTTCTAGTATGGCTTAGAACATAAACACATATTATTCTATTTTCAAACACATTTTTCAGAAACTGTCTTTGTGTTTATAATATATAATAATTTATAATTTGTAATAATTTATAAAAATCCAAAGAAAGTGTTTGCATCGGAGTTTTGGCGGTCAGATCTGAGCTAGGCCTTTGAGGGATATATGTCAATAGAGGTAATAGGGTGTTTCTTCTCAAAGGCATCTAGAGAGAATGAAAAAGAATTCCATAAAGTTTCTAGAACATAACCATTGCTAGGCCCAAGGAATTACAAAATAAGATTCATGGCCATAGAAAGATTAACACATTGAGAGTATCTGCCTTAATTAAGGTAAAGATGTTAGAATCCAGGCTACCTTCTCAGACCTGCTCTGACAGTCTGTTGCATCTATTTTCTTTTTAGCAAAAGATTCATCTCTAAGAATGGCCATGCAATGCAAGAGAGCTGAAATTTTAGTCATAAATCCTTAGCTCCTAATCCTGGATTCAGGTATTGGATATACTTTTGCCTTGCTTTGCTTCTCTCTGTATACCTGTTAAAATGGATATGTAATGAAAAAAAAATGAAGGGAAACCTAGGGTATAGCTGGTTTTAAACTTTATTTAAGTTTAAGGTAAGTACCTATTCTAACAGGATACTCTCAGGGAGACCTGAGAATAATTCTTAAAGGCAGTTTTGATGTGGTCACATGCCACTTTTCCCTTTCTGCTAACATTTCACCCTGATTGGAGAGTCTCAGATAGAAAAAACTTAATACTGGAAATGTAATTCAGCTTCCTGGTGCTTACTGCTGACCTAGGAACCTTTGTGCATTGACACTATCCATGTTATGTATAATTTTGAGACTGAACACTCCTGGTATCGCTTAGTTATTTGTTCCAGCTCACACCACTCTGTCTGGAGTCATTGCTTCAGTCTCACTCCCACTGATGCCATTCTCCACTCTTTTCTTCCTTTCATTTTCCCCTCTTCCCTATCTGACTGACCTCCCTTCCCTCACTGACCTTCCTTTAACAACAATCCACTTGAAAAATTTAAAGGCTGGACACAATTCAAACAGAAAAATGGAGAACCAGCAGGAAGACTGCAAACATAGACATTATTTGCTCCTCTCTTGTCAAGGTCCATTCCTTGGACTTGAATAGACTGCAAAGCTTTTAAGCTGCCTCACAAATGCTCTAGCAACTAGATAGGATAAGTAAGTGATAAGTAACCTAATTTAGCATCTTCTTCTATTTAGCAAAGAGGGCAAGCCCTAGAGGGTATCTGATCTGTGATTATTTCCATAAATTCTTGGCTCTAGGTCCAGTCTTCAGGTTATGCATAATTTCTATTATGCTTCTTTTTACTCTAGAGATTCAAATGAAAGCCTATTAGACTACAACACATGGAGGAAGAAATTATGGCAATTTTCATGTTTTGTGTGCTATCATTAGTTACAGAATGGTTAAGAAGTTTAGGAGTTAGGAGTTTTTCTTTAGCTGTTCAGTTTGCTGCTTTTTTTTTTCCTAATCTAGTGCTGGAAAAAGTATGAAGGCTAGCAACAAAGCTTAAGAAAATAAAAGGATAAGCCTTAATTCTGTTCCTCACACTGCTTCATGGATTTGAAGTAACTCCATTCAAGTTGAATGAGTGAGAGGGAACAAAAAGAAATCAATTTTTAACTGTTTATTTACCAGTAATACCTAATTTTTTGGTATTGTCTTTGAGAATCAGTGACAGAACTAGGAAAAACAGATTTTAAAAAAGTAAAAAAAAACCCTAGATCACGAGGCAATTACTATGACGATGAACAAAAAAAAATACAGTGCTACACTAAAAAGGATTAGTTTTTCTTGCAATGCAAGTAAGTATCTAAACCCCAAATAGTAGACTAATACACTTGCTTCATAATTAACTATGGTATTTACACACTAAAAAAGAACAAAAATTATCCTTCAATGAACTACTGTTAGTAAATCAAGAAAGGAAATAAAAGATAACATGATACAGCTTTGAGTTACTGTTCAGATAATTGGTATGCTGCAGGTGTCATCAAATTAAAGTTAGATAATACCGCCCTCAAAAGCCCCATTTTCAAATTGTTAGAGAAGGAGCCAAAAAGCTATTTTCATCCTATAGGATTTAAGGGTCTCAGGTGTTCATTACAGCTGGTACTGATTTGTCGCATGATTACATTTCTTTTTTGAGAATGTTTCTTCCTGATCTTTGTTAGAAGTCTAAATGGAGAAGTTTTATCTTTCCTCCAGAGATCTGCCTTTTGCATAGCACAATATACCATTTACAGCAAGGCTTAAAAAGATTTTCAAGAGGAAATGAAGGGATCTCCTAAGCTTGCCATAGTATAAAAGAGTGACAAACAGGAATTCTAGCTGGTGAGTAGGGTGATATTGACTTTATATATTGGTAAAATGGACATTAGACTTGAGAAAGAACAGCGTTGCAGATTCACAGTTTTGAAAAAAGAGGTACAAACATATGAGAGAAATAACCTCCCCATTTTACAATAAGTTCATGGCTGGCAGTGATTTAGGTTATCCTGCACTTTATGAATAGGTGCCCTTCAGGAGAAGCAAGGCTGATTGGTAGAATCCAAATCATTGCATCTGAAAAATGTGACTCAAGGAACATTGAAACAATTTTTAAATTTTTTTAAAATTAATTTCATACATGTAAAAAAATGCTTTGGGAGGAGTTGTGATGATATTAGAAACAATAAATGCTCTTGTAAGCTATTACAAATTCATATGTTAAGGTACTCAAATAAATCATTTACATGATACAATAATACTCTTAACAGATTTCTATTTCCGGCATTGGTCTTATTTTCACCTATTAAAAAATCTTGTCAAATATTAACACACTGAAATTTGTCATCAAAGTGACTTGAGGAAAATAACTGATGAACTGGTACAATGTCCTCACATTACTGTGACCTTCCATTTATTTTTATCTTCCCATAAAGAATGATTTTTTTAACAAAAGAGCCGTTCATTGAAGAAAAAGAAATAAAGAAGTGTTTACCATGATCTTCCTATATCTATAATTAACTTCAGTGGTCTCAGAACTTTTTACAAGTTTAAGCGTTCCATCCATACATCTTCTGTATTTTTTCTTTCCATTCCTTCCTGAATGCAAGCTGTCCAATTTCAGCTATATTTGAAAAAGTGATGGAAGCTTTATGAAAATATTTCTCTGTAGTGAAAGGGCAGTAGATACCAGACATCATGCAATCCATTTTGACTGTTGATTTCCCATAAATCAGTAGATGTGTAATGTCCAAGCTATTGACTGGCCATTAGGATGGCTGTTACCTTGGAAGGGTTGTCAAAAACAAAGTGGAGCATGGGCCATAAGGGACATAAATGAACAACAAGGAGGTTTAGCTGGTATTTTTCCTGCTTGTCAAACAACTTCTATTTGTTTATTTAACTTCATATTAATTTATGAATGGCCTTTTCAACTTGCCTCTGTGATTTTAGGCATTTCAAATTTATAGAGATGAGATCTTGGTATCTAACTTCTCAAGGCTTGCTGGAAATTATAAATATAAAACTTCAAACATTATTTTAAATATTAGCCATTAATCTTGCCTGAAATCAGATTTTGTGAATAATTTCTATATAAAGATGCAAGTACTTAGAGCTTTTTAAATTTTTTTTCTCTGAATTTTTCACAGATTTCCTCACTATTTATTTTTGATTATTAACTGTTAACAAAAAGGGTGAATTAGCAATAATCTTGGTAATTTTTAATTTACAGATTTCTGGAAAGCTATGCTTACATAATAACAAAATTGCAGTACATATTTCAGTTACATGTAAGCAAATTTACTAATTAAAACACCAATTGAGAAACAGCCAAGGATGTCTCCAGTGTCCTTCTGAATGTGTTTTTAAATCTCCACGTATTTAGAAAAGCAGTTAAGCACATGCCTAGTCCATTAATGTTTAGCCTTCAGTTTTTTCTCCTGAATTTTATAAAAATAGCTGCTACAAGAAAAAAGTGACAGTTGAATCAGCTACAGTTTGACTGTGATAGTAGAATAATCACCTCATTGAATGACTTCATTATTTTTATTCAGTGGCTGAGGTAGTTTTAGGTAGCAAGAATCCCCTACTGTTATTTTTTGGTAGTCTAGCACTGCAGTACCACTGTAAGTTAACTGACTTGGAAGTACTTCCAGATAAATTTTAATTTATTTCATATTAAAATAAGATTTATTGAATTTAATGATGGGCATGCCAAGTAGAATTAAATTAAATCTTTATACCAAAGGAATTGTTTGAATTCCTTGGCTAACAAATAGAAGAGTATTATTTCAATAGTGAGCATTTATAAATAAATATTTTATATAAAGTATTTTTTTTAAATAACATGCCTGGAACATTAGGAGGAAATATGTCAGAAATCCATAGGAAAAAGGCAGCAGTTTTATTACTTATAGAAAGAATTATGGAGTTTGGCCCTTCCCTGTGGGTTTTTCTATTTAAGACTAAGCAGTTTGGAATAGCTAATCTTAATCTTGACAATGTAGCCTATAAAGAGTTGGTGTAAATTTCTTACAGATACCAGCTCTGAAGAAGAGAGTAATTAAAAATCTGCTGGAGTTCTTGAACATTCTGCCTGGACCTCTGTGGAATGACTTGCCTGCATGATTATAGAAAGGAGTAGACATGTGAAATGATTAAGCTGTGCCTATCAAAAATATTACCAGATCCTCCTGTATACCTTCCAGGGCTTAATTGGCAGTGGATTTTAAACAGATACTGAGGAAGCTGAAGGACAGAATATGCCTTTTCTTCACACACTGTCTCATGGAATATTAGTCATGGCTGCTGTTTTAAATTGCAGTTGAATTATATCAAGACAAACTGAGAAGGTGCTTAGACTGGTAAAGCAAAAAAACCCAAAAAACCAAAAACCCTGAATCAAATAGATACTAAAGAAAATAGAAAAAAACCTCAACACTATTGTATTAGAAGGAGAATTGATGTGGCCCTAAAATTTCTCTATAGCCTCACTGCTGTGATCTCACAAGGCCTATGAGAGGATTTTGTTGGATGCTTAAAACGTACTATTGGCAAAAAAGTGTAAACCTATTCCTAATGCCAAATAAAAGCATCAAAAGGGACTAGAACATGATAAAATCCTCAAGACAAAAGCAGTAGGAAGACAGCTAGTCAACAGCTGTGAAAATAGAATTAACCTTGCATAAATTGGAAATGGTGTTCCCCAAACCAAGGCTGAAACCAAATAATAGGGTATGTATAATCTCAACACAGGATTCAAACTGGGTCAACAGGATATCGTGACTAATTTTGTGGATGACTGCCAACATGCTCAGGCAATTGCAGCCTATTGACCAATGTCAAACAGTTCAAGTTTGCTTTCCTCACAAACTTGAATTTTCAAATAAATATATCTTAGAGCAAATGAGCCAGTAACTACTGAGCAACATAATACTGAGTGTTAGGTTTGAAGCTTAAGTCAAATCACATTTAACTGTATTTCAATGTGGTATATGGATGATAAGAGTAAGGATTTCAAACATGCATGGGATTTGGAAGAATGAAGGGAGGACAAATTCTACACGGTATTAGGACATATAAAAAAGATTTAAAAGATACAAGACTTCACTATAAAGAAAATACCAGTTCCAGTTGTTAAAATACATTTCTATTGCTTTGAATGATCTAATTAAGCCAGTTTATCTGCATGAAAATATATTTTATCTACTTGTTCTGTTCT
Source organism: Molothrus aeneus (assembly GCF_037042795.1). NCBI lineage: Eukaryota > Metazoa > Chordata > Aves > Passeriformes > Icteridae > Molothrus > Molothrus aeneus. The sequence goes on from NC_089650.1 coordinate 38,273,841, forward strand.
TCTTAGTAACTTTTTTTTTATTTTGCATATACTTTAGGTCTTTTTTTTCCATTTATGCATTTTTTACAGATGTTCATTTTCCTTCAGCTATCACTTTACCCTTTTGTCTCCATGGAAATGAAATTTCAACTACACATATGCTGAATTTTTATCTTCCAGCTGCAGACAAGATCTTTTCTAAGTGTCTTCTGTACCAACAATTCTCTGAAACAGAGTCTGTATCTAAGCTAGTAAAAAGGGTATGGGCTCAGACACTGGCTCAAGATTGGAATGTTAGCAGAGGGGCATTGATCTCTCCTCTCTGGTGACCAGTGACAGAACCTGAAGGAATGGCATGAAGCTGTTGATTAGGGTTAGGGTTCCACAGTTTTGGAGTCAGCCATTTAGATGGCTGACTAGTAGTCATCATGAAAGGCAACTCATGCTTCTGATCAAAATTTGAAGTCAAATTCAGAGCAAATGGTATATCAGTTGCTATTGGTTTTGGACCTCACTTGTCACTCTATTACTTCTATGTTCTTCATTTATCTTTTTGTTCCTGCCATTTATTTTCTTTCTCCCTTTTAAGAAAAATATCAATTGATGCTTCATCTTCCTCCGTCTCTGTATTCCTGTGAAATAATTTCTTATTAAATTGTCTACCTTGTTGTGTAACTGCCTCCTACTAGAGTTTTGTGACTCACAGGTCTCTGTCTGTGTTCTTGATATGCCATACACCTGCCCAGCCTAATATTTCTGTTTGTCAGATGTCTTCATCTATAAAAATTGTTAATATACTAGTAACAGATTACTGATATAAAGGTAAATTTCTTGTGTTTTAACTTGCTTCACCTTCTAGGCATTATCAAGCATGCATAATTCATAAAATCGTTATTCTTCCCAAACTACTACTTCTACTGTAACTGTAAACAAAGGAGAAAGTGATGTCTACAGCATTTTTCATTTTCTTCCTCAGGTTATTTCCTCTTATAAGTTCCACTGCTGTAAGAGTAATACTTTGAATTTTCTCAAGTTTCTATTTTATTACTCTCTGGTTTCAAGAAATTTAATCTGTTGTTTAAATATAGTAAAAGGAGTATCCAGTCTTGCATGCATTATCCAAGAATGATCTCACATGAATATTAAATAAGAAAAGATACATCTTCAAGTTGAAGTGCTTTTGAGGGTGGAAGAATGTTTGCCTAAACTAAGATCATCGCACTGGAAAATAATTAATTCACTGAGTTTATAGAAGAAACACTTGACACTTATCAACACTACTTGATGAGTTCACTCATCATGAGTCATGAATCATGCTTATAGCTCATATTATATTACAGTTTATATCCCACCCTTGTTCAAAACTGTAAAAAAAGTCAATTATTTTAAGAAGGTCGCTTCCTTACAGTATCACAGAGTCATTAAGGTTGGAAAATATCTCTAAGGTCATGGAGTCTAACCTTTGACCAAACAACACTTTATCAACTAAACCATAGTGCCATGTCCCTCCAGGGATGGTGGACCCACTTTCCTGGGCAGCCTGGTCATGAAGAAATTCTTCCTGATGTACAACCTCTCATTACACAGTTGAGGCTCGGTCATCTCATCCTATCACTAGTCTGTGAGAAGAGGCTGACCTCTGCCTTGTTCCTGTAGGTAGACAGGAGGTAGAGGACATTAATTTCTCCCCTGTGCCTCCTTTTCTTCAGGCTAAACACCTACAACTCTCTCAGCCACTCTTCAAATCATGTGATTTACTTTCTAGACCCTTCACCAGCTTTGTTGGACTTGCTCTTCTCTGGACTTGCTCCAGTGCTTCAGTGTCCTTGTAGTGAGGAGCGCAGAGCTGAACAAGGCACTGGAGGTGTGGCCTCACCAGTGCTAAATACAGAGAGAAATCACTACCCCAGTCCTGCTGGCCACGCTATTGCTGATACAAGCCAGGATGCCATTGGCATTTTTGCCACCTGGGCACACTGATAGCTCATGTTCAGGTGCTGTTGACCAGCACTCCAGATCTTTTTCCACTGAGCAGCTTTCCAGCCACTCCAGCCTGTACCACTGCCTGGGGTTGTTATGACCTATACACAGGACTTGGAAATTTGCCTTACTGAAGCACATAGTCTTGGCTTTGGTGCATTGATCCTGCCTGTCCAGATCCCTCCACAGCACTCTCCTACCCTCCAATGGATAAACACTGTGACCCAACTTGGTGTCTAAATTTGTCACACACCTAAAAAATTAATATTAATATATTTCATAAGCAGCCATAATTCATTACCTTGAGAATGAAGAAAATGAAGCAAGAATGAATACTTTACAAAATGCTGTCAGCAGAAACAAAGAACAAATCTTTATCACAAATTCCTGGAATCACTCTCTTCAACATTAATCATATTATATTAATCCAGTTCCTTACTCCACTGTCTGGGTTAAGAAAAATACCTAGAGATTAAAGGGAAACTATTTCCAAGGGTAATCAATATGAAAATTTACATCTAATTTAAAAAAAAAATTATATCTAATTTAAGAATAGGATTCCAACATGAAACATAGGAAAAGTGTTTAAAATAAGTCACTAGCAGAAAAGGTTTTTTTTGTGTAATAAAGAGAACAAATTAAAATCTGAATGAATAAAAAAAACTATTGTCATGCAGAAAATATAATGGTTGTTTTTTCCGGAAAATATTTGTATTTTAATCACATCCAGCAATTGGTTAAGAATATAGTCTTTCCTTTCAAGTCAGAGAGTGCGTTCTAATCAGAAAGGACATTAAAATTTTTCATAAGAATGCTAACACCAATGTTCTTTGTGAATATTATAGTTTTGTTTTACCTTAGATGTTGAACTAACCAAGTTCATTCTTTATTTTGGAAGTAAAATGTCAATTCTTGCTTTTTCTAAAGAATAGAAAGGATGAAAACAAGCAATTTCTACCCATGAGCTGAAGGAATAGTAAAATATGTTAAATAATAGTAAAATAATAAAGAGAAAGAAAATAGAATCAAAGAAAGGGAAAATGGTGAGAAAGTTACCTCTAATGAATATGGTTAGTTCTTGTGTGCTAGTATGGTATATGCCCTTATTTCTAAATGAGATGGTGTGGTTAGTCTCTCCAAGGGAGGGCTCTGGGGAAATCCCTGCGGGAAAAAGATCCTGAGGATTCCATAAGATGGTTGTGAGATTAATGAGAAAAGCATTATTAATATCTATGTAAATTCTTGCATTTATTAATTGGAATACTAGAGTAAAGTTTGACTTCATTAATTCAGACTTTCAAATAATCCAATTGCTTTGAATTCTCCATCTTGTTCCAAAAAGCCAGTTTTCCAGGGACCGTTTACAACTAATTAATTTGGAAGACCACTAAAATCCTAACATTACTCACAAATTATGCAATGTAATCCCTTGTGATTATTTTCAGTGCAAGGCAAACTTTACACCTGATGGATAATGAGAAGAAGCAGTAACAGGAGAGAGAACATCTTGTGCTTCTAACAATATTTGTGGGAGTGCCTCCTCAGCCTCCTCTCGGCAAACTGTCCAGGACGCCAACAGAGGTGAGGATCAACAGAGCATCCAAAACTGTCTGAGAGGGAGTTTGTCCCAAACTGACAATGGTAAAGAAGACATCCACTGGCCACAATAAACTGCTTAAGACTAAAGGCATCAGAAGGGACAAGAAAAGCTTTTCAAGAAAAGCTTGAAAATTTGTGATAGTGGGAAGAGAAAACAAAGCAACCAAGAAGAGTCAAAACCTGTTTTGACGCTGTCAGAAATCACCCCACTGACATTGCAATCTGTACCTTGACCTTACTGAGAATCCTTCCATCAGATGCCATGAGTGTGTGTATCTAGCTGGAGGAATGACATTTTGGGTGCACGAAATAAGAAACCACACTTCTGAGGTACAAACCTGAAGTTGAGGTGGAGGTTTCTTATGAGGATATGTTTTGTTTTGTAGAGGCTGTCATGATCACATGTAAGCCTAGAACCTACACCTCCAGCAGAAGGGTACAGGAATAAATAAGTCCTCAGAGGTCAGGGGAGTGTTTTGGAGGTGGACTCTGAGGGGACTGCATATGTGCCTGTGTGAATGTCTTGGAATTTTTACAGAAGGTGATGTAGAAATGTCTAGGTGTTTTAAACATCAAATATTACATTTTGCCTTCATGAATGCATAATTCGCTTACTGGTGGTTAGTTACATGTTATTAATAAATCTAACAGCTTCAATTTGGACTATATTTACAACACATGAAAAGGGTAGATATTTTCCTGCAATGTTTCTGTCTGAATGCAATCAATCAAGTAATCAAAAAATTTGACAAGGTCTTTTGTGATTATGTACATCCATGCACAGCCACCTGGCATAACTGGAAGGAGAGAATATTAAATTTAACTTTATTTTCAATCAATACCCTTTAGAACAGTTGAATTATTTCTAGTAAATAAGGCCAGTTAGGATACCTTCAGTCAGCTCAGTCTGTAATAAGATTTTGGCTACTAATAACCTAAATTAAAATGCTGGGGGAACTGGGGGTCTTGTTTCATGATGTGGTTTTCTGTTTGTTTGATTGCGGTTTTGTCATAGTTTAAAAATCAAACAAATCAAGCACCACAGGTTTTTTGTGGAGCTTTTTGTTATGTTTTTTATTCAGTTTCAAGGAGTGAATTTGTTCTGAATTATGTAATATTTTCTTATATGTACAACTCCCTTGCTATAAGTGTATTTAATTTTCCCAATTTGCAAGAAGGGCTAAAAGGTAATTCTGATATTTAGAACAGCAAAATGATTATGGGGATATTGTTGAGATTTTATCTACTTCAGTGTCTGGGAAGACTCCATTCTCCAGCTGCTGGTGACTATTATGGAATAAAATTTTAAGACTGTGAAGCAGGGCCATCATCTGGGGTTGGCTGCTGGTGTTACAATGACCATTGTTCTCATCTAAGTACCTGATGGAAGAATGACAGGGGTTAAAAGTACAGGGCAGATGAATTTTTCTTACAGATTTTCTTTTTCTTACAATTTTTCTAACAGATAAATTTTATCCTCTAATCAATGGCTATGCAAGAATTTTATTCAAAGTAGACCAGATTTAAGAGGAAGAATAAGGATGACATCTACCATTTGGCTTAACTCTGTATTAAGATATTTTGCCATCAGATAGTAGATCAAAATCCCACAAAAAAGCAAAAAGTAACAGGATCCCTTTCTTCTAAATTCTGAGCTTTCTGAACTTCTAAATCCAACCTGCAGTTTCTGTCCATCTGCCTTTGTAATGGAATCATTGTATGGTGTGGTTGGAAAGAGACCTAAAGATCATTAGTTCCACTCCCCGTCATGGCCAGGGACCCCTTTCAGTACACCAAGTTGTTTAGAGCCTGAGCCAACCTGGCCTTGATCGCTTTTTTTAATCCACAACTTTTTGGCCACCTAAACTTGTAGATAGCTTGAGTACAAACAAAAATAAGATTTTTCAATTAAAAGAAATGTCACAAAACCCCAAAATCACTTACCTGTAAATGCAGATCTCTGCCTTCTCTAAAAAAACTATAAAATTGTTACAACTACAGTTTTCAATTTACTTGAAATGATTGAGAGTTATGATCACTAAGTAGACTCTATGCTCAAAATCTTACAAGATTCAACTGCTTCACAGAAATAATAGGGCAACCTCAGAGAGAAAATAGTGTATGCTTAGTGAATCCATAAATTTACATATTGGTTCTTCTCATTCCCCTGATAGGAACATATGGTCAATATGTAGAGAAATCAGTAAGTTAGAAAACAAGAAGGAAAAAAAAACTATTTTTTAATTTAACAGTGAAAGTAAAAAGTGATAATGAGAACTGCAGAAGGATGTACTTTTTCCAGAGAGAATGAAATAATTGCAAGTTCAGTCGACAAACCAGGATCTATGTTAATTATAAGAATGTGAGAACAACGTAATTAAACAGTCAAATGGTGAGGAATATTGACTGCATCATATTAGATATGGATCCACGAGATCTGCCTTAAAGTAGAGGAGGTAAAAAAAATTGGTTTAATTTTGGATTAGTGAAGATATTTGGAATGCAAATACCCATGATTTAAAAAATCTGGTTTATATTTTTCTGAATTCAGAGATTTTGAAACAAATACACTGTGTCCCATGCATTTCTGAATATTTTTGCCAGACATAATTTAGAGTTATCCTCACTACTGTCCAAGAAAAAGCAACCACACTCAACTTCAACTCAGTGTCACCACTAGTTCTTTGTATGTGGAAACTGGCTTGCAGCTACTATGAGACTAACAATTTCCTTTAAATGTGAGGAAGGAGGAACAGACATTTATTTTCCAAGCAGATATCATTGGAAAATGATAAATTCAATTTCACAATCCTTGTTTGTCCATTTTAGAAATATGCAAGTAAAGGAAGGAGGGGCAGTAAGAGCAATTGAGAGAAAGCAAGAGAAGTGCAAAGCTTCCTTTCTTGGCAGTCACAAGCCATTAGAAGAGCTTGGCTGCCCATGTAACCACAGCCTCGGGCAGCTGAATGCATGCCCAGAGCAGAAATGGAGACACAAAAAGATTCAGTTTCTTATGGGATTATTCTGAAGTTGAGGGAAGACTTGTGAATGCTTAAACATTGATATTTCTTGCCTGGATTTCTCCAGTGAGAAGAAAGCCAAATAAAATCAAAATGTTAATCTTTTTGTTCTCTGGTACATGATTAAAAGTTTTCTTGTTGTATTTTAATTTATTTGGAAGACAATCTGCAAACTTGTGTCTTAAATTTTGATACAGCAGACTACCATTTATTCTGGAGTTGAGTTTAAAATGAGCAGCTGAGAATCATATGATACAGCTGGAAGAAAGAGAGGGGAATTTGATTTCTCAGTGAAAGCAGCTGCTGTGAAATTCTATAGTTAGATAAATGGTCCCTAAATAGCTGAGGCTCAAATCAATTAAGACTTTACAGATTTGGATCAGAATTATACAACTGGAGAAGTGAGAGAAGCATGTGCATTTTGAGCATACTGCTTGTTGCATTAGGACTTTGCTTATTAAGATGCTACTGCTTTGAGCTCTCGTTTGTAACAGCAGCATTGTGTGCAATTAAAATCAATAAAAAATTTCAATCTGTTTCTGGTGAATGAGGCCGAGTAAGAAGGAATACTCTGTATTTTCCATGTGCTAAGCATTCTTTGAAGAAATTAATACGAATCTCTCCTCACTTAGTCTCCAAAACTGGATTATAGAAATTATTCAAAATCCAATGCTTTGGTCTGAGCAAATGCGCTGTGCCCTGATATTTGTCCTTCAGTACCTTTTCCCCTCAGGATTCAGATCTACACGTCTGCCATAAATAAAGTGATGTGCAAAACTAACTGACAATTACTTTTTTAATGTTCCTTTCATATCACTGATGTAATGGATGAGGTAGGTTGTCCAACCAAAATATTCAATTCCAGATTAATTGCAAGATAACTATCTGCACTAACATACTCTGCTGCACAGAAAGTGTCCATATAGGCAGCATATATGTGTAATTTATAGGATGCTGCTTGCACTTTCTGCATGTAAATTCCTACTGAAATTTTTCTTGGGAACATTTTTCTCCACATCTTAGCAGCTGTGCAGGCTCTGTGCTTACAGCATAATAAGGCAGATGTTTATGGCTCCATACTGTATTGGGAGCATCCACATGCTGAGTGAAATGCTCAAGTATGACAGACAGGTTTCAGATAATATATAAAAAGAATGTTTTGGACCTCTTCCATGGTACTGCATGATGGTCAGCATGCAGGAGGGAGCCTGGAAACATGACTCCTGTAGACCTGAGTGGGAATAAATTATAAGGTTCAGAGATAAGAAGTTCCCAGTTGAAAGGCAAATGGAAAATGTTTGGAATAACTGTTAAACTATTTTGCCCAATGGAATATTGGAATAAATACTTTTCCTCTGTGCATGACAGAATTGGATGGGGCTCTGAGAAACCTGGTCTGGTAAAAGTTGTCCCACATCAGGAGGGTCAGAACTAGATGATGTTTAAGGTCCTTCCTAATCCAGGCCATTATATGATTCTGTGATTTGTGGCTCCATGGGTTGGCCCTATGGTCGAGGGCTCATTGACCATCTGAAGTAGGAGGCCACAGACTGAGTTGAATTGTTGTGAAAAAGCTAAGATGCTCTTCTGAGACAGGATCTTCAAGTCCTGCAGACTTCTGTTTCTGCTTTTTAATATTTCACCTGACTTTTGCCCAGTGTCTGCTTATACGGGCTAGAATCAGACCAAGGGATGATCTAGGGAGCAACTACAAATTGCAGCATGAGGAAAAAAAAACAAAACCAAAAAAGGGATGTAGAAAATTTGTGTTGGAATCCTTTATGGTAAAACAGCCTACCCTTTTTAAACAAATATGTTTCTCAGCACAAACTTTTGTAATTTTATACAATATTCCTCCCTTAGCTGTACTTTAAACAGAAATTCATTTGAAAGAAGATTTTATGGACCACTTTTCAAGGTACAAGAAGAGTGCAATCACTACTTGCACATCTTCAACACTCATCCTATTGTGTAACTCCCAAGTGCTCAACTGACATTTTACTTAAGGTGCAAAGCACAGCTTACTTTCAACAAGGAGTTGGTTAAAAATCAAGGACTTTTTCTTGGGGCTCTTAGGGAATTTTCTGGCACCTAAGATTGACTCTGGATGATTAGTTCATTATTTCTGATTAAGCAGATGTATGTTCAAGAAGGCACAAAGTGTTCAGTTACCAGTCCTTCAGTGGAAATGCACAGACGCCCTCCTGCTCATTGGCACAATAATGTACCCACAGGAAACTAAATTTTCCATTATTTCTTCTATTGTTGTAACTTCTTATTGTGCTTTGCAGTGTCATGGATTGAAAAACTAAGTGGAGAAGAAAGAAAAAAAAATGGAAGACTGGTGAGAAGAGAGAAAAATAAGCTAGTTTTAGAATTGATTTTGCTCAGAGACCAACCTTGTACCCAAGAGATGTTAGAAAATACTCAGCGTGAAAGAATTCATGTATTTTTGTTTGCTTTGGGTTGTTTTCAGTCTTGTAAAGAAATGAAGTCCTCTCACCAGATAACAGTATGTTGTGAAAAATTTAAAAGCATTCTTCACACAGGCTTGAGGCCTCTTTGTAAGGGGGAAAGGAAGATAAGAAGTTCAGAGATTGTAAAACACAGCCTGGTGAGGACCTGTGTGTGTTCCAGGCCCCCTTTTATATGTAACACAGGACTCAGGTTTTGCTACATTTTGCTCCTGCTAAAATGAGCTTAGCAAGGTATTGTGTTTCCGTTTGTTTTTTCTGGAATCCTCAAGCCAGGGAGATGGTAAAATAAATCTCTTCTTTACACTTCAGCTGTGAGTTGTGGCCTTCTTGGTGTTATCTCCATATCTTTGATTCACATAGAAGAAAAACCACAGAATATCCGTAGAGGCAGTCTAAATAAATACTACTTACACTGTCACTTCTCTCCTGGCAGTATAATTAAACAGGAGTTAGAATTTGCAATGTGTTGACATTTTCTCAATTAAAGATAGGGGGACATGGAGTTTCCTGGATCCTGCTTCCTACCCTTCCTATGATGGGAATGACTCTTCCAGTGTGATAGGCATCGCACTGGCCATCTTCCAGTCATCTGGGATCTTCCCAGTAAGCCAGAAGTGAAAGTGATGACAAATGACAGGCAGTGGTTGGCGAGCTGTCCTGCCTACTCCTTCATCACTGTAGGACATATCTCATGTAGTCCCATAGACTTGTGAGCATCTTAGTGGTTCAGCAAGTCACTAATAGCTTCCTCCTGGACTCATTCTGCCCTTCCTACATGGGGCCCATTCTGCTCACTGTCCCTGTCTACCAGCTTAGGAGGTGGGTTGTCATGAGGATGACCTCTCTAATTTTCTTTCTGCATGATCTAACGACATCCTTAAACACTTTCTGAGTTGCCTGCACTCATTCTGAAACCTAAATAATAATTGCACTTTATTCAATCCAGCTCTATAGCACATCCATTTAAACCTCATAAAGATAATAATGGTTTGCAATATGGGGGAGTTAATAAGCTACAGCTATGTTGCATTAAATTGACTTTCCCACTGCATACATGTGGTATTTTAAGAGAAGCTGCAGCAATTTATTTATGGACAGGGTTACAGGACTCTTTATTTATTCAGTGCTTGGATTACATCTCTATAATGTGCTCTCTCTATAATGTGGGGGATACCCATTTTACATCTCTATAATGTGCTCTCTCTATAATGTGGGGGATACCCATTTTGTGGTCATGCAGGTGCTCAGTCTGCTTTAGTGTGCAATTGCCAGTCCAGCCACTGAAATCCATGAGAAGAAGGCATTTTACAATGGCATACTCTGTGCTGACTGAGCATGCAGCATCTGTAGATAAAAAGTGTGTCAAAGCAGCTTCCTGTGTCATCCAAATAAGGCCTATTCTAGACATTTATATCAGAGAATACAGTGCATAAAATACTAAGGCCATCTGAAGAGTCAGACTGGTATTCCTCCCCCGGAATTCACTACTCAATTTGTTAAAGAAATCAACTGTAGATGTCAGAGTTTATTGGGACGTGATATTAAACAGAGGCTTTTATGAAAAGGGTGGGGTGATAGTCTCTGACCTCTTTTACAGATCAAATACAGTGTTTTAACCCTGTGAGATAAAATGATCTCTACAGGCCCATCTTTGGCAAAGGAAAATGCCACCCAAAAAGCAGCTAAATGTAACCTGGGTTTAGACAACTTCACAAAGGTGGCAGGTATATTCTTGGCAGAAGAAAGACCGTTTAAATCAAGCACACTTTTTTTTTTTAATCTTAAAGGTATTAAGCAAGTTTTAAGATGACAGCAACATTAGGAAAATTGACAATTAAAGGATTATAGAAAAGCAGAGAAATACTTGTTCAGTCTTTATGAAATAGTGTTAAAGCTGTCCAAGGGCAAAACTTGCCTTCCTGCCGAATCATGTGAAAGTTGTTTTCAGATCAAATATTGTAATTTTCCTTACAAACTGCTGAATTATAATGAAACTGTAAAATACAACCAGCAGAATTCTCCCACATAATTAGAATATGAGGATCAGATTAATTTTTTTTACCTCCTTTTGCCTGCCCACAGAAGCAGTTCAAATACTCTTTCTTTTACATTTGTGATAAGCAAAAGGGTTTACTTTCAGAGCAAGAAGGCTGCTTAAGTTGCTTATTGTTCTCAGGAGGATAAAAAGTTTTGAGTGTCTATGTAAAGCAGTGAATATTATTCCAAGAATAATAAGAAAACTTAGCAAGATAAAGTTTAAAATTAAAGAACAGCCAACCATTGGTGGTCCAGCTGAAAAGGAGCATACCCAAGAATTTGTTCTCTTTCAAGTTTTATTGGAATCAAGATTGGAATGAAAATGTTTATCAATTTTAGATGTTATCTAAACATTTAATCACAAACAACATACATATATTTTGCAAAAATAATAAAAAGGATGTGTGATACATTAATGTGGGTATTTCCCTCATGTCTATTCCCACAGAATTTATCATTACGCAGGATATCACAGCCCAGTTTTGTCAAAGGACAACCAGATTGCTGTCCAGCCTCACTGTACCAAATCTAAAACCTCTTAAACTCACTGTGGTCTAGAAAGGCTTTTTTTGCTATCAATAAGGAATATTTTGGCATAGAAATTCAGATTGATTGCACCAGCTTAACTCAGTTAGCAGCTAAATTAGCAACATTATAATTCTCCATATTATAAGTTTTCCAAAATTAGAAATGTACACTCCAAAACATGATTCAGCTCTTAGATTAAATTAGTTTTTCAGTGGAAAATTTTTCTCTCTTGCTTCATAAATGATGGTCTCTAAACTTTGTAATAAAAGATATATCTTTGTGCATCTATTGACACTGTTTTCTTTGTCCTTCTGAATAGACAATGTCTGGACCAAACGCTGGAATTATGAGACTTTATGAATACTACCACTTACCAGCAAGGTCCCAAATAGACATAGCTGACTCAGTTATCTGAATTGCAGTCTCCTGTTTAGGTCTCCAAGAAATGTCTCCTGGTATTCTATTTTTTCATTAGAAAGGGCCCTTTGTTTTGTGAAGAACTTCACCTAGAGTCTTCTTTTCCTCTTATGCTATGGAAAACTTTTTGCAATCGAAATTTGCTCTAAATATAATCTAATTTTCCTTGGTTATTATCATTATAATGGAAATACCTAAATCTGACTCTAGTAGTTCTTCAGCCGCTTATTCACAAAAATAATTTTTCAAAGGCTACATCATGTTAATTTCACTATAGGATAGAATCCCATTTCCTGAAATATTTGAGTTCTTTGACTCATTAAAAGAATTCTACAGGCATTTGTGAATCATACTACCAGTTTGCTTGTAAGTTTCTGGGTGAGAATCAAAAATTTAGTATTACTAGGTACATGTAAGAGAGTAGTGGAAGAAGATGAAAACTACAGCATGCAACTAAAACGTAAATTTCTGCATGTCACTTATGAGGTAATAAATAATACATTGGATTTATCTTAAAGAGGCAGCTATGAACCTACTTTGTTTAGATTTTTTTAATCATTCAAGTACATGTACCATTTTCAGAGATATAAATTAATTTTAAAAATAAATATATATCTGAAAATGAAAACTGAGTATTTTACAATGGCAATTATTGCCACTAAAATAATAATCTTGGTTGTGTTTACTGGCAGTGTGAGCATAATTACCAAATAAACTGCAATAAGATTAACAATCAAGAATCAAAGTTGATTCTATCATAACATGTCTTTTTTGAGATAAACACAGCTTTTAATGGCATATTAATTTAAAATATTAAATATATGTGGAAATATATGTGGAAATAAAACATAATAGGATAAAACCAAAAAGTTCCAAACTTATTTAAATACTTTTCTTCAAGATTTTCAGGAACAGAAGATAGATTTATTGCTTGTATAATGTCATTAGTGAAGTGTCGTCTTTTGAAAATAGCACTGATAGAAGTAGTGTTATAATGCAACAACCCAGTAATAAGCCAACATTCACAGGCTATCCATCATCAGTTATTCTCTATCTCAGCCACAGGATATATCTTGTGTTGTATTATTTAGAAACTACTGTACTGGTGACCAAGTGGACTATAATTAGGTTTTATATACCTGATTTCATTATGATTACTGTGAGCTTTTAAATATTGCAGCCTCTTGCAGATTTATTATGTGTTGTAATGTAGGTCTACATCACCTTGTTGCTTGCAGAAAAGCTTTCTGATTCATAAATATTTCGTTACAATACACTAGGGCAGGTGCAAATGACAAAATTAAAGAGATGACACTAAGGGAGAGGTTCCAAAACAGGAAAGCTTTGCAAACATAAACATACATTGAGATTCAGTATTTTTTTTCCATTTTGTATCTGCACAAACCCAAGAACATACAAAGAACTTTTCAAAAAAAAATCCAATTGAGAAAGGAAGTAGAAAGGAAAGTAATAGAAATATTCAATCAGAAATTACATGTTTTCTTTTTCTTGGAATCTCAAATGTCTAGATTTTCCAAAGCATTCCCTGTTGTTAAACAAGATAAATATTGTTTTAAAAGCATTTTCAAAATATAGATGAAGAAGAAAACATGATCTTTAGATTTTTTTTTAAACATTGGCAGCAGCAGCCACATGATGGTGAGTTTGTGTGACAATCTCAGGTGATAACTATGGAGCTGCAGCTCTCTTGTTTCCTTCCATCCTCTCTCCATGTAATCTTATCTCCACGTCTGATCACTAGTGTCCATTTTACTTGCCAGATAGTCCCAACCGCTGGCAATTCCAGTGAGAGAGAAGGAATAACCTTCTCTATATTGACAAAGCAGGAGAAGAATCACACTTGAAATCCTTTTTATAAAGGAAAAAAAATTAAGCGGTTGTTCAGCAATTCAGGATATTATATGATACAGTTCTCTAAAAATTATAATGAATTAATTGCTCATGGTTTCTTGACAGAATAAATTTTTTAACAATCCATTTTTTAAACTTAAATATCTTAATCTGCATGAAGAGACAAGACTGTTTATTTGGTCACCCAAAAATCAATAATTCATTTTCCTCCAAAATTAAATAAAGTTAAAACCCAAGGAAACAAAAAAAATCCCCAAAAATCAACTCAGCTACACAAAAACTGGGCATTAGATTCTTCTAAGACAACTCCTGTAAAACATTTTTTTTTGCTTTGTTTTTTCAGCATTGTGGTTTTTATAAACTTTAGATCTGAATTCTAATAAAGGGAATTATTTCTTTCATGTCCAGAGTGACCAAGCAACAGTTATAACAATTAAAAAAACCTAAATCTCAAAATGTATAATTTGTTAGTAGAGACAGGCAGTCATTTAAGGAAAAGTTGAAAATCTCTTCCTGCTGTTGCATGGTACTTTATTTTCAGATAAATAATGAAATTTCCTCTTTTTAATTGTTATTCCTATATGTTTCATACACAGAAAATTTGATATTATATCTATAAAGATAATTCTTAACCAGACAGCTTAAAATGTAAATGAGACATATATAAATAAAAGGAATTTGTTTCATTAGATTATTTAGCTCATGAAAAGGTGACCTTTTTTAATGAGAAAAATAACAATCATAGGAATGGAACTTCCAATGGAAGTATTGGAATAGGATTTTTTTCTTAATTTTGAGTAGTATTAAAAGGGTAGAGTGAACAATGGTTTTCATTTCTACTAGAAACTTACTTCACCACTATGATATTTTAACACTGAAGCACAATGAAAGACTAGAATTTAAGAGGATATCTCAGTATACTAAATAATCTTATATTTGACGTGATCAACTAATTTCTCTACCTCTATATTGTCTTATTTCCACACATTTTAAAAATAATTAAAATAAAACAGTGTGAATATGTCATCTCAGGATAAAGACCAAATGCTTTTAATTGGCAACTGCAGAACCTTAAACTGACTTATGTCTTTCAGAAAAAAATTACTTTTTTTTCTGGTATAATTTTAGAATTTCTAACATTATTAAAGGTCTTTAATATTAATACAAATATATCCCAGGTCCCCTTGTTGCATAATCGACATTTTCTTGATGTAAATGTGCCTTTCCAGGGGTTTTCATAGAGCTCTTTTTTTCTCCTAGGAATTTGTCACACTCACTGCATATTAACTTTATTTTCAAAACCTTACCAATTGTTACTTTTCTTCTCATGATTTTCTCTTTTACTTAGAACAATTTCAAGTGTTAACCATCTTCAACACAGTCTGTATTTTAATGCACTAAACTCAGCACTATAACCCAACATTTTCCATTTTCCAACACTTCCCTTAACATTAAAGTGCTTCTCTAAAATGCAATAGCAGAGCTGCCACTAATTCAGTCTGTTGTTATTTATGTCTATTACTCACTCTAAAGCAACATTCCTATAATAGAAATTTACTGGGTTTTATTACTTTATTACATTACTTCTAACTTTAAGCATAGAAGGTAAAGAAGTCCTCATTAAATTTTCTAATTCTAACCTTGCCTTCCATAACTTTTAAAGGAACTTCCCTGAAGTCATCCGTTTGATGCAGCTTATGAGTTATCATGAGTAAGTTTATAATTGGGCCAGACCTCATTAGATCTGAATTAAAACTTGCAGGAATCCATCTCATAAGTTTCCTGATGGTATAAAAACTAGAAAAAATTAAACAGATTGGAAAGAAGTGTCATGCCATGACGGGAGCAAATTAAAGCCCCTAGTCAATAAAGGATCTTAATATATTTCAGACAAACTGGCCTTTGTCTTTTTCTTGTATTTTTTTCCAATCTTTTTTCTTACTCACACATCTCAGTGAGGTTTTTCTCCTTTGCTAACATTGTTGTATGGTTCCTTGGGTTTATACATAGAAACATTTGTTTTTCTTCCTGAAAGCCTATATGAAAAAAATAGTATTCACTCTAGAAGCAGATATCAAACTTTTTTTTTTACAATTTTATTATTTTATTCTACAATAGTACCCATTTCTATGACTAAAGCATGTCAGTTGGCTCTCTAAAATAATTTAAATTTTACATTTTGAGAAACCTAATTGCCTTCTACAGTGAAACAACTGCCTGTGTGGGTGAGGTGAGAGCAGTGACTATCGTCCACCTCAACTTCCATGAGAATTTGAGCACTGTCTCACACAACATTCTCATAGGCAAATAGGGAAGTGTGGACTGGTTGAGCTGATGGCGAAGTGGATTGAGAACTGGCTGAACAGCACATCCTAGAGGGACAAAATTAGTGGCACAAGGTCTAGTTGGTGCATAGGTTGAATGACTTAGTGTTGTAAAACAGAAATACTGGATTCTTCCTTGAACTTCCATGTCACAGTAGTAGCCCCAGCTCCTTCCACTCCTCACTGTGTTCTTTAACTTCTGTGACAAAATGCTACAGGAAGGACCCAAATGTCCTTGGGTGTTGAATAAAACTGGAGTTCTTTATAGAAGGAAATCTGTAATCATGTCTGCAGTCTGTACGCAATATTACTTCAGTAGTTAATTTTCACTAGTTTTCTTTATGCAGGTATATTTAAATTTTGAAAGATTATTTTTCAAACCTCCAAAAATAATATTTTTTTAGTGTAGTTTTGGTTGGTTTTTTCCCTTCACTTTAAAAAAAATGGGGCTGAAGAAACACACTTAGTCATGTAACATCTTACTGAAAACACCTTACGGAACCACTGTCATCAGTGTCTAGGAAATGCTTAAAAGCTTTATCAACAATTATATTACATAGTCTCTTCTGTGTTTTTGCTGGCAATGCTAAGGTGCTGGATCAATTCAGAACACTGGGCCATATGTTACCAAAGAGGAGATATGACCCAACTTCAGTTAGTATTTACTCTGAATTTAGTATTATTTGGAATTGAGGACTGAAGTAACTTTTCTACAGGAACTATCATATCCTCTCTTTGGTTTAAAAGGCTTTAGATAGGATTATGCATATCTGATAATTTGTGAAATGCTTTACTTTTCCTATTATATCCTAAGCAAGATTTATTAAATGCTTTAATTTTTCTATGAGATACTGAGAAGATCTCGTTCATGCTCCTATGAAAGACCAATAATTAGCTATATTATTCTTGGAGAAGATTTGCTAAAGCTTTCAGAAATATTTTTATTTCCCTAAATATACCCTATAAATAAATGATATTTCTAGACTTTTTACTTGAAAAGATAAAATATTTGACTGAATATTGTTAAAATGTAGGTATGTTTTCTCTTTGCAGAAACTTGTGGAAGTTTTGATTAGGCCACAAATGGTATTTTAAACTCCCTGAGACTTCTAAACAGCAATTGCATCTGGCAGCTCTTAGATGTACTACAGGAATGTGGATCCTGCTAGGCAGTGGTTTCCTAGGACTCCAATGTCACAAATAATTTTTTTAAATGATTGCTGTTCTTTCAAATTCAGTGTTGGGGTTTTTTTCCCTTCACCCTACATTGGTTTCTTGTTTACCTTCTATAGCTTCAAATTCAATTCTATTTGAAAAAAAATGTTTTCTTCACATGGAAGGTGCTTCCTTATGAACACAGCTTCATTAGGGATAAACACCCTTAGTGTGAGCCTGAGGTATTACTACAGTATCATCTTTGGAATTTTCAGCTCAATGGAAATATAAAAATGGGTTCTCAAGCTCACAATTTCACAAGGAAATCTTATACACCTAGAGAAATGTTTCCAGTATAAACCAGAGTTCAAGAGCCATGTAGGTTCCTGAAACCATAACACTGAACATGGGTCATGCCCTCAAAACCTTCAGATGACATCACACCTGTGTCATTAACCATAGTCCTTACCCTAGCCTGGTAATTTCAGTGTGAAACATAATTAATTAAGATGTGATAGACATCACATCAGTTACATTGAAAGATCTTTGCAAAAAAAATCAAAATATTAGAATCAGACACCTTTGCCTCAGTTTCAAAATCTTAGCTCATGCATATCTAACCTGCTTCCTTCCCATGAACTAAGGCTGAAGAAAAGCAAAAAGGTTCTTGTTGTTTAGGTTGACTACTCTGTGTCAAAGAGGATTCCTGAGGAAAAGGGACATAAAATAACATGTTGTAATGAGAGAGAGACAACAGCTCAGCCCAAAAATAAAGGAAAATGAAACGAGAAAAAAAATTGTCTTAATCAAGACACATCAGTTCCCACTCAGCAAGGATGTGTGCCTCCTCTTCAACACGATTCTTACTTATATGAGTAGGTAAAGTCACACATATTCTTGGCTCCTTTCTGCATAGGTGTTGTCACTGGGAGGCATGGTGTGTTGTTGGCAGTAACTTTTTGACGCATATAAAATTACAATTTTAAAATTTTCTAAGGATGGAAGACTTTGAGAGCTGTCTGGCAAAGCCAGGAAAAAGTTTTTCAGCCAGAGCCCTGGAGCAGGTTCCCCAGGAAGTTCCAAGCCCAACAGAGTTCAAGAAGCATTCGGACAGTACTCTCGGGGACATGGTGTGACTCTTGGGGTGTTCTGTGCAGGGCCAGGAACTGAATTCAATGATTGTGATGGGTCCCCTCCAGCTGAGAATATGATATGAATCTATGATTCTAAGATAGGAATCAGATTTTGACTGTAGTTTAAAAAAACCCAAAGAAACGGATGCAAAAAAGTGTGTATGAAACAATAATCTGATTTCGTAATTCTTTAAAGATAAAAATGAATTATGATTAAGATGAATGACTGTGGAAATTTTCTACAGGCTCTTCCTGAGGTCAGAGGAAATGACACAATATTAAAGTCAGATTCTTAGGGGTTTTAATGTGTCTACTGAACATAGCATATTCAGATGTTTTATGTCTAACATAAATGAATAAACAAATAAATATATGTAAATACAATCAGCTGTCATGAATCCTGTTAAAAACAGTGAAGCATGTTTGAGCTGTATGAATTAAGAACTTAAAACTGCAAAAATATTAATCTCTGATGTCTTCATATATTTTATGCAAGACATTGATCATTAGCATTGTATTTACACTAGTTTTTGTGGCTCTTCTTCTACCAACATTCACAAGACACATAAATATGTAATTAAACAGGTGAGTCTTACTCCAGGGTTTCTGTTAGGGAGGATTCTTGCAGCTGGGTGGACATGTCACATGGAGTCTAGGGATTCTCATTTCTCTTGACTTTGCTTATCTCAAGTGTAGAATCTTAGATCAAAGTCTAACTTGAGTCACTGAGACCATTATTAAATTCTGTGGCCAGGGGAATTAAATGTGACACAGTCCATTCTCAGGCCTAGGTTTCCTGGCTGGCAAATTAGTACTTGTTTTGCTTTTCCCCCAAGTCAAAGAGCTAAACCCAATCTAGTTTCTGAGATGAGGGAATTTGGAACTCCAAACTGACAGAACAATACAGATGCACACAGAAAGACCTTCTTAAGTGAAACCCCTGAGCATGCTTAGTGACAGGCAATTCTACTTGTTTCACTGATTGTTATAAGCAA
Source organism: Molothrus aeneus (assembly GCF_037042795.1). Classification (NCBI taxonomy): domain Eukaryota; kingdom Metazoa; phylum Chordata; class Aves; order Passeriformes; family Icteridae; genus Molothrus; species Molothrus aeneus. Next base: position 38,293,357 of record NC_089650.1, read on the forward strand.
TCAGCTATTTTAGAATTGAAAATTACCCATCCTTTAACAACCAGCTTTTTATATTCTAATATGTTTACTAGAACATCTCTATACTTTTGTAAGCATTCTATTTTATATACTAGGCACTTCAAACCACTTGGGATGTTGCAGTTAGGGTTGCTAGAGAAGCAGCAAAAGTCAGTAAAGCAGAAGTGTCTGGTGCTCATATAAGCAACCAGAGAGCTTCTCATGTGGAAGCAAATGCCTGCAGAACTTAACCACCTTATTTCTGTGTCCTGGTTTTACCATACTGCAAAGGTCCATGTCCTCCATCAGCAAACCAAGGCACACAAGCTGCCAGGCAGTCCAAGGAAGCAGTTGTATTGAAACTGTATATGTGGCAAAAGCTGACCTTGACCCATCTGTTGCTTTGAAATCTGCAGTACCATGGAAAATTTAGGGGCATATGCAGAGAAATATCAAAGATTAATAACATTTTATTAATGTGTAGATCATTACTTGTTGTCCCTGCTTTTCTTTCTCTCCCTACCTATGTATACAAACACAAATTTGGGCACAGATGATGGAGAAAGCATGTGAAAGCCTAGTATCTTAAAGAGGAATACCCTGACCCAACTTTTTCCTCCCATGAAAATTTTCTTTGAAGTCCCTGAAGGATAATAGCTGTTTAAGCAGTGCTGGTTGTGCAGGATGTGTTCTGAGGTGGAAGGATCTGTTTGGAGAGGGCAGCCAGATAGCACAGAGACCATCAGCTGGTCATACATACCCATGAGCAATTATACTGCACTATATGCAGTAAACAGTAGACGTGCCAAACTTAAAGAATATCCCTCCAAAACTCAAAAACAATATATTCCCACAGAAATCAGATCGCACCAAATACCTACATTTCAAAAATTAAAAACAGTTTGAAGATGTTTTTATGAAATCTTGCATTTTTAAAATAAGACTATTAATTTACCTTTTTGTTGTTGTTGCTCTTGCCTGCATATCTTGTGGTTTCTTTCAATTAAATGCAGTTTTGCAGATTCTCAATAAGTACAATTCCCCTAGAAACAATATTTTTTTTTTCTCATTTACTGTCTAGCAACTCCTCTGATTGTCTAGTTGTGAAAAAAGAAAACATCAGTCATGGATTTTCATACTGACAGTTTCTAGGCAAGAAGAAGAAAAAGCTCCTGTATTTTACTGAACTGAACCCTAAGTGTACTTTGGAGATCTAATCTAAAGTGTGATGGACAATAGATGTGTATAAAAGAAAGTGAGACTGCAGTCAAGCCACTGATAAACAGCCTTGCCACTGTGGTCCTATAACACCAGACCTTACATACTAGTGACAGTTCATCTGCCAATAAATAGATAGTTTTTTTTCAAGGAAAATTAAAAAAAACCAAACAACTCAGCCAAAACACAAAACTGGCTTTGAGATAGTTTTGCATCTGTAATAGCATTGAAGTAATGTCCTTGGACAATGACAGTGATATTGTTGGAAAAGCTTTTCAAAACTGAAAATTAATGCAAAAGTAGTCTCCTCATCTGACACTTATTATTGGAAAAAAAAGTAATCTCAGAAACTTTCTGGCTTAAAGTAACATGTTAAATAGCAACAGAATATTAATCTGGACAATAAACAATCATTTATTTTAAAAAAATTCTATCCAAATTACTGTTGCAATTTTTTTTTTAAATAAAGCCTAATTTTAGCATTTCTTTGTACACAACACTCTGAAGTTTCTCAGCACAGTTGCTCTACTTTAGTAGTGGGCAGATCAGTCTTCTACCTCCATTATATATATTATATATATATATTGGTTTGTGATACTGTTGGGTTCTTTAGAAACAAAAATAAAATGTGTTTTTTTAAGAGATCACTGGAAATCTAGTGGTACCCCTACACACTTGTGCACTCTTTTAAGCCTTATCTTTTGAGTTGCTTGGATAATTTTTTAAATTTCTATTGTTATAGTAATATTCCAGTGTTTTCATATACATAATGTGTATCTATTCTCCTTGTATAAAGTTAAATTATTTTATTTACCTTCTCTTCTACCTCTGTAATTGTACTCATCAGACACTGAATTTATGACACTTCTCAGGGGAGCTTTGTCACTGATGATGACATATATTTTCTTTGGGCAATAAAATGCCAAACCATATATAAGACATTTTTCTGAAAAAAAAAAAAAAAAAAAGTCTGACTTTTGTACTTAGATTTCAAGAAGTTTTTCAAGAAGGAAATGAGCAAAACATGAAAACTGTAGATAATATGAATTAGATATACTGATATAGAAATAAATGATCTGGGGCACTTTCGGGATACACAAGGGCTTTCCAGGTGGCACACTTGTAATTTTGAGATACAAATAAAGTTGTCAGCTCTGTCCTGTCAGGATCACATGTTCTGGATGTCAAGGATGGGGAGCTCAGAGGAAAGATTCAACAGCTGAACCTTGATATGTGCATTGTGAAAATTTGGTCTCTTAATGGACAAAATGAAGGTGCATTTTTTACCTTCATCCTACCATAATTTCAGGTTTTCCAAAGACTTTTAGTTGTGCTGCCATTCTTGAAATACAGAGTCCTGCCAATTTCATCTGTCAAATGTCATTTAATAAAAAAGATGAACAGTCCAGTTGGGTTTGTTGAATGTACAGTTTTAAGACAACAGCAGTGAAACATTTCCTGTACTCTGGAACTGTTCTTTGTGGTTACATATTCATGTTATTTTTTAGCGGCTCCACCTCCTCCATCAGAGGCATTTCTCAGATGAGTAAAATTTGAATGATAAATTAGTTGAAGGTTTATGACTAAGTTCCTATCCTTGAAAAAAGAGCCTAAGTTTTGTCATCTTTTAAACATAAGATACATCTCTTAATTCAAGTCTGCCTTTAATATCAGAGCATGATCACAAGGCTTTTGTCAGAAAGACAGATGACCAAAGGAACCTGTAGATTTTAACAAATTAAAAATATAACGAGGACGGAAATAGATTGTCTTTCTTGACAGCAATTACACATTCTCATTTGGAAGAACAGTAAATCACAGTTCTTCCAAATGAGAACTAATATAATATTCTTATGCAGATAACCCTTACACAGCAAAAATCTCACTCACTATGAACCACTACACAACTTCAGCTTTTCACCTTTCTTTGAAGGGTTATCAAGAGGTCTTCAGTCTCCCTTGTGATATTTCCACTCATTCAAGTGCTCTTTTGAGCTCCTGTCTTGAAATTTAGGACAGTCATTAGGCATGGGCTGTTCACTGCAGAATAAGAAAAACATAACATTTGACATTTTTATCATAGGTTGCTAAAGGTCATTTCTCCAGCAATGTGTAATATCCAGCAGGAAGTAGTCATAAGCATGAAGTCCTCAGCCTGAAGTCACAAGCTCATTTATTATCTTCAAATAATTTTAATAGACTTAGCAACTGTGTCACTGATAATCATATTCAGTCTACTCAATATCAGAGACAATTGCAAAATATTCTTCCAAACAATGTATGGCAGGTATTTACTCATCACACAGGTAAAATTTGCTATTGTGTTTTCAAACACAATCTAGATATATTTAGATAAATGTGCTCCAGGTATATTGCAGAATCATGTTTGGGTGGATCACAGGGAATGCTGATCTGTATATTTTGCTGAAGTGTATCCCTCATTTTTAACCAAGAATATTCCCTGGCTATAATCACAGTATGGGTATAGCTTTCCAGCAACTTTGCCATTGATATAAAATTACTCTGATTTCACTGGTTTCTTATGAGATGACAGAGGAATAATTTAGTTATTACAAAAGTGTAATATTATTACAAATGCAATGTATATGGTATTATTTAACAGTAAGACCTGCTAGCTTTTCAAAGCCACCCTTTCAAAGAGCTCTTATATTTATTTTTATTTCAACATTCACTTCATCTAAACAGGTTGTCAGCCTGGTCCAAGATGTCTTGGGTGATTTACAATTTGGATAACTCTAAAAGAAAGCTTTGTCTTTTCTCTTTTTCAGTCAAAATGTCACACCAGCCAAGGTATGCTCCACTGCCACGCTGAGTACAGGGACATTCTTATAACCCACAAACCACCAACCAATTTTACCAGTGGCTTCATCTGAGAAGAGATGGCAGCACTTGTAGGGAAAAGGAGTAGTGAGATTAGATGACAGAAAACTTCTCTCAGGTTGAGGAACAGGTGTTCAAATTCTTGATTCCAGGAAGGAACAATGAACTAATCACAGAATGACTGTGAAAGAGAAATGCAAAATAAAACCCATATTCACTGAAGCTTGAAATCAAGTATTATGAAGTGGTCTTAAAGGAGATAAATTTTATTTTCCATAATGAAAGGGTTTCAGTGAAAATGAAGAAGAGGTTTTCTTTCCATAAAATCTATGAATCTTTGAATTTTATCTGATTAGGTAGCACATTTATTGTGCAGACCATTTCTATTGTGTGAGGACCTGTGCTATTTCTTTTATGTTGTTTTTCTATTAGGCATCTCCCAAATTATTAACTAAGTCAGCAGAAGATAGTTTCATTCACAGCCTCAGAAATGTGATAATTTATATATAAATGATTATTCATACAACATTATTTATGATTAGTGAGATTCAGAAATTAAGAGGGATAGATGAGTCTGAATTTTTGACTGTCACCTTTGAAATGATAATACATGCTTAGAAATTACTTTGTTGGTAGCTAAAGAGCAACTGGAGAGATGGAAGGTAGTTTTACTATTAGTATGCCTATAGCAACATTACTGTAGCTGCTTATTTCTAAATGGAACAAATGTTTTATTATGTTTCCTAGTGCCCAAGCCCCATAAAAGAAAAATGTAGTAACTGCAGCAGCAGATGGCTAAGGCTGTGTGACTACCAGTGGTTTCGTGTTATTATTTCTATCAATCAATGAACTTTTAAGTTTGTGTAGTGCTATTTTGGTCATGCTTTTTCTTAATGCGCTGCTATATTAGAACTTCGTACGAAAGCCTGTTCATAAGTGGCAATTTAACCAGTAGAGGTTGAGGTGTTTGTTGCCTGTGTTATTATTGAAAATGAGGATTCTTCTGTTGTTATGCCTACAACACACATACAATTACATTTTTATTTAATTTTGGTAGTAGAAATGACATTGTAATTGTGGGGAGCACAGGCAGATGTTCTTCCTCTCCTGCTCAATAAACAGTTCATATTACCATCTAATTACTGTACTACCTACCTGGAAGGAGATTGCAACAAGGTAAGGGCTGGCATCTTCTCCCAGGCAACTGGTAACAGGACAAGAAATGACATTAAGGCACAGGGGATGTTCAGTTTGGACATCAGGAAGAATTTCTTCACAGGAAGGGTTGTGAAACATTGCAATGGACTTCCCAGGGAAGTGGTAAGATCACCAGCCCTGGAAGGGTTCAAGAAATGACTGAACATGGCATGTAGTGCTCTGATTTGGTAGATAAGGTGGTGTCTGATCAAAGTCTGGACTCATGATCTTGGAGGTCTTTTCCAACCTTAATGATTCTATGATTCTATGAAGTTTTGCTTGATCCATAGACAAGAAAACCTCTTCATACCTACTTTCTCTCTTTCCTTATCTCTTCTCCTCACTTCCTGCTCACCTCTCTATTAAGTAACCTGATCAATCTCCTCCCCCCAAAAAGGGCTCATATTGAGCTCTGCAGAAGCACCATCCTACTCTCCATTCTGGCATCTGTGTGATATTTCCAGCAATTTGATGTTTGAACTGTAGTAGGTTTCAATAGATCTATTCTTGTGACATTAATGATCAACTCCTCACATCAATTCCTCACTAGCTGATGAATAAATGAACAGTTTACACCCCTCGTGTCTCATGTAAATTTAGTACTAGGAATGTTAACTTACAACACAATAGCATAATCATTAAGAAACTGGTGCTCCTAGTATGAATTGCACTCAGATCATCTTGTACTTTTGACATTTTGGTGATCAAAAGTTGGTTCTAAATTAATACTATTAGTGGAGCATACCATTTGAGTCTTCCTTACAATGTGCTTTGTAAGATTTTTCCTAACCTGCAAAGTCTTAAAGAATTAAATGCCTAGGTGTGTATGCACTGCTTCATGGAATAATGAGGTTGAGTTCTAAATAAAACTTCTCTTGGTCCACAAGAGTACTCTTGAGTACACAAGAGTAAAACTACCCTTTGTAGTCTGTTTATTACTATTCCTATTGAATTAGAAGTAATTTGAGGTGGATTTTCCTCACACAAACAACTGAGTGGTTCATTTGTTGCCTAAAAAAACCAGAACCAAGACAGAATCTATAGGTTTGACAATGTCCCATCACTGATTGTTGATGTGTATAGTGATCTCTATTGCAGGAGAGATTTCCTTCCCTACAAATCTTTTCTGTTGTTTTCACCAGGAAAAAAAAAAAGGTGTTTTTCCCCATGATATATATGTAACTGCTTTTTACAAGACATAGAGCTTCTTGGTACTTGGTAGCAGGTCACAGATGCAGATGCGGTAGCCTGTGCAGGCCATTCTTTATAGATACCATACTCAAGAAAATACGTTTGTTGTCTCAAGATAAGAGTGAGCTCTATTAGTGCTCATATTTAAATCATTACTACCTATTTTGAGGTCTAGAATGAGTTTTAAGCACTAATAATAAAGGCTTGAAAACTGACATCCATCTCATGTCTTCCTGGAGAAAAAGTGTTAAAAATCTGTAAAGAGATCATTTGGAAAAATTACACTGACTAATGAAAATGTAACTTTTTTCCTGAACATCCAAGAGTTCTTGACTTATTAAAATATGCAAATCACTCCAGCACTTTGTTTAATTGCTGTTTCCTTAAACCCATCAAATCTTCTTAATTCTTCTTTTCTTTGTCCTTAATTAACACACATTCCCTATTGGCTAAAGTGTAACCCAAAAGACCTAAGCTTGTGAAATTCTCAACCTATTAAACCTAATTGCTATAATAATTAGCAACCATTGGCAAAATATTCATCACACAAAAAGCAGGAATGCATCTAATTAACAATCTCAAAACACCTAGCATTAGCTACTTGATATTTTACTTACCATTTCATGCCTTCGTTTCTGGAGATATATGACATAATATATTGTTCTAAGGAGAAATACGATAGGAACTACTCTTAAAAATATTAATTTGCTAAAACTGAAACTTTTCACTCCAATAACCAGTCATTACTTTAAAAACTTCATTTAAATTCCATTACTTAGGTGCCAGATAGAATTTCCTGACAAAGGAGAAATAAAAAAGGGAGACCAGCTCAGGTAGCTCATACATCCTGCAGGACAAGGATGATGGACAGAGTAGAACTCCATGCAAGAACATCCCTTAACCAATGTGAAAACTATCTTCATAAAGCTAGTGGTTATTCTGAAGTTTTTCTCTTGGAATTTGTTTGATTTACTCTGTTGTGAAAGAAATTATGAGGTTCAATCACATTGTAATACTTGTATGAAAGTGTGAGTTTATCTGATGTTGAACAGAAATATTCTGGAATTGTCAGAGCTGTTTGGATATTAGGAGAAAATTGTTTGGTCAATGGTTTGATACAATTGGCATCTGATACAATTTCTGCAATTGGTTGCATAATTAGATAAAATGGAATGCCATAATATAATGACTTTCATAAGGTATTGAGAAGTCTCTATGCAGAAAATAGATTTTATAGTTTTTTGTGACAAAAGGAGTTCTTTCCTGAGTAGAAATATTCAGAAATTTAAAACAATTTTAACCATAGATGGTATTTGCATTTACTTTTTATGGAACAAAACATAGTTTTGAAACAAGGCAAACCATTTCCATAGTCTATTCCCATCTGAATTTCCCCTGTCTTTTGGAATTTGTGGACTTGAGAAAAATAGAACCAAATATTTTATTCCCATTTTAAATGCCAAACCCCTAAAACAGAATTATGGTGCTAAGGAAATTTTTTTCCCAGAGTTTTGCCCTCTGAGACTGATAGCCCCTCATGATAAGCCTCATGTCCATCACAGAGCAAGCATCAATCTCTTCTCGTGACTGTGTCCTGACACTCTTGTGGTTCACCGCTCTCATGTGACTCCTGTGCTAAGTGTAGCACCACAGTTAGTAGATGGGAGATAAAAAGATGAATCAGTGCAAATGTAGCCTGATCAGCAAGCTTGATATGCAATTGAGAATGGAAACAAAAGAAATGGCATTGTACTCTGTGGGCTGCTGACATGCAGTAGACTGACTTCAGCTATAGAAAAACTGTTCTAAAACAAATATTTTAATGATGATAAACATAAACAAGGTACTTTAGGTGGCTTTGACATGTATCAGAATACTATACTTCAACTTCCACAGAGGAAATTAGACTTTTTCTTGACAGAAGACTTTTAGCTTTTAAAATTTCATAAAAGTTTTAGTCCTTTCTCACTGTCTTTCCATTTGTATGTTGTGTTTATCAAATATGAATGTACTCAGATATATAGGCAGTTCTAGTATATTCCAGTAGTCTCATTATCTGAGGCAGAAACTGACTTTGAACACAACTGAAAAAAAAAAGAGTAAATCAAAGTAACTGAGTGAGACCAAATAGAAAATTTAACTGAACAACTCCCCTGACTAAATCACTATTTTTATGACATTCTGAAGAACAAAAACTTATTCTCTTCTAGATAGGCAGAAAATCAGAATATGTAGTAGGCAGATCTTATGTTTGAATTTACTTCACTTTTCTTGAATATTCTCTTATTCTGAGCCATTCGATTTGTGATTTCAATTCTGGTTTCAAATCAGATATATTTGCAATGGCTGGAAAATATACAAGTTCGTTTAAAATTTATGCATACACACAGACAAAAATAAACAACCAAACCTGACGATCACCTAAAGGAGAACAGTTGAGTGGTGACTCTAGGTATGAGTTAATGCAATTTAGATTCCAGCAGAGTTGCCTACAGGTGAAATAAATACAGTTTATGTTGTTCAAACTCAGTTTCACCCAAGGGATGGAACAAATCCAGACATTGCTTGATTTTGATAATACTATGATGATAGGATGGCTCTTATTTTCTTAAAAACCATAATCTAGAAAGGTAAGACTATTTTTTTCTGATTTTGCACATGAAGTGTTAACTTGAGAAGTTAAATTTGAATCTATTATTACTTTAAATCGTGAAGTTTAATTGTAATAGAAGAAACAGGTTTTAGAACAGATAAATCATGGCCGTCTGACAGCCATAGAGTTGTCATACAAGAACTAAATTGTATGGTGCAATGTAGGAATCAATTTATGTCTATATAGTTTGCCCTGGCGTGCATCTAATACATTTCTTTCACTTCAAACCAGCCAAACTCATGTGTATAATTCCCAGTTTATACTGTTTATACAGTTATTTCCCAGTTGTGTACATACAGACACATACACAAACCCTGATCTTCAAAATATATGTGCTAAATTCTTAGAGACTACAAAGTGTCTCAAATACATGTTATATAGGTTTTATTTAACATAGAAGCATTTGTAAAAGATAGTCACCCTTAGTATGGTATCCTAAATTCATTGAAAAGGGATGTTCAAGAAATATTTCTGTGGATAATTTAAAAGTAAACTGTTATACTACTAAAAAAATAAAAGAAGAAAAGAAAAAAGGAAGTCTATTATATAGCATGAAGCTTTCCAGATTCCAATCTATCTTAATAACAGACAAGAAAACAGACCTCTTTCTAATGTAAAAGGACGTTCTCATTATACATGAGGATGTACATTTACTCTGTGTTACTCTAAGCTTAAATTCTATACAGTTTAATTCAATATATTATGTCATATTATTACCTTAGGTTTACTTATTTTAATTTCCCAAACAATTGTTCAAAAGCTCTTCCAGTCTTACAGAGCTCATGGGAACTTAATAGAATGTTTTACTTGCATAATATTGGATTTACATTCAGCATTTTAATACATGGCATTCTCTCTAAAGAATTTAAATCCCAGTATGTTGTTATGCATCGCTCATCATACCATTCCCTCACCCCTCCAGCTTTTTGAATTTACACAGATATCCTCAAGACTTTAATTTTTCATCACCTGCTTTCACAGATTTGTCTTTACATCTGACTTCCTGCACAGACATGTAAGATTGGTAGTTGCACATACTACACTCTGTACCATTTCAATGATTTATTATGATTCCTGTATCCTCATAATAGTACATCCTTTGTATGCATCTTATTTCAATATATCAGTTATTATGTGACAGAAATTCTTTGGGCACTGTGAGATCAACCAGACACTTGCAGTTAGATGTTCTTTGATCACCAGGCTAGGATGACTTTAGCAGGCTAATGCTCTGCTTGACTCTGAATCCTCAAGACCAAATGCTTCTTTGTATCACAGCTGTTCCAACAATAGTCTTACTTTTCAAGACTCATTCACTGCCAGTTCTTCAAAAGAATTATAGCTCTTATACAGCCAGTGAGAATAACTGGAGAGGTTAAATTTGGTAAATTGCTTTTATAGTTATAACCTTAGAATAGCTTTCAAATCTATTTTCAAGAATATGGTTTACGTTGTAAAATTAACTACATAAATTGTGTTTGAAAAGATTGAGTTTAAGAATACAAGGACTTGTCATCATACAATTCCTGCTCAACAAATGCTGAACTCCCTTTCTTACATCTTTTATCTCTGGAGAGTCTGGAAACTCTCTGCACTAGCAATTTTTTAAATTGCCGTCAAGAAGACAACTGCTGAATCATTCTTTAAACGAAATATTAAAATGGTATTCTATAACAAAAGAGTGTGCTGTAAAATAGAACTGGGAAAAGTGTTTGTACAGATTGCAACAATGGAATCTTTAGTGAAAATGCTGAAAAGAGAACATTTTGTGTGTATCTGATAAGCAGCATCTTGTTATACACAGAAGAAGAATGAGACTCTCAGTCAAGTTGAAGCAAAAAATAAAAATATCTTCAGATTATTAATGCATTTACAGCTGTATTTTTAGACTTAGTCCAGCAGTAGTGACTAAAATGAATGCTCATAATAGCTTTAATTTAAAAGGGAAAACATGACCTGAATTTGTCAAGACATTATCTATAACTACTTTACTATACATTTGGTTAGGTCTTGAATTTAGGAAAATGCATGTCCAATCAAATTCAGAGATTAGTAAGTATTTTTAAAAATCAGGTACTAGATAACTCAAATATTTATGTTAAGTATTTTAATATAGATCAGAATTTAATATAAAGCTTTAACATAAAGATTTTAATATAAATCTTCAGTATCGCAAGTTAAAGTTTCAGAAATAGATTAAATTGGCTTGTGACAGAACTAAAATGCATTAAATGGCAGAAAGATTATTTTCTTTTGTGTCCGTTATTATAATACATGCCACATGGAAATGTTGCTGTACCAATAAAAGGAATTAATGCAACAAATCCTAAACACTCTCCACAGAATAATTTGGCACAACATTTCTTCACTGAAGGGTAAAATAATGTGAGTGTTCACAAGTACACTACTTAATGGGAAAAAAATGTTCCATAGATCTCAAGGCTATTGGTAGTTACAATTTCTTTTAAATATTGAATACTCTGCTTTCAAGGTGGTCACATTAACTTTCTTCTTTATTGTTGTTTAAGCTAATTACGCTTAAAGTTCTTCCATTAGGTAACTAAAGAATAATAAAAACCGAAAGAAATGTTAAATGTCTATTCATTCTGGGCTGCTTACAGAAAAATTGGATATCAATTTAGCAGTACAAGCCCCAAAGATATAGGACAGTCTCTCTTTCTAATTTTCTGGTTAGGTATATCCCTTACCCAAACTTCAAAAAAAATGTTTTTATCCAGATCTATTTAAAAGTAAAGTTTTTTAAGATACAGCTCCTGAACAGCACAGTTGATTCTCTTTAGGCTCTGTTACCAGTATTCAGACAGTTTTTTTCACAGAATTGGGATTTGCTGAACTCTAGAAGCTCTTTTGGGAAAAGATTATTTTTCTTTTGTCTTTCAATTTTTGTAAGATAATTTACTTAAGAAATTGATCAGTAGGCTGGTTGGGGGGAAAGAGATTTGCATTTAATTAAAAAGCTATTACAACTACAGAACTGGTTACAAGTTGTACAGGAGAGAATGGTGAATAAGTAGCAGTTTAGCTGAGTCACTTGGATGGTGACCTTCAGATCTCTGCTCTGAATTTGAACAGATCAGCATTCAAATCACTGTATCCAGTTAATGTTCTGATTTTTTGATGTGGCTACTCATTGTGAGGAATTTACTTCTACTGGAACTTACACGCCAAGCATTAGAGGTCTGCCTGGTGCATGGTCTGGCAGAAGAAATGCTTTAGTCAGATGCTACTTTTTTATTGTGGTTCATTACTGGAGTTTTATTTTTTCTTTGGTTGTTTTGATTTTCATTTTCAGCTGCTTGTGTTTTGAAAAGGTCTGTTAGATACCCCATGCTTCTTTATGACGTTCAGCTCATGAAAACCAGGGCTCGATTTTGGTGTTTATTCACAAGGGCAATGTCTATTGAGATATCTTGGGTACCATGTTATGCCTTCAAAATGCCTACCCAAATGGGCACAGGTCTTCAATGCATCCTTTATTATCTTTGAGTCCCATCTCTTAGATATCTTACATACATACAGAGTTATCCTTGTGTAGGTAAAGAAAGCAAGTCCCCAGAGTGGGAATCAAATCAGGGTTAGGATGTTTACCTTAAGGTACCTATTAATTAGGTTCATTAATTATCAGTGGGAATTTGGTTAGTGGAATTTAAACAGTCATTCAGACAACCAGAAAAATACTTCTCCTGGGTGAGCACATAAGATCCTTTCTAGACACTTTTGACTATATTACCTATATCTTCAGAATGGGTCCCATAGACAACTTATGTGTAGACAACTGAAGTTGGTTATTTTAGCCCAACCTGTATAGGACTCTTCAGACTCATCAACTTCTATACACCATGAATCTAGATGAACCTCATATCAGAGTCTTTCTTTTTAACATGTTGAATCAACATTCATGTAGAAATCACTGCTTCTTGCTTTGGAAAGCAGTATTTGACACACAGCAAATTTGGGAACAATTTATCATCTCAGTCATTAGTACCTCGAGCATTATGACAATTATTCTGCTTTAATTTTTCTCTTACTGCTGTTTGACCTGCAAGGCTGAAGTAGATTCAGACTGTGCAATGTGGTAAAACCAAGATCAATGAGTAACTACGGACCAGAATTGCTTTACAAACACCTTTTTGTAGTGTGGGTTTGATGTATATGTCTTCAAAAATTACCCCCTTTTCTCTTTGTCTGGATGACATTGTACATTGCCCTGATCTCCCATGCATTTCACATCTGTGAGAAAAGGGAAAATTGTCTCATAATAATTGTGCTGAATGTGACTGGACATGCAAGGCTCCATTTTCCAGCTTATGCCACTGCAATCAGTGATCCTGTTTCTCAATCAGAAGGTATTAATTAGCATAGCTGTTAGCATAAACCTGTGAACTCTACCAGCTTTTTCCATAGCTACAGTAAGTGAAATATGGTGAATCATCTCTCTCAAACAGAATAGTTTTGATGTGCTCAGACGTGTAGGGAGCCACACTCTGCAAGAAAACCTGTTTGATCATCAAAAAATATGTCTGTCTGAAAGTACCCAGAAACCAAAGACTGTAAGCACCAACAAGGATAGTGGAAAATCAAAAAGCAGCTCTGTAATAATTAAGGAAAATTAAACCTGCTGAGGTCAAAATTAAGCCTGCTGCGGGCAGACCCTCAGGAAGGTAAACCCATGACCTGAGAATCTCCAATCTCCAGGAAGGTCAGGGAGTGGAAAGAAACCCAGAGAAACTCCATGATCCAGCATTTCCATAAGGCACGGCTTGGCAGAAACAACCACAGTGATCTGTCCAATCTCTGTCTGAGACTGCATCATTTCTGTGAAGGGACAGGGTGATCATATAAAAATGATCAGGTTAAGACACCTGGTTTCTCTCCTTCACTGTACCATTTCCTGCACAGAACATATTTGTAATTATTAAAACCGGATATTTCTTTGATCAAAGTGCTTTCATGTCCAAATTGCCTCATTCTCTTCTCACTGCCTTATGGTCTTATATCACAACAGGAGGACAATATGAAGTCTGTCTGTATAAACCTACAACACAAAAGCAAGATGTTATCCGTTTTCAAATTGCTAGATATTAGTTAAAACCATTCAATCATCATTCACTTTCACATCTCACACTTTTATGAAACCAATATGCAATATACTGCCAAAGCTAGATTTATTCAGATTTAACAGCAACAATCTAGGCATAGTTTCTATACCCTGAAATTTCATATGAACAAAAGTCTAGTGAAGCAATTTGCATTACCCTGAAATTTTATTTGATCAGAAGTCTAGTGAAGCAATTGGCAGGTGAGCTGAACTAGCAATGGTCAGCACAGACCTTTTGACCTTCAATCTCCTCAATGATAGACAAAAGTTCATCAGGACAGATACAATTAAAAAATTGAGCTCAAATAATTTTCTGTTTCATAACTGAATTTATTTACAGGTGGTTCAGAAGAATTGAAGAAAACCGCTGGCATCTGCCTGTAATTTAAACTAATATGAAAGTCAGCATGTTGGCTGTCTAGATTTAAGTGGAATTTTGAGGAACAAAAATACACAGGCACAATGGCCTAACGTGATAAGAAGATAGTGAGTCAGATTGCCACGGACTGTGGCAATAACTATTTTTTTTAATATTATGCTGAGCATGTACTGCTGATCACTTAAAATATTAAATTTCAATTCTATTATAGTTAGATTTTTGATAAAACCTATGCCAGTCTCAAAAAACTTTGTGTTGCAAATGTACCACTGGTTTTCAAAATAAACTACTATTGTTCTTTACAATTCCTTTCTCTCTCTCTCTCTCTATCTGTATAACTATATACATATAAATATATACATACACACATATATATATATCTGTGTGTAAGTTTGTGTCTGTGTGTTTATGTGATGACAAAAAGTAGACTGAATTCTAAAAGTGATGTATGCATTAGACCCTGTCAAGAAGACAAATAATTGCCCCAGAAATAGAAATTACATGTCTGGTCAATTCCTGCTGATTTAGTCTTTCAATGAAAGGGCCAAAATATTATTTCCCATTAGGAAAACAGTAGATATTAGCAACTATTTTGTCATACATTTTCAAATTCATTAATGTAATAAATGTCACTGTTTTCCATTTAAAAAATATAAGATGTCAGTTGTTTTTTATATTGTGTTAAAGCTGTTTGTGTTGAAAAAGTGAAAAGTAATATAGATAATAAAGTCTATTAAAATAAATATTCAGATAGTTTATCTGTATTTCCAAAAGAAAACAATGATACTAAGTGTATTCCCTGAGGTTTCAATGGAAGTTTCACACATAGGATTGAAAAAGGGAGCAAATATTGCAAGGGAAACCTGATTACAGTGAATTGTCATTTGGAACGATGAGGAAAGCACAGTTTTAGGATTAATCTTTTTTATAATGAATGAAAGATGCTAAAAATCATATATATCAGTGATCAAAAATCTTTCTGTCAGAAACTGGGCTATTTAAAATCTCCTAATGCATAAATAGGCTACAACTGAAACTTGAAAATATGAAAAGTTTAACTCGTTAAAGTTAATATTGTAAGGAGGTGCCATTAGAAGTGAACAGAGAACTGATTTCATACTGAGCAGCCGGGGAAAATTGCTCTCTTCCTCATTGTTCTGTTACAGCCAGGTTTCAACCTTAAGCAAATCACTCAAGCTTTCAAGTTCCCTGGCTTCTCCCTTATGGGAGAGAAGTATTTGGATGCTTTAGCTTGACATACCTTTTCAAAGTGAATGAATAATTTTAATTTATTTTTCTTTTTGTCCAGAATAATGAACTTCAAAACATGGTTCTTTGATTTTTAAAAATGACTGCACATTACATGAACATTTAAAATAAACCTAGAATACTGGAACACATTGCCTGGAGAGGTGGCAAATGCCCCATCCATAGAAAAATTTTAGGTCAGGTCAGACCTCTAAGCAACTTTATCTAGTTGAAGATGTCCCTGCTTATTGCAAGGGGGTTGGATTAGAGCACCTTCCAACCAAAGATCTCTTCCAACCAAGCCTATTCCATGATTCTAAATTTTCCATGAGCAGAATCTGAAGAACTTCTTTAGTCTGTCATTGCTGCTTTCACTTGTCCTTTAACTGGTCTACCCCATCCCTCATTTATGACAGCACTTGCAAGAACTCTCTTGATGTTCGTCCAGCTTTTCAATGAAACTCTTGAGGGAGCAGAACTGAATGATGACTCTCTGGGGACTGCATGCAGGACAGAGTCTCAGAAGAACTGATTAAGATTGATTTGAACTGCCATGGTTAAATTTAATCTGCTTTTTTATCATCTTTAGAAAGTTACCATGATCTACATGTCCAAGAAAGACTAAAATTATATGCACATCTTGTCATTTGTAAGCAGCAAATTCACAAGTGTGTTCTGTGATCCTCTGACAAGTGCCAGCTGGAGGGAAAGTCTTGTCTTAAACAGACTGGAAAATATCTGCCACAAACAGCCATATCATACATAACACCAACTCAGAACACATTTTTAACACCTTGTTCTCTCTGTTGGTTTGCCTTAACTCACACATATGATTTCAGCTGGGGATTCTGAACACTACAAAACAAAGGTTATAGGAGCACATGAAAGTTTATGAAATTCACACATGTCCACATATAAACAAGAGTATCTCCTTCAGCAGTACATCCTGCTGAAAAGCTGTTCAGAAAACTGGTTTTCACGTAATCATAAATAATCTATTTCTAGCTTTCGATCTGGTTACATTTTTTAACATTTTTTCTTATTTTCAATATCAAAATACGCTTAAGATATTGATCTTTTTGATAATTAATTCTTTCCATTCCATTCCTAATGATTCTTTCTTTTTTTCTGAGTTTCAGTACTTTCACATCTCTATTTGGAAAATGTTTAAACAAAACTCAAAAGGAATCACATTACTCATGTCACCATTATGCTTTTGGTAAATTTTATTCAGAGGTTGTGAAATAAGGGGCCCAGTTTATGCTGTCAAGCCTGTCAATTTCTGGTACACTGTAATATCTAATATCTAGGCACAAAGTTGCAAATCCCTATCCTCATTATTTCTTTATATTTATTGTTTCATTGCAACTGTAGCTATTAATAATTGTATTTTGCTTAAAATAGAATTTGACACAAATATTTTGATTTTAGAGATGTTTCCCCTCCAACCTCTCCACTATTGGTTAATGTACACTCAGGTATTGCAAGGTAGATTTTGCTTTGGACTCATTCAAAGGAAGCAGAATTTTTTCAAATTTGTTTTTATTTTATCCACACTACATTACCTGTTCCTACTTATGGACTAGATTTGAACTAAAGTTATTTCAGTTACACAAAAACCTTCAATTTGGTTAATCTAATATAACCAATCCATTAGTAAAAATAAATTAATAAAATTTTTACATGAGTAAAAATTTCAGGGCATTCATAAATTGAATGTGAACTTCTAATTGGACCTGAAACCAAACCAATTCTTTCTATATGACTTATTTTGTATTTGGTTAACTGAATCAGATTAACAGGACTAAGCCAAGAAGAGGTCTTTTTTCCAGAGTGCTGTAGAATATCCTGAACTGGACTGTGTTAATGGTATTTCTTACACTAGGAAGAGAAAATGTCATACTACACATCTCAGAAGCACAATTCAAACCTACTATAACTTAAAGACAGAACGACATGCAAAATATGGCATAAATTATTTTGTATAAATTATTTTACTTAATAGGCCTGTGCATTAGAGTAACAAGTAAATTCCATGATTCATAAACTAGATTCTACATATTTTGTGTGTGAAAGCACATATGAAATCCTAACCATGTTACAATGATGAAGTAGTTTGAATTGTACAGTATAAAAAGACAAAAGATGTTTGAAAAGTTTTAAGTCACTATCATAATCAGTGCCAAGACACAGCAGCAGAGACTCCAGAGAATGTGTCTTATACCACAGGGATATTTTCTAAGTAGTCTGTACCAGGTGGAGCTTTTTCAGGTAGGCCAAACTGATGTCCATCCTGCTCCTTAGCAGGATGCTCAGTATATTCATATTCTTCCCTTGCTGCAATTGCATCTGACAAAAGTGACTGTTTTCAAATGTTTGTATGAGTGCATCCAACTCTTCCAACAAATACATTAGGTGAAAATCTTTCAGATGTTCACTCCCAATCTACCACCTAAGTTTTGTTCTCTCTATTCCCCTGTCTGGTTCTGATCTTTGTAATCCTTCCTCGTCCAATGCAAGTTCAAGGAAACCTTGTGCTAAATAGAAAATGGACTTTTTTCTGATCAGTAGATTTTGGTGAATAATGGAAATTAATTACCTTGACAAACATTATAGTCTGTCTCATACTATGATGGAAACCCTGGGTTAGGTATTCATTCAGTTGGTATATTTATGCAAATAAATATTATTTTAATGGTATTTTATTTGTAAAGATCTCCATTACATCAATTACTCTAATTTGGTCATCACACATTGTGTTCTTTTCCCTAGGAGCAAAGCAAAGTACATATTTAGACATGGACCTAGAATCCCCTCCCACACAATCTACTCCCAAAAGTGAATCACTGTTCTTTCAAGAAATAATTGAACAGCCCAACTTGCGTATTCATTTTTTCCTGAAGGCAAAACTTGCTAACAGCAAGCTCCTGGGTTTAAATCTCAGGCTTCTTGGAATATTAACAGCTTCTTCAAGTTTTTCTTAAAAATTGAAAAGATAAATCTCTAAGTGGCAGGAGCATGGTGATACAGATCACGTACAAAATAAAGTCACTAAAATAATGAATGTTGAATGTGCTGTTTGGAGTCAATGTAAAAGTTGAAAGCAATTTCTAAATCCTATAGGGTCCAAGTACTCTGAGAAATTAAAGTATATAATTTAATGTCTTCTTCATTGACTCAGCAAAAATGAAAACAATTTGAACTGTGGCCTGTAGCTGAACACTGATGACCAAACTGATGCAAGAGTAGTCAGTCTATTGCAAGTGTCTCTGAATGTTATCAGAAATTAAGCATGAACTTTATTTGTAGTTGTACTATTTGAGCACTGACACTCATCATAGAAAAGTGATTTGGATTCCATTTGATAAGAGTGTCTAAAGCAATCCAAAATATTCTTTACACAGTGTATTAACTTCTTTCACCCCAAAATAATATTTGGGAGTATTACTGGATATGATAACTCTGCACTGTAATAAATGTATTTTTTTAGGTTTTGGATGAAAAAATTAATAATAACACTTTCCTTTTGAAACATTTATCCCAATTATATGGAGCAACATTTTACAGATATATAAATAGGTCACTTTTCATATCTATAAAAATTATTGTTATACACCTTCAATAAATTAGAATAAAAAAACTGATCCATTTATGACCTTTTATAACATGCTACTGAAAGGTGCATCCAAGCCTATTCGTAGCTCTTTTACCCTTACAGAATATTTAATCAATTTTAAAATTTATGGTCTTATAAATATTTTATTGCCTATATATGTCTGTCTATCTATCTATCTATCTATCTATCTATCTATCTATCTATCTATCTATTTATCTATCTATCTATCATCTTCTTACTTGTCCTTCAGAAAATGATGTTCACTTCCTTTTTTAGCCAAGCACTTAGGTAATTAATTTTAATCACAAAAAGAATTTAAGTCTAAATAGAAATAGAAAACTCACAAAATCAAAACACTTTCATTCTGCTGTCTTCACTCTCCCTGACAGGTTGAGGCAGTCTTTGTTTCTTTTGCTTACAGTATTACTTATACACTATACATTCTTGCCCTTCTCTCTTTCTATTAACAAATTATTAGATTTTATGAAAACAGTAGTTTATATGCCCAGGAATATATGATTTATTGAGAGTAGCCATGAGGAAAATGACTTGAGGGGGTTGCTGAATGAGTATCTTGACATTACCCAGCAATGTGTGCTTGCAGCTTACAAAGTCAGCAGCGTCATGGGCAACCTCAAAAGAAATGTGACCAGAAGGTCAAGTAAGGTGATTGTCCTCTGTTCTGCTCTCGTGACCTCCCACCTGGAGTACTGCGTTCAGTTCTGGGACCCCCAAGACAAGAAGGACATGGACCTGTTGGAATGGGTAAAGAGAAGGGCCTCTAAGAGGATCAGAGGTCTGGAGCATGTCTCCCATGAGGACAGGCTGAGAGAGGTGGGGCTGTTCACTTTGGAGAAGAGAAGACTCTGGGAAAATCTTATAACAACTTCCAGTACCTAAAGGGGGCCTAAAAAACCTGGAGAGGGACTTTTCTACAAAGACATGTAGAGATAGCACAAGGGGGAAATGTTTTAAACTGTAAGAGAATACTGTCACATTAGATATTAGGAAGAAACTCTTGACTGTGATGTCAGTGTCCAGAGAAACTGTGGATGCTCCATCCCTGGAAGAGTTCAAGATCATATTGGATGTGGCTTTGAGCAACCTCATCCAGTGGAAAATGCCCCTGAGCATGGCAGGTTAGAGTGAGATCATCTTTTAGATGTCTGCTGGTGCAAACCATTCTATGTTTCTATAGCATCTTTTGTGTATGAGGAGTAAAGACGCAGGGGGGAGAATCCCATTAATTTTAATTCAATTTTTTTTTAATCCAGAATGGTTTGTTACCTATCTCAAAGAGTCAATTTCAGAAAAAAATTAATAAAATGGACAACTGAACTCTCCAAAATCCTCTTTCCAAAAGAGAAATCATTTGGACTTGGCTATTAAGAGAAAACAAGCAGCAGGAAGCTGCCTAAGTCCAGAATACCCTAAAACTAACACTGACAATGAGGGCACTTTGACCAACTGAATCTTCTGTATTGCTCAACTTTACGCATTCTTGTCCTGAAGGACAACTGAGTGGTCAGCTGCAGACACAGACTCAGAAATAGTGCTTGCTTTCTGTGAGGATGAAAATGCAACTTGAGGTACTGAGAAAACAAACAAAAAAGTCTGAATCTGGATGTGGGCAAAACAATCAATTATGTGCAGCAGAATTAAAGATTCCTTTTAAATTAATGTATTTTTTGTGGTCACCATTTTTTCATTCAATGATTATCCAATATAGTCGCATATTTTCCACTGCAGGATATGGAAACTTACTTGTTTTCCTCCCAGAATCCATCTTATAATTATTCTTCTGTCTTCTTGGGTCTTAGATTTATGACTAAAGAATCTTCTTTCAAATGAAGTTGATATTATTGTGGAGACCAAAACTACTACATTTAGAATTATTTCTGTACTTCAGACTGTGAATAATTACCTTAACATCTCAAAATACTGGAAAAGAAAGAAGTTTTCTTTTGTCATATTACTGACCATTAGATCAGCGCTGCAGGATTGTCTGTGTAAAACTGAAATCTAAAAAAGCAAGTTTATCTGTGAGGTGTTTTCTTAGGGATTTGTTTTCTTCAAAGATATTTGGAGAGGTTACTTCTTTAGTGATAGTTTTGTGAATTGACTGTGAAAAATTTATGCTGGTTTACTCAGCTTATTCCTTTAATGTATTCCACACAATTGCTGTTGCTACTAGAAACAAGTTTTCTTTCTTTGTGTAGTATGGGAGTCTTCTAATTAAAAAGCTGCCTACCCAAGCTACTTAAAACATGGTTTTCTTAAAAAAAAAAAAAAGGGAAAAAAAGGAAAAAAATAAAAGCAGCATTCTCTTGTAAACAAAACAGCATAATCATGATGGCACTGCATATTAACAGGCCGTGTGCTAACTGATGTGGTTATTTTATTCACTAGATGAGAAATCTGCACAGGTGAAAGAAACTGAGGACCACTAAACACTGGATCTCTTTTCAGCATACAAAACCACCTGCATTTTAGCAGTTTAATGTAATCAACTGTAAAACATTCACAGTGTTCAACAGACCTGAAATATCCTAATTTCTTGCCCATGATATTATGGTCTAATGCCTGTATGTTGGGCTGCAGCATGAAACATCATTGGGAAAAGATCCCAGACTGTTCAATATAGATCTCTTCCCCCATTTTTTATGCAATGTTCAATGTATACCAAATAGTTATAATGAATAAACAATTTTTTAAATTGTAGATTTATATTTATCACAGGTAAGCAGCCCTCAAAAATGTGCAGAAAAAATATTATACGTAGGAGCAACTACATCAATAAAAAAAAGGAAGACTCAAACCAGAAGGTTCACAGTAAAATGCACATTTTGAGATTCA
This sequence comes from Molothrus aeneus, assembly GCF_037042795.1. Taxonomy (NCBI): domain Eukaryota; kingdom Metazoa; phylum Chordata; class Aves; order Passeriformes; family Icteridae; genus Molothrus; species Molothrus aeneus. Next base: position 38,315,672 of record NC_089650.1, read on the forward strand.
GTTTTCTTACTTTAGAAAAAGGAGCATTTATTTAGAACAAAGAGCATTTACAGAGTGATTACTGAAGAACTTGAGAATTGTGAAAATATGTGACATACTGTCAGCTCACTTATTATGCATTCATCAAGGTGATGAGAATCTGTTATTAATTCAGGGGCCAGCTATGCTCTGTCAGAGCACTCAGCAGTGAGAACACATACTTCTATTAGACCAACATCAATGTAATTATGTGTGCTGGCCACTGACACTAGGAAAAGGTTTTCTATATGCATTTTGGAAGGCTCTACCCAAAATTTCCCAATGTTCTTTCTGCTCCCATTTTTTTTCCTCTCAGCAAAATTGCCTGTTTTAAACTTAGGAAAAAAAATTATAATAATTGTAAACTTAGGAATAAAAATTTCCTTTAAACAGCAGCAAGAATCTCCATCTATTCTTACAAATAGAAGAAGAAGCCAATATGATTAAGAATAGGAGGTTCTAATTGACATTGTTTGGTTCGTACAGTAGAAGTAGACATTCCTCCTGTTAGCAGTGAGGAACAGGGATGGATGTAGGAAAGATTAAGGGAATAATAAAGAAGAAGCAACTAGAACTGATCCTCTTTTTTGTTTTAAAATATTATGATAAGTCAAGATTTACTGTAAGATACATAAAGGAGGACATATGGTAAAAGAATATAGTTATACAACTTAAAAATTAGGATTTTTAAATTTGAATACAATGATATAACTGATAGGGGAAAACGAGTAAGTACCTATTACAAAATATCTTTCTCTTCAGTTAAAATTAATTTTTATTTGAAACTGGGTAAGAATGTGTATCATTGTAATTAATCTACCTTAGCTGTTGAATGATAACTTTTTAGAACACACCTGTTTGAGCATTTGGAGATGTATATAAACTCACAACAACTTCAAAGTTGGTATGCAGAGACAAACTTTTCCCCTAAAAGTAAATAAATGTAAATAAATGTAGAATATCAGGATCTCTGATGTTTATTTCTATCTCTCTTCAAGAAGCTGAGGTCCAAATATGAAACTTGAAAAGAATCTCTGTTTTTCTATGTCAAAATTGTATCAGGCCCAGAGCCACAGAAGAACATGAAGGCCTTTTAAGGTCTCTCATTCATTTCTGGTTCAAAAAGAGAATAGAAAACTGCTGTAATTGAGCAACCACTGCATAATTTTCTGCAGATTGGGTTGACATCAGACCTCAAAGAGATTTTTCACATATGATGCTTTCATTTCTGGAAAAAGCTTAAAATGCTGATCCAGTTCGTTACTTTTTTCTTTGTTATCTGCTTATTTGACATTTTTCTTTGTTACTCTGAGACATTTGTATACATTTGTATAATTCTTAGTGGGACACCTTTAAAAACTTGATGGGGTTTTTTGGTGGGTTTTTTCTTTTCGTGGGGGATGAGTTTCCAAGCTCCAACTATTTATTTCCTTTTAAACATCTGGCAGGGTTCAACAGCATTACTACAGCAGTGCCAAAGTCAAACCCCCTCACAATTATTTTAAACTGCAGAAGGGCTTTGAAATTCTCACAGTGGCAAATTGAAGTTTATGGGGTGTTAGAAGAGGGTAGAAGACAAAAGCAAAGTAGAAGAGTGCAGAGCACTAGTCAGCAGAAGATATAAAAAGAAAAATGAAATCTTTTGACAACTAAAAAAACTCCTGAGAGTAACAGAGTGAGAATAAGCAAGAAATTTTCCTTTTATTTCCTTTTTAGCACTGCCCAGGGGAAGTGCTTTGATGCAGAAAATATGTGTAGATATCTAAAGCTGTGCTGTCCTTAAAGGCACTGTAAACAGAGTGGGTGAGCACCTGTATAACCCAGAATATTAAACTGAATCCTGTCGTTTCCTTTTTTTGTCTAGTTTTGACTAACTTCTACAGTTATTTATTATGTTTGCTGAACTATTTAAATGCTGATTTTCCTTTTATACATTTGAAAAGTGTGTCCAATTTCTTGCTCCTGCATTCTGAGACCAGGGCCTTTTGGGAGTTTGAATGATGTCAGCCTGCTGTGCATTCTGTTCTGGGATGTTCTGTCCTGTGTGCACTGAGGTGATGGGAGCAGGAGTAGACAGCAAACCAAATTGAAGTATCAAGATGGAATGGGGATGCTAGGCAGAATGTGTGCCATGTGTGCAGGGTGCAGGACTTGTTGGATGCTGCCATACCTCAGGGGTCAGGGCCAGGCTATGTTTCCAACAGCTGTTTGGGCTGAGCAGGTTCACATTTGAGAAGCTGTCACCAATGAACACTTGACCTGTGGAATCCTGTCAAAATAGCACATGATGTTTCCATGATGAAATTTTCAGAATTTTCAGAAGTAGAAGCACATGTGGTCTTGATTGTATTTGGCTACTGCAAGTTCCAGATAAAGGCCTTTAGCCATGTTCCAAATCTGCTTCCACATTTTTTCCCCAAAGGCTCTGTAGCTCTATCTAATATTTAACTTTAGAATCAGATACTAAATCAAGAGGAAGGATGACAAAAGGATTTTTAGGGAATCAGAATCCTGCTCAAATTGCCTAAAGAATAAAATCTTGATGCATATCCTTGAGAGTCCATTTAATCTCTTAGTATGTTGATATTCCAATCAAATATGCTACCATCAGATTTTTTTGTCTTACTGCAGTCAGTTATTTTGATGCTCTGGTGGTTAGGAGCTTAAGATAACTTCAGGAAAATCTGTACCATTACTACATATAACTACCTCCACAATCAAGAATTTAAAAAATTCCTTTTCAAGCTAAGATTGATAGGTAAATACCATATATTCTGAATGGTATTCCAATGAATGAGATTCTGATAGGAAGCATAACAGGGAAAACATCCCCTTAGCAATATATTACTGGTTGTTTTGCAATTCATGACTAGTCAGTTCATTTGCATTTATGTATTTTAATATATAGTAGAGCTAACAATATTAGACACATCACGCTTGGCAGTTTCCTGGACTGAATAATAGAATTGAAAATGAGGGTTAGATTTTCTGGTTAACTTCAGTACAGAAATATTTTTTTTAATCAGATTTGACTGTAGTTGTGCCAAAAATCCATGAAGTTGAAAACCGAACTACCTCAGTCCATATTATTTTAGATGCACTGATTTTATGTCCCTAATAAGATGGCCTAATGGCCATGTTTCATATTTATGTGGAAACCAATAGAGCCTTTCCTTCAAGTCAGGGTACTTTTTAAAGAACTTTTCTGTCATATTTTCTGTTAACCTATATGTATATTTATATACACCTGATTTTGGTTTTACTGCTAATATTATGTTATATTTTTAAAGAAGTAGTAGCTATTTATGTTGTGTTGAAACCTACAAATATTATGAGGAAGTGCTTTTTCTACTAAATACAGTGATCCAAATTACTCAGCCTGATCTTGTAAATAGGGTGAAATGAATATAAATAATTTTCATGAATGTTGAAGGACTATTTTTTGAAAATGTTCTGCAAATTTTCAGCATTCTAGAAACAGTCTAACCTGCTTTTATAACAACTACTTATTTGAAGAATATTTCTACAAACATATAGCTTTGAAAACATATAATTTTTTCAATAGGAATGCTTGTGTTCAGTAATGTTATGTAGAAAATTGTCTGTGGACTTCTTTCAATATGAAGTGAGACACATTTTATTTTTTGGTTGGTTACATATTACCTATGCTGAACAAAATATTTCGGAGGAAAAATTACTGGAAGGCTGTGAAACATCACAAACATACAATTAGCTTGTGGTTGAAACTGAAAACAGATCACAGTCTTACTTAATGGAAACTCTGGGGTTTGCAAGACTCCACTTCTTTGGAGGCTTAGTTAACACACAGTTTCATGCTATACTAGTCTAATGTTGATATTCACCTTACATAACAACTTTCAAGCACTAAATGAATGCTGCCTTCAAAGCAGGTAACACTGTATTGATTCCTATTTAGAAAACTGTTTCATTATCTTATTCTTCTACATTGTTCTCCTTATGACTTTCAAGCTCTGTTATTCATTGACAGTTTGTTTTCACCTACTCTTGTGCTTCTACCGCCCGTTAGTTTAACTAGATCTTTTCACTGCCTGATGTTTGTCGGCTTGATTTGCTAACAAGCTTTTCTTGGCACTTGCTGAAGAGGCCGAGTACTTTCAGTTGCATTATGCATTGTAAAGTTGTCCTTCTTTTTGGATCTTTTTTCACGTGTCTCTACTTAAAAACAGTTTTACAACAAGTGGAACCACCTGATATGTAAATCATTGTTATACTCATATGATCATTACTATGTTTTGAAGGATAGTTACAGAGATCTGCAATATGATGATGAGAGTTTGCCATGCAGAATGTAGACTAAATGTTCTACCTGTTCAAGCCAAGCAGAGGATGCACTTGTCAAATGGTATTCATGTGATTTGAGCCCATCTGCAAGAAGAAAAAGTGCACATGAAATGTATCTACTCTGATGCAGAGTAACAGGCCTCCCACAGAGGAAAGGCAGATTGTGATCTACCTCATGTCGATTTCCATATTTTTAATTTGGAAATATGCAGACGATGGAATTATATGGCATGCAAGAATATATGTGCTTAAGAAGTACATGTAAATATTACATAAAAAGTTTTGCATAAAAGAGAAGCTTATGATTAAATAGACTGAGGTTTTGACTACTAGCCAGTAACAGTAATTTTTAAAGCTGTCAGACATCATTTTGCACTTTCTAAAGATGATTCATTTAGGTTCTGTTCAAAAGTTTCCATGCGGAATGTAAAGAAAACAGACAAATTTAATTGGAATCTACATCATATGCAAAAGGGAGTCACATATGCCTATTTGTCTATAATTTTTTAAATAACACCACATAAATTTGCCAATTGGGATTTCAAAAAATTGAATACTAAATTTTAAATTTATATAACTGTAAAAATATAACTTTTTAAATTTATGAAGCTTCCTGAACTTAGCAACTGATCAGAGTGGCTTTCATGGGTGTTTCTACACACTTTAGTCAAGCAAGGTCCGTCAGATCTCACAGGTCCTCACAGCAGCTGCGCTGTGAGAGTGCACAAGGAATGTTTATCAAATCATTTTTGGGGAGGCATACAAGGACAAGCTGTCAGTTTAGTTAGAACAAGCATTTTGACTTCCTGCTTTCCCCACATGACACACTTTGCAGATCAGTCTTCCAAATTGTATTTGTACATTAATGCAAACATTGCCACTTAAACTTTCCATACTTAAATAAAAATTGATTATCATACATAAATTGAAGTTGTGTCTGGGATATTTTTCTCTCATGGAGGGCAAGAGGTACTGTTGCACTTGGATTTCAGTGGAGGTGGTGTCTGGTTGAGAGCTTGGTGTCTATGATTGGCAGGATCCTATTATTGCACTGGAAGTGTAGAAGTAGAAGCTGATGAGAAACTAAGTGACAAACAGTGGCAAAAAGGTCCATTTTTATATCCTTCCTTTAAATCATATATCTCGGTAGGCAATGCACAAACAACTACTCAAATGTCCAAAAAGACCTTAGTCATTACTCCCTCACTAATTTTTCTAAAGGAATGATGTGTCTCCTGAATGATTTGTCCACAGACTCTAATTCCATTTTCTACCCAAAAAAATGCTTATACAGTAAAGAAAACATGTAGACTCTGTGTACTTCCTCCCCTACACTCCCCCTTAAATCTGTTTTAAACTCTGTTTTGTTTTGCACATGTGTTGTAAGCAATTGTGGCTCAAATGCAAGATCTGACTCTATCCTGGCATGGGAACATAAAAGGATAGATATTCAATGACATACATGGGGTAGTTGCCAATTTCCTTTCTAACAGCAAAAAACCCTTTTATTTAAATTATACTGTATATTAAGATACATCAGGGAATCTTCAGTACATTATTGAAACTTCCTCAATTTTTTTTCCGAACATATTTTTAGCACTATACTAGCTTTTTCTCTGATAAAAAGAGTATAAAACAAGAAACATCCATCTGTAGACAGCACAATTTTAAAGTATTTTGGGAGAATCCAGGCCTCAGAGATGCCCCAAAATCTCTGTTCTCTGAAAAGGACAATCAAGACCAGGCATGTTTTCAGATTTTTGGAGTACTTTATGAAGTGAATTACACTGCTGAGGACCTGGTCTTCCAAACATTAATTATCCATACTGAGTGCTTGAATCAGACAATGTGAATTGTTCTGATATGTATTAAACTCTGATGTCTTTTATTCATCAGATTCACTATGACTGACAAACTTTCAATGCCATCATGCTAAGCCAAACCTGAGTAAATATCCTCTTCAAGGTCTGTATGTCCACATAATAGAAATAGAAAACTTATATAGATAAATAGAACTCTTAAATTAACATGCATCTCTTGCCTTTGTGAAAGAAAAAAATAACAGTCAAAATTAAAATATATACTTGTTGTCTAGAAGATTAATAAGAAAAGTGAATTGCATCATTAGTCATGTGCACACAATATGAGAATAAATTTCACCATGCCAAACAGTCAGGGGAAATAAAAAATAATAAACAAAGATCTTTGTTCTGCAGAGAATCATGAAGACTTACAGAATATGTAATAATGAACTTGTTTTTATTAATGCACACATACAAACATTGAACATACATTGAATGTATATGTATGTGGAAATATATACATACCTTTGTACATACATGTGGGATTTGTGCAATATTATGCAAGAAAATATTATGGTTACCACTCGATTTGCAAAAAACTCTCCTTGTCTTATATAATATTGAAATTAACCAACAGTAGTTTGGAAAGGATTACAAGTTTCTCAGTAGCAAATGTGGTCAGCTGTAGCTGAAACATGTGCTTCAAACTGTGTGTGATATAATTTAGCTTACAAAGGCCTTTGCTATGTGGAGCCTAGAACTTCTGATGCTTCAGTAATGAGGCCACAAATATTGCTATTGTTCTGATAATTTAATGGTATCTTTTTATTGTAGTCTTTGTGGTATGAGCTCCAGTAACTCAATGAGGTATTTTAATATCAATTTATGATGCTTATAAATCTGTAATCCAGAATTGCAAATTTACACAAGTTACTTTGCTTTGTATGTTTGACCTATTGGATTTAACAAATCATGGGTATTCAGTGCAGAACACAGAAATCTCGTTTATCAACCCTTTGAGGTACCAATAATCACTATCTAAATCAACTTCAGCTGTTAACTGTTTATCAGCCAGAGGAACTCTCTGAAAATACATGCAAGTGTATATCTGGGCAAAAGGACAGAAGATCAGATTTTATGTGACACTGTTGAATTCAAGCATTGGTGTCAGGAGCCTAAGTCAGCAGTGGCTCACATGCTGCAAGCCCTAAGATCTCTGGAGGCAGCACATAAGGTATCAGCACATGACTGCCCATTGAAGGGAAACAAGAATTTGAAAGTAGAAAGTTGTCTTTTGGGGAATTATGGGTGTTTGTCTTTATTATGATTGTGTCTGGGAGGCAATGCTGGTGAATGAGTTACCATACACTCTTACTTTTTCTGCTTTGGGAATTATATGGCATAAACCATTCATGTGAGAAATTTTAAAACATTAAACCCATCACTTTGTATAGCACTGTTTAAATTCCATATGTACTGGGTGTGCATATACTACATGGATGACACATAGGTGCTTGCACAATACAGAGTATAAACTGAAGTTTTTCAGCAAGCATGGAATTTATTTGCTGGTTTATCTCTGTCCAATGTAAGTGAACGATCAGATCAATAATAGGAATTACTGAAAGCTTTCAGATTCACAAACAGAAAAACGGATGCTTGTTGCTGTCAATAATTCTGTTTACCGCAGTCTTCTTGGAAGGGATTCTACAGGAGTTAATCAGTTAACCCTTAATTTAAACCCACTAAATTACTGTAATCTTGTGATAAATGAATCCATGTACATGAGGTTTCTTCTCAAAAGGAAGTTTTCTACCCAGTGTCCTGTGTAAAAGACTTATTCTGTTAAAACAATAAGTGAGTCAGTGAAGATAATGAAAGGTTTGTGATTCATTTTGGAATTGTTCTGACTTTTTTGAAAATGCTGCCATTCTTTCTTTAGATGTATATACCACCAGGAGAGCACAGAGAATTACACCTTTCCAGTAATCCATCTTCATCCTCAGTGAATCCTTTTTGGCAATTTCTGATTCAGTAATTGCTGTTTTGGCACATTTGTAAATCATATGTATTATGCTGAGCCTATGTTATTTAATACTCACATGATCGATATAGAACATTAGCAAATAAATACAGGGTGCATCTAAGGTGTGGCCCTATTGAATGTTTTTAATTACCGAGATTCCTATAACTGTCCTTTAATCCACTCCAGACTTTCAGATAAATAAGATTGTTGCCCACATGTAATAACTGATATTCTCAAACACTAAGATAAAGGACTTGTAAGTCAAATCATGATGCATTTATGCTATGACCTTCATTACTTACACACTCATTTAAGACAATGCTGGTGTTGTCAAGAGCTGCAGATAGTTATTTAAACAAGGAAAGGTTTTTTAAGTATGGATAAGTACTTACCTCTCTTGCCAAGGAAGGAGTATGCTAATCTTTTATATCAGAGAGTTTCTTATTCATGGGTGGTTTTTTGCCCACAAGGGTCTTGAACTTGCTCCTCTGAAGTCAGTTGGAGTTTATCTTCTGAATGAAAATAGTGTTTCTGGCAGCTAAACTAATCTGAAATTGCTGTCCCTGCTTTGACACTAAAGTCAAGAATTGGTAGACCTCATGGCACTAAACGACAGCAAAAATCTCTTTAGGACTCCTGGTGTATATTAAATGTGGACTATTCTGAATTCCTCATAGAGTTGAGAAACTCATTTGAAGTTTGAAAAAAAATCTTGAAAATATTACTGGGTTCCTTTATAAAATAATGCTTTTCATAACAACCAAGACAATGAAAATGTCTATTAAATTACATGGCAATCAGATTACTGAGACCCATCACAACCACAGGGATATCTACTGAATATATTGCCTGTATTATTAGAATTGATTCATAATGAATAATTAGGGCTTAAAATTTAAAATGTATTATTTCTCACTATTTTAAATGTTCAATCATTATGAATTCATTCAGCATTCTTGCAAGAGTTATGTGGTTCATGACAAAAAATTAGGCAAAGCTTTGAAGAATACATTTAATTTGTTATGCTGTAAAATGTTATGGTAGACTAATAAACCTCCTAATAGCCTTAATATACTACACATCACAGTTTAAAGAAAAAAGATATCTTTCTTTTAAATGAAAATCTAATCACTATATGATCTTAAAGCCAGGTAAGTGAATAAGAGTAGAGCTCATTTCCCTGAATTATGTGTGTGGTTGAAGCTTTCAGAGGAGATATGCAGAGGAAGAAGAATGAGAAAAATTACCTCTTTCATACAGTTACTGTGTCGTTTTCAGGAGGCAAGCCTAAACTGTGATCAAGAACCTCTTTTGCTGATTTCAGAGTACTTTTACTTAAAAATCATAAAAGAGCATTTTGCTTTTCAGTGAATTTAGTAATGTCCTGTTCTTCCACAGCCCTTCCAGTCCTGCTGATTGTCTTTTTTTTGTGGGGAGATCACCAGCAGACTGCACCCTAACATACATTAGTCCAACACTATGCCACTGAGAAACTTGGTTCAGACAGACTGTAGTGCACCTTTGCCATAGGATAACAATAGTATGTCTATTTGTTGGCTCAGAAATGACTTGTGATTTAAAAACATGTAACACACATATGCAAAACGTAGTGAAAAACAAAATAAAACAAAGCACCAAAAGGCCAAAATACCTGTAAAATAGCTCTTCAGGAAATTCTGAAAGTTTTTAAAATCCTGTTACCTCAATCTTGTAACACCCATAGGGATATATTAGCATGTTAATACACAATATGAATTTATTCTTATTTTCAGATACATTTCCTATTTTTAGGTCCCTACTTTCATAATGAAGGTTTTGCAATATTGTATACATGTGTACAATCACACAGAGTGATATTAAGATATCAGACATAATGTTGACTATGAGTATTTAAATTGATTTCATAACAGTATCTAGAATATCTCTTAAGAATGAGTTGATTATTACTTATGACTGAGCATTTATTACTCACAAAGGCTTGATAATTTTCTCTGAAGCTCAGAGATTAGCATTAATGTTAATCTTAATACCTTAGATATGAAATAATAAGCACAATAAAAAGCAAATATTGATGGAATCTATAAACTTCTATAGGTAAAGATATTAACCAGACCAGCTGCCTCATACTATTAAGTGTGATTTTGATTTTTAAGCAGCCACCAGAGCAAACAGATGCCATTCTATTAATGTCAAAATATATTATTTACTCAACAGTCTATTAATGATAAACATGAAGATAATTAAGTATATAGAATGTTAAACCTTTAACAGCATCCAATTTTCCCCTTTTTTTTTCTACTCAGCAGCAAGTATTATAAGAAAAGAAAAACTTAATTGGTGTATAAGGATTATAAAAACTCTAATTAGAGGTGATAGTTAATGGGAATTGTTAAAAAAGCCTGTTAAGAGAAATTGAAGTTGGGTCTTTGGATGTTGATATGGATGCTACTGTGAATGCTGTTGTCACAGAAACACTTCATTTCCACTTCCTTAAAGAAATACTGTTTAAAAATTAAAGAAAAATAGAAAGATTGAAATAAGTTCTGGACTGAAAAAGAATGAAGCAGCAGAAAGCTTACATTTATCATGTTATATATTTTACTTGGAAACTAAATGGTAAAAGTATCTGACAGTCCTTCTGATCACCATGATTGAGGGTTTATTTGACTCTGAGACCTCTAAATTTATATTTATACTTGTCAGTTAAGTATCTCCAGCTCCATCAGTATTAGAAGAGATCAAATCCACATGGTCAATACATTCTAGGGAGATGTCCACCTATCACCTATGAGGTATCAATGTTATGGAGTGTGTCTTCCTGACAGAGGATGTTGCCTACCCTATTCTTATTTTTTCCTCAGTTTTTGCTACATTTTCTTCACGACAATTTAATCTATTTTGCATTTCAGACTGATTTATCAGATTCCCTGGGCAGTAATTGACATTTTCCATGTAGTAGTTCTGTCCTTCCGTCTTAAAATTTGCTGAGTTTAATGAGTTTAAGAACTCATTTATGAAACAAAGTGTGTTGAATGTTTATTACCTTGAGCAACTATGAGACTCAGCCTCAATATAATAGTAGTGCTGACTTGCAATATTTATAATAATAGCCCTGGTTCTCTGTGCATCTTTTTACCTAGAAATTAGACACATTTTTTAATAATGAAAACACATATTTTTAATGTTTGTTGTACACTTGAAAAAAAGAGGGCGTAAATAAATTATTTTTTAGATTATCTTTTCAGTGTAACTTCTGTACTTCCATTAGCTTTTTGCTTGGTTTTTTCTTTCTAAATGCTATTGTCATGAAAATTCAGTAGAAATTACTTTTGAATTTGCAACTCCATATATAATATTGCTGTGAGTTGAGTATTGTATGTTTTATTAATCTTTAGAAGCCAATGAGCCTCTTGTTTTCTGTTGACAAATAAGGCACAAAAATAGTTTTTAAAGTTACTTGAAGAAAGCCTATGATAATTTTTGCAGCTGAGATATTAAGTAGCATTCTTGTTCTGCATGAATTGTTTTGCATTGGCTGTATTAGTTGTACATGTAAGTAAGGGACAAGAAGCTATTTTATAAACGTAACTTCAACTATAACCACTGTTTATAACTTTGGAAAAGACCAAGACATTTATCAGGATTATATTTTTTGAACATGTAAATTTTCTATGGGATAAGTTCTGGGGAATACTAAGGGCAGAGGTCTGTCAGGATAAGATGTTTCTGAGGTAGTCATTAGTGCTGATGCCTTTTTCCTGGCCCTAGAATTATGAGCCAGACACAGTTAAGGGATAAAAGGGTTTTTACTTTGATATTTAATAATAAGGATCCTTAGGTACAACAATTTGTCAAGGTGGAATATACCACAATGCACCCACTCGCATATATAATTTTATAGACCTTGCAAATTAGCAAATTTCACAAAGATTCTCAATAAGAAGCTTAAATGAATGGTGTGACATCCCCTTATTCTAAAGTATTGCCCTCAGATGGGGCTTAATCCTTAAATTTACAAAATACATCCAGAGAGAGCCTTGGTTTTTCAAGACAGCATAGGGCTTTTCAGCCTCCATCTGTGAGGCCTTTAAGATGTTTGGTCTTCTTGCCTTCACAGCATAGCAGAACTATGCTAAGATATCAGGCTTAAAGAATTACTTCTATGCTAGAAATACTGAGAGCACATAAAAGGTGTATAAAAAAAGAAAAGGCAAAAAATCATCGTGGCATCACTCTTAGCTTAGGCGATATGAAAATGTAGGCAGCTGTAATGCTGGATAGTACTCACTGAGCTAGATAGTGGGGGGAGGGTGGGCTCAAGAAACAATGTGGATAAATGAGACAATAAAAGAAATTTGGCACTGAAATAGAAATTTGACCAAAAATCTTTCCTTCATTTGAGGAATGTTTCCATTGAAAGTTGTCCCAGATGGAGACTACTCTGTAATCAGTGCCTGAACTCCTGATGGCCAAAGGACAGCTTTAAAATACAATATATGGTATCCTTCCCTTTTTTCAATGGTGTTTACTTTCTGTCCAAGCAAATGTCTTGACACAACAAGTTGCTGCACCATTCTGTCTGTCCTAAAGTTGGTATACAAATGGTATTCAGATATCCTAGAGTAAAGGCATGGATTATCAAGGTATGGCAAAGAGTAGCAGAAATTATTCAGCCCTCTAAAATAGGCATAATTGCAAAGAAATGTTGCACAGAAGATTCAAAGTGATTCATTCTGCTTAGGTGCATAATGAAAAATTCCTTATGTCCAACTTTGCTGTAACAGGGAAGGAAGGAAGGAAGGAAGGAAGGAAGGAAGGAAGGAAGGAAGGAAGGAAGGAAGGAAGGAAGGAAGGAAGGAAGGAAGGAAGGAAGGAAGGAAGGAAGGAAGGAAGGAAGGAAGGAAGGAAGGAAGGAAGGAAGGAAGGAAGGAAGGAAGGAAGGAAGGAAGGATATACATGTGCATATGAAGACCCATTCTCAGTAAAGCCGTGAGGATATTCACCAGGTCTGCATGCCTGGCTTACTCAACTGGTGTGCCTGAAATCTGTGTTCACATGGCAGCAAGGACTCTGTAGCATGTGCGCCACATGAGAAAATAGAACGGCAGTGCAGTGCAATATTTTGCATGGAAATGGATAGGCTGCCCCAGTGACTCCATCAGAGAGCTCAGCCATTTTATTGCAAACAGAATTTGGTCTGTAGTGCTTGTGGATGAAGTAAGACAGCGACAGGGACAAGGTGAGCTTAGAAAGATCAGTGAGAGTGTAGGTGGTGATCAATTGTAATGTTTTAATAATGAATCAAGTCCAGTCTTCTGCTTGGGACCACACTAATTCTATCTTATCCATAAGAATAATCAAATTTTATACAATAGGCTATAGATCCCACTTAAAGCCCATGTAGAGATGGTGATTTAATTTTGGCTTACAGAAAAGGACACATCCTTCTCAGTCAACAGTAGTACTTCCAGCAGAGGTCCTTTGCATTACAGGATTACTCACATACAAATTCATTTCTTTTGCATAATGGAAGATGATCATAGAACAAGGTGTTATGTCTTCAGGCAGCTGCTCTGTAATCTGTATTTACAGTGCTAATCTTCCATATTTATTTGGCTGCTCACCTGCTGAACTTGCCTCCTGCCACTTATGTTCAGGAGTAAGTACTTTCAGAAAGCTGACATGCCCTCTATTTATCTGTTGATAAACAATGTTTAACTACTTTGTAAGTCAAACCTTACCTCTTCACACCTCTTGATTTTTTTTTAAAAGACATTCTTTTCAACTACCTGTATCAAGAATAAAAAATTATGAATATGAATTGTTTTTTACACTTTACCTCTCTGATTTTTGTCTTCTTCTCTTTACTTTCACAGCTTGCTTGCTTGTTGCCAAAATACATTCAGAGAGAAAAAAATAATTTTATTCACTCAAAAATATGATTGTTTCAGATTTCTACTACTGCTCCTTTGATCCACTTTCTCAGCATCATATAACTTAAATAAAGACACATGATTTTCAAGCTGCCTTGCATACACTTTTTCTAGTAAAGTTAGCTTTATTCCAAGAATCTGGAATAAAATATAAACCTTCAAAGAATCCAGGGCTTTTGTTTTAACCTTAGCAGTAATATCCATGCAGTAGAGTATTTAGTATTTAGCAAGATGTCCAGTCATCCTGATTTTCAGTAGATATATGGGACACTAAGCAAAGTTGCTGGGAAAAAGGATTATGTTAGGATACTTGTGCTACCCAATAAATAAATGTTAGAATGACCTACATACACTCAATATATGTTTTTATTTTATTTTTATGCCTTGCTTTCCCACTATGTATTACTCCAAGGTGGTGCATTCACCAACATCTTCAAAATATAAATATAGTTCAGTATAGCATTATTATTGTTTTTAACTGTAAAAAAACAGTGTCAGCTATACAACACCAGCCAGTAGCCTATTAGAGCAACTTTTCTGGTTCATATAATTTGTGCTTCCACAGGGCCAGTAGCTGTTTCTAGACAGAATATAGATAGATAGAATCACTAGGATATATAAAAAAATTGGAACAAAAATTAGACTTCCATATGTTTCAGAATTTTAAGACATCAATTAAGTTTAATTTCTGAAGCTTTTCTTGATCTAGTCATGGGATTAATGCATACACACTTTCCCTTCATTTATCAGTTCAGTTGTTCTCAGGAGAATGTTAATATGGATCTGTCTCTTAAAAATTATTAAAGAATGTTTATGCTGCTACATATAAAAATGCATGCCTAAAGAAAGATAGTTTTTCCATCATCATTACCAAAACACTTTTGCTTGTTCTTTTAAAAATACTGAGGCAATTACAAAACAAAAAACTGAAAACAGCTTCTAAAGAGATGGACTACACCTAAGGGAAATGCTTCCAATATGTATCTAAAAGCCATACAGGTAGGTAAGATCAAATATTTAAGTGGTAATTAATTTTAGGTTTTAGCTGTTGAAACTATAATTGCATATTAATAACTCCAAGTGTCTTTACAGCTGATGAAAGAAATAATTCCTACAATAAAGGGAGCTTCTTTCCAGGATCTCTTTTTTCTTTTTTTCCTTTTTTTTTTTCCCTTTTATTTCTTGTTTGGTTGAAAGTCCAGTGTAACATGAGTCACACTACCTTTCTTCGAATTTGGCCATCAGTTTACAAATCCTGAAATTGGTGAGGTTTTCATTTCAGTATTCTATTTGCTTGTTTTTTGTTTTTAAATAAACCTATTTTCAGCAACAAATAAATGCTTGGTGCAAGCTTTGGAATACAAAACAAATGCCTGTGTAGGAAAGGAAACTAGGTTTCTAGTTTCAATTCATTTATTTTCTAGAAATGAGACTGGACTGTATGAGTGAGTGAGTGAGTGAGTGAGCGAGCTAGTTGGTTGGATGCTGTTTTTAAACAAAGGTTACATTGTAATTGATTAATTCATTTATGGAATTTTTAAAATATACTTAAAACTAAAGTTTATTCTTCAGTTGTTGACAGCAAAAAAGTTTGGACTAATAAGCATTAGTGCTTGCTTAGTAGGAAATCTGAGTTTTCCATTGTAAAAGATCTTCACCATTTTGCCGAAATTTCTCTGATTTACTCTAGTAATTTGTTTCTCCACTGAATTTATTAAATAAAGAACGTGGTAAAAGTGATTTTTTTTTCCTGTTCCTATTGTTGCTAGAAGAGGCTTGATAATGGCTTATTTATGTTAAAAATGTCTTCCAAACATCTGACTTTGCAATAGTGAGAAAACAAAAGTCTTGGACTTTTCAACAAAGGTCGAATCCTCCAAACTGCCCATATTAGAACTACTTCATCACACACATAGGCAGTGCAGTGTTTTTTGCTCCCTCTTTGACAGTTAAGCAAAATGGGGAATTTTTTATGATCATGTAGGTGTTAAATTTTATGGTGTCATTGGGGCAGTAAAGCCGAGCAGTTTTTGTTGGAGATCCAGAATCTGCTCTACTTGTTGTTTGGTGAGTCTAGCTTGGGCTTGTCCTAGAGGTCTTGAGCTGATCTCCCAGTTTAATCAAAACCAAACCTATTTGCCCGCTTCTAAGCATGCACCAAAGCAGAGGAAAACTTGAAAGATCAAGTTTGAATGTGTAATTCCTTGTCTTAGATTTTAGAGCTAAGATAGATGTTTCCTCTGGCAAAACATACTTTTCAGTCATGTTTGTTTGTCTTTACGAGTTGTTAGTTTGGTGTCTGGAAAGCTTCCAAACAAATCGTGAATTTTTTGAAAAGGATCTGAATAGAATTAGAAACAATAGGAAAATCCTTTAAGAGGAAATCCAAGAAATATGCAAAGTCTTACACAAACAAGAGCTCCATTTGAATTCAGTGGTCCACCTAGTTCATCTCTGACAAAGACCAGGACTTGGAAAAGACAACTGAAGGAATAAGAAATGCAATGACTGAGCTCTTTTCTCACCTTCTCACTAAAGAAAAACCTCTTTTTTTCTTATTTTTGCCTGTATGATTTTTGCTGCTTTGAATATTTATTTAAAGTGAATTTGCTTTCTAAAATGAGATATCTTGGTTTTCATGTTAACTTGCAGCTGTAAAAGCCTTACGTATTTTTCTTAAGGGCACTATATTACTGATAAAAAGAAAATTAAATTTGTGCTTGATTTTTTAAAATATATCTCATCCTTGTATAAGAGACTGGCAAATAAGGATGTAATTCTTTGGCTCCTTTGCCTTCTATTTTATAGCTGAATTATTTTTCCATTTGTCTCTTTTATCAGCAAAATTTGGATTTCATGGACTTATGCAAACATGCTTATATGCTCTTTGTTCAGCTGTAACCTCTGACAAGAGGCATTTCAGTGAAATGTGAAGTTGAGGTGCTGCATTCCTGATATCAGGAAGAACAGCAGAATTGTAAGAAACACTTAATGGTAGATTTTCCAAAGTGGAACTTTAGAATGGGAAATTTATTTTAAACTAAAGGACTATTTAATGGAACCAGAGTAACTCAGATCTAAAGGAACACAACTTAGGACTAAAATAAATAGTTCTGTATTTTTAAAAATATGCATAACATGCTTTTTTTGATAGTATTTTACAAAAATGTAGGAGTACTGGATTTAAGGCTGAAAATGCCAGGTAGCTTTCTTACATAAATATTTTCAGGTATGAAAATATTTTTAAATTCAAATGAACTATATATTTTAAAACCTAAGAAGTTATTAGCCTGTTGATAATTTTCTTTAATGATAAAGTACATTTACATGTGCAAATAAATGAATGAATGATAAAGGAAGGAAATGTGTAGTTCCATTGTGTTAGTGATCCACAGTGGTAATAAGAATACCACACCTGATTTAATTAGGCTAAATGTTGCTATCTTAATTTATCTGTCTATTTAAATTTAAAAACTCTTAAATGGGAATCATAATTTAATCCAAAATTAGACTAATTAATAATTTCAGTTGTTTTTTCTATGAAAGATGTTTTTCATGGGAAAAGCACAAAATCTTTTGAGGTAAAGAAACCATTTAAAACATTGCCTTAGGAACATTTTCTTCCAATGAAAGCATTTACAATAATATGAAAATATATTATTATGTTATCATACATGCAAAGGCAAAAAGACAGAAACAGAAATTGTATTGAATTTAATCTCAGGGAATCTTCCCACTTCATTATATTTCACATTTCTTGGTACTCACCAGGTTATACCACGCAGGTGCTGAGGAAAGGATTTGTCCACTGCAGACTTTTTCTCAAGGCTATGAGAGAGAGAGAGAGAGAGAGAGAGATGTCTCTGCTTCCAAAAGAGGGATATCTTGAATTCCAGTATCGTTTTCCAGAAAAAACACTTCACTGCTCCACTTGAGTTGAGGAACTAACTGGGTTACTACAGAGTTGAACCAGAATTTTATTTTGTTAGAAATTTCTCAGGATAGGTAGTTGGAGGACACAAAGAGGAGAGGACTAAGGTGAAAATTTATCCTTTGTCAGCCTTTCTTCATGTTTTTCAGATATGTAAAATTTCAGACAGTTTTGAAATTTGGTATAAGAGGAAATAAAATTCTGTGTCTGAAGAGCACACTTTAAAAAAACTCTACTTAAGATCCCAAATGCTCCTCTGGTAATTCTTTTGTAAAGTAACATTAAAAGATTATTCAAATTTTAAAAAAATTAAAAATTAGTTCATTTTAGAAAGAAGAGTTGTACTATCAGAAATAAAAAAAGAAACAACTGAATAGAAAGAGTTATTTAGAACTACTCACCTAACATTTCCTAAGCATCCATGAAATCCGTACCTGAAAAGAGCTAAAGATTTTTAATGGGAACTAAATAATTGCCAGTTATTTCTTTGATGTCAGATAGAAAAGTATGAGAAAATGGGTCTTTTATCCTTCACTTATGAAATTTAAACTTATCTGTTGAAAACTCCAGCAGCTTGTTGTGAAGCACATTTCTGCCTTTTCCAGTCAAATTTTGTGTTTTGTAGGGGCTTTTGTTTTACTGTTCAGTTATTTTCAAGTTTTATTACAATGATAAAAAATGGAAATTATATGCATTCTGGAGATGAAATGAAAGGTCGTACTTGCTATTTTGCAGGTGAACTTCTAATTTTTTGGGAGCTAGTTGCATTTCCTCACCTTGTGTAACCAGTAACTGTGATATGTCAGCAAACCTAGAATCTTAGACAAATAATTATAAAATGTCATATCAAACACCTGGACAAAAAAAATGCTATAATCAGAAATATGTGAACTACTCCCAAACATCCAGACTTTCTAAGGATTTTATGAACTCTTGGAGCCCTATTCTGCTGACTATGAGGCATAAAGAGGATGTCTTCCATCATTTTCAATAGGATTGTATTGCCTAACTGTAAAGGTTTTGGAGCCTCTTATTTTTGTGGGAGAAATGAAGATACAATTTCACTGTCTGAGGAAGTTACTCATAGCATTACAGACTCTTTTGATTTATCAAAAAGGTTGCCTTTTTTCTTTATTCTAGCTATTTTCTGTACTTAATATACATACAACCATAAGGAGAGAGTATCAGAGGGTGTAATGACAGACTTTCCCTTTCAATAGTATTTATTTTTAAAAACATAGCTTTGCATTACTTAGTATATCAGAACCATTTTCTGCCTTATTAAAATTGGTTGATGAAGGGATTATGATTTTCTTGCTCAAGTTTTCCCTTGAACTGAAAATAAATTATTAAAGAGCTTTCTTCCTAAACCAGAAAAGAAGATAAATTTGTGTATCAACAGAGAGCATTTCAGTCACGATGAAATAAGAAAAAAAAAATTTCAAAACAAACTGTTTCCTTTTCAGAAAGTGTCAAAACATTCCAAAGACAATTTTCAAAATTGACTCACTCCTTCTGCAGCAGCGATTTCACTATTGAAACATAAATTGCAAGTAATTTTGTATCTCCTACAGCTGCTTTTACAAGTTTATCTATCTGCTTAAAATACCATATCAAAACACAGTCCTCATGTGTCTAGTAAAAGCTTTTATTTATCTAAACTGGATTTTAACTACTTTCACCTGAGCCATATTTCATGAATCTGTGAGTTGTCCCCCCTCAAAAAAAAAAAGAACTCCCACAAACTAAAAATAAGGTAAGCATGCAACTTAAATATTTTAGCTCTTTTCTTGCAATGTAGGAGTACTCCAATTTTTCTCAAGTATGAAGGGGATGTGATACAATACGGTTGCTGAGACTAGCTGGCTTTCATGGACAATGGTCTTTTAAATGCAAATTATTTTACCAGAGACTTTTACATTGAAGTTGGATTTGTATATATATATATATATATATATATATATATAATTTTCAGTCCATGTAAAGCACACGTCTCAGTAAATTAAGAAAAGTTTAGCTGAACATCCAATGCACATTATGCACCTCATCATATAAAATTATCTAAGGACTCTTCTACTCTAACAGTTCAGTAGTCCAACACTAGAGGGATTGCTATTGCAGTGATAAAATTGCAACGAAATTAAGCAGTTTCAGTGTCTAATAGTATTCATGATTTATAATAATGAAACATGAAAGCCTTTAATATGCTAAGTTTAACCTGAAAAAATCTCCTATTTTCTTATAGAGGAGAGAAAACATTGGGGGTTAAAATAAAATGAAAATGACAATACAGCCAGTGGGAAACAAAAAATAGCAAGGGCAAGGAATATAGTAAAATAGATTGACAAGTACCTGTAAAACTGCTGCCTACACAGTACTTCACAAATTAAAAGTCACGGTCTATAGACAAAGAATTTGCAAGGGCTGAGTTATCAAAATGGCCCCTTAAGGGCTTGGACTTAGTCCAAGGCTTTAAGGGGCCATTCTTTCACTTTGTGGAACAAAAAAAAAAAAAAAAAAAGCAAAGAAAAAATGGTTTGCAAGGAATCACAAGTCGGTGTCATCAGAATATACAAAAGTCAAAAGTTCAGAGAGGTAGAACCTACTCAAGCAGTGTAGGGATAGCATTGCAGAAAGAAATGCTAGCATTTAAAGCAAAAACTCAGAGGCAAAATAGCTCAGACAACTGAGGTGACACACCCTATATGCATCGTGTATGAGATCATATTATATATACAAATCCAACAATACATGGCAATACCGCCAGAGAGACTATTGAAAGGCAAATATCCTAGTGTTCCTCCAGAGTTCAACTGCAAAGTTCTAAATAGAGATTTATGATTGAGGATATATGATTTTGATTGTTAAGATATGGATTTTGGTGGGTTAATCCTGGCTGGACACCACGTGCCCACTAAACCGCTCCTCGGCAGAATGGGAAGGGAAGAAAATAAGACAGAAAAACCTCATGGGTCAACAGAAAGGCAGTTTGGAAAAGCAAATGCCTCATGCAGAAGCAAATGAAACCAAGAGATCAATTCTCTACTTCCCATCAGCAGGCCATGTCCAGCCACTTCTCTGGAATTAGGGCTTCATCACAAGCAATGGTTGTATTGGATGACAAACAGTAAAATAACAAATGTCCCCCACTTCCTTCTCTTAGCTTTTATTGCTAAGCAAACATTGTATATAATAAACTTTGGTCAGTTTGGGACAGCTGTTCTGGCTATGTACCCTCCTAAGACATTGCCTACCCCTCTGCCTACTGGTGGTGGTGGGGAATATTGGAAAGACACCACTCTTCAGCCAAAGCACTGGCTATAAATATCAAAGCACACCACTATGAGAGCTGCTATGGGGAAAATTAACTCCATCTCAGCCAGATACCATACAGGGTTCATAAGTGTACCAGTAAAATTGATCATGACTGGAATGAATCTCAGTGTCTGAGGTCAGGTTACACAGAATGGCCCGTGACCCCAGTGTTAAACTATCTTATTACCTGAAGTTCAGTAATTGGATACAAATCCCCATTGTACATTACTCGCAAGCTATGTTTAGGAACTGTTTGAAAGGATGTTTGTTAGCCAAAGCCAAAACTATCTCATAGACTACTCTTACATTTCACAAATACGGGAGATCAGAGGGCAGTGTCCACCTATGAGGCTTAAATGTATTAATTTAAACACATACATAAAATTGCAGAAAGTGAAAATGCATTACAAAGGCAGATCACTAAAATATGCTACCTCTACAGCCTCTACTGCTTACACAGGTACTGTTGAGCTCCATGTCCAGAGCACACTAGTCCAAGAACCAGTTTTACACTTGCTTTCTATGTCACATTTTTTCTATATTTGTCAGAAAGTGACTTCTCTGCAATGTAGTAAAAAATAGGTATTTATTTTACTTTTTTTAGGCAGCCAGACAAGGCCTTTCCAGAGTCTCATGGGTTTTTTAAGTCACTTTACTGAAAGAGTGCTGATGAGCTCCTCACAGTGGCTCTCAATATCTTAAGCAGACACCTCTTTCACCTTCAGCTTCTTCAACTATGGTTGGACAGTCAGCCCCAGATGATTTGTTTTTAGCCCCTCACAAGGTGGATGGGTTCTGGAAAATATCCAGTAGGATTTTAAATTACATTATTTCAAAATATTTTAGATGTCATAAAACAGACAAAACCAGAGTCAAGATGAAAACCATTTTTTGTTTACTTGTAAGTGTTTGGAAAGGGAGGTGTTTATCTCTTAACTCTTTAGCTCTTCTATGGGTCCCTCAAGAATTCAGCCATTACAAACATTAGTTAAAAATAAAGATTGGCTATTATTTCACAGTACATACTCTCTCAACTCATCTTGAAATTCTCCCACTACTCCTACTGCATGATGTACCAAAATTCCTTTCACAGTTTTAAGGCTCCATCATCTGTTTCCTTTTCTTTATCCTTGTCAAGTCAATGTTCTTTAGATTGAATTTTCTTTAGATTGAATTTCCAAACCTCTGCAGAGTCATCAGTTCTTTATTATCGTCTTTTGCAGTACTATCGAACATAAGCCTTGAATCCATGTCTTATTAGGAACTATAAAGATTCAAAAAATCACCCAACAGTGTAGCTATACTGTTATGCCAGAGGGTGTATAGCTCACAGAAAACTTTTTGTTGATATCATAAACCAACAAAGCTGTTGTTGAGCTATCATAAACCTTATTTATGTTGTCTTTCCTCTCATGTTCAGTAAGGGTGGAGTTAAATTCTAATGATGACTCAAACAGCAGTTACCATGACCAGAGGCTGTTCTTATTGCAAAGGCAGAGGGATGAGAATTTATTCAGTTGTATCTATTTACCAACATTTGTGCAAGGGGAAAAAAAGGATTGAAATAGGAAACTGTAAAACCAACAGAAATTGAGAGATGTGAAACATTCACAATGGGATAAGTCAAGAGAAAAAAAACTTTCTGTGCAGGGTGCTGGTAGTCCCAGATTTCTAGAGCACCTCTCTCATGGAATTTGGTGGTACTGCTTTGAGAAAGAGAGACATAAGAAGACTAGGTTTAATTAGAAAAGTATCCCTGCCTGTTCAATTTTTCCACTGCAGAAAAAATGCCAACTTGCAAAGATCTGAACTTGCCTGTTTTGTCAAAGGGAGCAGCAATACCTCATAAAAGAAACTCACTCAGCACATTTAAACAGTATCTTATTCAAGTAATGTAAGTGCCTACTCTACCTTAAAATATTACATTGTGTTTTAGTTGAGCCATTATCAATGATAAGCAGATTTTTAATCAAGGAAATAAGGCATAGTTAATTATGTGCATGGGTTGTGCTTTAAATTAGATTTTATTAGCAGTGCTCATCACCTTCCAGCCCACAAACCAGGTGTGGCATCACAGTTCTTTCTTTAACTACTGCTTGCAGAGACTACAGCCAGAACCAGACTTAATCCAATTAGCAAACAGTGTCCTCATGTGAAAAGTGAGAAACTGCTGACAGTTGCCGTGACTGCCATTAGTGCTCTTCAGTTAAGAGATTCTCTAATTACAGAGCTTGACATCCTCCAAGGTACAATGATAGCCTGAAGATACACTGGAAAAAAAAAAGTACATTATATGTGTAAATAAGGTCTACTAAAAAAATAAACCACCAGTGTCTATGACAGAAAAGATAGTGTTGAAAAATGTATGTAGAATGATAAAATGTCTGATTTAAAGGAAGAAAATTAATAGCATTATTTGATAGAGATAAATTTCTATGAAACAAGTAAATTTATTTTCCTGAAACTACAAGTGCATTTCTTTGCTGGATGGCAATATTTGTTCTCAGCATGGCACATCCACGGTACAAATTTTACAAGGGGTTTTTTGTTTGTTTGTTTGTTTTTTTTTTGGCCTCACAGCTCTTTTAAGCTTATGAAATTCTGTGAAAAAATATTGACTACTTTGATCTTTATGAGAAGTCCTCAATGCTTAAGCTGCACCTGCATGTGGCCTTTATAAATGTTCATCCATACTGGTTGTGTGGCCCTATCATCTGTATTTCAGATATACAGCCTATCATCTGTATTTCATGCTCAGTTAGCATTGTTTGCAACTTTTGTCCAAGATATATAATTTTTTCCAGATTGATTATATCTTGCATTTCATCTTCAGCTGTGACATTTTCTATGATGAAGAAATCCAAATTTAAGAAGTATTTCACTGTTTTTATTTATTTTATTCTTTCTTCACTAAAAAATTTTACGAGAGTCCTTCTGTAAACTATTTGTCCAAAAAAGAAAATTTTGAGGAATACATAGGACAACCTGAAGAGTAGGAGAAGTTCCAAGAAGAACACATTTTTCAGGAAATATAATGGCCTGGTGCTGGGGAAAAAAAGAGCAGCCTCTCAGCTAAAAATCAGGTAACATGAGAAATGCTGAAGTTTGTTAAGATGACTGTATTTTTTCCTAAATAGAATAAAATTTAAAAAAACCCTGAGACACATTAGCTCAATGTCTCTCTATCCCCTTACGAAATTTTCTCTGACTGATACAGCTGTACTAACTATTGCAGTGAGAGAGATTAAATATTATATGAGAAGTATAAAACATACTGCAGATCATGAAAAGAAGCAACACAAATGCTTATATTATCATAAAATTAAGTACAAATACCTCTGGCTAGATAGGAAACAAATGTTAATAAGTCTAAAGCATATATACATATGCCCTTCTTGGAACTCATTAGCATGGTTTAGATGTTTCATGGGCGTATTCTCAAGTGATCCAGAGAATCACATAGAATTATTACCTAATCAAAATGCAAGATTCATTGATGTGTGATGTAATTAAGGAATGATGTTTGAATGTGTTCATTAAAATGGAATCGAAAACAGATGAGACCTAGGGTCAAGGTCCTTCGACAGCTAACTTTACCCTAAAGTCCAATATGATACAGCTGCAATTATTAGTTTAGCAATTTAATGAAAACTCATGAAGTCTGAAAAGGTTAATCAGTTCTTCTTATTGAACTAAATTCGCATGAAAAGAGTGTCAGGTTTGAACAATGCTATGAGATACAAGCAGTACCCTGGCCAGGGTTTCTTCTAAAACTCCATGAAAATATTAACACAGTGCAGTTCAGTTAGGATATCAGTTTGAAAAAAAAAAGCAAAAGTAATCACATGGAGATAATACAATTTCCTTCCTCAGGAATGTTGCAATCATCAGTACAAAGATCTCATGTTTTCTGTCATAATTTACACAGGTTTGATGGAATCTCAACCAGGGTTGCTTGAAGTTACCTTACAGTAGTGAAATTTTAGGCTTCACCTTTCTGAGTAATTTTCTGACACGTTTATATTGTTGCCCAGAATTGCTGGTTATTAGGTACTATAATATAAATCCTCAGTAGCCCTCTATCTCAGGAAAACCCTCATTTTTGTGGAGATATGGTGTAGGGATTTGTTCCATTTAGCTACCTTCTACCTTCTACAAAGACTTTGTGTAATGAAATGTCACCCTATGCAAGCAAGATCACTGTCATTGTCAATATTAAGAGCAGTTGCCATTAGACTAATTGTCATTGGAAGTATAAAATTGCAAGCTGGTCTGTTTGGATAGCATTACTTCTTTTGTTGAAATAACTCTTTCCACAAAAATAACCTAGCATACTTCTGTATAGATGGATGAAGACAATGCTGCATTTCTCTGTTCAATATGAATCAGAGGCTCTGAACATGCAAAGACTACGAAAATTGGAAGAATCATTAACTCAGTTAATCAAACAGACTGATAAAGCAGTAGTTAAAAATCTATGAGAAAAATGGTAATATGAGATCTGGTGAATCTTCATTTCCCCTACAAAAACCTCCATTTGCCCTTTGTTTGAGCCCACATGACCCTAAATGACTACTAGAGTATGTTAACTCAGAATCAGCCATCTTATGTGGATTCCAGACTGAAAATTAGACACATTCAACAGAAAAAAACCAAACACAAATAATCTGCACTTCATAGACGTACCACAGACTCTTCAAAATACTAGAAAAAAAATTGCTGATGTTACTTTCACTATAAGCTTAACACATTTTCATAAATGTGTATTGGCAGTGTCTGTCTGTGGGCAGCTGAGGTTTACTTGTAAAATAACGTGGTCATTGAAGGTCATTTCTGAAGTGCTGAAGAGGGAGGCAAGTTGAAATATTACATTGTGGATAAATGTTGTATTGGGCTAAGCACAGCTAAATTGAGACTGCCGAGCTCAAACTGCATAATCAATCTTTCAAGGCAAGCAAAGGAACAGGGGAAGGAAGAGGAAGAGGAACTCCTTACGAGCAGTTTTCTCTACTTTGCTTCATTCCTGGCCTGTGGGCACTGTAGGCCAAATTTGAGTACATTAACATTTACATGGAAATGTCCTCTAGGAAAGCAATCCTTCAGAAGCCTACAACAAAGACGTAGAGATCCCCATTTCTTTTCTTAACTACTCCAGGGCCGCTGCAAACCAGGTTTCCAGATTTTATGAATGCTGTTTTCGATATTGTTCTAAGCAAATAGTATTGAAATTATTAAGAAAGATTTGCTCCTCAGGGTTAAGTACAACTGGCTACATTCACTACAGCTTGCAGGGAGCCTAAGGTTATAGGAGGAATTGGGTTGGTAATCTCAGGATGTGAAGGCACTATTTGTGCCATTTCAACTCTCTGTGCAGTAAATGAGGACCAGTCTACTGTCCATTCTGTGACCCTCCAAGACTCCTTGGTCCAGGGTGAAGACTGAAAAGAAAATAAGTCATATTCACTACACACTTTTTCATATGCTTCCTCTTACATGTGCCTACTTCAAATCACTATACATGAGAGTAATGGGAACTCACTATCCATGAGAGTAATGGGAACTGAGGTTTATATTCTCTTTT
The DNA here is from genome assembly GCF_037042795.1 of Molothrus aeneus. NCBI lineage: Eukaryota > Metazoa > Chordata > Aves > Passeriformes > Icteridae > Molothrus > Molothrus aeneus. The sequence continues at coordinate 38,342,601 of NC_089650.1, forward strand.
ATGGCCACATAGAGTCTGCATTTCTTGAGCATGTAGACATTTAAAACTTCAGAAGGGAAATTAATTAGAATTGATATATATGGTAACTCCACTAAGTATATTTGGAGCTCTTAGGTAAAAATCCTAAAGTCCAAATTATGAAGTAACATTTCTTTTTGCAGACTCAGAATCACAGAATCATATAATAATAATAGAAATAACAATAATAATAATAATAATAATAATAATAATAATAATAATAATAATAATAATAATAATAATAATAATAAGTTACATGTTTTTGCTGTTGCTGTATGTTTATATATTTTTTTAAATATACATTTTAACAAAGGGGTGAGATCAAGTTCTTAATTATCAGCCATCAGGGCCAGGAGTTGGACTTGATGATCCTTGTGGATCCTATCCATCTCAGGATATTCTATGATTATCAACTCTGTTCCACTCCTTTTTGGTCTTAGTGCTGTTCCCCATCTTGCTCATTAACTAAATTATTTAGGATCTTTCTTGTTTTCCTAATATATATATTTATCAGAATTATGTTTTCCATTGTCACTTGAGACCAAAAGACTGCATTACAGAACAGATATTTCACCATAGTCACAAATAGCAGCAAATTAACATCATTCTACACTCTAGGCGCTTACTGAGAAAAAAATATTCTGTATCAAAATAAGTGGAAAAATACGACCCTGTGAATAAATTATTTATTTTATTCCCTTTTTTATTGGAAAACATTCCCTTTTTTATTGGAAAACATTTAGTAATGCAATTTGTTTTCAAATCTAATCCATTAATTTATAACTATTTTATTGAGAAAAGTAATGGTTATAAAGATAAACACAAAGGCTAGGACTTCTGGAAATTATTATTTCTTATTGTTACTCTTCAGTGATTTCTCTTAGACCAACCATATCATTATGCATAAAATGCTTTAACCTTGTGAAGACCTAGGTGGACATATTATTTCTATTTGAAATTGAAAGATTAAGGCTCAGAGTGAATGCACCCACACTTTTCAGGAGGTTTATCTGGTAAGTGTGGGTACTTGCATAGAGCATTGGTCTTTGAGAAGCACTGTACGATCAAAAAGAATACTCTCAACTCATTTAAAGTTGAAGCATGGGGGATTTTTAACCCTACTATGAATCAGGCTCCTTTCTCATATGAGCCAATAATGAACATATTGTTACTGCCTGATGGGTTTTAAATCTTACAGAACACAGGTGATGGAAAAGAAAGATCAGTTTATTACCAAAGCCTTTTTTAATCCTATTTTATTGAAAACCTACATCATCCAGTCACTGAGAAAACAAAACAGCCAGAAGTGATCAGCCATTAAGCTCTGGGTGGACCAGACCCTCAGTTTTTTGACCTTCTGCATAGTTTTGTCTGTTTTTCAACTGTAGTCACTAAAAGAACAAGAGAAGTAGTTCTGGTCTTTAAGAGGTACTTTTTATATGAGGAATCTTAATCACCTTGACCTACTTGTTATGTTAGTATGGAAGATAAACCACAAATAAATGTCACTTCCTCTCATGTCAGAGATTTTAGTGGCAAGCTTTTATTAAAAAAAATCTACCACCAGAACTGCCCAAACATAACCCCCCCCACACCCCGCACAACTCTGGGCTATTTACAGACAAGCTAAGTCCTCAGCAAAACTGAAACTGGTGTGGGCTTAAATGTTATTTTTTTAGTAAAGTGTTATACTCCCTGTTCTAGCTGACTGCATCACATAGGAGCTAGGATTATGTTCTAGAAAATTTCAGGAGAGAAAAAAACAGATCACTTAGTCTTATGAGCATATTTGTGGAAATTTTTATGCATTCAACTTTAATAGTATTTAGTAGATATTTAAGATTTAGAGCCCTACTTAGAGCCGTTTTACAGATCTGAAGCACTAATAACTGTAAAGTTGCTTGTCAGATTAAGTTTCAATGAAGTTTGATTAATATACATTAATTTTGCTGAGTTTGACTTTTGCCTGTCATTCCAGGGCTCTTAGGGAAATTCTCAGGCATGGAGTTAACATTTCTTTATATTTTAAATGAGTTATAAAGCAAAAGAAGTTTCTGTTGTTTTCATTACTCTAATCCAGCAAAATGTAATCAAAGCATGTAGAAAGTACATAGAATAATAGAATCACATGCCTTTGTTATCAAAAGCCACATCTGACTTGTATGTTTATTTGGAAGTACCTTGTGGTACAAATATGGTGGTTTATTCATGGATGTAAAATCAATGCAATTTATTTTCATCCCTTACCCTTCTGCAAGTTCATCAGAAGTCATGCAGGCCCTAAACGGGCAAAGACCATGCTATCAGAACAGCTAAACCCTTCAATTTTTTTATGCAGTTAACTGAAGAGAAATATTTTCTTCTATGTCAAAGGTAATCACCCCTTACTCTTTTACCCAGCCAAATCTTCAGTGTGCTAAACTTCTCATATTTAGTGTTATTAGCTCCCTCACATTTGGTGAAAACGTTCATACAATTGTGATATTCACAACTAAAGATTAAAAGATTGCACAAACTCTCAACAGCAAAAGGGTGGGCTACATAGCTATATTATAGAGGATGGCAACCATCTCTCACCACGTCTCCTTCCTGCCCTAAATGTGTCTATGTAGACCAGTGTTGCAAGTCGAAACTATTTTGCCCCTCTTGTGAGGTTTTCTTTTTTGATATTATTACTTCAGTTTTATCTGTATTATCTTTTAAACAAAGTATTTATATAGATTTTATATATCACTTCATCAACATATATTAGCCAGTAGAAAAGACGTACATATTTTGCCAAAATTATTTTTAAAAACCTCATCCAACTGAGTAAAGAAGGATTTAATGTTTATGACAGCAAAAGCACTTTGCTTTTCACCTATTATTTTAACAATTAAAATATTTGTGTGTATGCTCTTTCAACCTTTTTAGATACCTTCGAAAGAGACATTCAGTTGCAAATAAACCATCAATTCAAATTACATTCAGCAATAATAATTTTCCTACTAACAAGATACAAGTCAATAGTAAAGATTCGTCTACACTTAGATCTCATTGACATTTTTCAGTATTACTTTGGAGGTGGAAGTGGAGGTCATTTTTAAAGAAAGCTTAGTGCTGCTAATGAAACTAGCACCAAAAAAAAGACAAACTTCTTGAAGACCTGCTTGATGGCAACTGAAATTAGTGCTTCTATTTCAGACCTTTAGTGGAAATAGAATCATCTGCAAAACCTACAATTCATTTCCAGTCCCACATTGTCCTCCAATAATATAGAAATAATTACCTAAGTGCTTACCTTCCACTGAAATATTTTTCTCCTGTCTTTACAAAAATGTGCAACTATCTTTTTCAGCCAAAGATTCAGAACTGCTGTGAAACTGGTATAAAGCAGCGGAGTCAAGAAAACACCAGTTGGCATGATGCCTTTCCTACAAAGTAATAACTGATATTCCTTATCTCCTTTCCCCTCACCTTAATTCCTTTAATTTCCCTTGTTATTTTTTTTAAGATACTTTTTCAGCAAATAATCTTTCCCGACATAAAACAAAAAGGATTTCAAAATCTATCACAAGTTCGTGACTTTTTTTTATCCTACTCTGTTTTAAAAATTTGCAAGGTTTAACATATTTTTTATATTTTCCCAAAGACATACAATCTATCCCACAAAAACAAGATAGTGGAATAGCGAATCCTTGAAACTTAATGACTGCTTAATTTTTAAGGAATGTGACCAACTTCCACTAAGTACATTCAGCTTTCAGTTTCAAGTCAAAAGCATCCAAATCAGTATTGCAAAAAACTTCCAGTTAAGCCCATAATCAATATTTGCCAATGCTGAATGAACATCAGTTATTAATAATGGATGTGGTTTGGGTTGTTTTACTCATATCTGCTTTTAGAGTATTATAAAGGGTTGTTCCTGTCAAGTGTATCCATCACACAGGCATCACAGCTCTGAACATAAAAAAAAAAAGGAAGAGTAAAAATTACTGGCTAACCACACATATCTGGCTGGGATGTAACTTTTTGCCTTTTGTTAAATCTGAATGCATGCACCAAGGGAGAGAGGGAGTAAGATTTGCTTTAACACATGAAGAAATCACAAAAAGCAATACCAGCATCCTGAAAAAGGTGAAAAGCAGCATGGCTTCATTTGCCTCAGTGACCCTAGCTACATAGAAGAGGAGTACCTGCTTCTTGATTTTGAGGCTTCACATTGTTTGTTGTGCCATGATGTCAGGGACTTTAGGTCTGATGACTTAATAGAGATACATGGAAAACTTGTTACCTAGATCAGCCAGGAAGGGATGGAGGTTGCTGTGCAATATCCCAAAAGGAAGCTTTGGCATCAGTTTGTCTTCTGTGGTCCAGCTCTCACTACACCTACAAAACTTAGCAGATCTGTACAGTAAAACAGTAATAAGGATGGAATTAATCTCATTTAGCCATCAGTGTGTTAGGCATGTGATCTCAGTATGTAATTTAAACTCCTTTAACAGAAATAGGGAAGAGAAACACCTAAAAGTGACACAGCCCACTTTTGCTAGTCACCCACATTGTTATGGTATAAATTATCCCCACACAGTTTTACTTTGTCCCTTAACTGAGAAAAGAAATCATAAACAAGGAACTGTAAGAGCAAGCAAACTCCAAGGTTGCTAAATCTATTAGAATATGGTTTGATTGAAGAAGAATTGAAAATTTGATACATAAAAGGAAACTAAGTAATTTACTCTATTAATGTTGAAATTGCATTCAGAATATTCTGAAGATTAAAATCAGCCTTAGAGTTTTAGTTTTAAAGTGCAGACTGACCCAGACCAGCATTCAGTTTTTCCTCCCTGACAGTCTGCCCCAGCATCCATTATCTCCCTTTTCCTTTTGCCTCCAACTTAGTCCCAAATTTTACTTTTCATCACTGTTGAAATATGCTTATCCTCTGGTTTTTCTCTTGACTCCATTCAAATTGATCATCCCTTTATCTTACACTGGTTGTGCACTAACAACAAATGAATCAATGCAGGATAGAACAACTCAGCTGTACCCTTGCACAGTGGAAGCAAGCGTACAGTTTGCTTAACGTGGTAATGCTAGAAAATTTTCCATGATCATATTATTCAAAGTTGCAGCTTAATTACATGGTATGAGCTTTTATATAGGCACTTTGATTATTTAATTATTGAAATAACAGCTGGAGAACAGAATATTACTTTCTGAATTAGCTTCTTCTGCTTGATTCAATATATTAGTTTCTGTTCTTGATGGGCTTCTATAAACTGTTTCAACATGTTCCTCTCAACAGGGATACTGGTGCAATTCTAATTTCAAATGTGATCTGGATGCTATGTTACTTTTGGTATATAAAAACTGTATGTGTTTTTTCACAATAAACTTTTGACATATTGTATTTAATTTCATTCTTTTAATATCATTCTGTCTGGAGTGGCTTCTTATTTCTTCCATTTAAGAATACCTGCAGCACATCTATGTTCAGATTGTCCATGATCATAAACCAAAGTATTATTTATTTTTGTCTCAAGATTTTAAGTAGAAAAATCAGATTTTATTGCAGTCTTTCAGATATTAGTAGATCAATGCAGAAGAATGATATCAAATAGGTAATTAGCATAATGCATTCAAGATTTATTAGAAGACATCAGCACAAAAAATACAAACTTCAGATTAAATTAGGTCACATTAGAATAACAACTCCTCTTAGAAGGTGCTCTGTTCATTCATGTCTAAATTAGTTCTTAACAGAAACAGCTTTAATGATTATGAAAAAAATAGCTTTTTATCTCTAGCTTCTGTGGTTATGAAAAGATTTTGAAAATATGAAATAATCACAAAGCACTGCTGAGGACAAGAGTAAGAACACCAGCAACAAAACCAAGAGGGGGAAAAAATACTTAAAACAATTTCTTAGTCTCTGAGCAAAAGCTTGAGTGTCTATTCCTCCTCTCCTGCCTGGGTGACAACAATGGCATGATTGCATGGAGCAGTGAGTAGTCCCACAGGGATGTGCAGTCAGGTCAAGCTGTGCCTGAGACACCAACGCGACACTCATGGAGCACAATGGATACAGGAGCTTTGGCCATGAAGTCTCTGCACTTCAGCACAGGGCCTGCAGCTCAGCCAGGCTGTGTCTCCCCTTCTGTCTGCTGCACTCAGACTCCTGGCAAAGGCTTTATACTTTTTGTCTGGCCTGTTGGATGTTATGTCAATAGTTTGGTTTGTTGGGGCTTTTCCCTGCATTTTAAATTAAGATGATAAATGCAAACTATCCTACAAGATTCACCATTAGATATTTCTTAAAGACCAAAAAAACCTAAGTGCAGGTATTATGTATGCAAAAAAACTACAGAAGGAATAAAAAAAGAATAGTATTATTACCAGTCTTGTTGAGAAAATCCCAAAAATTTAAAGGGAGGATTTTAAATTAATTAAAATAAAAAAAAGCAAAACAGGGAATGAAGCTTTAGGTAGTAATGACCACAACAAATAACCACAGGAAAATGAAGCTAGAGACCATGATGGTGTTTTAATTACATTGCCTGTCATGCTTAAACAAGACATAATTACCTACCAATAGAAGAACTCCGTAAGAGGCAAACCTGTATACATTGGAATGGAATAAGAAAAAAAGAGATATATTTTTCTGTAAAAACTTCATTTTTCATATTTAATCACATCTGACTTTAAAAATGTGCTCGGACACATCAAATATTCAATGATTTAACCCTGCATGTTTGATAGGAGTTGAGCATTTAACTAACCTTTCTATTAGTTCACTTGATTGAGATATTATGACTGATGGTTTATTCCTTTACCTGATATTGAGATGACAATGCCAGAGTTAAAGTGCAAACTTATTCAGTCACTACAATGTAGATCGATCAAAAGAATTAATATATTTTATTTCTGAATTAGAACAATCTCTGTCACACTTCAGATCAATGAAACAAACCAAAAGTAGAAGAGGAAAGAGAGGTCCTACACAGCTTACATGATGTGCAATTATATTTTTTAACTCACTTGTTTTCAGGTAACTACCCTGAAAACATAGTTCTGTATATGACACTGAACTGTCAGGGCTCCACAGCCTGTCAAGTATTACAAGTCTCATCAAGTGACCCTGAGGTGAGCAGGGTTGGTCAGAGCATGGTGCTAATAACACCAAGGTCATAGGTTGGATCCCTATATGGGCCATTCTCTTTGGAGTTGGACCTGAAGATCCTTCTAGGTCCCTTCCAACTCAGATTGATCTATGAAGAATCAGAGTAATCTAAAGGAAAATTTATTGAAACATAAATGTTTGATTTGATGTTTGATTCTTAGATAGTAAGGTCGTTTCAAAGTGTCTGATTTGAATCCACACAAACAAAAGTAGTCAGATCTTGTCACAATAACCTGCTGGAAATGCAAAAAAAAAAAGCCAAAGAAATTCATTTTGCTTTGATAAATATATTACTCTGAGATTTTAGATCAATTTTAACTCTTTTTGGCCAGATTTTTGCAAAATTTCTCCATAATCTTGAACACCCCATGACTGCTCATGTAAAACCTGTTGTATAGGGTCTGGTAAGCACCCTTCCTCATTCACTTTGAGCTTGATTCAGTGGAAGACTGAATAAACTGATAAACTCCAGAAAAACAGCAGGGGGCTTTGGTTGAATTTAGGTATCTTCTTCAAAAACACTGCTGGGCTATCTAACTTGTCACATTGAGTATCTTCCTTGCTGAATTTGTAAAAAAATTTCTAACATTATGGGCATGCACTTTGAGACAGTTCTCATATGGAAACATATGCACTGATATATGTACCTGCTTCAGGCCTACTGCAATGTTTAAAAGTATGTACATGCCTGTTTCATAGACATGCAACATCAGAGTAACACAGTCTGATAGAACACTTTAAGACCATTTTTGGCATCCATTTCATTCAAAGAGGTCTCTAGAAAAGAAGTTGGAGTTCACTTGCTATTATGGTTCTACAGGAAGGCACTTAAACCCAATAACATTTTCACCCTGATGGAAAATAAGTTTTATTTCTCTTGTGGATGTACAGCTCTAATGGACTATAGCTCTGAGGTCAAAAGAATAACAAACATTTGTAAGACTCAGCTAATCAATTCAGGTAGTACAGGTCTGTTTTCTACACTATTTATAGACATTAAATTAGAATTTTGAAAAGACAAAGACACACAAAAGAACAAAACTGAATAAATCCAGTCAGAACCAACACCTAAATGAATACCAATTGATATGAGTATCTCACCCATTTGAGTTCTCTCAGATAATTGGGAAACACTGGGAAGTATGATCAGCCAATAGCTAGAAAATTGCTGTTGACCTTACCTTTTCTTCTTAATTAACATTTCTCTATTATGAGGTTTCTCTTGATAAGATAACATGAAGATGTTATGCCTATTTTTAATATAAGATATACCTAGTATTTGAGTTTTTTCAGAGTCTTCTTTCCCAATTTTTAATGGCATATTTTTTTAAAAAAATTTCTTTAATTCATGCAACATAATTAATGTTTTACCGTACAGTAATGAAATTTTCTCAAGAAAATCATGTTTTCTGTGGCTTGAGGCAATATTCAAATTTTTACTAATCTTTCATCATTCTTGGTTTAGTTTTTTAAATGTTTGTATTGGTCTTAAAGGTTTTTTTCTGTCTGTTAATCTTCTGTGTTTTACTTATTTTTCTGCTACACTGTGGGAATGTGTTATTCTTACATGGGTGTTTAGGCTCCTCAGCTTTCATTTATTTCTTGGATATTTTCATCTTGCTTTTGATATCATTCCCTTAATCTCTCTGTTTTCTAAGATGTAACCTCAACATTTTCGAAGAATTTTGACTCAGGCTTCCTGCTTCAGGGGCATAAACCATTTTTTTCTGAGGGCATACTGAAGCATCAATCTGTATTCATTACTGTGCCTCACTGATGTCACGGATTTGGAGTACAACTGACTGATTTTTTTTTATTGGATTTCTTAACATAGTTTTAAGTTCTAAATCCTACACTCTCAAATATATCCTTTCTGATATATACAATTTTCTTTGATCTTTTGAAATGCCCCTTGAAGTAATAATAAACCTTTTTTTTTGAGGTTGTCAATGAAAGAAGTTGGTTTAGGGAGCTGGTTCACTGAACTTTACTTTTTGTTTTGTAACAATTTAAAACTAGATTCTTTATTAATACAGCCTGAATCCAAAATGGACTTTTTTTCCTCAAATGCTTTAATATTAATGATTTTGATTACTTTATGAGTAAAAGCTAATAGACCTTCAATAGGAAGTGTATAGATTGCTAACCCCGTTGCACCTATGCTTTATGAAGTCATAAATTGAGCAGAAAAGGGTCCATATTGCTGTTGTACTCTTCTTCAGTATTGTTCAGAGACACAGTAGCAGAGAATAGCTTGTTTTCCTCTATCTGTCAGAATTGGTTTTCATGATGGCTTCTGTCCTGCTGCCTAGGAAGACATCCTATCTTCCTTTTGACCAGTGACATATAGAGCACATTTCTTGTCCAAAAGTCACAATGACATGCTTAGAATTGGATTTTACAGTCACCCTGTGTTCAAGTGTGATTACTATTTTTTCCTTATAGCAGTATTCTAGAGTGGGCTTTTTTTCTTCACCTTTCATCCTCAGCAATGATAGCAACAATAACTGCTAATAGTACACTATGACAGTCGTGGTGGTTGAAAAGATCTTATTCAAACTTGAATTTGACAAGTAAAATTCTACAGAAGATAAATAAAAAAACTAAACAACAAAATAAACCAACCACACTTGGACAACAACAGTAAAAAACCCCAGCAAATCCCCATATGTTATTCTTCACAATATGAGCACTTCTCTATGCAAGAATTCATGTCCTGACATCATTTTGCCAAAAGAGTTGAACAAGAAAACATAGTTAATTCCTTTTAGAGATGAATTCCCTCCTCTTTGTGGATTGAGTTATATACAATTTAGACAACATAATTCTATGCATGGTTTTTTTAAAGGAAAGAAAACAGCCCCAACAAAATTAGAATGAGTCAATAATTTGTTTAAACTAAAAAGAGGAAAGCATAATCAGTGCTTTAGGAGTATGAGTTGTTTCACTGCATAAGTTGTCCAGTTTGATGAAGTACCAGACCTAGGCCCCATTTGTCTGCACTGTGAAGTGAAACATTTTCGTTGTGTTTAAGAAACAAGTCTACCATAGATTTCCCTTCCCTGAGAAGATCAGTTTCCAATGAAAGCTGAGTAATCTGTATTTATTGGATGTGGTATTCACCTACTTAAACTTCTTTGGGATATAGAATAAACCATAATCAAGATAAAGCACCAGTTAATTTATCCAGGAGATAGCCATCTCTAAAGCACTTTCTTCACAATCTCTGCCTGCTACATTGACCTTTGTAGAGGATACAATTAATCCTCTAACATAACCGAGAGTAACAGCTAATATCCTGACAACAGTCTTGTGTTTAAAACTCTCTGCTTTCCCTGACATATATAAACATGTGTCTAAACTAACAATGGCTTCACAACGTTTTAGTCACTCTGGGGAGAGGGAAGTCTTTCTATTTGCAAAGTAAATTGCAGAACACATCAGCTTACAACAGGCGTGTTGAAATTTTCTCTCAGTTTTAAAGATAGCATCGGCTAAAAACGTACTCTCTTTTATGTACAAAGAATCTCTTTGAATCTGTATTTCATTAATCACTGCTGTCAAAAAACATTTGGTGACTGAATACTTGAGCTTCTGAGAGTTTAATTTAACTTGGCCTCATATTAAGAAGATGGAGGCTCCCTCTTTTCCAAAACTCAATCCTTCCTTAGAGTCTCCGTTTGGGAAATGAAAGTATTAGAAGTATGAAGTATCTTCCAAGTTTAGCTGCTTAGAAGCTAAGTATCTAGTTCGAAGCAGTCATCCAGCTCCCTCTGTAGCTGGGAGGAAGAGATAAGTGTAAGCTAAAGCAGTGGTATGAAAGCTGGAAAAATACGAAATCTAATTAATGGAGCTGTGCAAGTGACATAATGAAGAAGGCTGGGAGTGATTGACAATCTGACAGAAAATAGACTAAAAAGCAGGATGTGTTTAGCCCATCAAAAATCTGTAAAAGTGTTCTCAAACACCTCTACTCAAACACCACCTACTATTGCAAGTAGGAAGATGCACAGAACTAGTAATGTGTGCATATGATCTTTAAAGATATAGAGAATGAAATAAACATTTCTTTCCTACTAATTGCTACTGTTGCTAACATTTGCATGGTTATGTATAAAGTAATATTAAAAAACTAAAAGTGTGTTGACATTGATAATCAGTTGTACAATATATGCTACAATAGAGGAGGATCATTACAGTGAAATTCTGGGAGACAGAGGACCTGGTGTGTCCAGAGAGACCAAGTGCCCCAGGGAGCTGAGGCTGGTTCATGTGAGAAAACTGCTGGGACTGAGTGGAACAGAGACAAAGGAGAGAATGGCAAATTAAAAAAAAAAACCCACTTTAGAAAGCTGGTTCATTCAAAATATCTGGGAAAATTACTCTTTGAAAGTGGTGATCTCCCACTGATACAGACTGAGACTAATTAACCAGTTTCAATTAAAATCACTTTTGGTAGGTCTGAGTGCAGCCCGTTCCAGGTGTGCTGCAATGAACCTTGGATGTCAGCAGAATTTGCATTAATGTCTGCAAAGCTGTGACATTAACCATGCAGATGAAGAAACAGCTTTAAAACTGAAATCAACATTTAACTCTGGCACACACACCTCTAATGATCATAATTAGTGCTGCAGGACAGATAACTGGACCTTCAGTCACTAGCTACAGATGGGGGTAGATAGGAAGGAACAAACTGTGCTTTGAAGGGAACTAGAGACTTCTTTTATTATTTTAGTCTTTTACATTGCACTGCATGGAATTTACACTGAAGGTGAATTCATTATTCACACTTTCAATGATTACTGCATAAAATCAAAAGAGAAGGAAAGAAAAAGACTATTACAACTTACCTTCTCTGAATATTAGGCATTAATACATATATTTTTATCAGGTAGACAATAATTTGACTTTCACTTTATGATAGAATTTTTCCTGACTTGCATAGAATTTTTTAACCAGTGTATTCCCTAAATCACCTTTCAGTTCACTAACACCTCCACCATCCTAGAGCTGGTCCATCTGCTCTTCCTGATGTTACTTGTGTGTGAGATCAAGGGGAATAATTTGTTTCAAATAGGACAGCAGGGTAAATCATTTGTTGGGCTTATATTGAATGTGAAGGCCAAATCTTAAAATCTCTGAATAAATTTAAATAAAAGTAAGCAAGTTCTTATCATTATTTGGATAGTCAGTGCAATTTCAAGACTTGATTAAAAAGAAATCTCCCATTACTATCAGCATGTTTTATGCAATGTTTGCTTTTCACTTTTTTTATTTAACAAATACAGACTCTCTAGGTTCTCAGATGTCAATGAAAAAAGAGCAATATTGCTCAATAGCACAGCAAAACAATATAGTTTTGTATATAAAATAACAGCCAAATCAATGGTTATGTTTCCAGGATAATATATTTTAAAAGACATAATATAAGCCATAAAATAAATTTGGTTTGTGTCTCATCTTTTGATAAACCCCTAATTTTAAACAAAAGGCAAGGAATAAAGTTAACAGACGTTGTTACTGTTATATTTCCATAAGTTTTCTTAAAACCCATCCATCCTTGAATAAATTCCCTACTGTGTTACTCCTGTTGTAGAATGGTATATTCTTGTACAATAAGCAGAATTATTCAGTAGTGAAATACTGGTGAAAGAGGCGTTTTCAGTGGAATCTAATTTATGTACCTCTGGACAGTTCTCAAGTATATGACAAGTTCCAGTATATGCCAACAGTGTCATTCCCGACAGCTTTCTTTGTGGTGTGAATTCGACTTCTCCTTTGAAGCCTGCTAGTAGGGAACAGGGAAATTGAGCAAAACAAACTGAAAAATATTCCCTTAATAACTTGAAAAAAATTGTGTTTGTAAATGAACAAAATTATACTAGTGTGGAGTAGTGACTCATAGATTTGTCTTTAGAACAGAACTCTGCTAAGTGACATAGAGATGGGCTCTTTTCTGTCTTGGCTGTGCAGGGGAGTTTGGTTTGGACAGAGTTCCTATTCTTCCATAGTGTGTTCAGGCAAGAAGTGACTAATCTGCATGACTAGATCAGATTTAGATGCATACTTTTTGTAAATAGCTAGATGATATGCAGCATGCTCCAAAACACTCGCATTCATTTTGCTAACATGCATTTTTAATTTCCATCTATAAAGAGGAAATAATGTGAAATGAATCCTGTTACGTTAGATAGTTGAAGAACCTTTATAAACATGAAAGATCAGAGAGGCATGATGGCGGGCAGCAAATCCTCAATACCTCAGTCAGGAAAAGGAGCCACTGCCCCAGTCCCAGGGCAGTGGTAGGAGTGGTCAGGTCCCATGGGAGAGGGGTCATCCAGCAACAGGAGTAGGTGGGGACACTCTCTGTGTTACTCCAAAGAAAAGGAGCTTTGCCAAGGGCTGCAGAGCTTGCTGAGAAAAGCAGAGTATTTGAGGACCGAAGAATACGTGTTATGGGATATTTACATATGGAAAGGGAAAGGTAAAGATGTTAGGGCCAGGAGAAGTGCATTTATTGTGTTCACACCTGCCTCCCAAACTAGTTCTCAAAACTTCTCTACTAATGTGCACATTTCCCAGGAGAATATGTCCCAATCTCCTTGACTGCTTCATTCTTTAATGAGGACTATTCCTCAGCTCTGCAAAAAATAAATTGAGTTGACCCAAGCTGTCTTCCACCTCTCCAGATGGGGAATAATGTCTATCCTGTCATCATTCTGCCCTCTAGTTCATAGAACTGTTAAGGTTGGAAAAGACCTCAAAACCATCAAATCTGACCTAGTCCCACTGTGTTCACCACTAAACCGTGTCCACAAATGTCACATCTCCATGTTTTATGAACACTTCTAGGTGATGAGTCCATCACTTTCAGGGCCAGATTGTTCCAATGCTTGATAATCCTTTTCATAGAGAAAATTTTCATAATATCCTATTTGAACCTCTCCTGGTTGAAACTGATGTAATTTCCTCATTATGTCAGCTCTTTCCTGGAAGAAGAAACAACCCCACCTGACCCCAACCATCTTTCAGGCAGTTGTTGAGAGCAATAAGGTCCCCCCTGAGCCTCCTTTTCCAAGCTAAACAACCCCAGCTCCCTTAGCTGCTCCTCATAGTACTCGTGCTCCAGAACCTCCACCAGCTTTGTTGCTCTTCTCTGGACTTGCTCCAGCACCAAAATGCCCTTGTAGTGAGAGACCCTAAACTGACCCCAAGCTGTGGCTTCACCAGTGCACAGTAGAGGGGGACAATCACTACCCTGGTCCTGCTGGCCTCAATATTTCTGATTAAAGCCCAGATGCCACTGGCCTTTTCCACCACCTGGGCACACGCTGGCACATATTCAGCTGCCTGTTGACCAGCACCCCCAGGTACTTTTCCACTGAGCTGCTTTCCAGCCACTCTGCCCCAGCCTGTAGTGCTACTTGGGGTTACTGTGACCCAAGAGCGGGACCTGGCACTTGGCCTTGGTGAACCTCACGCAATCGGGTTCAGCCCAATGATTCAGGGGCTTCCTGACTTCCAGCAAATAAACACTCCCACTGAACTTGATGTTGACTGCAAAATTACTGAGGGTGCACCTGTTCCTCTCATCCAGCTCATTAATAAAGATGTTAAACAGAGCTGACCTCAACACTGAGCTTTGGGGAATCCCATGAGGGAACAGCCCCCTGCTGAATTTCACTCCATTCACCAGCAGTCTCTGGGCCAGGCCATCCAACCAGTTTTTAACCCAGTAAAGAATGCACCTGTCCAGGTCATGAGCAGACAGTTTCTCCATGAGAATGGCTGTGGGAAACAGTGTCAAAGGCTTAAAAAAATCTAGGTAGAGAATATTCACAGACTTTCCCTCACCTACTAAGCCTCACTACTCACCCATTTCAGTTTATTATGTAGGACTCCATAGATGGAAATGCTATAGAGACAGGTCACATTTTGCATTAATCAGATCTTTATATTCTCCTGGAGTTTAGTGGTTTCAGTCAGAGTTTACAAGGTTACATTCAGCTCAGGGGAAGCAAAGAAGAAAATATGTTCAGTATTAATCTGTGTCACCCAGACTTTGAAGAAGTTCACAAAGTCTTAGAAAAAATACACTAACAGCATCTACTTCTTTACAGAATTTCTTTTGTGTTATGCTGCTGGACTTTTTTTTCAGTCACTTAATATACTGTGAATACCCTGACCATTGCAAGATTGCAACAGTTTTAAACATACATTGAATTTTAAGCTCTGAACTACTGTGAAGTATCCTTTTAAATGCTAACAGCATGAAACACTGTGTAGGAAAGCAAAAGAGCTCAAGGTAAGGGTAGATATCTTTCTAAAACTGGAAAATACAAGAATTCATGGAGCTGAATCTTGGCTTTAATTTCACCAGGGAGCAAGTTCACAACTTTCCAACCTGACACTTCACACTGCCAAAACTATCACCTGGGCTTTCTGAGAAGTATCAAAAAGAAAGAGAGGAAGAGAAAAAAAAGAAAAGTTTTTAGTTAGGAGGAAGATGTGCCCTTTGACCTAAATGGTTAGCAAAGGAAACTTGAGGTTGCTGTGGTTACAAAAAACTGGTAATGGAGTTTTTGTTTCCTTACAAAGAATTCCTAAAGAGGTATTCTCTGAGCACAGCAGGAAACACACAGGAGAAACATAAATTTTGAGTTATTCGCAAAGAGACCTTCAGAAAATATTTCCTTCATAAACCAGCTGTTGTGAAGACTGTTTCACATCTGAGAAAGAAAAGTTCAAATATGTTTCTAGTATGCATAACAATTTGAAAATTGCTAAATTATCCTAAAACCCACCAGATCAAATCAGTCAAAAGGTAAAAACTGAAACAGCCCAGAAGGACAGAACCATATTAATTTAAATTAAATTTTATATAGAAAAAGAAACAGTGACTCAGTCCTTACCACTTATTTTTATATGCATAACTGCAGCACTTGCTTCATTATTTCTGTCTTTAGTCTCTGCAGCTCTCATGTGCTTCAGCAAACCTGTGTTGCATTCCCTCACCATGACATTTCCTTGCCACATCCCATTAGACAGATTGTGATGCTTAGAGCTTGTGCTGAATGCAGAGCAGCTCCATATCATCCTTCTGCCATGCTAGAGATCTGGGGAGCTGGATCAGGTGACAGATCTGTATTGCTGGGTGAGGTGAGCCCTGGACTGCTCATAGGTTTCCATCTTAGTGAAACTTTCAGGTATTCCAAAGACATCCCAGGAACAATCTTGGGCGTACACAATGTGGACACTGAGAAGAAGAGGCAACAAAATAAAATGTGACACTGTAATATAACCCTAAAGTCCTGTAACTTGCAAGTCAGATTTTGTACTGAACACATTGAGCCTTGGCTGTGAAGCCACCTATCTTCTAATAAGTACAAAGGAAATACTTTTCTAACACTTTTTGATGTTAGTATTTTAGCACTTCTGAGCAAATAGTACCTTGTCTCCAGAACAAGGAGTCATCCACAAACCGTTAACATGAGTGGTACAGTGGTATTCAGTTTAAGGTTGAACTTCATGGTCTTGGTGATCTTTTAATCTTTTCCAGTCATAATGATTCTGTGATTCTGATATTGTACATTGAGTATTAGTATACTAGACTTGATTGTATCTTTCTGTATCCTGATTCACATATAATTTCTGTATAATTTCAATTTAAATTAAAATATTTAACAATGTAACCTTACACTGTATATTTTCCATGTATATACATGTTCACTATCAAATAAGGACTGACACCAATGGCATGAGATTCAACAAGACCAAGTGCCAGGTCCTACACTTAAGCCACAAGAATCTCATGTTATAGGCTGAGGGCTGAGGGAAAGCTGCTCAAAAGAGAAGGATCTGGGGGTACTGGTTGAAAGTGACTGAACAGGAGCTGGCATGAGCCCAGGTGGTCAAGAAGGCCAGTGGCATCCTGCCCTGAATCCGCAATAGTGTGACCAGCAGGGACAGGGCAGGGATTGTCCCTCTGTACTTGGCATTGGTGAGGCTTCACCTCCAGTGCTGTGCTCAGCTCTGGACCCCTCAGTTCAGGAAGGACATTGAGGGGCTGCAGTGTGTCCAGAGAAGGGCAATGGAGCTGCAACACGAGTCCTGTGAGGGGTGGCTGAGGGAGCTGGGGTTGTTTAGTCTGGAGAAAAGGAGGCTTGTTACTTTTTACAATTACCTGAAAGGAAGTTGTAGCCAGGTGGGGATCAACCTCTTGTCCCAGGAAACCAGCTACAGGATGAGATGACATAGCTGCAGCTGGGGAGGGTTAGATTGGATATTAGGAGGAATTTCTTCACAGAAAGTGTGAGTAGACATTGGAATGGGCTGCCCAGGGAAGTGGTGGAGGCACCATCCCAGGAGGTGTTTAAGGAAGGACTGAACATGGCACTTGGTGTCATGGTCTAGTTGACATGGTGGTGTTCGGCCATAGATTGGACTTGATCACAGAGGGTTTTTCCAACCGAATTGAATCTGTGATTCTGTGATTCTTTGAAGGGCATTAAAATCTATGGTACATAGAAGGAAACTGACATTCAAATACAAAGTCCTTGTGCTCCAAATTAAATTTTGTATTGATCTTTCAACACGATGAAATGTGCCAATGGTTTTTTTTACATGTGTTTTATAACATTGCTGGCTGTGGTATGATCTTCTGTGCAATGGCAGATGACACTTTTGATCTTATATTTTAGTCTGTTATCTTGGTTTCCATACCAGAAACCACAATCTGGTAAACTGCTGCATATTATAAATTATGATGGAACAGAATTTCTCATTTAATTTCCTACAGGATTCACCATTTACCTGAAAAAATAATAGAATTTGTCATCATTCTTTCTCTGAGTCAAAAACTCAGCATACCTCAGTTTAAACTTTTTCTAATATTTTGAAAATGGCAACATGATCTTGGTTTAGTTTTTTTTCCTTTTTTCTTTTTTTATCTTCTGCAGAAAGTAGCAGGAATGCATGATATCTTAAAATGTCGCTCAAAGCACAAACTAATTTAGACAATCCAACCAGAAATTTTGCAAATTCTTGTACTTGATTTGGATCAAAAATAACATTAGAAAGACAAATAAAGTGTTTGTGGCTGCCTTTTTTTTTTCCTTAGAAAATCATAACACATTGCATTTACTTTTTAATGGGACAAATTCATTCCTAAATAATTTCTACAGCCAAAATATATCAGAATTTTTAAACAGAAAATTTAACATACAATTTTTTATTTATAAATCTGAAGGATTCTGGAAATGATAGATGCCAGATACATAAATTAATCTTTCCAGAAGAATTCCTGAGGCTCATCTTTTGAAACAGAGAAAAGAAGAAATAGATATCATACCATACACAAAGACCTTGTGCTTCTAGATGTCCTCACTAATGTATTACATTTTAGTTATGTGAAACCTAAGTCTGATGAGGCAAAACCAGTTTCTTTCTACAGACTTCTAAATAGAAACCAAGTGGGAAGTGGCCAGAGAATAACTGTCTTTCATCAATCTAGTTTACACTCCCTTTTTTTCTTGTATTTAGGCTGCTATCTAATCCATTCCTAAACTCTACGCCTACTTGCTGAAGCTGAAGTTCTAAAGCTTCAATGGGGAAGCAGTTTCAATGCCAGCCCTACTTACCCTTGCTTAATTTTGTATGCTGCACAGCAACACAACAGTACAAGCAGGTGGGTAGGTGGGACATCTGGTCTGAGGAATACATCATAGTGGAAACCACCTCAGCTTATCTTTCAATTCATGTTGTTTTCAGTTTCTCTTATTTTTCATTCAAAAATGTTGCAGATGCCAAACAAGCTTATTCTTGTGAGACAGAATATGCAAAATGTAACACTAATTCACTGCCTAACTGAAAGATTTATAAAACATTTGATGGAGAGATGGTAGAGCACATGTATTTACATTGCGGGAATTATCCCAAAGTACAGGATGGTTGGCATGGAATTTAAAGGTCTTAAAGGTGATGTTATCAGTGGCTTCATGAACATTTACAAAGACATGCCTGGGTAAGGTATCTGTCTCAATCAGACAGTGGAACTACTTTACACCCACCGTTGTCATCAAGCTTAATGTTAATCAAAAATGTTTTGGCAGACGGGGGCCAACAACATGATCTGCTATGTGAGGAGATGTAACTGGATATTATACTGAAGAAACCTCTCATGTAACTTTTACTCACAGCTTTATTGCTAAAATAAACTTATAACTGCCTATGGAGAATTCAGATAGTACAGTGTTGGAAACCCTGTGGTTACAAGAAAATGGATATTTTTTCTTGGGGAAAGAATTTGTATGGGATGCAATA
This sequence comes from Molothrus aeneus, assembly GCF_037042795.1. Classification (NCBI taxonomy): domain Eukaryota; kingdom Metazoa; phylum Chordata; class Aves; order Passeriformes; family Icteridae; genus Molothrus; species Molothrus aeneus. The sequence continues at coordinate 38,362,102 of NC_089650.1, forward strand.
AATACGACACAGAACCATGCACTGAACGAAAGAAGAAGAACATATTCAATATTCAATAGCCATTCATTATTTCAAGTGTTGCTATTAGCTCGTTGAATCAGCTATAAGACTTTTAGGGAAAAAAAGCAACATTTTGTTTTCCAAGAAGTAATATGATAATTAAAAACAATCTTAATTCTGTCAGTCTCAATCTTGCAGTTTCAGAGCTTCTTGAGTTAGATTTGAGAGCCTAAGAGCCTAATAATGTTCTCAAACTTACCTTTATGTATTATATAAAATGTAGGATGGGATTTCATGGTGTAATTTCCTAACAATCACTTTGCAGATTGCACACAATAAAGGATCTCTAAATATTTTATTATTCCTTAATAATCTAAGCACAGTATAAACTTGATTCTCATATTGATTCTTGCAATTTAATATTTCAGTTAATAATGAATGTCACAGGCTTAAAATATTCATGCATTAATACAACAGGAAATATTAATGCATTGGCCTATCTGACCAATGCATTGAGACATTAAAGTTGAAATTTAGTATTGGATACCTGCATACTTTATTATATTGTATGAAGCATGTAAGAAACAACAGAAAAATTCAGCTCTTGCATGTCATAATTAAACAAAACTTGGGCTTTATCAATTGAATTCTATCTTTTTGATATTTTCTATGTTAGTGATATAAAAATTGATTATGAACATCAGTTCTGATGTCCTCTTTTCAGTATAAAATTTGATCATTTAACTTTTAGTAGGACCTACCTGCCCATATATGTGAAATGAAATTCCATATCTTCATAACAAATATATGATGAAATTTCAAAACATTCTGAGCACATTAAATATGTAGCTAGATTATTATGAAGTGCTGTATTTAAAGAGCAATTACCAAGATAAATAAATACACAAACAAACAAAGAAACAAATATAATCCATTAACAGTATTCAATTTTGTCCTGAGTGCTGCTTTGTATCAGTATCTCTGCTGAGTTATAATTTTTTTTTGGAAAATCATGACATATTAGTTACTGATAGCAATATCAAGCATGCCTTAAAAAGCCTACTGATTAGAAATGGCCTTCTGAATGGCACTTGGTTTTCATCAGGGACTGATCAAATACACAAACTTTTCTGTGTTGGCAGTTTCTTCTTAAGGCCTGAATTATTTATTGAATTTTTTTCCCTATGGAATAAAATCATGCATGTTATTATTCTCTTTTGTACTTTTCATTTCTTAAAGTAGCCAAATCAGTCACCTTTTTCTGTAATGGTAGCATGCTATCTATTCATGCTTGATAAGCAGATGAAAAAATGTAAGGCAATCCATTTGAAATATTGAGGGCTCTTATTGGATGTAATCTTTTTTTAATTGTTAATTCTTAGAATTCTTTAAGGAGAAAGTAATTTAATTATTTCCATCACCTTATTTAACACTTCACCGTTTCATGCATTTTGGAATAAAATATTTAAAGAGTATAATAATCAAAACTAATATTTCTGCAGTTATGTAATGTTGTATTTCACTTGCTGTGATATTCTTTCATTGTGTGTCAAATACATAATATTCTGCTTTCCACTTAAGAATCATCTTGAAAAGGAGAAACAATATCTATTCCTAAAAACATAACTCACATCCTTGGCAAGACTCAAAAATGTATATACAATTGATATGCATATGAACTTATGTATATATTTCTAAACATACATAAAGTAAATATATACATATTATTGCATATATGTTCATGAAGGGGAAAGTGTGCTTAACCAATGTGATTGCCTTCTAAAATGGGAAAATATGGATGGATAGATAAGAGAAGAGCAGTAATTTCTCTGATGACTCAAACCAGGAAACATTGATCAATACCCCAGAAGTCTGTGCAGCCCTGCAGAAGGACCTGAACAGGCTGGATGGCAGAGAGGAACTGTCTGAAGTACAGCAAAGGCAAATGCAGGATCCTGCACATGGGGAAGAGTAATCCCTGCATCAGCAGAGGCTTAGGTCTGACCAGCTCTGTGGAGAAGGACCTGTGGATGCTGGTGGACACCAAGCTGCCCATGAGCCGGCAGTGCCCTTGTGGCCAGAGGGCCAATGGAACCCTGGGCTGCATTAGGAAGAGCACTGCCAGCAGGTCCAGGGAGGTGATCCTGCCCCTCCACTCAGCCCTGCTGAGGCACATCTGGAGTGCTGTGCCCAGTTCTGGGCTCCTCAGTGCAAGAGAGACATGGAGCTCCTGGAGTGGGTCCCACAGAGGGTGACAAAGATGATCAGGGGAAGGGAGCATCTCTCTTATGAGGAAAGGCTGAGGGAGCTGTGCCTGTTCAGTCTGGAGAAGAGATGACTGAGAGGGGACCTCATCAGTGTCCATCAGTATCTGAGGAAAGGATGTCAAGGGGGCGGAGCCGGGCTCTTCTCATACCCTGAGAGTGCACTGTGTTGCACAATGTGTTATATTTGTACAGTTATTACAAATAAAGCTACTGAATGTACTACATGCAGTGTATTAATTTACTGCAAAAACCTGAATAAACATTAAATAAATCTTTGGAGCCCAATATGCAAACTTCAATAAGAAATTTGTAAGATCCTAGAAGTCTATAATTATTTCTGAAAAATTTGATCCCCATATGATAAAATTAGCTTCTCATCAGTTTAGTATTGCAGTGCTTTTGCTTCTAAGATATTATTGATCTGTGGAACTATGAGAAACTTCATTGATAAGGATTTCCATGGTAAAAAAATATTCTTCTAGCTGTTATTATTTCACATGAAAATCTCCCCCTGCATGTAGAGTGCAATTGTGGAAAGAAATCTCTCAGTTGTATGTTTTAACACTACTGCCTTTTAAAAGAAATCATAAGAATTTCTATTTATATTTCAAACTGAATCTCTAGAATTATTCTTAACAGAAAAATATTTGCTAAATACTAACACTTCAGCTTTTGTTTGTTTTTGGGTTTTTTTAAAGCAGTAAAAATACTGTTAAACAAGAACAATACTTGTTAGGTTTCTACTTTTTTAGCTGATACATGTTTCAGTAAAATATGGTCCCCTCAAAAACATGCAATACTTCTATAGCTGAGCAGTTTTTCACACCCAAATCCCCACTGATTCCTGTGGCCCAAGAAGTGCAAGAATAAACTACAGAAGCCCATTTCAGGCATTCAGGTCTAATTTCTCCATGTTTCTCTCAGATATGGAACAGCTTGTGTAGGAAAAAAATATCAGACACAATATTTACAGTTATTTGAGCTTTATTATTCCTGACCAGGGCATTCAGAATTACATTACATAATCTAGTTAGATCTACCTATTTATTAGATTTAGCTAGCTGCATCTTTTGAAGGTTTTGGGTATGAAGGAAGAAAGTAGGATTTGGAAAAATGGAAAGAGAAAGGATTTCTGCATCCACACATAATTTTCTAATGAAAAAACAGCAAAATGTTGAACACAAGGAACAAAGTTGTAAAAAGAAGAGGCAAGATATTAAATATATCAAGAATTGCAGGCCAATATTATTTTTTAAATAGTATATATTTCCAAGGTGACTAAAAATTTCTCTTGTTCACTTTGCATGCAACCATACAGTTTCGAAAGGCCACATTGGTCATTGATATACATTGTGAGAGAACCATGGAAGACCAAGAACCCTCCCCTGTTCAGCTGATTGTCAGGAGCGATGTATTTACTGACATTTCCTACTGGAGTGTGGATTTTCCATACTACCATCTCATGGTAGTATGGAAATAAATAAATAAAATCACATATACCATGCCCCTCACTATGAAACCTGCTGTATACTGAGCAACTTAAAACTCTTTTGTGCTGATGAACATGCAAGAATGGTTCAATATATGGGTTTATTGCTTGTTGAGGTCTTGGAAACAGGACCTATTGTATTCTGATGGTTATTGTGATCCCTCTTTTCACTGCAGCTGAATGTTAGCACTAAAAAATATTTCTCAAAAGCAAATAGAAATCATGCCTGCTTTATTTCATAAAGGTTCTTTCCTATGTTAGCTAACAGCTATGAGGATGAACAATTTGATCCAAGATCTTCACACTAGATATTGCTATCATCAAAGGGGATCATGGTGTGATGATGTGTGCAACATCACATTTGAAACTCTCCCTGTGATGTTTTTCATATTCAAACTATTGTGACAGTGTTTTCTGTCCTCCAAAACCTGAACAGGAGATCTGTATTAATACTTTTAATAGAGATTTATTGACTATTCAATAACTTAAAAAATATTAATAGCCTTTTTTTTCTGGAATACAAAAGAAGCTGTCAATAATTATGCAGGAACTTAAGCCAAATCAATTTTCACTTGCTGGGGTAGGCAAGATTCACTTCTCAATATGTGTTCTTTGAATCATATAAACATGTACATTTATAACTTCATGTGCTAGATCAGTGAGAATACTGCATGGTTTTCATAGTCTTTGGGCTTATCAGATGATAGGGACTCTCCACTCCCTTCTGTTATTTAACCCAGTACTGACTCCCAGACCCAGAGTGTTGAGGAATATTGTGCTATTCATTATATGGAATAGTTTTAAAATGTTGACTTCCTAATTAAAATGCAAGGTTTTCTAAACTCCAAATCCTTGTTTTCTTATTCCCAAAGAATATTGTACCATCAATCTCAGAATTTCTGACTCTTTCTGTGGTGGGATACTTTTTGCTATACATCACTGGTTAGACTATTCAGAAGAATTTAGCAGAGATTCCTGTTACATTATAGAGAAGAGCCCAACATAGCTTCAAATGTGGTACACTTAGAGCATTTTCCAAAAGTAACATTATATGAAGTTCTTTGTAATTTTCCAGCCTTAGCTAGATATGAACGACAATTTTGCACAGGCAATAATGCTCTTCATAGAAAGGATTATATGTCTGCATAAATCTTTGCAAAAGCCCATTAGTGGTATTTTCAGGAATAATCTAAGTAGAAAAGCATCTAGACTAAGTGGAAATATTAGTCCAGTTATGTATAAAAATTATTCTATTTATCAAGAGCCAAAATTGAGCAACACAATGATAATGTCACCATATTAGGATGAGATTTTTTTTTTTTTATGGCAGGCTATCCAAGAGTTTGTGGAAATAAAGTCATTAATCCCATTGAATCTTGCTGATGTCATACACATGCCAAAATTTTTTTTCACCTTATTTTAATTGAGAATAAGGAACCAGAATAGTGAGACGTGCAATTCTAGGACAGGAAATAATTATTTTTTGATACATTGGGATGTAGATCTTTATGCTAGACTTTAATACACAAAACTTTCTCTGAAGTAAAAAGTTTTGGGAACCTCACTTCAACAGTTTGGCTGTTTTAAACAGCAAAGAAAGAGGACAGGAACTGTGTGATATGTGACATATCTTAAGAAATTTTCTCCATAAAGTCATCAACATTAGAGGAATTGTTACTCTTATCTGTTTCACCATCAAGAGGCAGTCTGGTAGGAGACCAAATAATTGGGAGGGCTGGACACTTCAAATAAGCCAGCAAAAAATTGAAGATATCAAAAAATGTAGCAACTACATGTATAGTGAATCAATGTTTTCTACAGTGGAATTTATTAGCACAGCAAGGTTTCTTCCAGAGAAGATTTCTTTGGGGACTCTGATTTGAAGGAGCTTTCTATGACTGTGGTAAAGGGATCCAAAATAATCAATGAGGCTGAATAAGACTAAGAGATCACAATAAAACACTGGAGATTACCTAGTCCACACTCCTGATCTGTGCAGGACAGTCTCCAGTTCTGGACCAGTGAGCTATGGCTTTGTCTAGATGAATGTTAAAGTCTCCAAGAATGGAGATGCACAGCCTTTTTGTGAAATCTCAGTACACTCTGCACTAATTTACAAGGGAAGACTATTCTCTTAATGTCCAGTTGAAGCTTCCTGAGACGCCGCGTGGCTCTTACCCCCTGTTGTATTACCTTTGACAACTGAGAAGAGTCTCAGTCCTGGAGCAGCCCCCAGGTAACCGCAGGCTGCTATTGAATCATGAATTAGACACTGTGCTACTGAACTAATAAACCTCATAATACCTTAACCCCTTCCCATAGATCACATGCCCCACCCTCCCCAGAATAGCAGCCTTGTCTCCACTTTCCCACAGACCTCGGGGGATTCAAAACTGGACTCAGCATTCAATGCTCAGCCTTACTAGCTCTGAGCAGAGAGAGATGATAACTTCACTGCAGCTGCTAGTCATGCTGCTTCTGTTGTAGCTTAGTGTGAGGTTTTGCTTGTATGCTGTGGAAGTGCATTGTTGAATACAAATTCAGCCTGCATTCACTGTAATCCCCAGGTCCTCTCCAGAAAGACTGCTGCCCTGCCAATCACTTTCCCATTTGTACTGATTCCCTGAGTTGTTCTGCATTCTGTGTGTTTGGAGGGAGCATGAGGATATGAACAGCAGTAACTGTACCAATGTCTGCCACTTACAAGGGGGAGTTTTCAGTCCCTTTAGAAGGTATGAGAATTATTTAATTCCATAGTTTCTTAAAAAGCTTAATAATTAATTTTCTGTGAATAAGAAAACCTAATTTATTCAGAGTCCAAGATCATAGTTTTTGACTGAAGCAATATATAAAGATAAGTATCAAAGATTCATAATTTCATTTGTATCAGTGATGCATTTAGATTAAGACAGACAACTCTACTATTATCCAAAAGCAGCAGCAACCAGCAACAGAAGTTCATTTTTTAAGGGCAAAGAATATTGTCATTTTTGATACTAACCTTCTCTCATGAGTACTTAACAATAAGCAAATGAAAAGAGAAATATATCTAGTCACAGTCTGGGCATTTCCTCTTAGACAGCTAAAGCACAGTTCTTTAAAAAAGGAATCCCATGAATGCTTCTGTTGTGAAATGTAGGATATTTTGTAGCTCTTTTCAGATGTTTCAGCAGAGAAAAGTTATTTTTAAAAAGAGTTGTTAATTCAAAATCTTTAAAATTATAGCTGTCCAGCACACTAGAATCATACTTTGTAAACCACACCTTGTAACCTCTACAATAATTAAGAAACCCCACACCCACCCATATACATTTCAATCAGGCAAAATTTTTATAATTAAAATATTAGTATTTATGGATATTTCAGTCAATATAATCAATATTTTCATGGGCAGAAATTAAATAATTTATCAAAAATCTGGTTTCAAAAATATCCAAATTATATAAATTTTTATCTTTGCTTTTAAATAGTTGACTTGCTTCTAAAACATAATTATTTATATTATGGCATATATTTTTCATTTAAAAAGAAAAGTATGCAGAGAATAAATTATATTTACATTCTGATTTCTTAAAATACAGTACATTTCTTCTTCTTTAAATCAGGCATGTTGCACACTATTAAAATTATATCTTAGAAATTATAATTGGATATTTTGTATGAATGTCTCCATAGAGTGCTAAGAGATGCATTTTGCTAAAAAAGGAAAATGTGAAAAATAAGGTGCTATTTGAATTCCAAAGATTTATCTTTGTATTACAGAATTTTAAGTTGCAATCAAGAATTAAACAGGGACTATATACATGTGATATCAGTATAAAAGTAAATAAGCAGCGTGGAAAGCAATGCAACAGTAAATGCAGCACAATGGAGTCCTTCCTCTCACTTGCCTTCACTTTTCAGAACTAAGCTCTCTTAATAAAAAAGTTCAAGGGAATTGCTTCTTGAAGCTAATTCCAGGTCAGAGATTCATGTGTTGTACCTCTATTACAGTATAGTTCTGTGCCCTTATTTAGCTCTTATTATCAAGCTTTCCATCTGTTCCTTTTTTTCCCCAATGCTTTCTTGGATTCTCTGTTGGGATTTCAAAGAAAGTGGATTCATTGCTCCTCAAGGACAGAATTTACATGTTGCTTTATTGATGAACAATTTAAGAGTCCGGTTGGGTGCCACTGGGTATCAATTACAATTCTTGCAAGGACCTGGCATGAATTTACTCACGATTAATGAGATGTCAGCACACTTGAAAGAAATGCATTGATGTCCAATAGCAAAGTAATCAGACCCTCACAAGGCCAGGTAATATGAACATCTTTCAGAGGGGTTTCATCTATCTTAAGTGTCATGGGTAGATTCAGTACACTTCACAAAGGGAAAAGATTTTGCAAGACAGAAGTACAATACTGGGACCTTCCAAATGCTAAATTAAATAAAAATATAGTGAACCTAGGAAAGGAAAAGCCTAACTTTAGAGATATGCCTTTGTAGTTATGTGTGTATAGGTGTATATAAATATATATACACATAGATATACACAATCTGTATAAACTTGAATATAGAATTACCAACTTTAAAAATTTTTTGCTCACTTTTTTTCTGGATTAGGCATGAGGGAAGTTTTAAGCATCCAGGTTTTGCATTTTGAATCCTGCTGTTTATGGCTTTTCCTCTCTTGGGCAGCACCAGGTGCTGAGAGTTAAGTGCCTGGGTTTTATAGGGTACTTCTGAGGAGGGAAAACGAAAACAAGACAAACAACATGAACATTTTGACAGCAATTATTACAAAATTCCAAGTGCAGATCTGTTTCTGAAATGCTACTTTTCTCCCGACTGTAAACCTGTGACTCCGGGCTTCAGAAATGACTTTGCTATGTATAAGTGTCAGAATCCACATTCTGGAAGCTGTTAATAAATTATGTATTATCAGATTTTAAACAATGAAGCAGTGCTAGTGATATGTAAGTTTACATACCACCTAGGATTAAAGCAAGGCTTTTAACCTCTCTTCAGTCCAGGAAAATCTGATCTACGTAACCTTATCAGACATCTGCAGGGCATTCTCCTGCTTCATGACTCTGAGGGATCAGAAGATTCAAGTCACCAGGTTTCTACTTTACTACAAGCTATAAGAATGGGGATTGAAGCACTGAAATTCTTCCTATTGCAGCTGTCTGATCAAACTCAAATGAGAAAAATTGTGCAAATTTTTGTTGTGCTACAGCAGATACATTATCAGTTTGGAAGTATTATTACTCTTACATTTTTGCAAGTAGAGAAACTTGAGCCAAGTATTACCTGCTGTGAGCAGATGAGGTAGTCTACATATCTTAATGATTCCAATTATTTTTTACTTAGTTATAATCACAATCATATTCATATAAGTGAAATTCATTTGTCAGAGAGAAATGCACTTAAATGAACTGGCTGAAAAAGTGTTCTGTTGTTGAAAGAACTGCTTGGGAAGAACTCATCCAAAAAATATTGTTCTCTCCTAGAAACTTCCCAAATAAAGCTGATGGAACAAAAGTGCATAAGTAATTATGTCCATCCAGATACATTGTTAATATAAAAGACCAAATATTTGATATAACATAATTTCACTGTGGGCAATGGCAGTGGGAGTATTAAATTGAGAATGCTGTTGAAGTGTTTACAAAAATGAGGGGAAGTTTATAAACCAAGGCAATATTTCTCCATTGCTACTCTTCAAATGCTGCAAAAGTACCAATATGTCTAAAATTGAAAATAATAGTGCATGAAAATTTCCTCATGAACAACAGCTTTTAGTTTCCACCAATTAGAATTGAACTAAGGAGGAGGTTATTTGCATTTGTTGGAGCATCAACTTAAAATGGGTTCTCCAAACTTCTTTATGAGCTTGATACAATCTCTTTAAAAAATCAAATATGTAATTGATTTGACTAGAGTATGTCTCACATGGTGGAGCAACATATAAAAATTCTTTGATATATAGTATTCCTGTAATGAAATTTTAACTGACTCTCACTGCCTCAGGATAATGATGAGAATGTGATAGTAATTTTCAATAGGATTTTCCTAGCAAACAATTTTTGATGACATATTAAATTAAACATCCTAAATAAGGATTTGATTTCTCTTAAATTAACATTTCTTTTTAATTTATAATAATTTGATATCAATTAAGACACATGCTTGACAATTTAGATACATGTCCACTGTTGTATAGGACAACTAAATAAATACATGTTTTTATAACAAATTGGTAGTTAGTTATATTTGGATAATAAAACCAGAAATATATAAGTTTTGAGATTAAGATGAACATGTTGTGTTTGCTTTCAAAAATGTACACTGAGCAAAATATTTCACATAAATACTTAAAAAATTTAGAAATTGGTCATTGTGATGGATGCACTTGACACCTTAAACAAACTAACCATACCTTGGTGCAGTTTCCAAAAGGGACAAAGGCTTGGGCTGTGGCTCCTGGCTGTTCCTCCTCTAGGAAACCCCCAAAGGAACAAAGTGACCCACAGTTTTTCCAAGAGTCACTCATCAAGGACCAAAGAAAGTTGTAGGAACAAGGAGTCTCATTCATACTTTTTCCACTGTATGTATTTTGACCACAAGCCAATAACTTTCCAGAAATAGCAGCTACATCAGGAGTTTAGAAAGCAGGGGCATCCTCTCTGGATCTCATGACTCAGTGGGAGAGTCTCCCTTTCACTTTTATGTCTCTAGTCTCTGTGTAATTCATTCTACTTTGATTCTAAGTCAATTTTCCTTTGTGTGGCTTTTTTCAGGCAGTAAGTTATAGAGTAAATCTTGCCACTGAGCTTTGATAAATGGCACCTCAAAAAATTCAAATTAAAACCTCTTTTGTTAATACTTTGGACAGTGATTCTTTGAATTACTTAAATCTCTCTTTCACTACAGTCAGTCATGGATCCAAAATGAAAAACTCCAGAGAAATGTAAAATATTTAATTTAAGAAAAAAATTAAATTATTTCTTTAGTTTTTGTTTCCCAGGTATTACTGTAACAAAACCGATGGTACCTCAGCTGTATTTTCCTTTCTGTTAGGTCAGCTCAGCTAAGGCCTGACAGACCAGTAAGGGCTTTCTCTTCATGGCCATCCCAAATTTCAGCTCAGAAGGGAACAAATCTTAACTCTACATAGACTCCTGCAGTTTGGGTGAACATTTACAAAATTCTTTTATCTTCAAATAATACCACACCAAATTGTCTAATATGCTAGCTGTGACCATTCAGGATGAATACAATACCATCCCAAATTGTGCCATTTAATCCCTAACTTAAAATCCTTCCAAGGAGACAACTAATTCCCACTGAATCAAAACACGCTTGGCAAGGATTTCCTTAATTAAAATATTGATCTTTTTTTAAAAATCTCCATTACTTTTTGTCTCTATGGACATATAAAAAGGTGATGAAATATAATGTGCTTGCACTTGTTTGAGAGAAGAAAGAACATCAACAGCACATTACAAAGTTATTGTCAATGCAACTCAGATAGCCAGTAACTGTAGGGAAAGGGAGTAAGAGCACAAAGATGTTTGAGCAACAATTACTTCTTCTTGTGGAGAGAATTAAGGGAAATAGCTGGGAAAATTATAAATGAAGAACAACTAAAATCCTGAAACCTTCTCTTGCCCACATGTTTCCGGGAATCACTTGCAGAATATATATAGTTATATCACAGGAATTAATTAGTCTAATGGACCCGATAGGAAGCAGTAAAAAAACCCACAATATCAGTGATACTGCTCTGGTTTATTTTATTGGATTTCACACTCTGAGCACAAAGCATAAAGTTAGAAAATGTATCTCCTGAAATATACAGGGCTCAAGAAGAGCAGCAGTCATATGGATAATTGGTGCTGTTAATATGTATGCCACAGATCCTGCACTCTGCTCCTCTAGAAACATTGAAAAATAAAGCTAATTTTGGGCACTTGTGTGCATTGCTAGCAGTGCATTCAGTTAAAAAAGAAAATAATTTCCTCTTATGTGCTGCCTCACTGGATGCCTGATTAAAACCATTAATGTTCCCCTCCCTCCTCACAAGTCAAGACAACTCATGCCTAAAGAGAGAGATAACCAGAGGAGGAGGAGATTTCATAGTGGTACAGTAGAGAGAGAAGTTACTTGTAATAAATCACATGTTTAAAACTTCTATTTGTAACTTTGCTAGGTAAAACCAGTAACCCATTCTACTAGCCTTGAACTTTAAAATCCCATATCTCTCTCTCACACACACACACACACACACACACACACACACACACCTCCTGTAGATGCACATTTTCCCACTCATTTAGGCTGCAGAGAACAGTTTCACATCTGAAAACACAACAGGAATGAGACTACTGCCAGCCATCTTTGACTTCAGGTTCTCTCTTTCTGGTGCTATTTTATGAAGAGACCTCCTCCACCTGAAGATTTGTACTTATACAGCTTTGAGGGCTTATCACCCCTCTGTTCTGTTTGTTTTTGCAATAACTGACACTTCATGGTATATCTTAGATAAACAGGAAAGGTATGGAGGCAGAAGTATCCTCACAAGGAAAGGTGAAGTTAAAAAATTTTAAATCTATTCAGCATTTTCAGAGAAAGATAGGAAGTAGAAGAAAACAAAACTTTGTGGCCCTGGTAAAGCATTTATTTTGTATGTGTTTGCTTCTGTATGTGTTTTCTTCTTATCAATATTTCCTGATTCAAGAGAATTGAGCAGCATGTTTATTCATACAATCTGAATAATACTCACAAATCTCTTGTAAGAAATGCATTTTTATTTATATTTCCCCACATAATGAGGGAACAATACAGATAATCCAGGTTATTTCCCAGGGCACATGCTCTAAGAAAGGACATTTAATACAAGGTAGGAGTCAGCATTCCTTATCAGCAAGACCTAAAAAGGACAGAAGAGCAAAGAGAGTCTAGAGCATCACTTTTGGTGGCAAATTTCAAAATTGTCTCATGTTCCCTTCCCATAGAATTTCTGTTGTTTTTGTCATTAACATACTTTTATCTCTGGAACTTGTTTAAACACAGAGTGAGAATAAATACAATTTTTAATCATCTGCTTTTTCACCACATACTTGAGGAAAAATTCTTTTTCTGTAATTTCAAATGCACCTGTGCAACAACTTTGGCAGTACTATTAGATATACAGTTGAAATTGATGATCTTAAAGATCTTTTGCAACTTAATTGATTCTTTGATTCTGTGGACCTCATAATAGTAATGAGTGTCTGGGCAGCGTTTATGTAACATTACCAAAAACATGGATGATGCAAGTGATGCAACACAGAATTTGTACTTTAATAGATGTTCCACAACTTTAAATTTGAAAGACTTGCCTTGATTTGAAGTGTCTTTCAGAAAACTACAGTAAACACTAACCACTGATCTTAAGCAATTATCTTTCTCTTAACACCTAAATCCTCTTTTTCTACTTGCTCATTGGGTTTTAGAGGACATGAAGTGTGAACTGAAGTTAAGAAATTCTATCCTTCTTGTAACTGTAATACACCAATAACTTCTAGAATATTGCTAAATAAAAACCTAAATTATATTATTTATTAACAATAACTTTTAGTTTATTTGTTAAAAAAATATCTGAGTGTTTAATCATAGCTTGGGCAAATGAATTGGAAAGAACTTCATGGTGTGAGAAATTTTGCCTTTGATACTCCTTTATGGGTGAAAAGTTCTCCTCAACTTTCCCATTGTGTCATCAACTTATATTTTCCTTCTACTGTGCTGGTGTGTTGATTGTTTTCTGTGTTTGAGTTTTGATTTGGGCTGCAAGAGATTTTAATTATTATTGAAAACACTTTTTTCAATCAATTTGAAGTCTTGATAAGTGACCTGTCAAAACCAGAATTTCTTCATGAGTGCATGACTTTCCATGTACATTTTGTATTCAGGACAACAGTTCTCATATAAGTGTGACTGATTCTTTCCTGGCTTTCATCCTTTGGGTGGAACTGGGCAAAGTTTTTCAGTAATTCTCTCCAGTCTGGCCAATTGCTTGGGTAACCTCAGTTGTCATTCTGCCAAAACTGAGCATCAGCAATATATCCTGCTCTTTTTCTGTGGTGTACTATTGCTACCTAGCCACATATTGGTATTTTCTCATGGAGCTTAGATTTTCCATGGGGTTCTGAAGGATTTCTCATATGTGATTTAAATATTCTGTTACTTTTTCTGGTACAAATTGTTGGCTGGAATGTTAGAGAAAAGGACTTGGTCATGCTTTCTGCTCATGTATTCCTATACCAAATTAAATTGGCCTAATTCAGTGAGATTTTCCCTTAATATAAACATTCAGAAACAAACAAACAAACAAACAAACAAAACTTGCAGGTCAGGATTTAAAAACATAAATTGAATGCTGAGTGGATACTGTCTTGATAGCTGCAAAAAGGAAGGAGTGGGAAGCTCCAATAAACAAAAAATTAAGATATTTCACATAAAGGGAGTGAATTTGAAATGTATGTAAATAGCGGAGAGGGGAAAAAAAAGCAGATTTTGTTTATTTAATGTTATGATACTCAGTATGAAAATTGCATTCATTCCTCTGCAAAAATATCAGCCATCCCACTTCCTAATGCATATGCATTATGTACCTTAAATAAACAACCATCTGATCCAACCATCTGAATGTGATTTAGCCCCAGTAGACTTTCTAGGCACTCTGACACATATTTTCTGCTATGTTTGATAGAATTTGAGATGACTGTTCTTTTGGCAGTGACCTTTAATTTGAATCTGTCTACCAGAGCCATGCTGTTTCATAATCATTGTATCTTTACAAGCTTACTAGTTAGTCTTATTTCCATCTTTGAATAAAATGAAGGAAAAAATAACCTCTGAAATATTAACATGTCTTTTTATGTTTTTATCATCTAAAATATTACTGTACTTTAATTACCAGGCTGAGAGCAAAGGGATTTTTTCACATTAGGAGAACAGAAGCTTCATATTTAAGACAGAAGATACAGAAAGAAATGTAACTGGAAAATGTCATTTATTTGTATTGTATTCACTTATTCTTTTTAACACTCCTCCCTGACCAGGCTGAAACTTTCTTTTCTGGGGTAAACAGATTATCAGGAAAAGGCATATTATCTGTTTCCTCTCTTCTTCACTCATTTTTATTGAACTAATAAACTAACTATTGCATTATTACATTTTAGAATGTACATGTATAATGTTTCTAAGACTCTGAAAATAACTTTTCCAATAGCTCATTTACAGAAGCTGAATACCACTTCCAAGTCAAAGTAAATTGGTTCTCAAAACCACCATATATGAAGGGCAACATTCTGGCCCCTGGAAAAGCTTTTATGAAGTTTGTTGGATCAATTTTGCACCATTTAAAAACTTAATTTCAGAGACCAGGTGCTCAGTTTTTTCTACAAATGATCCTAAATGTCACTTTTGAAAAGCTTATTCTTAATACTCAGTATACTATAAAAACAAAAGAAAAAAGTAGTTTAAAAAAAGTACTTCAGACTCATTTAAGCCCCAGTAAATGCACACTTTCATTACTTTTTAGAAACCTAATATACTCTAAATTAATCCAGGCAAGTACATCTGATTTCCTGCTTCTGGCTCTGAATTCTTGCGGTGAAATATTTTGAGTTTATGAGAATTGTTGACTCAGCAGTGAGATTTGCTGTAAGAAGGTTGACAGTGTGTATACCTGCCTTAGTGGCATAAATCATTGCATCCTGGATGTAGAATTGATTCAAGTAAGCTCTGTATGGATCCTACTCTAAACACTGCAAGGCAAGACTAGAAGACCTAGGACAGATACCACATTGAGCTACGTTAAAATCATTGCATGCTGCTTTTAGGATCAGGACTTTTGATGATCGATCACATTCTGAAGAATGTTGCTAGAGTTTTCATGAATGCTACCACAGAGGAAGCATTTGAATATTTGATAGGAAGTGTTTTAGGAGGTGTTTATGAGTTCTGAGAGAATAACCACATGGCATGGCTTATTACAAGACTGATATTGATATTTCTATTCCCAAGTGCTGGTCATGTTAGAGAAATAGACTGCCATACACTGTGGTTTAACTGTTCAACTCGACAATACTTTAGAAACAGCAAGTATACTCACATAGGGCAGAAATAACTTCCAGAGAGGCTTCAAGCTCAAGACACACTAGGAAATAGTATTGTAAAGTTTCCCTATCTCAAACAGAATTCAATTAAGCAGAGAAAGAAAAGGCTGGTAGAGGAATTATGACTAAGGTCACAGAGTCAGCCTGGTTTTTCATCACCTGATTCAGGTCATGACCCACAGTGTACTACTCTGTCTTGCTAACCATAAACAGCAGTTGAATGAACTATATTATCTAATGGCTTAATAGAATATATATAGATTTTCATAATCTTATCTGAGTAACTGAATGTTGAATGCAATACCTATTTTGGGAAACCTTGTGTGAAAAAAGGTGGAGTAACAATTTCTGCCTTCTCCATAATGGTTGCTTATCATATGTTATCTTAGAGCAACTGGAAAAGCTTTGATTCTATGGTTTACAATATGAAAAAAATCTCCTATGTCCTCTTCTCTTTCAGTAACAACTTCTTGCCTGCTTTTGGATGTCATAGGCAAGGACTTTGTTGATGGAGTGATTAAATGATGTGCAGTTTGTCCTTAGCAGTGAAGGTGATAATTACACAGAGAACAGCTTCTAAGGAAAAGGTCTGAGAATAAAAACATCAGCTATGTGCTGCTCTCAGTAGCACTGGGCCTCTCTTCATTACTGCCCCATCACTCTTCTGAAATTGATTCTATTTCATCCACTTTAATGAAGTTTAACAAAAAATGTTGCTGAAGAATTTCAATGTCGCCTTCTCTTTCAGTAGCAGACTTTCTTCAGAGCACAGAAAATAGCACCTTCTCTTCAATAAAGTAAGCAAAATGAACCAGTTAGCAAAAGTTAAATTCTAAAGTTTTCTTTTATCAACCAGAATGTTTACAAAGATTTTTTTAAAGTGAATTTTCTTTCACAATAAAATATTTTTTATTCTACTTAGTAATTCTAGGAATGCATCTTATGCTGTATGATATAAAATTACATTTATGGCCCAGTCACATGATTCATTGAGCACATAATATTTTATCTTTTCCTGCATTGATTATCTTTGCTGTAGGAGAGGTACTGTTTTCTGAATGTCAAAAAGGAAAAGTAAACTTGGGGTGAAATTTATGATTTTTTATTTTATTTAAGTTGTATTTTTGAGCTCTCTATTTCAGAATGGAAGAAATATAATGCAGAAAATCATCAAAATCTTGAGGTAACATCCTCACAAAATCAGAACAGGGGAAGGGCCCTAAAGTTTACCAGATTTTCTTGAATAATAATGTGTTCTTTAATGTCATCTACCAGACATTTGCCTCTGAACAAACTGTTAGTGTGGAAGTTTCTTTCAGATAGAAACTCAATATCTTCATGAACCACAGTCCAGACTGCAGAATGGCAAACTGTTCAATGCAGTGCAAATGCAACAATGCTCAAAACAAAATCCCTTTAGTAGTTCCCAGTGTTATTCAGCTCATCTGCTAGAGTACCATATGCTGGACAAACAACAACATTCAATGCATCTGTTAAATCATATGCCAATACCAAATATCTCCAGCAAAATTAGTTATACACTACTCTTTATGACAATAGCCTTATAATATCCACATGTTTTTAGACCATAAATGAGAAAACTGAGAATTTGGAAATAATGTGTAATTTCTGAACTCATAAACACATGGTAATGAACTGAAGAATCCTATAAATCATGTAAGCAAGGTAGAGTTTCTCATGCTATACTCCCTTTAGGAATCCTTAATTTTGTTTAGCAAGAACAATACTATCTTTTGCAGAGGAAATGAGGGACAAAATATTTTGCCAGTTTCGAGTCATGTTTTCTTTTTTTTTTGTTTTATTTCCCCATATTGTTTTTAAAACCCTATTACTGGGCTAGGTGCTTTATAAAGATTTAAGATTTTGAAAAATAGAAACAAGAAACTTTGTCAAAGTGTTTAAACAGTTAAGAAGACAATTATCTACTTGTCCTTGAAAATCTTAGTTTATGAATAATCTGGATGGTGAGGGAAATTTTCCATCCCAAATGGTCTCATGCTGATTCTTCCTTTCTTTTATTGAGCTATAGGGGAGGGGAGGGGAGGGGGACAAGAGAAGAGAAGAGAAGAGAAGAGAAGAGAAGAGAAGAGAAGAGAAGAGAAGAGAAGAGAAGAGAAGAGAAGAGAAGAGAAGAGAAGAGAAGAGAAGAGAAGAGAAGAGAAGAGAAGAGAAGAGAAGAGAAGAGAAGAGAAGAGAAGAGAAGAGAAGAGAAGAGAAGAGAAGAGAAGAATAAAGGCCTCTTTCTCACTGAAAATATGATCTGCCCATTAGACATCTATCTTATAAAATATTTATAATCAGTTCTGTCTTGGGATCTTGAGATTTGCTCTCTCCCAGTGATATTTGATAAGAGGTATTGTATCATTTCATTATTATCTCCAAGGATTAGATTGGGATAGCAATATTTGCACAAATACAGTTTAAGCATCTACAAATCATTTTACACCAGAAATCCACCACAGAATTGATATAGAACAGAACAAATGAGCCTGAGTAAACACAGTAATACACATAAAGCATGAGCTTCCCTCCCTGGCCTTGCTGAATATTTCCTTTACTGTTTGGAAATATGTGGAGTATATTTCTCCCCTCCTACTGTAATACTGGCTCATGAGATTTCACATTAATGACAACTACCTTGGAAAGAAAACCTGCTGCATTATTTTATAAAACTAAAATCACTGTTTATGACAATGAAATACTGCATGCCTTGCAGTCCCAGCAACAACCACAATCAGCACTGTGCAGTTAGGTGCATTTCCCTGGCCATAAAAGAATTTTAATTCTGCCAGAAGCTATAAAATATGATTTAGACATGAAATGGTTAAACTGTGGCAGAAGTTCTCTGTACATGCGTGCATCCTGAGAAGTGCACACAGAGATGATTGGCTTAGCTTGCCACTCTGATGGTATTCTGGACTTAAATTAAATCTGTTGAGAGAGTGATAATGGTAAAAGTTTCTGGGTTTGGTACTTTAATCTGTAATTTCTTCAGCTCAAAGCTTTTTAGATGGAACTGATGATCTTCATGGTATACCTAAAATGAACATTCTTGATTTAGATTTACAAATATACTGACTATAATAACAATGTAAATAACCAATTATTTAATTAAAAATGGATATGACCTTTGAAGAATCAATGTAATTTCATTTTTACCAAAAGTTTTAGTCACTTGTTTGGATTATCCATCTGTCTTCCTCACTAAAAAGATTTTACCTTTAGCAGAAATCTAAGAAACCTTACCATTCAAATTTCAAATTTTAATTTAATGGCATCAACTTTTTTTAGAATGCAGGATCTTCTGTCCTGATAATTCTCTGATATACTTTAAAATGTTCTGAATAGTCTTTATTCATCACTTTGGAATAATTTTTTTCTGAAGACTTTAACCAGCCTACAAAGTATAAGACATTATCCTTAATCAAGGCAAATGGAAAAGTTTTAGAATGCCTCAGGCTCTGCAGGTCATGCCAGAGTTTTATTGCTCCTTCAGATGTATCATTTTCTAAATCCAAATGAGGACATACAGAGTCTATTTCCAATTCTGAGTCTAATACAAGAACTTTAATAGTCTGAAGCAATATTCCATGGAGCCACAACACACGGAAAGAAATTCCTAGCTGCTGTGAAACCTGCTCTACCTCATAGCACAACCCACATTTTCATGCAGTGTTATTCTCTTTTCCAATTTAAAGTGACATCCTCGGAGGGCTGTGTTAGAAAGCAGCAGCGGGAGCAAATGCCATTATGAGAGAAATCCTTCCCTGGACTGGGCTGACATTGTCTCAAACAGGCAGCAGGACAGCAGTCCCACACCATTAGTTGAAACTCACAGCTTTCTCTCATCCCTCAAGTACAGGCAGCAGGATAAACTGAAGCAGCCTAAAGCATAAATACATGTTTTAAAAATGAAACTTAGATAACTAGGGAAAAAAATCAATCTTTTTTAACACTCTTCCTGTTTTTCACACATGACTTATACTCCCTTTTAAGTTTTAGAAAGCTCTTCTTTATGAAAAAAGTGTGTCAGACATAGTGGTCCTGGGTGGCCTCTAAATGATTTTTGTATTCTGTCTTTGGTGCTAGACTCTTCTGAGAGAGAGAGAGAGAGAGTCTTGGTTTTATCCCAGAACACATTTAAATTGTCTTCATGTCCAGGGATATTTTTTTACCCATACCCGAAAAGAAAAAAATACCTTTACTTATTTCCTGAACTTTTCTACATGCTGAACTACTGCTAAAATAATTTGCAGCTGTTCATTCACTAGAAATTTGCAGATATCTTTCAGGATGATAGATCCTGATTCAGCAAGATCAGGACAGGACTGAATTCCTAAAGTTTATACCTGTGTTTAGAGGACGTGAAATACTTGTATTTCTCAGAGTTTTGTGCAAAAGAGGTTGCATTTTGAACTGTCTTTGACTATAGCATTTGTTACTAGAATAAGAAAATCTTATTGGCTCACCATTTCACTGTCAGAATTAATCTTTTTGCTGAAAATCCATGCTACATAAACAACCTTAAAAATGGGCTATTGACACAGCCCAATATCTTGATAGTTAAAGGATCTCTTTGACCTCTTTCCTAATATGGATGTATAAATGTATGTCTGTAAAAGATTTTTCACTACCTTAATAAAAAAGTCTAAGAAATAGGGCAGATTGCTGAGTAATTTAACAGGAAGACAAGTAGTGCAGTTTTCATTTAAGTCTGTGTTTTTGCATACATAAAATCCTTCTGCCATTGTTAATAGTATCAAGAAATGGTTTAAATGTTTTAGGTTATTTTTTTAATGGAGTACCACATTTCTTTAGTCTTCTGTTAAAATGCTGAGATCACTACAAACAGCCCTTTTACCAGATGTTCATTCCCCTTTATTGGATTCAAGGCGACCCCTGTGGAAGAGAGAAATGATGAGGAGGACTCCATGATATCAGAAGGCTAATTAATTACTTTATTATACTATATTATTCTTTACTATATTACACTATATTACACTACATCTAAACTGAAACTGCACAAACTCTCAACAAAATCTTGTGACTGTCTGCTGACACACTTGGCCCTGATAGGCCAAGGAAACAAAGCATCATCACTTTGGGTAAACAATCTCCATATTGCATTCTGCTTTGGCACAACACAGGAGCAGTGAATGAGATAAGAATTGTTTTGATTATTCCCTTCTCTGCTTCTCTCACTGCTTCTCTCAGGTTCAGAGAATGTGAATCCCACACCCCTTTGCATCTATATAAGAAACAAACAGGCAAGAATTTCAGTAGAAGGAAAGAACATAGTGTCAATGTGGTAAAGTAAAATAGCAAAGAGTCTGTGCAAACAATACATGAAAAATTACCCTTAAGGTCCCCCAAGGGTGGTCTGAAATTGCTCAGATCCAGCAATGTGCCAAGGGTTGCTTCAGTGACCTATTTTGGACTGTGGAAACAACCACCCCTGAGTTAAAGACAGGCCTCTGAGACCCTGCAGTTCCTTCCTAAAAAATGCTTTTGTATCTGCATTCTTTTGTACAGCTCAGATATGCTCCATCTTGAGCCTTAAAGGTAGAAATTTTTAAGTGTGCACTTTTCATATATAATCCCATCTACCTTCCAATTTTTATTGCTTTAACATGTTTACAGAGACCTATATCTGTCTCACAGATGGTGTCCACGCCAGTATTTCCATTCGCAAACCTTTTAATGTGTGAGAAATGAAAGAAATGAAAGATTTTGGTCTATTAAGATTATTTTCCAGAATATGAAAAAGAGTTTATTTTATTTCTGTTGTTTATCATTGATTGGAATTTAAAGTATGTACGAATACACCCAAAGAGATTAACATAACAGTGGGAAACCTGCCAGTTTCATTTTACTGGTTACATTACAGTAGTACTTACATTCTTTATTGGCAATGCCTGTACTAGTAAATTAATATGCACAAGGGTATGAGAAGAGGCAATGCCACAGAGTCTACTATTACCTTGGTAATACAGATGTTTGCACAGACCAATCCTGGGCACAATATAGGGGATGACACTGACCAAACAACTCCAAAAGGAAGTCTGAAGGTACCATATCTTCAAAGATTTAGCCATTTCATCAGAGATATGAAATGACACTTGTTCTCAGAGCTTGAGAGTGCTCTCTGTTTTGCTTCCTTTGATAATACAAATATAATTGTTACAGAATTGTGTATCGGTGCATCTGAACTAAATTGGACTTATCTTGAGAAGATAAGGGTCTCAGTATAAAAGGAGAGCAATAGAAGTAATCTCAGAAAATATCCTTGGAATTTGTGCCAACACAGGGCTCTGCTGCCTCCTGTTGTCTGGATGTGCAGAGATCTACGACAATTGCAATGCTGGCAGAGGGCCATTATCCTAACCAGTTGTGCTTTGATTCTCTGCCTCCAGATCTCCATTCCTGATCTAACTAGGAGTATTGTTACGTACATTTTGCTCCTCTTTTATCTTTTTCCTCTTTTTTATTTTTCATATTTGCACTACGAGAGAAAAGCATGGCGTAGGCAACAAAACTAAACCAAACCAAACCAAAAACCCAAACAATAACAAAAACATCAAACAAAAAAATAAAAAACCAACCCATGATAAAGATGTAGGATGTGAAGGAAGAGAAGCTTGTTTTGAGGAAAGAAGAAGAAAAGTGAAGCAGGATTGACAGCACAAGACACTGGACTGAAATCAAAATAATAAAGAACTGTTTCTGAGGAAAGGAAAAAAATCTCTTAATATCTAGTTTTTCAAGGGTTTCATAACCCTTTGCTTTTCCTACTGGAGACTGTAGAGCAGTAAAGAATGTGTGAAAAGAACTTTGCTCCTAGGGAAGTCCTTCTGTCAAAAGATTCTTGCCATGCTGAATGTTTTCTTTGTTGAAGAGGGAAATATCATGGGGACTTATATCTTCCAAGGTGAATGTATAACACTTCCAGAGAAAAGTGCACAGAACAGTTCATGAAAAGAGAAACTGAAGATTTATATAAGTTATACTTTGAGATTTGAAAAAAAAATCTGCTTTAAAAGCACAGACACTCTGAATTTCCTTGTTAATTTGGTAATTTCAGAGACCTAGTCTACTGCTTTTCTACTATGGTTTATATTTATGGTTTATCTCTAAATCTCCTAAATAAAAGATATTTAATTATCCTCTTCCATGTAGATGTAATGTTTCTTGGGGGAAAAAAACAGTCTCAAAACAGACAAACAAAAAAGTTTTTAAAAAAACCTACTCCATTATTCTCCTCACTGTTCTGTTTCCTGACTTGTTTATTTTCCATTTCCCTTCCCTCACTGTCTTTATGTATCTCCAGTGTAAAAAGTATTTCATTTTTTCAGTTTTATTTCTTTTTCTGTACTCCCATAATAACTATTTTCCTATAGTTGCTCTTCTCTCAGTGTTATACTTCCTGTATTGTTCTGTTTCCCTTCCGTCTTTACACTCTGCTGGATACTTCTTTCCACTTTGTCTAGCTGATATTTCTCTCTATTATTTTAATCTTAGCTCTCTTGTTTCCTCTCTCAATGTGTAAAGCTTCTACTTCTATCTAATATCATATCTTTTTAGTAATGACAGATACTATTCATTTTTTTAGGATATGTTGTGGGCAGAGCTTCATCTCTGGGATTTTTTTGTGATTTTGATTTACATAAAAGAAATCTACTCTTTATTATGAACAAAAACACACAATTACAAATTCAGACATGTTAGAGCACATTCTGCTGTTTTTTCTTTTTTTGGTCTATTGTTTATACAAACGAGTCTGCTCTTTTTCATTTATATACTATTTCAATAAAAAAATATTAACTATGAAAAATCCTTGTGCATTTATGTAGCTTGACTAGCATTGAGTGAGGTATGCAGAGCCTATTGTCTGGTGCATCTGTCTACAGGAGGGACATGCCAAATGATAGACAGATTATAAGTATCCATAATCAAAGTAGTCTAAAGAATAGCTGTGCTCTTATTTACCAAACTTTGGGTGATTGATAATAAATCTTTTGTTTCGTATGTGATTGGCAAGGATTGAAAACAGTCTCCAAATTTTTTATTCTCAAGCTTACTGTGCCTGTGTTCAGAAAGGATTTAGTTGCTTGGTGTTTATAAAACATGGGCCATAGAAAAGACATGACAAAAGAGTCCCATCTGTAAATCAGTCTCCCTTGGCAGTATAGGCTGTGCAGGCAGGCAGCTGCTGCAATTAGTATTTGGGAATAGGCTCACTCGGTTAGGCAGTATAAGTGTTCTGTAGAGATGAAGGCAAATCAGTCAAACTTCATTTGGGCATTTACAGCTAAAAATGAAAAGCTGTAATCTTCATCAAATGCAGTGTGGCACACAAGTCAAGGAAGTGGATTCTCCCTGTCTGTTCCACTCTTGTGAGATCCCACCTGAAGTTCTGCATCCAGCTCTGGGTACCCAGCACAAGTAGTACATGCACCTGTTGGAGCAGAGAAGGGCCACAAAGATGATCAGACGGCCTCTCTCCTCTGACAGGCTAAGAGAGATGAGGTTCTTCAGGCTGGGGAAGACAAGGCTCCAGGGACACCTTAGAGCCCCTTGCAGTACCTAAAAGGAGCTACAAGAGAGTGGGAGAGAGATTGTTTACAAAGGCCTGTAGCGACAGGACAAGGGGTAATGCTTTAAACTGAAGGACAGTTAATTTAGGTTGGATATATGAGAGTGGTAAAAGCCTGGCACAGGTTGCCCAGAGAGGTGGTAGTTGCCCTCTAGAGAACCATTGAAGGTCAGGTTGGACAGGGTCTCAGCAACCTGATCTGGCTGAAAAGTCTGTTTTTTGCAGAGAGGTTGGACTAGATTACCTTTGAAGAGTCCCTTCCTCCTCAAAGAATTCTATGATTTTATGATCATCAAGGACACTTTGGCTTTGTAAGTATAATCTAAGCACAGTACTTTATTTACTCATCAACATATGTGTTTCATTAGGAGTCTTAAAAGGCAGAGCATTATGATTTTAAGATTGCAATGCATTTATAAACGTCTGGTTTTCTTATTCCTTCAGATGAAGCACATTGAATATATATACACCATATTTTTATAGAATAATTTTATCCTCTTTTTTTTTTGCTAACCTTTCTCTTACTGAATATCTAATATGATTATTAAAGACAAACTTTCACTTTGAAGTCTACCAGAAATAATGCATATAAAATAATCTTGTAGGAAGTATGACAGACATATTTTGGTTTTTCAGTCAATCTTCCATCAGTGTCAGACTGACTAGAAGTATTAGTCCTAGACTTGCCTCCACAATGATTAGCATACAGTCTGCAGAAGAAGCTTTCCATTCTGGAACTCAATTATCAGATATCTTATTTATGATGTTTGGGATGGAGAACATAGTAAAAAGAACATGTGGAAGTACAAGGTTACTTCTGTGTGTCTTTATCGTCCCAAACCCTTACATTTACTACCTGTTTGATATTCAAACATTAAGGAGATTTACCTTTGCCATACTTTGTGCTTGATAAGAATGTCAAGTCTTATGACAAATTCTTCCAGAACCACAAAAAGTGAAACTCAAGTAGTGTTTGTAAAGGCAAAAGAGCGAATTTTTAAGATCTTTACCTGTTTTACAACAAATCCCTTCTTTTTTTCAGCAAGAACTGGGTTTCCTTCAGTATCAGATGTGACACCAGAAATCATGTCAGTGCAGTTTTATGCTACATTAGCACACTGACCTCCTAATGGATAGGAATTCTGCCTCTGATGTTTAAAGGTCATTTGCTTCCTTCTAAGTTTCTATTTTTTTCCCATGCTGCTCTTTTACATAAGTGTTTAACCTTGAATTCATAGGTTGCTTTTTCATCATGCATGAATATTTAACATTGAATTCACTGCCTGTCATTTTATAACTAGAGGAAAGACTTTCAGCTATCAGCTTTACCCAATTGAAGGACAATTTTTGTCTTCATTTATCAAATTTCCAATTATCCTCCGCCCCTCCCATTTTAATTGGGAAATGGTATTGTTAAATAAAAATAAAAGTGTAAAATATCCAAATAGCAAGGGTTATTAAGAAATGGCAAAATGGCTCCCTGTGGGGCAACTTGGCAAAACCTTCTAGCAATATGCTTTTGCTCAGATCTCAAATAAAAAAACAATAGTCAGCACTTAATGAATTTATATCACATTTTATGTCTTTCTACACATCACTTGATGTTTTGTTGTCTGCTGTTGCTTTTAGAGATTTCCCTTGTTGGTAATGTTTATATGTTGCTACCAGGTCTAATTTGGCTTTCAGCTAAGCTTTTGAATTTTTTATAATAAAGTAATTTACAGATGCTAGAAGATAAATTAGCACTGCAAATGCAGTTAAATTGCATAATCACCCAGATTGATTTTGTGTTAGCCTTTGAGATGTATAGATACCTTGTGGCATCTCTGTCAAGAAAAGGCAGTGAAAGCAAAAACCTTTCAATTATTCTGGAAAACAAGGAAAAACACGTCAAAGGACAAGAGAAATAGTACAGCTGTTTGACTGAAATGCCTGTTTATAATGTTCAATATACAGGTAGCATTCAATATTGACATTAACTGTCTCCCCACGCAGCATACACCACATAATACTCTTTCACATAAAGCTCAATTTGTATGTACAGCAAAGAGTGGGATTTATTTGTTTGTTTGGTTGGTTTGTTTTGGCATTGTCATTGATTTGGAAGGAAAATAATAATAATAATGAAGACTTCAGTGACTTTTGCCGATTAGTTGTGTTCAGAGGAGACTTCTTGAAGCAATTAGGGCATCCCAGGATTAATGTGATCATGAGAATATGTCCAAGAACATGTGCAGAATACAGAATTATCCCTCTAGTGGATAAAAACATTTCAGTTAATACAAGGAGCTTAGAAGTTCAGCATGAGAATAAGTACAATTTAGCTGCTAACACCTTACAAGCAGAACATTGTCATTTGCAGGGACAGTGAGGGGTAACCACGGCTTTGTTTCAGTGCATTCTCTGTTGCAGTCGTGGGGATAGATATGCTAAGAATTTCGATTCATGAGATGGGACTTTTACAGATTTTGCATACCAAATCTATGATCCAAACATATTGCCTTTGGCTGCTGGCTAAGGCTGTAAACATCCCTGTATTTATCACTGGAGAGAATAAACTACTTCAATCTGCATGTAAAACATTCAAAAAAACTAATTTTACTACCCTCAGAAAAGCTGTATTTTTTGTTGCATGCTCACAGTCATAAAGCTACAAAGACGAATGCAGGACAAGTCCTGGTGATGTAGATATTTGAACAACACAGAAGTGATCTGAAAGCAGCTTGCAATTAATAACTTGCTACTGCTCACTGCAAATGCACATATCTAGCAGTCTTGGAGCTTATGTTTTGTTAAAGCTGTCCTTTCAAAAGAAGGTGCATGAGTTCATCATGAAAGGGAGGTAAATCACAACTTTGTATAGAGCCCATAACAGCAAAAAACATGAAAACAGGATAAGAAAAGTGGGAAAAAAACTTTCAGGGCAAATAAAAAACCTGGTCAAAAAACTTGTAAAAAAATAAATTAAAAATAAATACTATGGTAAATACATCTTCAAAAATAGGAAAGTGGAGGCAATCAAATGAGTAAGGCAATGCATGGGAAATGGAGAAATGCCTATGTACTGTGACTTACAGAATTAGGTTTATTCAGTTTTTCCTGGAACTATAATAGAGTTCATATATAGAAATAACATGTTCAGGTGGACATTTCACAGTTGGATGAGAATTATATTTTGTCACACATTTGCACTTATTTATTTTGCTGTTATTTAAAAAAACAATATTATCTTTGCTTCTTTGTTTCATATTTAATTCACAAACATTTATGAAGAAAAAAATCAGTTAATAGTAAATAAACATTCAGTGGCAACATTTGTATTTAATAAAATGTTTATGGATAATTAGCAACAATATAACTTGTGTAAGGTGTTCATAAGTTTCAATAAAACTCTTCTCCAAATAAAAAAGAAGCAATGTGACATTTGTACCTCTAACATTCTTATGTTAAATATGTTGATGGATATGATGAAAGCTTTGAGTGTTTCTGATAACATGCTAAGAAATAATTCCTTATAATTGAATGATAGGGTAAAAGTAACATGCTCTCTGCTATGCTATGTGAAAGAAAGTTAAAAAAAACCCGAACAACTAAACACCTGAAGTGTTAACATTTTCTCTCAAAAAATACCTTAGAAAACCAGAGTACCTTGTCTAATTTAACTAATTTTTCCATCAAATAGCAGTAAATTTATATAAAATACTATGTAAGCATGAACTACATGAAATCAAACTGGAGAATTTGCTGCATGTTCAAGATCAGCTTTGAAAGGATACCTTCTGAGTCAGAACCTGTGCTAGGAAGATGTTTGCATGTGAGGCAAAGGACAATGTATATTTAATGTATATTTAATGTATATTTATATTTTATTATACAAAAGTTGCTTTATAAATACATTGATGTAAGTTAGGGAGATATGTAATTGTCAGCGAAGATGAGATTCAACGTCTGGAAATGGTAGAGATTATTTTTTCTACTCAATTTAATGCATCTACCTTTTTTAAAACATTTAGAACCTAAAGTCAGATTGTTTCTGTTCTGCAGGGAAACACTGACCCAGACCAAACTGAACATAACCAAATGAAAGGGAGAGACAGTCACAGCCTCTGTGGTTGAACACAACAATGCAAGGAAAGAGAAAGACTGAAAGAGAAAATAATGTCTCTCAGGGTTACTGTTTCACTGATTCCCTAGACTCTCTGCATATGAATACTGTCTAAAAAGAAAAGTGTTTTCTGGAAAGGAAACTGAAATAAAGCTGGAATGAATAGAATCATAGAAATACAGAATCATAAGTAAGTTGTGTAGGAATAGATCATCAAGTCCAAATATTAACCCAGCACTTCTAAGCCCACCATTAAGCCGTGTCCATAAGTGCCACATCCTACATGTCTTGTAAATACCTCCAGGGACACTGACTCACACTCAAAGAATCATGGAATCACAGAATGTTTTGGATTTCAGGGGTCATTCAAATATCATCTAGTAAAAGCATCTCTGCTGGTAGGGACATCTTTCACTAGGTCAAGTTGCTAAAACCCCTTCCCTCATGAGCTTGAACACAAGGCATGCACAATATCTATATGCCACCCGTTCCAGTGTATCACCACCCTCACTGTAAAAAATTCCTTCCATTTTTAAAATTAAAATCGACCCTCTTTCAGTTTAAAATCATTGTCTCTTGTCCTGTCACCACTGAACTGTATAAGCATCTCTTTAACTATTGAAAGGACATAGTAAGATTTGTTGTTGTTCTTCCCTACTCTCTCAGCCTTTCTTCACAGTATATATTCCAGCCCCTTAATTATTTTTGTGGCTCTCCTCTAGATCCACTCTAAAAAGTCCTTTTCTTCTTTTCCTGAGGGCCCCAGATCTGGATGCAGTGCTCCAATTGGGTCCTTGTGAGAACAGAGGGGCAGAATCACCTCCTTTGACCTCCTGCCCACAGTTTTTAATGCAGTCAAGAACATGGTTGACTTTCTGGGCTGTACCTGGAATGTGCACTGACAGCTGACCAAAAATGTAAAAGAGAGGTAGAGAAGGAAATTAAAAAATTATCTAAAAAGAGAGAAAAATATTTTACTAATTTGAAAGCAGGAAAGAACCACCTATTCAGACTTTGTATTTGCAGCAGTTAGTTAATCATTCAGGGATAATCATCCAGAATTATTGGTTCTCTTTTATAAGTGCAGATTGGCAGGCATCCTCCAAAAAGATCATTGCTCCTTCCATCTTTTCTTAGGCTGGCATGAATTGCCTTCCAGGGAAGCCTCTCTTTACTGAGAACAAGGGACTTGGATAATGAATATTAGGTAATACAAAGCCTGTCTTTATATTATGGTTGTCACTACAGCCTTCATTTCTGACAAAGCAAAAGAAATTATATAGAAATTATATATCTCACCATTGTGATGGGATAGAACTGTGTCTTCATGACAAAAATGACACGATGTCACCTTTACCCACCACGTTCTGTCAACAAGAGAATATTCTTTCTTTGAAAAGTTTCCAGTTCAATGTATTGAAAAAACACACTTGTTAGTGAATATGCAATTGCAGAGAAAGTTCAGAGAGTACATGAGGGATAAAGACTCTTTTAAAAATACCAAAAGAACTTCCTCTTCTAGTCCTGAAAAAATCTTCCAAGACATTTTGAAAGGTACCTCTCCCTAGAAATATCTTTTATCAGAGGACAGAGTGGTTTTGTAACATATTTAACAGTTTATAAGAAAACAAAACTATAAAGGCTTGGGTTCTATTAATTCTTGGCATATTAAGAGAACATTGGTAGAATTATGAAATCTGCCTATTCAAAGCAATAATTTGTAAATTGAAAACGTTTTTGGACTAAATTTATTACATACCTTTTTGAAGCAAACTGTGTTTTGCACTAATTTAATTACTGTTCTATGACTTGTATTCTTGCTATTTTTTCATACACTAGAATTTTCTATCTCAGTGCCTAACTAAACACAATTTAATATACAGTTTAAATTTTTGCCCATCAAACTTTATTTTTTTAAATAATCAGTAAATATTAGTCCATCACTCCTAAAATAGATTTTTTTCTGACCCCCCTGGTCAACCTGTTCTAATATGTGACAACTCTTCTTATGAAGAAATTTTTCCTAATATCCATTCTAGACTTCCCCTCGTGCCACTGAGGTAATATCCTCTTGTGCTATTACATGTTACTTGGAAAAGAGATTGACATCCACCTTGCCACAACCTCCTTTCCAGTAGTTGTAAAGAGTGATAAGACTGAAAGAGTTTTGTGCTGAAATTACCCTTATTCCTTCATTGACTATAACAACAAATTTAAGCATCTGGCTCAGATTTTGTTCACTTCATAATTTAGGCCTGCTTTTAAAGATATAAGTCTCACACAGCATCAGCATGAATCCCCACTGCAGACATATCAAATTTAAGGCAAAAATGTATTATTTTAAAGATTAAAATTTAATAATATTTCAGATAGAAAAGCTAAAATAATTTAACATTTTCTGAAGTTCATATAAATTTGATTAATATTTCTCATATTAAGCAGTGTGACATCTTGAAATAGAGATTTTCTTACTGACAGATGATTAAAGGAAACATAACAATTAAAATAATTTGGCTTCCTAAAAGGGGTTTGTCCTACAGCCCACATAGCCCATAAAAATGTTGATCACTGGAATGAACATTTCTGTAATTTTTTTCTTTTTTCTCTGTCAGTTTAGTGTTTTGTTAAATAGAAGAAGGTGACAGTTACCTTTTAAGTGAAAATTGGGAAGGATAATTTACCTCCTAAAGAAGTAATTTTATGCTAAATGGTAGTATAGCTGAGGTACCTTGACCTTGAAATTACAGGGACTTGTATTTAATTTTGGATGCATGTGCATAAGTGACATTATTTATCATTAGCTTTTATTTCAGAAATGGCAGAATTTCTTATAAGTGGCTGTATGAATAAATAGCATTTCCTCATAGATTACAGTAAACATACTGTCAAAGAATACATTACGCACACCATTTTATCAGAAATATGACATCTCACTGTAGCAGGCTGCAAACTGCTTAAATATAAATCAAGCACTTTCTGAAAAGGAATAGAAAAAAACAGATTAATGTATGTAAATGAGAACTCCAAACACCATTTTGTTTCATCTCCTTTGTACAGAGCAAGTGACATCACAGATATATGCACTGGTTTATTGCAGGGTAATTTCTAAAGCTCATTTCATTACCAGATTTCATGAAGAATATGAAACTTGAGGAAAAAAAAGATTTTTTTCCTTCATTTTTTTTTGTGATAATCAACATGACCTGTGAGGAATAAATGCAGCTTTGATTATTTAATCCCCACTGGGAAGTATGCAGATAGGTTTATGAAAAACTGATTGCTGTGCAGGGGTGAAGCAACAAGAAAAGCATACTACAAGAAACCTTAAGCAGAAAGCTGGATATTAGGAAAACTAAATTATGGAGAACATTACTTGGTTCACCAAAAGACAGAGAGGAGAGAAAAGAGCATTTTCTTTTAGCAGTAATTTGTGGCATAAAAAAAATGAAGAAAAGAAAAAGAGATCAGGACAACTGACAGTCTTCTCTGTCACAAGCTCTGAGTAGCTCCTCTTTGAGCTTCTGGAAACAGATCACACATATTTGCAGAAATAGCAGGTTTTTACCGAGTCTAATGTTATTATTTGCTACTCTATGCTATTTTAAAAATTGGGAGGCTAACATTTGTATTGTGAGCAGTGGGATTGTGCCATAGCAGCTTTATGAGACAGAGAACCCTTTGGCAAACTGCTTAGCACACCCCCAACTCATCACTGAAAACAGACCTGGATGCAAAAAGCCGCAGTTAAATGGAGAGCAAGAAGGGAAGGGAAGGGAAGGGAAGGGAAGGGAAGGGAAGGGAAGGGAAGGGAAGGGAAGGGAAGGGAAGGGAAGGGAAGGGAAGAGAAGAGAAGAGAAGAGAAGAGAAGAGAAGAGAAGAGAAGAGAAGAGAAGAGAAGAGAAGAGAAGAGAAGAGAAGAGAAGAGAAGAGAAGAGAAGAGAAGAGAAGAGAAGAGAAGAGAAGAGAAGAGAAGAGAAGAGAAGAGAAGAGAAGAGAAGAGAAGAGAAGAGAAGAGAAGAGAAGAGAAGAGAAGAGAAGAGAAGAGAAGAGAGAAGAGAAGAGAAGAGAAGAGAAGAGAAGAGAAGAGAAGAGAAGAGAAGAGAAGAGAAGAGAAGAGAAGAGAAGAGAAGAGAAGAGAAGAGCGTGAAAAGTGACACCCTACATCACTGGGATATTCTGGAACCACACAGAGACATGTTCAATGTATTCAGAGTGAAATCTTGCCTGTCTGAAAGATAGCACCAGTTAGAATCTAAACTGGAGACACAGCTCCTACTTGTTGCATGACCAGAAGGAAAATGGGGTGAGGAAGTACAGAAAGGTCAGCAAACTCATAAAAAACTAGTGAGATGGATTTAGTTGGAAAACTTAGAGGCTAGAAAAGGGAAAGTATTACAAATATCCATTCTACTTCTTTATGAGGCATCCACTTTTGGCTTTTTTTGAAAATCAGAATGCAAAATTTAATCCCACATTTGAAAAAAACACTGAATTAGCTGAATTAGAAATCACTGAAAGTACATTTGTATAACTAGCAATGATATCTTTACATATAACTAACCTCTAATAGTGTGTTACTTGCAGAGAATGTGCAAGAATTAACAATGTGGTCATCTTTCTCATGAGGTCAGAACTAAATCCCTGCAATGTTAAGCAAATTAAAAGGTGATACAGATAATGGGAAAAGAAAACACATTTTTAGTGTCAAGAAATATTATATTTCCATGGAAAAATATTTGCATTCTGACAGAGCTGTAAGGTCAGTAAGGTCTTTTTATCTATTTTACAAAACTCACGATTGCACAGTTGATTTTAGCAAAAAGCCCTTATCCTTTGCTTTACTTGCTGAATTTGAACAGTAGTTTTGAAGTAATTTTTCATATAACAAGTCACATTTTTGTTCACCCATTATTTAGAAAATCTCTTGAGAAGACATTAGGTGAGTAGAGGAGATAATCAATTGCTTTTCTAGTCATATTGTTGAATATGAGAAGGAACATAAAAATGATTAGAAAATTTTCACATTTCTGTCAGCATATTGTCAGAGTCCAATACTATTTTACAAGGTTCACTTTTGATATTCCACATGGACAGAGTTTAACATTTAACACAAAGTTCACTTACATGTATATATTTGACATTACAGAGGATTTTGACTTATTCAAGAGATATATCAGTGTACTGAAATCACAATGACGATAGCAAATGCAATAGGCATGGTACAAACATGATTCCTGTTAATGGGGTATTTATGCTCACTGTCATGACACTGGGTGTCCACAGTCACCAAGAAGAAATACATGGGTTGAAGCCAGCTCAAGCTCATTGCTCTCTTCAAAGTCTGTTCCATGGGTTGGTTGGTTTTTACACAAGGTTGGGCTTAGCTGTGTATGATATTCTCTTGGGGATGGTGTTGTGCAGGGCCAGAAGCTGGACTCAGTGATAAATCCTTGTGGGTCCCTTCCACCTCGTTCTGTGATTCTCTGATTGTCTCAGGCTAATCCAAGCAGACATTCACAGCCTCTTGGTTAACACTGGAAAAACCATTTACACAACAGATACACCCACTCAACTCTGAGCACTTGTTGACCCAATCAACTAATACAGCCATTTATCTAAAACAAAAGTCACCCTGTGGTTTGGCTGTGTTGAGCTAAGTCCAACAGTCCCTAAAACAGTTCTGATCTCTTCCTGTGCTTTTCTAGCTTGGAACTCAACTTCATGAACACACTTCCTATACCCATTTCCTCCAAGGCTGCTTCCATTGTAGCATTTATTGCTCAGTCACAGAGACTTTTTACCTTAATCTTCTAGAGAAGGAAGCAGAATCTGCCTGAGTTGTCAACATACAATATTAATTGCAAGTGTGGCCAATGGAAACTTTTCTATAATATGCAGAGAGATGTAGCCTTCATCCAAAAATCTAGAAATAAAGCAATAACTGAAGAAATAAAATGTTAAAATCCATCAGATAACCCATACTTATAGTAGACTCTGGATATTGTTTTTATTCTTGTTTTCTTTACCAACTCAACTGCTTTATTGTTGAGAGTGCTCTTGGAGATTTTCCTGCGTTTCAACAGAACATGGTTTTGTTTTAGTGAATATGGCTATCAACAGGACTATAGTCTAATAATATTAGCTAGGTTTATTAGGATTTATACTATACAATTATATCAGAAAAAAAAAACACCTGCATTATTATTTATGCACCATGCATAAGGTTTCTCCAGAGGTTTTTTTTCCTTAGCTAAATAAAACCTTCCCATATGTCCTTACAAGATTTGCTGAGAACATCAGAATTTTGGAAAAATTACATATCAGCATAAAATTTCTTGTTAGCCACAAAGCTGCAAGCTCAAACAACTTGGGGAGTAGAGGAGGATTATAGGACCAAATTTTTATCAATGTGACACCAAGTGACACCAATATAAATTAGAATAACTCCAAAGATCCCCTGTGGAGTCATGCCAGATGTTCACCAGAGTATCTGTGATCTGAATCCACTCTTAATACTTTAATAGAAACATTAAGGGAATGTATCAGTTACCACCAAGCACACCATATAAAATGTGTAGCCTTAGCTGCCTACAGAGCAAAAATCTGTTACTGTGCCATGCTAGCACAATTCTCAAATGCATTTAGAGATACACTGCATAGACTGACTTTTTCATGCTTGTTTTTAGTATTGTTTGGCAATATTTCAAAGCGGTATTGATTTCTATTGTTTCTATTGTTGGTTAATATTACAGGAAGCCACCAAGAGTATTAATATAGAAGCGAACAGAGATATCAGCACTTTCCCACAGAAACAAATTAACAAATCCTTTGTGATTTCACCTAGGAATATATGTATGCTAAAAGTTTTACCATTGAAATATCACAGCCACACAGTCTGACAGAACCTTTCATATATATTTCCACACCTGTTAAAGAACTTTTGAAAACTACTAATGCCAAATAAAACTGCAGCTTTACAGTTAGGGAATTAATAGACTGTTTTTTTCTTTTGGTTTTGTTGGCTTTTTTTTCACAGGGGATTCATCTCCAGATTGCTTTTCCTTTATAAACTTGTAGTATGGAATTTATATTCCTTAGTAATTGGGTTGATAGGAATTCAGTGCTCATTATAGTCTGGGAATATAAGAGTTAGTGAAGAGAAGAATCCTCAAGGGGCATATTTTTCAGCTGACCCTGTTCTAACACATAAAATGTCTTAGGATGTTAAACTTGCACCTGGCACCTGTGGGTTTTTTTAATGTTAGTAGCTAATTTTGAATCTTTTTGCTCATGATTGCCTCTTTTTCCACCAGCAATATCAGTTCTGTTCTTATGTCAATAGCAAGGCATGACAGATTATGCTGAAGCTACCAGCATGCTCAGAATATTCGTAACCAGAAAAATCATATCCAATTAAGGTAAGTGAAGCTCTCAGGCTTTAGCAAGAATGCAGGGTGATGTCTAAAAATAAGCAACCATTTTCTAACCCAATGCCTATATTTTTGCCTCAGTGAGTTACATTTTATAAATAGTTGGTATTTGAGTGAGAAATAGGAATGTTTAAGTTATTTCTGTCTACTGGAATTTGTGAAATAAGGGCTTGTGTGATAGACAACAAGTCAGCTCATATCAAATGTATTCAATTTAATACTGAAGGACATGTTATTTCTCTGTGGAGTGGTTGTTTTGATTAGTTAAATTTTCTTGTCCTGTGAATTCTTGTGGAAAAAAAAATCAAGATGTCACTATTTCTGGATCTTTTTTATTAGAAGGAGATATGGTGAAAACCCACCAATTTACCCAAGAAAACTTTTTCAGTTACATATTCCAATATTTTAAATAATGTGTTTTAGCTACATTGGAGAGGACAAAAAGAAGTACTCTAAAGGAACACTCTGATGCTGAGGTCAGGAAAAGCAGGCCACAAGGAATGTCTGCATGCTGACTCTTTTGCTGAATCATTGAATGGTGTAGCTTGGAAGGGGACCTCAAAGATCAGCTGCTTCCAACACCCCTGCCTCGGGCAGAGACCCATTCCTCTAGACCAGGTTGTTCAGAGTCCTATCCAGCCTGGCCTTGTGGAGTCCCAGGGATGGGACACCCACAACTTCTTTGGGTAGCCTGTTCCAGTGCCTCACATCCCCCACAGTAAAGAATTTCTTCCTAACATTTAAACCTCATCTCTTCCAGTTTGAAGCCATTCCATCATGTACCTTTGTAAAAGTTTTCTCTCCATTTTACCTGTAATCTCCCTTCAGATACTGGAGGTTTGGAATTAGGTGACTCTAAAGCCTTCTCTTGACTGTAACCTAACAAGCTACTCAAAACTGATGGTTGGGATCCAAATTCAAAAGAGGCCATTCTGATAAGATACATAACAAAGGGGAATTTCATTTATAAGTACTCCCGTTTTGATCTTTTACTTCCAATAGGACATTTTCTCAGTTTTTGGTCAAGTGTAAATTTGGTGCATCTGAAAAGTCTCAGATTTTTCAGGTATTCTCATTTTAAAAGAAAAGAAACCAGTAGGCCTAAAAAAGTTTGGCCATCAGGTTTCTGTCTTCATGAATGGATGAACTCTTCAACCAGGGTGGGCTATGAGCATTGAGAAGAAGAATATGGTACAGCAATGTGCAATTGGCTTGTTGTTTCCAAGATTACAGATACTGACATGACATTCTCCAAGGTAGCTACTGGAATAGAGCCTGGAATGGGGAAGAGTTTTCCTGCATTCGCTGCTCAAAGCAAGCATGCCCAAAGTAATTCAGAGCTCCATGCACTGCAGAAAAACTAGTTAGAATAATTAAGACAAACAAGATGTTTTACCTCAGAGCTCCATTGTAGTTGAGTTCTGAAGTTAGCTTGCTGTACATTTTGCAGATTTGCAGTGTAGATATCTCTCATATTAAGCCTTGTGATAGCATTATCTCTGTTTTCTGCTTTGTCCGTCTTTTTTTTTTCCTCAGTGGTAGGTGATAGTGGAATTTCCTTGCTTCCTGCCCAGAAATATAATGACTACAGGAAGCAAAGAATCTCTTAATGAGGTTTCAAAGAAAAGACAAACTAGAAAATGAAGGCATCTGTGTGTGACAGTGGAATCAACATTAGTTGTTTTCAATATATCAGAAATTCTATTAAACAAATAATCATGCTTGTCTTTGCTTACTCCTAGAATAAGCACTTACTCCTGTGCTCACTGTTTCACAGTGAGTATTTTAATCTCTAAAAACTAAATCAGCAGTAAAAATTATGTGCTCCTGTTCTTGGGTGTCACTGTGCCAGGGCACATGATGTCTAAGATTGTGAACCTGAACACAGCATTATGCACACAGCTTTCAGAGCAGAACTTTCTTTCAGTGACTGGCACCATTGACATGGATGTACTTCTTGCTCTTTCACAAACACATCTTCAGGTATGGGCTTGCCTTCTTACATACCCCTCTTCCTGGTTGCTACAAAGAATGTGAGTGCGTGCATCTTTATGTTCAAGAATAGATTCAAAAAGAAGTAATTAATCAGATAGAATTCTGGCAGGAAGCTGGCACGTCTTTGGAACCATTACCTATATTGCCCATGCACAGGGAGTTTGTATAACATAAATCTGACTATTTGTAGCTATTTTACAAAAATAAGGATCAAAATGAATGCCAGAGACACAACTGTTATGTATTAGTTTAACTGCAACAATTCTTTTATTTCATTAACTTTTACACATTCTTCACATGCCTAATTCTCCATGCAACTTCTTTCCACTGGATGGAAAAAGAAATCAGTTTCTTGTAACCATAAGTCATCTCTAGAAGTAAATTACCAGTGAATGGTATTTTCAAATGGTTCATGGTGCTTGCATCTTACTAAGAAAAATTATTGTCTTAATATCATTGCAAATTACAGCAGAAATATTATGCATACTAGAGTTGTGGTGAATGTTTTATTTAGAAAAATACTGAATCTAGAAAAACATATCATCATTTAAAAATTTACACCACAGTGTTCCATACATTCTTAAAAATTAAAGCTTTCTGTCCTGGCTGTATTTACTTATGAAAAATAGCTCAGCTTTAAATAAAGTCATAAAAATTGCATTCTTCTCATTTCTAGAGGTAATCAGCTATGACATTCAATGACATAAATCTTTGGTCTATTCATTTTTTTATTCTTATAGGAAAATAAAAATGGAATGTTTATAAAGGTGATGATCAGAGCAGCTGTACTGCAATCTCCACCCTTTCTTTCAGCCATTTTAAAGTTGTATGCATGCTGAGAGAGTTTGAAGGTGCTTTATAAGATATCCCGAGAAGTTTAAGAAAAATTATCTCACTCTTATTACTTTTTGTTTACCTGTTGATTTCCATTGTTTCTTGTGGTTTTTTAGCTGTATTAAATGAACTTCTGAAAAATGTTATTGTAAGTTTTCATAACATGCATAAGGTCATTGGGACCCATCCCTACACAAGCTGTAGCCTTTTGCTCTCCGTGGAAAAAGCCTCTGCAAAGAGGATTTAGATGACTGTCATTGATCTAATGAAATACTTAAACATGAGAAGGAAGATTATAATACTAGCTTGCTTACTTTGAGAGATGTTTTAGGTAAAGAACACATACACAATATGTATATCTTGTCCAAGGTACCTAAGGAAAAGTAAATCCATATATAAAGCTTTGTTTAGTTCAGTTTAGAAGACTGATGGATTTTCATTCTGGAGAATGAATGGGTTATTGAGGGTTTCTTTAACAAATACAGTAATATTTTTATTTTTACATGAATGAATGTAGAAATAGTACAGATTTATTCCCAATAATTTCTATGGAAGTTCTACAGTGTTATAGTTAGCTATCATGACCAGATTAGGCTGCTTTCTTGGATATGGCATTAGGCTCACAGTCATCAAAATCAACAAAAATAAGTGCAATTTGTGATTTTTCTTCCACCAGAAAGGTATTGGTCTTGAAAATAGGTAAGGAAACATAAATACCTAAAAATATTGACCCTGCTGAGGAGTCACGAGAGAAAACCTTAAAGATGTGATGTTTACTTTAAATCTAATTAAAAGTAGCAGAAAAAAGGATTTCATGAAGAGATTAAAATTTACAACTTCAATTAAGTCTGTAGATATGTGTTTATTTGTGACATGTAGAAATCAAAAGCTTCAAACTGGAATTTTTCTGCTTTTATAGGGCATTATTTTTCATACAGTTTCCTTCATTTTTGCCCATGGATGTGGTGGAGGTGAGCCCTTTCAATCAATAGAGTAGTTATTCTGAATTTGACTAATGACACAAACACAGTTAGAACCACCCCACCTAACTCCACCCCACATTTTCATTGTTATTTCACAGATTATTCTGAGTTGGAAGCAGCCCAAAATCCAGCTCCAAGGTGAATACTCCATATTAAGATGAACCCCACAACCTCAGTGTTTCAGTAATAGTTATAGGGCTCAGGTCACCTTTTATACATTGTGGCTCTTTCTGGTTAAAGGGAAGTATTGTAAAGAACAGCACTGGCAGATTTATCTCTGGATCTCTGCATAAACATGAAATAATTTGGTTATAGTTAGTACAACTCGTCTGCCTTTAACAATTTAAATCTTAGACAGCTTCAATTAAGCAAATCAATTACATTTCCTTAATGATCTGAATAGATGGAAAATTTATATCCTGGATATATGTCTTACAATGAAAAAAATCCCCCCAGAGAAATTACCTTTATTATTGACTAGACAGAAGAGTTAAATTGTATTTTAGATACTTAATGTAAGGGACAATTAGTTCCCTTCCAATTTGTGTTAAGTACTCAAGAAAAACTGGTGATATGTTTCAAAATACAGAGTTGAACTCTTCTGTTAATGTGAGATCATTCCAGGTCAGAAAAAACCTCAACAATTATAGTAATAGCAATAATATAACAATAATGACAACAACAACAAAATAATAATAATTTGATGCTTTTATTAGATTGCTGACATTTGTGGTTCCTGCAGAACCACATTAACTAGGCTTGGGCACAGACAGTCCGAAAATGTTTCATGACAAATGTATCTCTGGGTTCATCTCCATCTGCTTGACACCAAAACCAGGATTTTTTCCCCCATAGGTGTTTAGCAGGCAGTCCAACATAATAGTAAACCTGAAAAATGCTAAAAATGTTTATTATTGCAAATAGACCTGTGTGTTTAATAAAAGAATCTGACATTTTTGACATTCTGACATACAAGTAAGAAATTTGCTAGAAATTTGCTGCAAAACAGCAAAACTTAACTAGTATGATCTATGTATTCTCCTTGTTTCACAAAAATGTATACCATGCACTGAATACCAATGTCATTTTTTGGCTTTCACTAATAAACTGTAAATCTTGGCAAATTACAGGCATTATGTCATTCAATTATTACAATTCAAAGAGCCTTCCTTGATGTTCAGTGGAAAACTTTTCCATATACAATTTTTTTTCAACAGTCAAAAAATTAGTTTTGCCCTACACCCACTTTTTCAGTTACTCAATAATAAGTCAGTACTTCTGCAGACAGCCTGAAAATCTTTGAGTCCCTGTTTCATTTGGAGCAATATAGCAGGACCATACAAACTTGTGACAGTGGTCATGTATGCAAACACTTTTGAAACAATATTTTGCATCCCTCCTTAAATGTTAAAAAATACTGCTAAATCAAGTCAGTTTGTCCTATTGAGGAACAAATGAAAGGGGTGACTTGGATCTGAAACTTGTCATCAAGATGGTGGGAAGAGAGTATTTAGAAATAAAATATAGATAAGCAGACTTGTCTGGTATTACTTGGAACAATAATCATATATCAATATGAGGTAGAAGGAAAACTGACACAGCTGAAAGGAATAGTCTACAGAAATATGAAATAATAAAGATGATATACTGCCCAAGAAAAACAAAATATTTGCCTTCTGTGCAGCCTCCCTATTATCTAAGCATCAGGGTGAAATGTACTCTGAAGAACTGTGGACTCTGAGATACTGAAAATTAGAAACTTAAAAACAGAAGAAGAAAATAAAAGGAAGCTTTATGATTTCTCTTTAAAAATTTCTATAACAATGAATAACTAAAATTGAACACAGTCACCACACTTGAACCCTGACTGGTTCAATCGATAGCACAATATTTTCCATGCAGAATTTAGTCACACATGTCTAAATATTGAGATTGTATGCATACTAATGTGAAGGACCAGAGTTTCAGCTTTATAAAAATGAAAGTATAACCACACACACCTCAAAATAATCACAGTTTCCACTAGAAATTGCTTTAGACTTGCTAACAGATGCTGCAGTAATTTGAAAAAAATCATCTTTACATCTTATATTTTGAGTGAGGTTCCTAATGTAGCTTATCTAGCACCTGGAAGTACAAAATTTGTGAATTCTATATACTAGCATCATTTTCTGTGTTGTCTTTACATGTAGTCAGTCTTCTTGGCCTACCACTCTTCTAATGGCATATTAGGTTGTGGGCCTAAAAATTTATTTGAGAGAAGGAAAGCAAAAATTAAACAACTGTGGGACTGGAAAGAAAGAGGAGAACATGGGGCAAGTAAGATATTTAGTGCAAAATCATCCAAAGAAAACTTAGCCTTAAGACTACCATACATGTCAAAATATATTGCACAATGCTCTTTGATAAATTTCAGATGTCAGTACAATGATCAAAAACCAGAGTAAATGCAATGTCCTACAGAAAAAGAACAGGAAAAAAAAACAACTACATCAGATAAAACTGAATTGTTTGACTTCCATAGATCACCAGCATGGCTCTTTCCTGTATCATTAAAATATTCTTCAAGTAATACCCTCATTGTACAATCCCCAAATACTGAGTATTGTCTGCAGAGAAGATTTGGGGCATCTACAGCTTTTCTTGATGAAAATTTCTTTTTGTGACAGTGAAGGCATGTAAAGAAGTATAAGCTCTCAGATCACAATTATTCAGAAAATAACTTTTTGTTTTTTGAGCTTATGAGTTTGCACAAGAAGGGAAAATGGAGGAACTATTTGTCTGATTACATTGGAGCATGTAGTTGTGATGTTAAGTCTCTCTTCAGCCCAAGTTTTTTCAGGAATGCATAAAATATCTGTTTTAATCTGGAAGTCTTAAATGCTTAAAGCTCAGTAAGGTGATCTTTTTCTTTGATCTAAGAAACATGGGAAAGTGGAAAAGTCTTTTTTAATATGATTTTTATGCTACCAATTCATTAGCATGTATATTCACTAGTTATTGTTCTTGTAATCAGCTCTCTGCTAAGAGTTATTTCTGAATATAACACAAGCAGTGTTTTTGTGACCAGTGGAAAAAGTGATGCCTAGGAGTCTGACTTCTGTGAGTTTTGAGATTGTGGACTCTTATGAACTTATAATTTGTAATTGTTACCATTCTTTAAAATTTCTTCTCACACCTTGAACCAAAACGTGCTTTAATTTTCAAATTATGTTTGAATTATTAGCAGATATTCAGTTTGACTAATTCTCAGCGGGCAGCCTTAAACTTTAACAAAGATCTATAGCACCTCTGAGAACGTTAGATGAGTCTGTGGTACAGAAAGCAATAGATAATTAGTTTGAAAGTAGAATTTCTGAATGCATATTTACAGATCTTTTTCTCTAATTAGAGATGAGGAGTGTACACTGACTTCATTCAGTACAGGCCTGGGATTCATCTCTCCCAACTTTATTGAACAGTGCAAAGAGTTTCTTTATGCTACTAAGACTTTCCCAGCTGGTCAACATTTTATGAACAGGGGCCTTATCTGTTGCATTTTATGGTTTATCTCTGATTCTACAGCTTCTCTGTAATTTTTGGATTTCTTGAATTTCTCCCACTTATTCAATCAAGGCTGACACAAAATCAGGAACACATTATTTGAGGTGTGACACTTCTAAAAAGTGTCACTGTTTTGTAGGTTTGTAGATTTACAGACTTGCAGATTACCCACCATATTTGTTAGCTATAAAACTA
This sequence comes from Molothrus aeneus, assembly GCF_037042795.1. NCBI lineage: Eukaryota > Metazoa > Chordata > Aves > Passeriformes > Icteridae > Molothrus > Molothrus aeneus. The sequence goes on from NC_089650.1 coordinate 38,405,706, forward strand.
ATATAAATATTCTGAAGCAGAAAAAAGAAGAGAAGCTAGAACTAAACAAGAAATTGTCAAACTCCATGACCTCTTTCTGGATGAAAGTGCTATGATAAAAGAAGGCCTAAAGACTCTCATTAAAGCACCCCAGAAATAATTGAAACTTGTGGTCACTCAAACCAACTCATGAAAATTTATCTATCTGTAAGTGCATGAATTCTGAAGGTGCTTTAGAAGTGCATTCTAATGTTAATAACAACAGTGCTACCTCTCCTTTTGGTGTGATGGACCACAGGAACTACTTTAAAACACCAGCTTTGTGAACACCAGGGGTTAGAAAATTGAGGGATTCCCTTTAATTGCTTTGATTTACATCCAAGCTGCTCATAAATGTCCCACTCAAGTGACAGAAGATTCAAATCAGAAAGCTGCAATCACTACTTCTTTCCTGACTCAGTACTTTTTTTCCCAAATAATCTTAAGAATCAAGAATCAAGAATCTCTGAGATCCAAAGTTAGGTTATAAAAATTCATTCATGTAATAGAGTGGAACTAGTTTTCAAGAGTGACCGAAGTTATATTAAACATAACTGACAAGGGCTCTGCAGAAAGTTTACTTGTGTTTCTCAGATCAAGAAATCTCTATCTGTCTTTGCTGCCAAAGAGCACCAGAACAGAGTTTGTGCAAGGATGGTAACATCAGGAATTCATATAGACTTTAAGGAAATCATGTTTAACTCTTTAAATCTGTTGTTACAAATAATTCAGCTTATTTTTGATTACATGGCTGCCAATTCTACAGACAACAGCTGAGATACCTCTTTGAAAAGTGCCTGAATGGCAGCTCTTGTTACCTCAGGGTCAAAGAGGGCAACTGAGTGAAATGAAGCTGAGGAAAATAAGACAGAAAAGGATGATGTAAGAGGCAGACATAGGTTCTTTCATGCACATTCAATAGCTATACCAGTATTTGGATGCTGGGAACTCTACAGGGAAACACAATCCTTTCCATACAAATGATATTAGGAATATTGGCCATTTCATTCATGATCAATAGCAGATGAAAGCAGGAAACAAGCCTCTTTAATAATCTATTCATGCTGCTGTGCAGAAAGTATAAGAGAGAAAGATGGCCTGCAGACAGTGATATAAGGTTTCTGTGATGGACAACTTTTGCATTACACAGGTTAGCCATTGATTCATTTATGTTCCGTTAAAAAATGTACATTTATACAAATCCTTCATACTACTAATCACTTACAGTCTGAGCTGTTTAAAATGGGTCCTTTTATTTTGTCACGGCTTTTTCTGTCATATCTTAAAAATCCTCATCTCTCTTCCAGTGAAGCTGTGTTATCAATTGATATGTGGTAAAGACAAGCACTTGTTTAACAGAAAATAGGATGGATGAAAGCACTGAAGTGCCATGGTGATGAGCAGCATGAAGGAATCTACAGATACAATAAAGTATGAATAAGATTCGATAACACTATGGAGGAATTAAGAAAGCATCTGTTTACAAAGTTCATTATGCATGTTTAGAAAAAATATCATCTCTTCTGAAAGCAAGTTGTCTCACTTTACAACAACAAAAAGATTCATAACTATTCTATTTTTATAGAAATGTCATAATAACTTAGCCTTAACTGAAGGCTAAGGGTAAGTGAGTAGTGGATAATATTTTAAAGAATTTAACTTTTGCAAGAAAAGGCAGAGTTTATTAAATACATAAGTTGTAATGTACATAAAATTTATATTCAAATCACTATTACATTTTTGTCTGCCAATTTCACACTAAGGATTTCTGCCAGAAAATTAGGTCAAATTATTTAAAATCAGTTTTCATGTGCTGCCTCAGGCTCACAACTAAAAAAATATAGAATCATATTTTTTGCTTTTACATTGAAAAAGATTTTTATGAGAAATAATGTAAACCAGAAAGTTTATGTGTTTTATAAATTGCAGCAAACATTAGCAACTAATTACTATGCCTTGCCCCTTGGAACAGCTGAAGGCAGCCATGGTTTCTCACTCAAGAACAGATACACCACATGCTGGTCTCCTTTTTGAAATAGATGGGCAGGGAGAGTTGAAAAAACCTGGGTATATGAATGCAACATTGATGATGTGTAAGGTTAGAAATGATCACTTCAATTATCTCCATAGTAGTGCTTTTCAACTTTCAGTTTCAACTTTCAGCACTCCGTAGTAGTGCTTTTCAACTATTTCAGTGGTATTTCTTCACGGTGGATTGTTGTCTGGGACTTACAGATCAGAAAACATGATCCTTTCTTCCTAGAAAGAGCTGGACCAAGTCCATCAGCGTGGCTGTAGTATGTGATTTGCCTCATTTCTGTGCTGACACTGTCCTTTTAAGCCATTCAAGTTCTTTATCTGCACAGCTGCTGCTTCACTTATTAGTATTCTACAAAGGAGCTCATTCTAGGATAGTTCATGCCAGGATTGCTCTCAAAGGCACTCTGGATGAAACTGCATACTGCACACTCCTCCAACATTGTTCCAGTTTGTATTTTTATGTGAGCACATGCACCTATCAGGGCATGTACCGCACACCTTTCACCTCCTGCTACAAAAATACTCCCCTATTAAGCTGAAACATACTTCATGATTTCAAAGACAGACCAAAAAGTCATCATCTTGTTTTCAGTTGCAATAATTTTCAATCAACACTGCTTCTATGCTCCATTTCTAAAGACTAAACTTCCCAGTTTTCATAATACTTCCTTGCACTTTGCTTGTATTTCTTCTATCAGTATTTGTTAACAGGAAAAAAAAAAAAGCTGTTTCCCTACTGCATGGCTTGCACTGTTACCTTTAGATATTTGGCATTTCTTTTGACTCTTTCTCACAGCAGCAACAAAAAGGATGGCTTTGAATGCTGGAAAATATCCCAAACATAAATGAGGTCTTAATTTGGAGTCTACATTTAAAAGTCATAATTTTCCTTTCAAGTTAAGGTCATCGCAATTTTTCAAAAAGAATATATTTACTTTTAATAGTATATTTGTTTAGAAATACACTGTGCAGTGCTGTCAGCTAGACATTTATATTGCCCAGTTTTAGACAAGCAAAACAAGGTTTTGGTACCAAAAAAATTCCAAATATTCTCAGCCATCCCAACTAATTAATTGCACATTAGGGGAAAAATATCTGTATACAAAATACTATTTTTATACATAATAAGGTATTTTAATGGCATGTTTCGTTAGCTCTAATTAATTCTGGTATTCTGGTTGCACATCACAGAGAATACTTTCCTGCCAATGCTGGGACAAGTTTGTACAGTAGATATATATATATATATATATGTATATATATATTCAATTATATAACTTACTTTAAATTTCTACAATGGAAGTTACTATGTTGAGGAAACTTCCCCTTCCAACCACCCAGGAGCCACTCTGGCAGTCACATCCCTCACCACCTGAGCTGTGACCAAAGTCCCTCCATGGCAACATGCACTGCACTCACACATTCAGACTGGGTGTTCTTACCAGCTTGACCCTAGCTCTATTCCCATGGCAGAGTCTCAGATGACCAGATCCTTAAAATAATGTGATTGTGATGAAGCAACTGAATAACCAGATAGCAGCTCAAGCTAGGTACCTCTGACAAGAGACCCAGAACAAAGGAAACTTTTATACCCTCGCAGTCTAAACATGGGAAAGTCTGGGGTCATTGTCTCCCACTGTATCTCTGAGTGTCTGCTCCTCTGGCTGTGCCACAGGTCCCTGGACCCTTTTATGCAAAGAGCTGGGAATCTATGACCTCTTTTTTGGGGCTCCTGCCACCCAGAGCTCAACTTGTAACACATTGAAGCTGCACACCGAGGTAGCTGCACTGAGTGTGTTCCTCAGCAACCATAGGTGCTAACTTTTCTCCCTAGTTCTCTGTCCAAATAGGCATTTGCTTAATGTCGTATGGATAAAAAAAAAAAAAAAAAGGTCTTGTTTTGGCTTTTAATTTCAAACTCTAACCCACAAAGAATAAAGAAAATGTTCTAACATCTCTGAAACCATAGTTGTGAACTTTTCATTTCATCAGTGGAAGACTTATAAACCTTTCACCAGTAAGGAAAATTAAAACCTTACTCATAAACTTTTCTCATAAAGGATCATGCAAACTTCAGCTGGTGAAAATCAATAGCTAAAGTAAACTTACTTAGAGAGCATCACTGTCTGTATAAGTAGGTTGCCTGTATACATTCTTTCACAGTTTTCTCTGTTTTATGAAGCTATTTATATTTTTATCATCTACGACATCCTGTAGCAACAAGCTTCACTATTCAGCTGATTTGTGTATCAAGTACTGCCTTTTGTTTTCTTTAGCACCTAGTTCCTTGGAAGTTCTTTTGATGTTCTTATGCACATCTTCCAATTCACTCAGGACTTTATTGACTAATTCCAGTTTCCTCTTTTTCTAGCTATAGAGACTGTTTTTACAATGCCCCCTACTCCATAAGTTCTTTTATTCTTTATATCATAGTCTTTTTTTAATATATTATACTGAGACTAGAAGGAGAACAGAACTGCAAAGTCTTTACCCATTTCTCTAAATATGTTCTTAAATTGTTGTTTATTCCTTTCATAGTAATTCAAAATGCTGTATTCCGTTTTTTTGACCACTTCCTAGTATGAGTCTGATATATTTTTAGAATTGTCCACAATGAGTCTGGAATCACTTTCCGGAATGGCAATAAGTTATTTAGGTTCTCTCATTGTTTATATACATAGATGTTATTCCATCTGCTCATTATTCTACATTTATCACCACTGAATATCATCTTTTACTGCTCTTTCAGTCTTGTAAACTTGCGCAACTTTTCACTGCCAGATTTTTCTTTTACTACCCTGAATAATTTAATGCTCCCAGAAAACTTTATCACCTCAGTACTCACCTCTTTTCCAGAAAGCTTATGAATATGTGCAATATATGAGCATGTGAGGAAATGCAATGTGCAACGAATTTGCAAGTGTATAGCTCCAGCATCCCCCAGTTTTCGCCTTTTTTTCACACCACTGCTGCCACTTCATCATCCAAGGACTACATAAGATTGCAGAGAGACAAAAGATAATTATTAATCAATTTAGGGATGGAAGAACAGTGCTAAAACCAGAACAAATATTTGCAATGAGTTTTCCAGCATTTCTGGTGGAAATAGTTGCTCCTTAAAGGTAGGATCATGTGGGGCTAGTAGCTCAGAAAAGCCCTAGGTGTATGATTGTTTGTTCCTTTAATATTCAGGTGGTTTTTTTTACGGAATGAAATTTGTTTCTTTCTATGCCTTTCCTAATAATGTAATATCTCAAAGTTATGCTTTCATTTTCCTATTTCCTGTGCTAAAGTACTACCTAAGAGAGGTGAAGTATGCTAGTACCCACTAAATCTTGCTTTTTCTTTTCTGTTTTTGGATTGTTGTTTGCTGTATTTGGGAAATTATCAGAATCTCAAAAGACTGTACCAATTTCAGTGTGATTGTTCCTAAACTGAGCATCATGACATAAATGTCAACACCTAAGAAGGAAGTCCCTGCACACCATAAAATCCAGTTAAAAATTAATTGCAGGTACACACGCACAGGACACTGGAAGGCAAGGAGAAGAAAAATGTTTAGAACTCACTGATAATGGAATCTTATTTCAGATACCTTTAAGTACCAAATACTACTTTTGAAATGGTATGCTGTTACTAGAAAGCTAGTCAAGAACACATACTGGGTTTAGGTACATGTATCTATTTTAAGTTATGGGCTTGGCTTGTTGTTCTATTCTAGTTCTTTGTTTGGCTTTTTAATTTTATGTAGTATATAACTAGATTTATTGCTTGTGTAGGCCCATATACTTCTAGAAACAAAGCAAATACATGAGGGAATAATAACTTTTATTTCTATTTTTTTTTTGAGGAAGATTGAAATATTATTGGTTACTACCCTTGGCTGATATACTGCCAATTCAAGGTGGTATTAAACTACAGAAAATCTTTCAATTGGAATTTTACATAGATTTTTATGTATTTTACTGAATGGAACGTATTGACTTCAAATTGACTTAAAATTCTCTATTTCTATCTCCAGCTTAGTTAAGATCCTGTGTTGTAATTTCTCAGATATTTTTCTTGCTACATTACCAAACTTCACTCTACTGCTTGCACTTAATAATGGGACTAAGAAAAGTTTCCTAACTAACAGTTTTCTACTTGAGCCAAGCCAGGTGAGGGGCAGAGGAAGAGCTACCTGCTTTTCAAAAGTGGGAGTTGCTCATTATGAGAAGACAAGTGTTTACTAGGTGACTGATTAATGTGCTAGTTTTGCCTATGGGAGAGTTTATTTTCTTCACAGTATGAGGTCAAATGGGCCAGCCAACAGTTTTTGTCTCCTTTAACAAGATGTTCCACCTGTCTATGCCCTGAATATGTTGCAGGAGGTGAAAAACAAAGATGTGGATCCAGGAAACAAAGAGTCTGTTGGGAGCAGGTAGCACGCATGGTGTTATTTCCCCCTGACCTGAACATGATAGCATAAGCTCAGGGCAGAGAGTAAGGCAGGATTTCCAGGGTGTCACAGCTTCCTGCTGCAACATTCCAAGGACATAACATACTTTTCTCTGGTGTTTTGGATAAACATTAGTAGTAGGGATAACGTTGGTAGAGGTAACAAGATTTCAGAGGAAAATATTTCAGCAAAGAAACCTGCAATTTATATACATAGCCAGTAGGAGTAAACTTTCCTAAGGGAAAGAGCATTCACAAAATAAATGTCACGTAAAATTTAAATTACTATTTGGTTTCTAAAATTATTCGTCATGACAGCGCATCTGATACTTACATTCTCACACACTTTTTTAGGTTTCCCTCTTTCACATGTAAGTCCTCTCCAGCTCCATTATGGTGTCTAAAAATTTAAGAAGGGAAACTACTGGTTTCCTATTATCTGTTTCAGTTTCACACAACAGAGCACAGATCCCATCAACATTCATGCAACCCATGTGATTATAATCAACCTTCTGCAGTGCTGCTTGCCTTTCTCATGGCTAAAATTGAGGCAATTGTTATTCTTCCCTCTCTCTGTTGAAATGGACACAAAGTCAATGATTCTAAAATATATTCAACTTCTAAAATATTATGCCATCATGTGTGAAGAGCTATTTAATACTCTTTAAGTATTAAAGAGTATTACTAGCATATGTGAAGAGCTCTTTAATACCTAGTCCCTTATCTCAGATCTGAATTTGTGTATCAGTTTGAAGACTGTGATTTGTTTAAGTGTTTTAGAAAGAAAGTCTGTGATGATCTAATTGTCCCATTAGTCACTTGGTCTAATATTTTCACAACCATTGTTTTCTCACAGCAGTGAAAATTTGGTTGACACTTGGGAATGGGAAATTGCAGCCTGGTTCATTAGACTGAAAATAAAATGACCATAAAGCAAAATATTAATTTGTCTTTTTAGTTTTGGAGATACATGTGTGTATACTTATATATTTGCAGAGTTGTCAATGCTGAACTCAACACACAAGACACAAAATGGTCAGAAAACTGGGAATGGGTTAAAACTGTAAATAAACTTGAACTATCAGGCTTCTGAAACTTGTGTTGAATTTGAAATGTCATTACACAAAACTCTTTCAATTGAACCTTTAATATCTGAAGGTAGAAAACTGTAATATCTTTGAAAGTAAGTTTACAATGGAGCAAGCATTAAATGAAATACAGCAAAATTCCTATATTCCTATATTTAATAAAGCTCTCAATAGGATCAAAAGCTTTTGTAGATTTAAAAAACAATGATTTTAACTCCTGGGGTTTTTTTAAAAGTTCATTTTTTCAAGCTCTTGCAAGTTTATTATTAAGCATTTGTATTCACATGCACATTCACAGAATGTGAATTCTTATTATAAAACGACCCTCAGACCAAAACATGTACAAACCCTAATCCCCAAGTCCCCATTCAAAATTCCCAAAACTTTGCAAAGCACAGTACCTATGAATATCCAGCCAGTGGCTAGATGTCTTGCTCCAAGTTTGCAAATCCTCCACGTTCCTGTCGTGATTTCACGCATCTGCAAATTCAGATCAGACATGCATTTGCGATTTATTCTATACTCCTCATTATTCTACAGTTTAAAATGATCCAGGCAAAATCTCACGTAATTCAGTGACCAGATTAGTTTTGATTGCAAGCAATATGTTGAACATAACTGGAACCAAAATCCCAAAATTATTGACCTGTTTCATGACAACATTCCAACTGTGGTTTTAGTGAAACACTAGTATTTAATTCCAAGGGTTACTGAGGCTGGTGTGTGTGCTGTGTGAGCACAGGTAATAGTGATACCGTGGGAATACACAGTTACTCAGGAACTTGCGGTAGGAAAAGAAGTACTGTGACAAAAGAAAATAAAATTCAATAGCTAAACTCATCCTTCCTAGAACTCACCGTTCCTAAAGACTATGAGGTAATACAAAAGCAAACTCAATTTGCCAGTGAAAAGTCAGAGAAAAATAGACAAATTAGAGAAGAAATTCAGATGTGTTTTCAACAAGGAATGGGTGTTGCTTAAGAAAGGACAGAAAAGCGGATACCAAGGCAATGAAAATTTTATCATGGAGCTGGAAATTGCTTCAGAAGTGAAGAAGAGAACTCATTTGTTCCTGATGAAGAACCAGTGTGATTTGAGCTGGGGTCACAGACAAAAATATAAATAGTGTTGGATGACTATCTTAGTATCTGAAGAAAGTTTATTGTAGTTATGATAAGAGCACATCCAAATACAAAAAAAAAATCAACATACTTCAGTATCTTATTGCAAAAGTAGGGGATGCGATGTCAGCAGAGGAAAACACATTTTTTCTATTTCTTTTTAGCTATTTCTACTTTAATTATAATTTTCTTAAAATTATAGAAGAAGAAGAGGACAGAGGAAAGCTTTTAAAGATTTTAAAGGGTAAAGGTGATTGCAAAAGAAATAGGAGTATTTCTAAGGAGAAACACATCTCCCAAAGTCAGAAGAACATGGTAAAAATGGAAATCTATTTCTTACTAAACCGATAGATGGAATAACAAGAACATGAAATTTTTCATAGTTTCCTCCTTTCTTAAAATAGTCATACTTAATCTGAAGCTCTCTTTATAACATTTTTTAGATATTCTCATCTCCCTTTGTGTTTATCTTGAGCTGACCTGACCTCCATTTTTGGGTGGGGACAAACATGGCAGGGACAGTCTCCCCTGTTGCCCACTTGTGAGATGGCACATACTAGAGGATGTGTCTGGCATGTTGTGTGATATTCAGGCAACCGGATTAGGCACTACAATTTTGTCACACGTCTGTTACTGCACAGCTCTTCAGGGTGCCTTTGTGGAAACAATTGTGTCTGCCACAAGCTGTGCTAGCTCTTCTAAGAGAGAACAGTCATATCAATATGAAGCTGGGAGGATGAAGGAAATACAGAATAAAAGCTATTAGCAAAATTCAGGGCCCAATAGCAGTAGAAATACAAGTCAAACAACAAGGTATTTTTCAATTTTTTATGCAAAAATATCTTGTGATTTATTTAATTGATATAACACATTTTTGAATCTCTTTAAAAAATTCATTAAAATATATAATAAAGATGGATGTTTCGGTCAACTCTGGGCTATCTCTTTAGTACTGTGTTTTATATTGCTCTGATATCTGAACAACTCAAAAGGACAATTTGGAAATTTGTCTGCTTCATTATATACTTTTGAATACTTATGGATAAGTATTTATTATGGAAGTCATGCTAAGGTATGTGGAAAAAACCGAGGTCATTGTCAGCCAACATGGCTTCATTAAGGGCAAATTTTGTCTGACAAATTTGGTGACCTTCTGTACTGGGTTTACAGTGTTGGTCAATGGCTCAATGTCCAAGTGGAGAGCAGTGACTAGTGACAGTCCTCAGGGGTCACTGTTGGGATTGATGCCATTTAACATATTTTTTGGGAACTTGGACAGTGGGATAAGTGCTCAGACACTCAGACAAGTTTGCTGATTGCATCAGGCTGTGAGGTGCTGTCAACATTCTGGAGAGAGAGGATACCATTCAGAGGGACTTTGGCAGGATTGAGAAGTGGACCTATGATAGCTTCATGAAGTTCAACAAGGCCACGTATACAGTCCTGTGTGTGAGTCCAAACCAACTGGCTGAAGAATGGGTTGAGATCAGCACTGAGGAAAAAGACATAGGGTGTTGGTTGATGAGAAGCTCGAAACAACTTTGCAACATGTACTTGCAGCCTGGAAACATGACTGTATTCCAGGCTGCAGCAAAAGAAGCGTGACTAGCAGGATGAGAGATGCGTTTTCTAAATCTCTACTCCTTTCATGAGATCCCACCTGGACCATTGTGTGTCTCTGTCACCCCCAGCATAAGAAGGATGTGAGTCTGTTGTACTGAGTCCACAGAAGGGCCACAAAGATGATCAGAGGGCTGGAGCACCTCTCCTGTGAAGACAGCTGAAACAGTTGGGGCTTTTCAGCCTGGAGGAAAACAAAGGGTTCCAGGAACACCTTAAAGCACTTTGCAGTACCTAAAGAGGGTCTATATGGGAACTGGAGAGGGACATTGCAAGGCTTGTAGAAATAGGACAATGGTTAATGGTTTAAACCATTAGAAATTAGAAGAAATTGTTCACTATGAAAGTAGTGAGACATTGGAAAGTGTTGCCCAGAGAAGCCATGGATGTTCCATACCCAAATTTGTTTAAAGCCAGGTTGGAAGGGACTTAGAGCAACCTGGTCTAGAGAAATATGTCCCTGCCCATGGCTGGAAGGCTGGAATCAGATGACCTCTAATGTTCCTTCCAACCTAAACCTTTCAATGATGCTGTGATCATCCCATTATAAAACAAAGTGTCTGTACATGTTCATTCTTACAGATGTTTTACTACTACAAGTATGTGTCTGCAAGTGTCAGAAGATAAAGTATAGGAAAAAGTTATTTTGTAAAACTTTTGCTGTCAGTTTTCACTCATCTAGTTTGGAGAAGGTACCTGGAAGAAAAAAAAAGAAAAAAAAAGCAATTCCCAAAATCTTCTTTACAAATGACACAAATGACATAGAAAAAAAAAGTCCGTGTGATTCAAATCCTTTTCAAAACCACCTTATTGTATTTTAAAAATCCAAATCTTCTGGGAACTGGGGCAATAGGATGTGTGTGGGAGGTTTGCATGTCTTCCGAATGGCAAAAATGCATATTTTGACAGAAGCACTAATTAATGCTCAGAAAATTTCCAAAGTAAATAACTAATAGGACAGAAAATCCCTGTTGCTTTTGCTTTTTAAATGAATTGTATTCTGGGGAACAAAATAGATAAAGTGAGTAGTATTTCAGTCTTCAAGAATTTAGATAGATATTTCCATGAACTGAAAGGTATGAAACCATTTTCTAGTCTCACTTTGTCTTAAAATGAATAATATAGTAATAGCTGGTATTTTCTTGTTGTCTTTTTCATATTCATTTTTCAGAAAATGTGAATTGAAAACTTGCCTATTTTACCTACTGCTTGTCAAAGAAACTGAGGATGTCAGAAATACAGAGATGACAGATTTTGTGGGAGGAAAAAGGCATTAGATTCTTAAGTATCTTAAAAGTCTGCAGCTCTAGACAAAAAGGGGGAGCACTTCTTCAATAAAAAGTACTTCTGAATTTTTTATTCTTAAAGTTAACTGTGACCATCATTCAATAAAAACATGTCTGGAAAGATATTGTTCTTCATATATTCCTTATAACTGTATCTGTTTGAATCCTTTAATTTCTTTTGGGACTACTCTATTTTCCCAAAATCATTTCCCAGGCAAATCCCTATAAACCAACCCAATCAGAGCATAGAAGGTCCAACATGATCATGATAGCTGTATGTCTTCTGTTTCTCATCCATAAACTCCCACTTATAAGATCTAGTCCTTTGCATAAGAAGGTTTCATTTTCACACTTTGAAATTGCAGATCTAGTTTTTCATCATGCTTATTTATGATTAATATTCCTCAAAGCCCATTGTTATTTCTTGGTAAAATCCACTAACAGGAAAGGAGCTTGTTCAATGTGAAAGGAAAGAGAAGACTGCAGCATGTAGTGTTTTGGAACCTGTTGGGTTAAGAGAGCTGTGAATTAAACTGGAATAGAGAAACAGTTGCAGTGCTAGAGTTGAGATTTTCTGAATGTGACATTATTGAGACTTTCCAGGGGCGGAATAGAACACAGGAGTCATAGTGACTGTCCCAGGAGATGTATCAGCTATGACAGGCTATCTTAAAGAAAAAAGTCTGCCCCCTTAATATGAATCAGACTCAGAAAAATAAAAGAATTTAGGACCACTTAACTCATAAGACCTTAAACTATCATTTTCCTTGTCTATTTAAACAGATAGGTCTAAGTAGAAAAGAAGCTATTTTATGATACAGTTCATTCACAGTCTGTGCGTCTCTGTCTCCATCAATTGGCAAATTTAATGGCAAGTTTGGGGGAGGGTGTTTCTAACAGACTGTAAATTTCAGGCTGTATGTTGTAAGTATGCTGAGATTATGCCAAGTCTCTGTGGCTTCTATTAAAGTCATAAAAAAATTGTATTTTTCAAATACAAATGTATAATTCTTCAAAATTATATATATATATAATTCTTCAAAATTATATATATATATATATAAATTATAATTCTTAAAAATCCCAGAAAAAGGTTTCCTCATGTTTCCTCATGTTTCCTCATTCCCTAGTATAACACAGATAATTAGTTCTCAGGCATGCAACTCTCTCTATGCCAGATACATCTGGCTCCTTCAAATACTTTCAGGGACTTTTTAAAACTAGAATTAGATTTAAACTGCTGTTTGAGAAAGATCCCTTTCATGTTTTGTCCAGAAGGTCAGAAAACAAAATATTCTTACACTTGTGTAAGAATACACTTGTGTAAGACAAAAAGACTTACACTTGTGTAAGACAAAAAGTCTTACACTTGTGACATAGTTAACTATCATAGTTTTTAATGTTTAAAAAGGGCATCATGCAGTGCAGATTTGAAATATATCAATTAGTTTGAAAGCATCTTTATGACATGAAAAAAAATTGTTGGGTCAAATTTTGAGACCAATATTTCATAGCCATCCAGGATATAATAAAGTATAAATTCTTCTCCAGGAGCTGATATTGAAATAATTATATCATGTAACACAATAAATTGTGATTTTTTTAGAGCTGTTCCTAGATGTTTAGGGTTTTTTTACTTTAGAAAATGTAATGTAACGGAATTCAGATTAACTATCATCTAATAGTATTTGATTCCTAATTTCTGGTTTTCAACATGTAGTATGCAATTATAACAAATATTCATTGTATTGAAAATGTGTGTACTAAATATGAATGACACTATTAATTTCTAAGTATCCTTTTGAACAAAGATTAATTTGATTAATGCCTGATGCCAGTACATCTTTAAACAACAGCAAAATTTTTATTTACAGTAGAACCATAGTCACCTTTTCTGCAATGACAGACAAAAATCAAATATATTCAATCTTCTAAAATTTCAGGTTGAAACTCAGCTTCTTTCTCTTATTTTCAATGTATATGAATGTTCCCATACAATTGTAGAAGTGTTCTACAGCATGATATTCATGGGTAGCACAGAAATAATTTTTTTAAAGACAATTAAATATAAATATGGTCTGCACTGGAAAGAGATGAGTAGACTTTGGTGCTTGATGGTGGGGATAAACCTTGGTAGTTGGTTTTAAGATGATACTGTTGCTTATGGTACTACAAGCTCATAATAGCATAGAGGGAAACCAAAGTTCTTGGGAGAACAATTATTTTAATACTTAATGACAGTAATTAGATCAAAGAATTGGCAGCTTTTCTTTATGGGTCATATTTGATGAATTTTGATGGCATGATGTTCCAAATGTAGCAGAAGCCTTAGCTAGTTAAACATTAATTTTGGGTTTCAAAGGTATATCTTCAATTTTTGCCTATGTCTGAATTCTTAATCAACCATCCTTTGAAGAAAGGCAATCTCCTTTGACTGAACTATTATAAATACACACCCATTTAAGCACTTAGTATAAAAGTCAGTGGAAATTGAATAAGACTTTTTAACCCCAGGGTACCTGCAAGCAGCAGAATAATTGCAAACAAATCCAAACCCAAACAGGTCCAATCTCAGAGTTACTGTTTTTCAACATAAGAGTCGCTGCTACTAACTGTGTTATATTGTGGTACTTACAAAGCTCTAGTTAAAATAGATTCCAGTCCATTTTCTTAGTTCTGTGATTAAAGTGATATGCTAAGAAAATGTGGTTTCTTATGTGCTCTTTAAGATTCATGACAATTGCTATGGGAGTTTCCAGACTGAGGTAGCTATTGAAGTCACCAAGCTGCCTCCATAAAGGAGGGAACCTGTTCATTTTACAGTTTCATCACTTGAAAGTGAAGGAACACACACAAAACAATACTGGGCTACAAAGTACAAGATGATGCTGAAGAGGATACTACGTTTCTTCTCAGTCTTTGAGCAGATGTGGGAGCATTAGCATCTTTCCTCCTGCATTAGTAAACCTCAGCTTGTGTACAGATTGTTTTCCAGTGAAACAGAATAATAAATGTCATGTGGGCCTGAAATATTAGAGTCATTCTAAATAACTTTCTAGCCAATGGGGCCTGATTTCTGTCTTCTAGCCTATAATAGCAGTTCTTAATTGCATAGTCTTTCAGAGCACAGAATAAAGCATGGCTATCCAGGAAAACAGTCTGCATAATGCTCTTCTTCTTCCAGTGCTACTGTTGCTTGGGGCAGTAGGGGAAGGATAGAATGACAGGAATGAAGAACAATGGCACTGCTAAGTAGACTTCTTCCTCATGAAGCCAGCTGAAAAAAGCAAAATTACTCCATTTCTCTACCTGTAAAATGGTGTTTGTTGTTCTTCTTATTGTGTAAGATACCTTGTGATCTACCAGTTATGTGCTAAATATCCCTTCTAAAATGTGTTAGGAGGATTAAGGATGCATCTCTGCAAGTTAGGATACTATGAGACTATTTTACACCAGAATTTATGAGTTTAAAATGCAAAACTTAATCAAAGAAATAAATAAAAGTAATCTCTATATAAAGATTTTAATTTTGTAACTCATTCTGAATAAATACACTGCATATGTGATTCCATTTACATTTTATATGAACTGCCTTTTTGCAGATAGGAACAGTTACATCATAACTATCACTATCCTATAGCAAAATGGTGCTTTACTTCCTAACATTAAAAGAAATTCTAAATAGTCCTGTTTATAAGACATTATTTTCATTAATGTAACAGTGCCCTCTATGTTCCAGAGTTTGTATTGAGGGTAATATTCTTTGTATATTTAATAACTTTTTTTCTTTTCGAAAAAGCACAAATTGACCATGCTAATTTTTTTAATGGTAAGTTCTACCAAGACAAACAAGCAAACAAACAAACAAATAAATTTTATAAGCAGGGAGTGGAATGGAAATTTAAATTTCAAGCTGTTAATAGCATTTCAAATAGCTAGTCAGATATCATCTTGTAACATTAAAAAAACCCCAAAAAGTAGAGATTTGGTTTTTAATGAGAAATTGCTGCAAAAAATTTTCCAAACCCTATGATTAATGTTTAAAATATCTCAGAAGTGGTATTGTATTTTCAATAGAAAATCATAAGCAATCAGTTATGGATTTACTGCATACATGAAATCCTCCAAGAGACCTCATGGTGAGAAAGAAGTAAAGATGAATGATAAGGCATTGAGATGTACATGCCCTCATGTTCACTGAAACTCTATTATACAGATCTGACCAGAATGCATTTGCAAGGGAAAAAAAATTGAATATTCTCTTCATATTGAGTAAAAAATTACAAGTAAATTTTCACACTGAAGAACTGTACATTTTCCTCTAATGTTAAGAAGAAGAACATCTCTTGAGAACATACCTTCTTTACTGAGAGTATTTTTAAAACAGAAAAGAAGGGGACAATATAGAATGAAAAACTCTTTCATCAAAGTTGCTATATCGTCTACATTGTCTGCAGTGGGATGAAGTAGTAAGTACAAATCATAAGTTATTATTCTAGGACCAGAAAACCAGGGTTCATTATTCAGTGAAGAGGGAAGAATAATTGTAAGGATGGCATTAAACACACAGAGTGGATAGCCTGAGCCCAGGTGGAAAGCATTCTGAAAATAAAGATGAATTTAAGCTCCTTCACCTTACTTTGAAACACTTCGGTTTTACAGTCCCTCTCCATTCGTTTTCAGTCTCTAAACACCTTCCCAGGAAAGAACTGGAGAGCAACAGGGTACTAACCCCAATTTATTTTTCTACAACTGCTGCTACAATTTAGTGCTCATGATATTTCTGAACTTCTAAGAGAATATGTCTTGCTTAGAGGTGAGCTGAAATGAGCCCACAGTAAACTAGCTGCTTTAAATATTCAGGACAAGATTTTCCTCAAGCTTATGAAGACAAACGGAGATGGGTAGAAAGGTTAATATATTTTACTTCAGGTGAATTGTTGCTATGAAGGAAATCACTTTGTTGAAAATCAAAGCTTTTTGAACTAAAAGATGTCTTTATTCTAGAAGGAAGGTTCCTGAAATAATTTTTGGTAAAAAAATATTTAAAAGCCAAAGCAAAAAGCAGCTACTAGATGCATTATAAGAGAAAATGCCTCTCTATCTTTTTTGGAAATGGCAATATCAGTGACTTTTAAGAATCCTTAGAAATAATACAGTCTCATTACTGAGGTTGGGACCTTCTAACTGCCCAAGGACACTCATTGTTTTCTTAATTTTTGTACTTTATATGCAGTTGTAGCAAGATTTAAACAAAATCCCCCAAATAATAGAACTGGATTAGAAAATATATAGAACATATATGACAGGGACACCTTCTATAAAAGAAACAGACTCTGCAGTCCCTAAATGATCCAGTACAAATACAATGGTGGTCTTCAAAATCATGAATGATGATGACTGCAACTAGAATATTCTTCAAAAAAAAGCTTCAAATTATTACTTCTACATTTAGACATAAGTTTATATTTTCAATTTTCTGTTCAGTCTCTTTTATTTCTTAAAGGTTTTTTCACTCGCAAATTGGAAGGGTGATGCATTTTTACAGGTTGCAGTGGTAGGAGATATTTTTTATGCTACACACCACATCTTGAAAAAGTCCAGTCAATCCAAAAGAATTTGAAAATGTGGTCAGAGTCTCTTCAATGTATCCTTGTTTCTGACAGACAAAGGAGCTCTCTGGTACATTAATCATTGTACATTGTCTTCTTCCACATGAAATAGTAATTGCAAGACTGGAAAGAATTGTAAGGAGGTTTAAAAATCACTGGCACTAATTTCTTGAAACAGATAAAGGAAATATTGCATCAGAATGCAGAAACTGTCCCAAGATGTTGGAGAAATTTTTAGATAGAATATTTTATTAGAAGTTGTTTTCATCCCACAAGGGGAAAAGCAGGAAAGCCTGAATATCAATTGTATTCTATGTCAGTGTCAACCTTGTTAGGTTGAAAACAAGTTATTATGGATTTTTAACAATAGAGTACCTTCTAGTGCAGAAGGACTGTGCACAAACTTGATTTCTGATGTCTCCTTAATGAAGAGACCAGTCATTTCTGAAAGCAAGCTAAAACAATCTGGAGCTGAAAGCACTTTTAAGAAGATTTCCAAGCTATTAATTTTCACTGTTTAATAAATATACTTATTAGATGTGGTATGATACCATAAAGAATAATATGTGAATGGATCAAGAGCTGGCTAACTGACTTAAAATGAGCTGTCAGTGGTTAGTCATTATTATATAGGAGAAGGGAGCTCCACAGGGAACAGGACACTATCCAATGACTCACAATAAGGAACTAATTATGTAATTACCAGCAATAAAACATGTGGAAGGAAAAATATTTACCCCAATGATACATAATAATGAGAATGTAGATACCATAAGATAATCTGAATATTTTGATAAACCATGTATATTCAAGTGAACTATTTCTAATGCAGCCAGATAGAAAGTTATTTTAATATTGGAATTTGCAGAATAAGATTTTTCCCCCAAAACAAAGAGATTCAAAAGACCTAAGAGTCCTAGCAGCAAGATAGCCAGCATTCAGAACAAAGCTGTAACAACAAGAAGTAATTTTTTTCTTGGAGAAGGAAGAGAAAACTTAATTAGAACACATAGTTGATTTTACCATTGCAGGGAGTATTATCAGTTATTCTCTGTAATTATGATTTTTTAGGTATTTTAGAATTAGGGTAAAAGTGAGGGAAATTTCATGAAAAAAAAAAGATTGGCAAAAATGATGAAAGCACTGGAGAAAGTACCTTAAAGTTAAATATAGAAAATATTAAAAAGAAGATTGTAAGGTGATTTGATTGCAGTGTGTAAGTATCTTCACAGAAAAAAAATACATTAAGTTCTACAGAGCTTTTTTATCTTGTGCAAGACATGGTAACAAGAACCAGTAGTTGGAAATTGAAACTAGATATTCACCTTGGAAATATGTTATGTATTTTCATCAATTATAGAATAAAATCTATGAATGCTAGTGGCAGGTTTTCTCATCTCTTGCCATCGTGAAATCAAGACTGGGACGTTTTCTAAAAGTCTATTACATCCTCATATGGTATTAAAGAAGAAAGCTTTTCTGCTTAATTTAAACCATGGTATAATTTAAAGACAAGAATCATTCAAGGATTCAAACAAAATGGTCCCTTGTAGAATTCCATATGATTTACAGTCTTATAAAATTGCATCTTATATTCAAATTGATAAATTCTGTTTGTTGTTATGACAATATAGAGTGGAGGTGCCATATTACAAATTTTCTTTCCAGATGATCACTTTGTGGTATGCAGCTTCTGCAATGTCCTCAGGAAGTTGTAGAACTCTAGAGAGAAATGCTACACTCCCTCAAAGAAAATGAAAGCACTTTCTTTCTCTTCCTTACCTGATGGCTGGATTTTAAAAATAAATAATGCCTTCCACTTCCTCTTACTCATCATCTCCTAAAGCTCTGCATCATAACCTCTGGTCTGATCTTTGATTTCATTCTTCTGATCTTAAAACTTCTTTGTCTTGGCCTTCTTCCACTGGCATCATTGACAAATATTTTCAGTCTCAGATATTTCCTGGATTATTATTTCTTTTCCTTGCAAAAATAAACCATTGACACCCTGTGGTCTATGCAGATCTCAAAGATTTAAGTTTATTTCTACTTTAGTTAAGAAGGAAGTCACAAAAAACCTCTGAAACTTTTAAAATATAATCAACTTCTTTGACAGATATCATGAACTTGGAAAATATCTGCATTTTATTTTATGAATACTAAATTTGTTTCTACCTGTGTCTCATGTTGCTGACCACCTGCTTTTATATCATTTATGCTAAAGGCACATAAAAGCACTGTTAGATTGAAGAAGAAAAGCAAAATAGCAATCCAGTCAGAAACATCCCCAAAGACAACATTGCCAGATGTATAGCTGTGTAGGACATCTCAGGGGATGTGAAAACTCATCAAAAAAAGAAATGTCCTGAAAATTGTTTCATCAAGGCCATTTAATAATCAGGTGTGCTTTTTTACTTTTGATACTGGTGGCTCTGGACTCTTTCCACACTTTTATCTCCCTCAAGAAAGCTTTAAAAAATCCCGTGTTCAGCCAAACCTAAGAAACTCCTTTTTTTTCCTGTCATAGGGACACTATCAATGGAAGTCTGTGCAGTTTCATGATCCAGTCTCAGAAACAACCTGATTAGTCAAGACTGAAAAGAGTGATCTGTTTGTGATGCCTTGTGAAGGCTGACCTAGAACAGAGTCTAGATGGAGTTAAAGAATGAAGTAGGTATTTATTAGAAGGCCTCAATGGATGCACCTTGGGCAGTACAAGACCACAGCCAGGGCTATACCCAAGATGAACCCAAAATGGTCACAAAATGGATGACCAGTGATGAGGTCTCTCACTTTTATAAGTTCTAGTCCATTAGCATATTGGAGTTAATTGTCCAATTATAGCTTTAGGTTTTGAAGTTCCATCCTTGTTTTTCTCTCTTCATTCCACTGTTGTTTATGCTCTTGGGCCTGAAATTCGGTTGGTTGTCCTTGGTCCCAAACTAGAAAAGGAATTGCTTTGTCTACCTCATCTCTAAATATGAAGCTCAGAACAACACACTAAAGCAGTACAAAATCTGAAAAATATAACAGCTAAAACTTAAGGCATCATTTGAAGAATGGCCTGTGGGTTCTCTGGGGTAAGGCAGGCCATCTAGGATGAATCAGAAGAAGCTGACAGGAACATGCTGTGGACAACCGGATGGAAAAATTTATAATGCCTTGATTTGATGAAGATGTTTTAAAACTATTTTGATGAGATATTTTCAAACAGAGATCCCAAGCTAGATTTGGTGACATAACAATATCTGTTATCCTGGGATCTATAACCCAGGATTTAGATCAGGGTTGAGCCAGCTATAAGCCCATTCCTAAAAGGTGATAGAATGATAACTAATATCTGTATGAGGGATGATAAAATATTGGGCAAGAACTGTAATTCAATCAGTCCGTGGTGTGCAATATTGCCTCTATTCCTCTTTCATGACAAGTTTTGAAGTTTCAAACTTTCCTACAAATGTCCTAGAGTTATTATGTTTATTTTTATTTTATGTTTCTCATATACTTGAGCTCAGGGTTAGATCATGGAACACTTTCTTTTCTTAGCAAGACTTTACATAACAGAAGGTTATTATCTTATCCTTGGTTAGTCTTTTCCAAATAAGTAATTCCATCCTCTCAATCTTTGTTTAATATATTTTTCAAATCTCAGTGCTCATATTAATTTATGTAACTGATCAAAACTCTTCTTGAGTCTGAAGAAACACATGCCCAAATGTGTTTGTTGAATTATGATGCAGAGCAGGAGAAAGATAATTTCCTGCATTTTCAAGATGACATTTCTATTTATTTCAGTAGAACTTACATTTGTCTTTTTTTGCAACCTATTATTACTTATGTTCACAAGTCTCATGGTAATATTTGTTCCATAGAAATAAAAAAAGCTTAAAAGAAAAAGAAAGAGGACTTGTTGGATGTCACTCAGTGGAAAAAGGTCTTTAGTCCTATTCCAGTGCTATAGCCAGATATTCATGCTGCTTTATCATATGCTTGTTTTCATTTTATTTTCAGAATATGTTTGCCCCACTGACATGTGAATTTACCATCTGTTTCTCCACAGCAGATCTGGTTGCTGCAGACACTGCTCAGCAGACACTGTGTCCTGCCCCTGCCATGACACTGTGCATTGCTGTGGGTCATTTGTAGGGAGCTCGTAATAAATCACTCAGATATTTCCCCAAATACTGGATTTAAAAGACAAAACACTAAGATTTCACTGAGCAGAAGGACCCCCCCCCCCCGAGATGTACACAAAGAAATAGCTTAAATCTGGAGGCAGCATAAAGTCTTTCAGTGTGGTCACAGCTATACACAAAACTTTTAGCAGCCTGTATGTCATTCCTATAGGCCTAATGCTGCAGGCTGATGTGCTCTTTGCTGTGGGCTGAATGGTGACCACTACTTTTTTTTTAATTTGCTTTAATAACATTTATATGGGGAAAGAGTTTAAAAAAAAAAAGTCTGGGCTATTGGGAAAAATATATTACCATTTGTGAAGTCTCATCTACTATAATTGTATGATTTTCTGTCAGCCCTTTTCCACAGAGCAGCGGTCCAACAATCTAGCCTTATAGTGGGAAACAAAAGAGCTGAAACATCTGAATGTTTGCTAGACTGTTACAATACCTCACAGTTTTAAATGTCACCTGTTAAATTATAGTGTATTATTTTTTCCTATTGCAGATGTTCCAGTAAATAGGACCAGAGAAGAAAGAAAGAAGTCATGGAAAAAAAAAACCCAGAGTTTATTTATTCTGCTCTATCCACTGGAACTCTGTGTGAAGGAAATTTGTATCTTTGTTTCTTTACACTAATAAATTGTTTGAATGCATATCTGGGTAACAATTCATCAATTTTCCTTGAAGCTTAAGGAAAAAAGACTCAGATATTTCTAAGAGTTCTGAGAAACAATCTCAGTCCAAATTAGTGCTATATTAGAAAAAGACTTTAGCACAGTGATCAGGCTGCTATTCATATTTTTAAGAAAGGATGTCAGCTGTCTAAAATTAAACATCAAAGAGCAGTTTAGATGTCCTAGGTTGTCCATCATGTTTATATGTGTCTATAACACTACAGGGAAGCAGCTGTGGGGAAGTCAAAATATGAATGAAACCAAAGGGGTGTGCAGGAGTCAAATATGAGCAAAGTACTCTGTGAAGTCCTGACCCAGTTCAGCTTAGGCTGGCAGGGTACCCTTTAGGCATAGGAAGTCTCCTATTTGTGGAGTCATGAAGATGTTTAGCAAGAAAGATTTTCATTTCAGAATAATCAGGTAGAGAGATATACATACAGAATAAATACATCCAGCTTCAGATTTAGTAGGGAAGGAATGTGAAACTCTTTGACCCATGGCCCAAATAATTGTCCTGATGATGGCTGTCCTCCAGCATCCTGCAGCTTCTCTCTTTATTTTATTCACCAAAGTTTAAATTTCAAAAGGGTCTGATTTAAATCTAATGTCAAACAGGGACCATTTCTGAATACTCAGAAACTGGTTTGCATCAAGAAGTTTACCAATTTACTCAAAAATAAAAAGGCTTTTGCTTTTTATTTTTGGCAAGTAAAAACATCAAAACACCCAAATATTTAGAGCTACATTCAACATGCTTTTTAAAAATATTAAGTATGCTAAATCAATTTCTGGTTTATTTTATAAGCCCTTGTAGTGTCAAGGCTATCATTAGGTAATACTGTGATAATGTGTGAGTAAGAAATCACACTGAAGCATAATTATTAACCCCAGTGGTGATGGTAGGACAATATCTTGGAGTCTTGCTGTACTCAAATCTTCTGCAAAAGCACAGTGCCTGATCTGAAGAGCTTATTGTCCAAATAGATCATGCAGCTGTGGAAAGCAGCTGTACAGATTAACAGAGCTCTGTTGTTGCTGAAAAAAAAAATCAACACATATTGTTCAGTGTTTAATTCTGTATTTGCAGACACATTGAACCAACAGCTTCTGAGGTGATATCATGCTCATAGGTTAAACATCAGCATGTTTTACTTTTGTTGTTCTTTCTCTCCCCTGTGGAAAGCATACCCCTTTGCCTAAATGCTTCCTCTTAGTGACTGGTATCACATTTAATGTACTCTCAATGCAGTATCCAGCATGATGAAACCTACTTCAGCATTGACCTTATTTCAATTGAGCTGTATGTATGCTAGTGTGCATGATTTTTATGTCTGATTTCGTATTATTGCTACTATTATGTTTCTAGCATCATATCCCTTTATTTTATTTCTTTTTCAGCTGTGTTCAATATTCCTTTCCAGATAATATCATACTGATTATCAGTGAATTCCATTAATTTGCTCTTTCTTCTTTTAGATCACTAAAGATTGGAAATAAGGAGAGACATCACATGACTTTATTTATTCCAGTAAAAGCCTTTCAGCATATTCACATTTTGACATTGCTCATTAGGTTCTGTTTATATTTCTCCAGACAGCATGCTGTTCAATTGAAAATACCTAAGCCCTCTTATCTGAGTAAATATTGTTATATATTTTGCAACAATTACTCACTACCAGACATGTCTGCCTAGATAGTATTCTCTTTACAGAAAATAATCAAGTCAAATAATTTTAGTAAAACTAGGAATGCTATTTCATGCCAATGCTCACATATTTTATCCATGCAAGATAGAATAGCATAAAAAATATAATCATACTAAGTGTGTGTGGTAATCTTAAATATTACTCTGTAAATCTACCCAGCTACATAAAATATAATAGAATTACAACATACTTATTGACACAGCTGTATCAGCTGTATTACTGCCACAAAAAGAAATGCTTTTAGCTTTCTTCCTCTTAATCTGCTGGTGCACTTTCCAGCTTCAGGTGGTCACTTTCAATCCTTGTGCATTTATTTGCAGCATGGTAGCCTAAAAAGACACAAATCAATACATATAGACAACAAGCATGTAGAGATACACACAAAGATGTAGAGACATACTCTAGGTATATGTAGATATTTGTGTGTATATGAGTGCACAATTTTAGATTTCATGAATCTTCTTTTACACAGATATTTGTATTATGCTCCAGATGCAGAACATATTTGAGCATTTATGCAAAATATTCTGCTATTTTACATCTGCAGTGAGGCTGTAAGTTAAGCTGCTATTTTCACAAGTGTTGTTCTGATTTCCAGGTGAAAATTCCCATAACTTCAGTATGGCGGCACGAAATTCCACTTGTCACCTTTCTTGTATTCATGACACAAAAATATGAATACAGATGCTAATTGCATCACATTTCCTGAGCTCTTAGTACAGTTGCATTTCAGAACAATCCTATTATACTTTAAGGAAGCTGATGTAATGGAATTGACAACACAAAAGTTGTCCTTACTTTATTTTCTATGAGAATGTGTTCACTATGCAGATGACAGCAAGCTGGTGTCGATCTGCTGGAGAACAGAAAGGCTCTGCAAAGGAATCTGGACAGGCTGGATTGATTGGATTAATTATGTGAACTTCACCAAGGCCAATCCTGCACTTGGGTCACTAGAAACTCATGCAGTGCTACAGATTTGGGCAAAAGTGGTGAGAAAGCATCGTGTCAGAAAAAGCCCTGGTGTAGTGACTGACCCTGTCTAAACATGAGCCAGTGTGTGGCCAGTAGCCAAGATGGCCAATGGTATCCTGGCTTGTATCAAAAATAGTGGGGCCAGCAGGACCAGGGCAATTACCATCCCTCTGTATTCGGCACTGGTGAGGTCACATTTCAAATCCTGTGTTCAGTTCTGGGTGCCTTAGTACAAGGACATTGAGGAGCTAGAGCATGTCCAGAGGAGGGCAACAGAGCTGGGAAAGGAGTTGGAGCACAAGTCTGGTGAGGAGCAGCTGAGGGAACTGGGGTTATTTAGCTTGCAGAAAAGGAGGTTGGGGGGAGACTTTATCACTGTATACAACCACCTTACAGAAGGTACCAGCAAAGAGGAAGGCAGCCTCTTCTCCCAGGCAATGTCAGGCCAACATCTTCAGGTGGTCCTTGCACCAGACAAGTGTTGTCAAGCATTGGAACAGGATGCCCAAGGCAATGGTTGAGTCACCATCCCTGGAGTATTTAGAAAATATGTCAATCAGGCAGATAGTTTAGTGCTGGGTTACTGTTGCACTCAATGATCTTAGGGGTCTTCAACCTAGTTGATTCTATGAGTCTACAGTAATCTGAGGAAAAAAATGTAATAAATTTTATTATGAATTAAGGAGTTTATCTTAGTGGAAGAAAATATTTTTTTTAATATCTAAAAAGAAGGAAAATCTCATGCCAACAGGATTGGGATTGCTTCAAATTGTTCAATATGAAACTACAGTGAGGTTTAAAGATGAAAAGAGTTCCCATCAGAGCAAAGACATCCTCATTTTTCATTGTCTTACCTCATTAGAGTTAGATGACATGAATTCAAGATTCATATGCATTTCCTTGGGCAGGAACAGCATTCAGAACTATTCTTTAAAGATCCACTTTACAGTGCCAGAGGGTTTTAGGTACTGAAAATTTTGTTTTACTTCATATACTAAATGCATATGGAGAGGCATCCAAAACTACTACTCCTAGTCTTTGAACAAGTAGGTATGGAAATACATAGTACAGCAGGAACAGGGAAGGAACAGAAAGAGCAGCTGCACAAGCAAATGGAAAGAATTTGATAGGCAACTGAATAAAGATGCTGAATTACTAGCTTCAATCTCCATATTTTCAGATGTGGAACATTTTATTTGCAATGACTCCTTAAATTATTTATAGGATTAAATTAGCAACAGTTCTAAAACACATAATAACATTTAATAATACTACAATAACTTCTAAAGTGACTATTACTGCGAAAACATGACAAATTGCTGAATAATAGAATTTTCATACATTAAACACATGAAATATCGTGTTTAACATTATTAGCTTACATGGTTTTTGAATTGCAATAGCTGCCAGCTTCAATAATAAATGTCAAATTTGGACGAATACAAATTACATTGTAGTATAATCAAGATAAGTGCCAAGTAGATTTTACTAGGGAAATTTTTAGGGGCAAGAGCATATCAGAACATCTTTTTTGTCTAAGAAAATGTGTTTTTCTCCATTGACTAGATGCCATATCACAATTCACCATCGTTCACTACCACACTCTGGGCCTGGCCATCCAGCCAGTTCTTAACCCAGCAAAGAATGGCCCTGTCCGAGTTGTGGGCTGCCAGCTTTTCAAAGAGTATGATGAAAGAGGCAGTGTCAAAGGCTTTGCTGAAGTCTAAATAGGCAACATCCACAGCCTTTACCTCATCCACTAGGCTGGTCACCTGGTCGTTAAAGGAGATCAAGTTGGTCAGTCAGGACCCAATGGCAGCAGCCAAGCCAGCTGGGTCTGATCCCTTGGTTGTCAAACTGCACCACTCAGCTCAGTGTCATCTGCAAACTTGCTGAGTCAGGGTGCACTCGATGCCCTTGTCTATGTCATTAACAAACATATTAAATAATACCAGTCCAATATGGATCCCTGAGGGACACTTGTCACTGATGTCCATCAGGACTCTAAGACATTGACTACTAGCCTCTGGATGCCACCATCTGATCACTTTCTTGTCCACCTAAGAGTCCACCTCTTAATCCATCTCTCTCCAATGTAGGGAGATGGATTTTGTAGGGGACCATGTCAAAGACTTAACAGACGTTCAGATGAATGGAACTTTAACTTCTCCTTTGTCCCCTGAGGTAGTGACTCCATCCTAGAAGGTTGGTCAGACAGGATTTTACTTTGGTAAAGCTGTACTGGTTCTCCTGAACCACCTTCCTGCCCTCCATGTGCCTTAGCATAGCTTCTATGAGGAACTATTCTATGATCTTCCTGGGGACAGGGGCCTCCGATATCGTGGAGAATGGTTTGGCTACTACATCAGCTTATTCCCTCAGGATTCTAGGCTGCATCTCATGAAGTCCTATAAACTTATGAACATTCACATTCCTCAGGTGGTTATGAACCTGATCTCTACTTACAGTGGGAAGTTCTTTGTTTCTCCAGTCCCTATCCTGCTTGGCACCCATTTGAGAGGCATGGGAGTCTGACATTGAAAACTGAGGCAAAAAATTTGTTGAGTGCATCAGCCTTCTCCTCATCTGTTGTTACCAGATTTGCAGCATTGTTCATGAGGCAGTTAGGCCTTCTTTGACTTTTCTGGTTAACATACCTGTAGAAATTAATTCCTTAATTAACCCTTAATTTTTTGTGTCCCTTGCAAGGCTCAATTCTATCTTTGTTATGGCCTTCCTCATCCCATCCCTACACAACTGTACTTCATCTCTATACTTGTCCCAGATCACCATCCTAGGTTCAACTGTCTATGGGACAGAAGGGCTTCTTTCCCTTTAGTTTTTCCAGCAGATCCCTACTCAGACACGCCAATGTCTTGCCTTCCCTACCTGATTTCTTGCTCCTGGGAATTACTATATTTTGCTCTCAGTGGAAAAATAGGTACCTAAAAAGCTCTTTATATATTTAAGGTGTGTATTTGATTCCGAACTATTTACAATTCTTGAATAATATACACCCATATAAAAGATCAGAGTTGGTTTACTTGTTATTAAGTTTCTAGTAGTGACTTTCCAGTCTGTTTCCACAACATGTTATCCAGGCATCATTAAGACATGTATGAAAACTTAATTAGTTTAATGGGACTTGGATGATCTCCCAGATGATAAGTAGCACTGGCACCTTTTTTAAGTCTTCTGGTACATTTCTCTGAGCAGCAGAGATGCCTTAGTAAATTTCTGCCAGCAAAAGTGACAATTTCACTGTTCATTCCCCTGCTCTTGTCTGAATCCTTCCCTCCCTTGTGTTACATGGATTTGAGGATATCTTGCTAAAGCAATTCTATTTACCAGCCTGGTAAATTGCTGATAAGCTACAGTTGGTCTACAGTTTTGTAAGCATTTTTGCTGAGCTACCAAACTGAAGTTACTCACAAAATCTACAACAAAACATCAAGGTGAGCTGAGCAAGGACTGTAGAGACAGGACTGAGGGAAAGAAAAATGAGATGGAGAACTCCCTCTTTTTGAATTTGCAATCTCCCAAGCTAGTTCACTCCAGGTAGTGAAAGTATTTCTGTTAACATAAATTCCTGTTACTTATGCAAGATATGGATGATGTTTGCCTCTTCCATCTCTCCATCCTGTCAGTGTTAATGGGTTCAGAGACATGATCCCATTCTCTGAATTAGACTCTTGAAGAAAACATTGTAGTCCAGAAATGTTTAAATCTGGCCTGAATTTTTCAGCAAGATGAAATAATAGCGAATTAGTGAAGAGCTCATTTGGTATAAACCAACTTTCCCAGTTCAGGATCATGACACAAAAATCAGTGGGTAATACTACAAGAAGACATCACACCCAGCTTCCTGCAACCATCAGTAAGGAACTAATGTATAAGGATAATGTATAATGTTAATTCAACACTCATACAGTCGAGAATCGGCCTATGCCTCCCAGGTGATCTGAGAGTGTATAAACCTAACATGAACCATAGATTAACCATGATTAAAACATTTCTCTCAAAGTCACTGACTATGGCTCTCTGTCTCAGTACACAGTGATTTAGCAAAGTGAAAGTACAATCTTGGAGAAGCTAAAGGTGAACAAAAAGGAAAAGAATCTCACTGTTTGCATTAGAATGGTGTACCATTACACTTTGAACACACATCCTTTTCTAGTTCTACATTACCTTATGGACACATCCATCTGCTTATTACTGCCTCTGTCAATCTTGACTCCTAGATAGAATTTACTATCCCTCTGAAAAGCCATCTTTGCTGCTGCCAAGGACAACTTCAGTGTTCCGTCTTAGGAAAAATCTTGTATTTAAACCCATTAACTTAACCTATCTCAATTTCTCTGCAATTTTCACATGAACAACTCTGCTGAGAAGTTCAGGTGAGTGATAGTTCACAGGGAGGAGATCTGGCATTGTAGGAATAAGCAGCTGGAAAAGTAACCCTTCCACCAATTTGCAAAGCACTCTTCTGCCTGAGCACTAACAGGTTATCACAGCAGCACAACAGACTATAGCTTTGCAATAGTGGTCCTGTAACTATGTTTTGGTATGTGTAAAGGTAAGAAATTAATTTCTCTTTGACAGTACTGAATGATTTCATTTGGACTGAGTACTGACAGAACACTGAGGATAGCTTTTGGATCTGTGAATGCTCAGTGAAAGGCATTGACAAGGTTGTTACCAAACTGACAGGTTACTGAGGTACATAAAAGTTCACTTATTCATCAGCCCAGCAGACCTTACCCAGAATAAATAAAAAAAAAGGAATGATTAACATATAAGCAAGAGATCTAATTTTCTATGTTAAAAGGATGAAATTCTACACTTTTGTTTACACACAGTTCAGTTTTTCATCTTTGGCTGAGAAGATATTGTTTTACTCATATTGCAAAAATATAATAACATTGAAAATAAGAAAGAATCAGTAGCTTACTAACTTTTCATTTTTTATTGTTGAAAGGGACCTCAGTACGTTATCTGGTCCACATTTTGCCCAAGAGTCTCTTATATGTACATAGATCTTTCACATTTGTCTTCAATTCTTTCACAATTTTCTCTTCTAGAATTCATTTGATGGATTTTCCTGAAAATATCCACAGTATTCTCCAGTTTGATAATATCTTACTGTAAGGAATAAGGTGGGATGGGGGTGGGGTGGGGGAGGATCCCCAAATTTATTACACAACTAGTAAGCAAATTTCAGTGCTGGAGGAAGAAAAAGAATTATTAAAACTCCTGTTTTGCATCCTCTCCTTTGCCATTCTGTGAAGATATTGAAGGCACTGGAAGGAAAGGGTTTCCTTTCACTCACATTCCTACTCATCCAATTATGATCGCTAAAAATTTGAGATGAATCAGCTACACAGTGTGTTAGGCTGCATAAGAGAAGTTTCTGCCCTATTCAAAGGCACAATTTGTCTTTTCAAGTTTTTGTTTTCTATTTCTGTATTCTGCAGAACTCCAATAAATCCTCCTTTTGTTCACTCAGAAATGAACCTGACTGTGGCTGTGAGAGAGGGGTGCTCTTCCATAGTATTCTGAGAGGAATTGATCTGTGTTCTCATAAGGGGAAGAATAGCACAACCGCAGTCTAAAAGAAAGAAAACATATCAGAGTATTTGTAATCAAACCAAAATTCCATTCTTTGAAAGATGCTATTGATTTTTAGGAATTTCAATTGAATTATAAGGAAGAGATTACCATGTTTTATTTGACAGAGGATCCAAGCATTCGTCCTGCGTATTGAGCTACTCTGATGTCACTTTTCCTGAGGTAAAGAATTTCTCATATCAGACCCTTCTGAAAGAAGATCAGATACCTGAATTTGCATTTCCTCTATCATCAATGTGCATTAATCAAGAGATTGAAAAGTGTGTGAATTTATTCCTCATCAGAAGTCATTACTGAACACCATATAGAACACTAATTTTTGATTCTCTCCAAAATGAAGCCTTTTTTTCATTCTATTAAAAAATATGCAAGAAATCTTTTATTTTGAATACTTTCAAAAATATTTTGCTTGCTTTGATGAGAAAAAAAATGTTTTGAAGGGTAAGAAATCATCACAAAATAAAATTTCATTCTCTGTAAAATTGCTATGATAATATAAGCTTAAAAAATTACATTTAATAATTTTAGCTTGGATTTGCATGGTGAATATGTTAAAATCAAATCATTTTGCACAAAACCAGAAAGAACACCAAGTGTATGCAAGGAGCAACAGTGCTCAGTCACATTTTTTCAGTAAAACTAGATCAGCTGCTGCTGAGAAGGTGTGTTCTGCCCATCTTCCAGAGATAAAACAGAATTCTTGAGAAGAACTTGTGCATTTGGCAGGAAGAGGAAGGAAATTATTCACTGGGTGTTAAATTTTTCAAGTTGGTTGAAGCATGGTGCTAATAACACCAAAGTAGTGGGATTGTTCCCTATATGGGCCATACCTTTAAGAGTTGGGCTCTATGATTCTTGCTAATGGATGATGATCCTTCTAACTCAGAATATTCTGAGATTGCTGACAAAGCACTACAGCCATTGGCAAAAGCACTGGGTACTTCTCCAAACTCAGTTTGCGTATGTTGAATAGAGACTGACTTTTTGTCCCACTACTTCTCAGACAGTTTGATCTTAGCTAAACACATTTCATCCCCTCACAGCTTTTAGCACAACAAAATCATGACCAAACTGAGACTCCCAAAGCCTGTTATGTTTTTGTGCTTAAAAAGATGGTTTTCTAATCCCATGCTACACTAGAGAAGCTTTCTAATATTACTGAAACTGAACAAGATGAAAGAAAAGGCTGCATTTAAGAAAAGCTACCGAAGACTAGAAAGAAGAGGGAGGCTAGGGGGAGAAGATAAGGAAGCACATGGAAAATAGGAGCAACCAGATAGGAAAGATGCACACAGAGGGAATGGGAAGAAAAAGACCTTGTGATCTGGGGAACCACAATGAAGAGCTGTCATGGTTTGACACTGGCCCAATGCCAGGCACCAATCCAAAGGAGGGAATAGAAAAAAAGTTAACAAAGGCTTCATGAGTGAGATAAGAACTGGGAGAAATATGTCAAGGGCAAAACAGGCTCAACTTTAGTTGCAAAGTGAAATTTATTACTAACAGAATCAGAGGAGGATAATGATAAGTCATTAATACAAATAAATGGAAAAAATTAAACCACTATTTTTAAGTTTGATTAAATATTATTATTTGAATTTAAAGAAACTACATGTGAAACAAAGCACTTTGAGGTTGCCTTGAATGATCTGAATTATTTTTATTTTGTTATGCAACAATGAAAGAACTTAATTCTGAATTAGAAATACCATGCCAGCATGTCAAGGGAGGTGATCCTTCCTCTCTACTAAGCATTAGAGTGGCACTGAGTCCAGTCCTTGACTGAGGGGTATGGGACTACTTCAGTAGACCCAACAAAGGGCCACTAAAAAGATTAAGGAACTGGAATGTCTCCGATCTGATGAGAGGTGAGGATCTGTGGGATCTCATCAATGTGTACAAACACCTGAATAGAGTGTTTAAAGAGGGAGCCAGACTCTTTTCAGTGGTGCTCAGTGACAAGAATACAGACAATGAGTCTCACTTGGAACACAGAGCCATGTATTGAACTTCAGGAAACACTTTTTAACTGATCCCTGGAATAGATTGTCCAGGATGGTTCTGGGCAACCAGCTCTAGCTGTCCCTGCCCCTGCTTAAGCAGGGTGTTGAATCAGCTGGCCCCCAGAAGGCATCTTCCAACTTCAGCCTTTCTGTGGTCCTGTGATTCCAGAGGATATCTTTGGCCTCAAGCTTAAGGTTGAACAGTGAAAGCATCATGTGTTAGATTGAATACTGAATTACTTGTGGAGTTAAATAATCAATCTTGACTTCTGTATTATCCTGATAGAGGATAATACTCTTATTAGGAGTGTAATTTCCCAATTTCTATTATTTAGTTTTAAAAGAAAAAAAAAAAGGTATGCTTCAAACAATATATGACTGGAGTATTTAACCTACAAATAAAAATTTCTCTAATTACAAAATTCCTATATTAGTTTGCAGTGCAATTTTAAGAGAGCTCCCGTATGATATCCTCTATTTGCGTAATTTATGGAATGGTTCCTTTTTAAAAAGAGTTCATAGCTTATAAAAGGCTCAGGAAAAGGACTGAAAATGCAACAGAATTAAATCTCCTGAGCTGGAAGTAGTGAACTCATTGAATCCAGTAGTCTATGAGTACTGCTATTATTGAAAGAGTATTCCTTTAATAATATTATCCTTTCTGAAGATGTTTTATCCTATAGCTGTGCAAAACTTGCATTTCAGTAAAGGATTAATAGAACAGGTTACTGTCTTCTTCCAAGACATTACATGAAAATTACATTGGTTAAGTAGTTTTATTGCTTGTAGTTATTAACATTTGAAATGTGTAGAAAGCTGGGGAGATTAAATTAGAATCCCAGGCAGTTGAAAGTCCACCCATAATCATATTCTCTATAAGATTTCTAGTGTCTCAAAAAATGCCCTTAGGACCTGCCAAGCCTATAACATAATCTGTAATAAGCATTTTGGCCATTCCTGATACTGGGAAACCTTACAAACCTCTTCCTGACTTACTTTGGCTGTCTACTAAAGGCATTCATGGACATATTTATTCATGATTTGTGACAACCATTTCTGTGAGGAGGGCTCCCTCATTCACACTTGCAAACTGAGGATAGGGCCTGATTCTCCAGAGTAACTCAGCAGTGTCATGGCCAGATAGATCTCAGCTAGGTCACAAGTTTTCCCTGACAGGTGATTAAAGGACAGTAGTTCATGGATCTGAGGGGGAAGGGAAGGAAAGTCATGTTTCTGTAAGTAAGAGAAAATACAGTCACACCATATCTTAGAATCCTGTTTGAACATTATTTTTTAAAGGTGAGAAGTATGTATGTATACAGTATATATGTATATATGTATATGTGTATATGTATGTAGACAGTACAGGAGGAGTATAATTGGACTTGGAATGGGCAAAAAATAAGATACTTACATGTAAATTGATTTTTTTTAGCATAGAAAAATTTGTCAATTAAATGATGCCCAGAGAGAAAGTTATCAGAGGATTGCATTAAATTGTAAGAATATTCCTAGTTGTGCATATGTTACATGTGTTTATGTGTTCACTCACATATACACCTCCATAAGACAGACTAGGAGTGAAAAAAAGAATCTGTCATGTGCAAAGAAATCGAAAAACATGACCCAAGATGTCTCTTCCAGACATTTTAGTTGGTGATTAGGAATAAAAATTTAAATAGAAAGTGCATAGAGTTTGAGTTCACACAAAATCCAGGCTCAGAACTCATTAACATGTTTTCCATACTTTTTTTTGAGCATACAGTAAGGTACATTTTAAGAAAGAATTTATATATATTGGAACAAAAAATGGTACAAGGAAAAAAAAAATCGGTTGTCAACATCTAGTAAGACAAACCTGACCAAAACAAAAATAAACCGATTGCTAGAGAGGAAGAATTCTCTTTTCCCTGAAGATTGCTTATGGTTGCCATGAGAAATTAAATGTGTAACTGAAACTGAGAGGAGGGAAGATGACACCACATGAAGATGAGTTATTTAGGTGTGATAAGAAAATATATAAATAAATTGCTTGTTTAACTTAGAAATAAGATCAACACTGGAATATTTAATAAGTTTTTTCCTATTTAAATGTTTAAGCTTTATAGATTTTTAAGCTTGTAATCTTGATGAGAGGCATGTATGCATAGCTGTCTTGCTATTCTTAAACTATTTTTATTATTACCTGTACACAAACTAAGTATTTAATATTTTGAAAAGATTGGAAGGATCAAGAAAGGCTGATAATAGCAGAACAGATTTTTTCCACGCTGCATGAGGATAACATTGATAAACAGTTCCCTATATGTGACAAGGACAGTTGCCAGACATCTTCTTCTCTAAGGTATTTTTGTGTGCTCAGGTTCAGGTTTCAAAACAAGCAGATGATCCCAGCAAATCCCAGCCCTTTCTGTATGTGTGAACCTTTTACCTGCCCAAAGAAGAATGCAGTAATAGAGAGTCATTTAATAGCTTATGCTAATAACATTGTTCTTGATCTGCATATTATATCACAATTGAAAAAATAAAATAAAAATCGTCAGAGATTGGGGGTTTCCTTTCTTGTTTTCCTTTTTTCCCCTCTCATTAAGTCTGATTGTGAGTAACTGATAGGCTAAGCAAGTTTTTTGACCTCTCATGAGCTCCAGCTTAAGAGGTGGAAATTGCACTTCCCACCTTCTGTTTAGAAAATGAGAGAAGCCTAGAGTAAAAAAATGGAATGGAAAGAAAAATAAGAAAATTAAACTCTTAAGTTACTAAACAGAAAATCAAACCTTTTTTTTTTGTCTTGTTTTTTACTCAAAACAAAGTAATCCATATTTTTTCTATAAAGCTTGTTTCAAAGATTAGTTACTTATTACTTCAGTTCTAAAGGGACCCAACCATCCAATTTCTTTGCTTTAAATATAAACGTAACATTGGCAAATCATGAATGCATTTTATCAAGTCTTGCTAAATTTCTTGCTAAATTAGTTTTCACAACTATAGATTTCATTCAACTTGAAATGAAAAATCATGACCCTTTGAAATAAAAACATGTCATTGCTTAAATATGCAATCAATATGATACAAAATTCCTCGAATCAATCAACCAAAGCTGAAAGTGTTATTGAGGAGTGATCTGAAGGTATACTATACTGAGCTTCTGCAAATAATAGTGTAAAATACATCCAAATGGTCTAAATAAAAACTTCAAACATGAAAAACGCTGAGTTTATCCCTCTGTCACTTCTAACTATAAACGCCTATGGAATATTTATTTCTGATCTTGAACAGCAGCACAGTTGCTTATTGTAATTCTCAGGTAGATATCTTTTAATTTTCTTTTGTTTACAATAAATACAAATACAAGTTCCTATCAGTTCAATATCCCTAGACTTAGAAGGAAAAATGTTGTCATTAGTGTGTGGAAGTAAGAATTCCAGATTAGTATCAACCATTTAATAGTATCATTGAATGCCAGTGAACTGCATGCAGTACAAAGTAAATATTTATCATTAACTGAAATATCATAATTATAATTAATTAACTTCCATGATTATTAATCTGCACTTAGATCTGTGGGTTTTATCTTTTGAAAATAGATTAAAGTTCTGTCTGAAAAATAAAATTCTGTTCTATGAACTTCCAGCTTTGGACTTATGAGGCTGTAGCAGCTACAAGTTGATGGTTCAGAATAGTTTCGAGGGTTGGGGAAACCTGAGAGTCTATCTAAATGCGTAAATCTGAATATTTGCCAGTAAACAGAGAAATTTGTATATCTCCAAGGATTTAAATGCAATCCTAGCTACAAAATTAAGATGTATTTTGCATAATACAGGGTACTGCAGAGAATTCTTTTGTGGGGATTTTCAAATGTAATCTGTCAACTTGAAACTCACTGTAAGAATTCATTTGTTGTAATTGATTTCTAAAATGTGGTACCTATAGAAGGCAGTGTTTCTATAATGAACAATTAATCGTATAAGAACATGTTTTTTTATAATCTAATAAAATGCATATTCTTTGAATGTTTTGAATAGAAATGCACAAAAATTTTGTATCACCAATAGACAAAAGAAATTAAAATAAAACTTATTTTAATTTTTTATTTGTGAGTTATTTGGAGTAGTTTTATATCAACATTTTGTTGTGTTTTCGTGTCTTACTTTTGCTTCTGGCATTGTGACCCCTTGCTTTCTAGACTCTGAGCTCTAAGAAGTCAAGGTAGCTGCTTGTGGAAATATTACTATTTGTTTCATACAGGGCTAGGTCTTAGAAATATGAGAAGCTCAGCTTTCAAGTAAAAAAAATGCTTCTTAACTATCCACGATAAAGAAAAGCTTTTGAAATGTTGCCAGAGCAAAACAAATTTTCAAACTTCAAGAAGAAAACAAAAGAACAAAATGTGTTCCTTCTCAGATAAGCTTAATTACATCTTCATTATAAGGTAATTAAACAATTTATCTCCCTTCATCATAGTTGATTATATCTTTATTATAGTCTTCATCATCTGGGGAAGGAGAACTTTTAAAACTGAAAAGGGTAGATTTAGATGAGCTATTAGGAAGAAGTTCTTCACTATGAGATTCTGGAACAGGTTGCCCAGAGAAGGTGTGTGTGTTCCATTCCTGGAAGTGCTCAAGGCCAGCTTGGATGGGGCTCTAGGCAACTGGTCCAGTGGAAGGTGTCCCTGTGCTAGTCCCTGCTATATGAGATTATGTCAGAAATTGTATTTTTCTGTTTTACTGAATATTAAGCACTTGTACTAACCTATTGGCTGCAGAAGATGAGTAGAGAAGTCTGCCTTAGCAGGCTGATGTTTTAGTCAGTGAGAAGAAACAAACGTCTCCAAAGTACAGACAATTTGATCCAAGATACTCACAGAACATGAGTTCATTTGTTCTCTGGAATTCTGTACTCCAACCTGCCCTTTATCAGCTGTGAAGGGAGTGAAGAGAAACTCTGCTATTCACTGGTGGTAAGATGGTCCTTTCCCATTTAAATATAGGTATTTTCCTATATTAGGTGTACCTAATATAGGTAGATCAAATATGAACACATGCAAAATCACTAGTTGAGATAGGATTGCTGTAATTTTGAATTGAGCTTACTGAACTTGACCTCTTCCTGATTTTGATCCATAGGCCCCTCTCTTTGGTTTATCTTTATAGTTATTTAGATGAAACTCCAATTGAGTCTTAATTATTTGAATTTGTTTGATCTTAATGATTTAAAAGGAGTATTTAATAGATGTTATGCAGGCACAGTAAATTTTTCAGTTTTATGTCCTGTCAAAGGAAGATAGTATTTTCTTTCCTCAATTCCTAAAGGGAAATGTAAGGGAATGACTTGTACTTAAACTTAGTACATAGCAACAAATGCCCAGATTTCCAACAGAATTCTCCTGTCCAGTACAGCCTTGAAGCAGACAAGCAAATGATCTCTATATTATTCCAATTTAGTTAATGATGTGACTTTTGTACATAAGTATTCCTCATGTATAAAATAGAAGAAAGATCTGTGAAACATATTAACTATTCTGTTCATTCCACTCATTAGCATCAGTACCTTAGCTGGAAGATCACATTTCAGATTGTGCTTAGAGGGATATTTTCCATTTGAAGACAATCTGCAGAAGAGTAAAAGAGGTGATAAATAGAAATCACTGAAAAAATTGGAGTTGCTTAGTGTAGGCAGAAAAAGACTAAGTGAGATATGCTAGGAGTCTTCTAATGTATAAAGGGGAGCTGAAAGAGGATAGGAATAAATACTTTTTTTTTCCTGGAGACAGAGTAAGAAGTAATGGACTTGGAGTTCATCAAAAATGATTGTGGGAGGCATTTTAAAAAAATGGCACCTTTGAAGACAGATCTGCAACTGAGTAGCTTGACTGGGAAGGTATGGACTCTCCATCACTGATGATATCTTAGAACAGGTTAGATGAATATGTGTCTTGGGTGGGTTAGTTATAGCGGATTCTGCCCAGGATGTGCAAACTCAGCTAGATGACCTTTCAAGCACTGATCTATGCCTCCACAGAAACAATGCTAACCTCCTTTGTAACATACTTTCACACCTACTGTTAAAATGCTAGATGTTATCTTCAGATACAGAGGTAAGATGGATTAAAATGTAGTGAAAAAAATTACTATATTTTCACTTGAGCACATTTCAAGATGTTAAATTTAATAGAAGAATTAACAGACAAACTGGTGAACATGTACAGAGGGTACAACTGTATAATTAATTTATCTAAAAAACAAGACTACTCTGAGTTACTTCAGCAGTTTGGGTGTCTCTGATGTCAATTTACAAATGAGAAGGAGATTTCAGGAATAAAATTTTCTTTCACTATTCTAAACTCTTCTTATATGCACAAAGCTTCTTTTTGAGGTGCTTTCATGGCTCCTTAGTAACATCACCTCCATTTGCAGAAAATATGTGTTTATGGGAGCCCAGTCTTCAATCTGACTGTGCTACAGGATCTTTTCCTTGTCATTCCTAAACTGAAAACTACTTTATGCATGTTTTTTAAGTATCCCAAGGTTTTCTTGTAAAGTCCCATCAACTCTCAATGTAACTGTGAATACAACTAAACCAAAAACTACATATAAACCACAATTTTTATATTCCCTGTAACAGAGGCTGATTATTTGTGAGTTAATGGATCTTATGAGTAAAAACTGAGAATTTTGCAACATGAAATTTATTTTCTATGTTTTGCTTGAGTTTACCTGTGGGGTCTTTTAGGAGAAGGGCTTAGTGTGCATATTTTATTATTTTTATTTACAAGATATTAACTTAGGGGTCAGGTTTCAACAGATTTGTAGTGAATGGTAGTCTGTGGTTCTGACTTTTAGAAGACTACTTCTGCAGTAAAGAATCCTTTGGTGAAATTAGATCAGATTCTGATCAATGCGTTTTGCATTATTTATGTTTACTTTTGAAACATTTTTGCCCTGATAATGAAGTCTCAGTGGTGTGCAATCTTTCAAAGGGATGCTGATATTAGTCTTTGTTTCTTAACAAAGATTGCCTATTTGGTGCAAATTATGGAGTCCGAGGCTTGAAAAGTGTGTTTAACTTGCACTAAATAAATCACCCTGGAGTGCTCTGAAGGTAGAAAATATAATTCATATCACAACTGTTATGGTTGGGGAAAGAATAAAGTAAACTATGTACTCTTGAGGATACCCACTATTTAATCTTAGGTGTGAGTTTTCTTAGTCTAATGGACTGATTTTCTCAGGAAAATATAAAAAATACTAGAAACAAGGAAGGAGTTACACCTCTTTCCATGTTCTCCAGACAGACTATCCTCCAGTCTTTTTATTGACTTGCGGTGACGTCAATGAAAAATTTATTCTGTAGAATTTAGCACCATAGGCTGGATTAGCAAAAGGTTGTTGAAATTATAGCCACTGGTGTGTCGGACCATCTCAGACAGGCAACCAGAAGAGATCAATGTGTCAGATACCAAAAGATCTGAAAAGGAGAGTTTAGCCAGCTCAGTAATTTAGGTGTAGCTGGGGTGAAGCTTCTAGACATGCAGTGTTGCTGCTTCATAAGCATCTTCCAGCAGAGGATGTCCAGTGTGTCTTTCTCAAAAAATACAGTAAGAATATTTAACTGTAATCAGAATACCTCCAATGACATTGTTTTGATATCTGAGAGCACTTGAAACATTTTTTTCACACCAGTATTTCTGTCTTTCTGTTGCTGCCTCGTTAGCTGTTCTGAAACAACACAACACAAATATATCCCATTCCACCTTTGTGCTCCTACCTGAAGTTAAACATGTTTCTCTAAATATTTACATTAAATCTCTTAACAAGTTAGTAAGAGAAAGATGTCTGGATACACTGCATTTGTGTATCCAGCCTTGAAGATAGGCCCCCAATTTAAAAAGAAGGACACAGTCCAGATGGATTTAATCCACTGTGCTGCATAATTGGTCCTTGCATGAGCAGCTTTCTTGAAAATGCAAATTTTTGCTTTGCTACCATACTAGGACTCTCATCATAAGCATAGTGTATTTCGATGCACATATATTTATTCACAATGCCCAAGGCCTTTCTTACTAATAAGTATCAAATTTAGAGAGCATGGATATGCATATTTGGAAACAGAGGTTTACTTCCCCAGGGGTATTTTACTGTCAAAATGCAAATGCCCACTAACTAAGTACTGTGCAGCTTAATATCAGCTGAACATTAGGAGTGAGAATCCTTTTGGGCTTTTAAGGGTAACAATTTTTATGTTTTGGAAAGAAAATGCATTACGTAAATCATTCAGAATCAGGGTTTAAATATTTTCTTTAGAAGAAGCACTAAATACATACATAAATACCAAGCAAATAAAAATAGTTATTAACTGATATTTGCAAATTCAGCATCGGTCTGAAATATAATAGGGTGACGTTTATGTCTTTTTCATCTTAAGGCCCCTGTTTTACCCATTGCTGTTTTTCATAGTTTGTTTGTAGTTTATTTTATCATTATAAGAATTCTACAGTGATTCTCCTTCTAGCTCCAGAGAATGGTTGCTTAAAATGAGCAATCAATTATCAAGTAGAGTTTTGCTCAGGAAGCTATCGACTACAAAGTTCACAGGTGTCTGTGAGATGCCTTTTCAATTATTTGAAACTCTTATAAGTCAAATGCAGGTTAGGTACCACTAACTTTTGAAATACAAGATTCTTTCCTCATCTAGGTGAATTAAGGAAAGTAAAATAAAAATAGCTTAGGAAACAAGTAGGTTTTCCATATAATGTTTCCTTTTTTCATGGAAACATATTTTTTGAGTTTTACAGATGGTTTGTCTCTTTCATTCTGACAAATAAATAGATATTTCACAATCAACTATAAATGCAAGCTTTCTTTCCAAATCTCTAATGGAATTTTTATCTCTTGTACAGCTTTCTCTTCAGAGGAATTAACATCATTGCCATGAAATATTTAGCTTTAATAAATGTAAGGCACCTCTTAGCATATAGTTTAATAACATGCAACTTGTAAATCAGTAGTCACAGTTCTTTCTCCAAGCATAGAGGTATTTAGAATCTTTGAGAAACTTTGGTGGGACAATAAACGCATCATTGAAATAAATGTGCTGAAAATCAAAAATATGTGAAGACTGAGTACCTCACTCTCTCAAGAAAGGTGCCTTTCTTCTGTGTGTATATTGTCATCTCAGTGAAATGCAATAAAAAGCTGTTCTTAACACAGACTATGTTATTCATAAATAAGAGCATCACTTAGAATTTGAACAAAGGTACACATAAAGTTTATCTGAACTTTACCTAATATTAGACTCAAGAAGGTCAGAATTATGGTTTGGTATTAGAAAAGATGAACTTCATCTCATTGACATCTGCAGATCTTTTTGATGTTTTGCAAATGAATACACTTTAATTATCATACTATGTCCATTTTACTATAAATATCCATCTTATCATATCATTTAAACTCTTCTAGATGATAAGAAAATGAAGATGTAAAGAATACATAAGGTACATAATTAAAGTATGGGAGTTAGCTGTTGGCTTTATTAAAAACTGTAAGTGGATATTTCTAACTCCAGAAAATAATGTGAACTAGATTTGATTGTCAGAAATAGTAAACTGTGTCTGAGTGAGGCAGACTTTAAGGAATATGATATGCCCATTATTGATATTTGCCTGGGGGAGTTGCATGTTAGAAAATTCAAGATGGTATTTGGCAGAATAACCAGCAGTATATTCTGAGAGGTAGCCTTTATTTTTGTGATACATAGAACACACCAGTGAGCATATAATCCAGCTTTAGTACAAATACAGGTAATTAAATTAACTGGATAAAAACAATGTAGTGAAAGAAGACAGAACAGAATCTGCAGTCCTTGGGTCAGATTTTCTTCAGAGGAGATAACTCTGAGCTCTGTGTGTCTGTGGAACAGAGGTGCAATTTCCTCACATCCCTCCAAAAAACAATTACTGGAGCTTAACTAATTTTGCCAATTACCTTTGAGGGAAGTGAGATATGTTAATAATTCCAAACTGGAATTGGTAGATTTTCTTGAGAATTTCATTTTTTTTAAACTGAAGATAGAGCACTTTTTTAAACTGAAGATAGAGTGGCTGAGCACTTGTCCACCACCAAGGTATGGTTTTGTAAAGAACTGAAATTTTTGTGTTTATCAGCCTTTTCTTCAATGTTTTGAGTTTGCATTTGCACTTTGACTAAGCCCACGTGTGCAGCAAAATAAAAGAATGTTTGTTGTATTCTAATAATACAGATTTGAAATAGATTGTTTGAGTTTCATTTAGATTCACTGATTGAGAGTCAGAAAGAGTAACATGTTTTTGTTACTGTTTGACCCAGGGAGTGATTACAATGAAAGTATCACTGTTTAGCCTTTTAATTCTTTCACTTCCATCACTGACATCTTGTATGTGTGCACAGAACATTAATGTCAGTGCAGAGTTGGGGTTTATTTGAAGGAACCCTTTAACTCAGAAACATATCATAATCATCACAGCTTTTCAACTCACTTCTCCCCATGTCTCTCTGAAATGGATTTCTGAACACAGGCAGTTTGGGATAGCTGAAATTTGGGATGTACCCAGAAAAAAGCAGAAGAGAGGGAATGATCTAGAAGTAGAGCAGAAGTGATTTTCCACTTTAACTGTTGTATATATATGCTTGATGTCCAGTTATCTTTCATGATGATTTGTATGCAGTGAAAGAACCTCAATGCATCTCAAAGAACAGAGTTACTGTTTCCAAAGCCTATTTACATCCTTATTTTAGAATAATGGTTTAAATTTAATTAGCAACAGGTTTTCTTTCCTCCTTTCCTCACTCTCTTCATCTTACCATGTCAATGGTAAGTATTTTGAAGCTGTGTCACTCTTTTAAGACCCATCAGTAGAGCAGTTAACACAATCAGGATCTATTTTCCTCTGAAAACTCTGCACATTAATCACAACAGCATTTCTAAAATTTATTCAATTTCACAAGTAATTAAATAGGAAAAGCAGGCAGGACTAGTCCAAGATATCTAGGTGTGCTAACTGCCTGGTTTTATCCAAAAAATGCCTTACTTAGCATAGTATCTCACAATTACTATGGATGTGTCTCATGTCACCTACTGAAAACTGCGTGTAGTTTCTAGCATTGCAACCACAGATAAACCATGCCTCATGGGGAACATATAGTCAAAGGATTAGCATCTTTTTAACTACAAAGTCCTCTTCAAACAGGTTTATATCTCAGAACTGGTTTTGTCAATTTCTATGCTGTAGAAAAAAGAAAATAAAGTTTCTTTTTCTGATGAATAACTTTCCTATGAATGTAAAACAATATGTGAAGTACAAAACAGTCAGCATTCTTTAGCAAAATGCTTATATTTCATACTGTTACCCAATATTTTGTAAGAAATAGTGCAAAAATTAGTTATTTTACTTTCCAGGTAAATATGTAACCATCTCTTATCAGTTACTGATCACCTGGGGGACAGAAGGTTGGAACCATCCCTTCTGTGAATAGTCATGTGTAACTAATAGCATAACTTCATGTCCATGTACCTGCAGGTAGCTTCATAAGCAGAAATTACCTTCCAATTCCATTGAAAATGTATGAGCTAAAAGAGAGTCTATCTATTTATTCAAAGCTATTGTAGTTCCGCAAAGCTGTCATGAGTAACAAGCAAAGTTATGCATACAGGTAAAAGGCTCCCTTTCAAGTTTAACTTC
Organism: Molothrus aeneus; assembly: GCF_037042795.1. Classification (NCBI taxonomy): domain Eukaryota; kingdom Metazoa; phylum Chordata; class Aves; order Passeriformes; family Icteridae; genus Molothrus; species Molothrus aeneus. The sequence goes on from NC_089650.1 coordinate 38,449,808, forward strand.
ATTTACTGCTAAAAGGCAAGTGAAAAACAACACAATGGTGGACTAATTTCACTGTGATAGATTGTATTTTTCATGTGTGATAGTGGCAAGATAGTAACTTTGCCTCTGGAAGAAAACTGCCACTTCTTGCATAAGATCATGTAATGGGAAAATGTAGAATGAAGTCCTTTTTTGCTTATCTCCTCTTGTAATAAGCACACATGACTAAGATAGATCTGTTGAAAATATTTTTTAGTTAGAATATAATTGAAAGGGTAAGTCAGACTCGCTAGCATAATTTCTTAGTAGGAATACTTTCATGTGTTGTATGATTTCACTCCTGTGTAAGTCACCAGTGTACTGAAAAGAAAGAGTGTTAAAGCATGATTTACAAATGGAAGGTTCAAAGCACTGTAAACAGGACAATGGGGTGACTGCCTTTAAAATCTTGGAAACTGAAAATTGGTTAAGCAAAAATGCCTAGAGAAAGCCAAAAAGGATATGGTAAAACAGTATTTGTTAGCATACTGGATATAGGGCTGAACCATATTTGAAAACTTCCCACAAAACCAAGCATTAGCAAGTGTCACTGAGATCAAAATGTTTGTAAGGGAGAGATGAACAAGGTCATCTCTCCCATACTCATCACTTATGGACTCCCATAGTGCTGGAAGCAGGACTGGGAGCTGAGGCTTTAAGTCCTCGAACCCCATGGTTTTTACAGGTAAGCCACTCCAAGAGTGGTAACAAGAGAAATGTTTGGTCCTCAACCCTGAATGAACTCACCTCAGGAGTCTCCCAAAGCCACAGACTACCGAAGAACAAAAGATTAATTTTTTTGAGCAGCAGCAAACTGCAGTTAGGCAACACTGCATTTCCAGGTTTTTTCTTAGAAATTTTCCACTTTTGTTTTAGACTAAAGTTCAATGAAACTGGTTCTTGCATTCAGGAACTAGGAATTCTCACAAGAAAGAGACCTAAAGAGACCTAAATACCTAAAGAAAGACTCAAGAAAGAGTTTTTTTAGACAATCTTCTATCCAGCTAAGAGTTGTCAAGCCTTTTGGTAGACATCATATCAAAGGCAGGCACTTGGTAGCTTTGAAGACATTTTAGAGAAGGAATGTAAGAACCATGGAAGAAAGCAAGAAAAAGGTATCTGAAAATCCAGCAAGTAATAAGAGAAACGGGTTTAGTGGCATAAGTTAGAGCTCAATCTTGGTAAAATGAATGAGAAATTAAAAGTAGATTTCCATGGAAATCACAGGTTGCATTTGAGAATAGAATAATCTTTCTGGTTTTAAATGCCTTTCATCTTCTTGGAGGATATTTTTCAAGGTGTCTTGATGTTAATCCTTCATTTAAATCTTAATAAGTGTGCCATACATAAAGGAGGTCCTGGGTAATGATTTCTGAAAATCAAAACCATGATCTACGCATCAGAAAAGCCAAAAGTAAAAACAATGGACAAGATTGTAACCTGTGTATTACATCCTTGAATTTCAACAAATGCAGCCATACATACATGTGCACATGCAGGCACACATCTGCAGACATGTTTTGAGGTTCAAGGCTCAGTAGAATTGAAAAGAAGTCATCCATCTCTGTCATTTAAAGAAATAATCATCAGGGAATGGTAGCAGGAATACCAACAAAATGAGAACCTCTGCTAAACAGTCTTCCTAACTTTTAAAATATAACATAGAGTCAATGCTTGCATGCTAATGCAGAGGCAGTATTTTGGCCTAGCTGAATCTGATTCATATCTTGCACATTTTATTAACATCCATAATATGGTATAGATCCTTCTGTCTGATTTCTGTCATGCATAGCAATGACTAGATACATTCTTACTCATTGAATACATTAATTGCTGTGGGGAAAAACAGGCACAATATTTTGGATTAGTTTTGAATGCTCATTTGCCATTTCTTAATCAAAGATTATTTCTTAATCAAAGATAGAAGAGGAGAGAAAAAATTCTTTAAAAAATTGCCTTAAGATAATCATAAATTATAAAGGCATTACTACAGATTTAAGATTATATTTATAAATGTATGCCAATATTTTTCTTATCTCTGTTTTATTTGACATCTTTCACTATAATTCACAAACGACCCTTGATCTGCATTTCTTGGTATAACCTGGGTTATTTCAATTCTGCTGCTGACTTCTCAGGAAGTGAAAAAAATGTTATTATATATGTGATTAATTTCCTTAGACACTCTCTTCTATCTGTCTTTTTCTTCCAGATAATGGCAAATAACATGCTTGGCTTGTTATTCAAAACAAATTTTGGACTCTACAATACTTTGAACAATTAGCAGTAGACAATGAAGAAAACAACATAAGAACTCAAATCAGCCAAGGTATTTATAAGAGTGGTCAACGCACCGTACCTGTTTTAATTTGAATATATATGACTGTAGACAAGAAAAGGAATTACTTCTGTGTAAGCAGGAGGCAGAGAAGAACAAAGAGAAAGCATGCTTATCACTTTGAAATAGAGGCAGAAGAGAGAAACTTTCAAAATGGAAAGTTGTAATACTTGAGACTGTGGGTATAAAAAAACAGCAGTGGATGTGATTTTTTTGGGAAAATGTACTAGATTCTCTCCTCTCTTGCTTCAAAGGCAATGCTAATCCTAAAAGGTCAAAAGAATATGAATATGAAACACCATTGTGAAGGAAAATCTTTAAAATGCATGGGCCAGATCATGCCGTTTTCTCAGCAATACATGCACCTTCTCACTGGGTGAAACAAGTGCCTCAGTGGGGGGCAGATTCCTGCTGCTCGTGTTGAACAGTACAAAGAATGGGCCTAACTGTGAACTGTGAAATAAGAAGCTTCTCAGAAAGAAGTGATACTGCATGAGGTAAATAAAACATGATGACACTTGTCTAGAGAGCCACTGGTGCTGAACTAATTGTGAATGCCAATCTTGCAACACGCTGTTGCATTATCCAAACAGCATCTCACCATGCTTACCTTCCCAAGTGTCGCTTTTAGCATCTGTGTGCCACGTAGAGTAGCAGTGGTTTTCAGCTGTAGTATTTTAGTAGCATGATAGCAGTGTTCTTTCTTCATTCTGGCATCATATTCCCCTGGGGAATCCTGAAGTTCATCAGTAGTGTAAGAATGGTCTCTTTATGGAGGGTTTTTTTCATGTGTAGTCAGGTAAGTCAGTTTGATTTTTTTAGTCAAAAAAGGCATTTACAGGAAACCAATGCAACATTCCTAAAAGTACATTTCTAAATAAAAAATGTTCCTGAAACCATTTAAAATTGGTTCTCTGACAATTGGTTTAGGAAGGATGGAATTAGAGTATTAAAGAGGAGGAAAACAAAAAATTCATAAAAACTGTGAAGAAGGTCATATCACAAACACCATTGCTCCACCAATTATTTATAAGTTTGGATGACCACATATGGAAAAAGGACTTACACCTCTAATATCCTGAACCAGTGATCCAGACTCTGACTTTTGAGTAAAAGGAAGCATCATACCTTTATCTTCCCCCTGCTTTTGTCAGGCAAGGCAGGGGGAAATAATCATCTCACAAAGCAATATATTTCCACTATAATATACCACCACCCTTCTAAGGCTTGGCTTGATTTCTTCTTTCTTAAAGCACCTTCTTGTGTGTGGACTGGATAGGTAAATGACTACTTTGCAGACATATTGCATAAGAAGCCTGAGATTCATAATGCAGCATTTCAACCATAAATTAGATTTCTAAAACAGGTTTTTATGTGGTTTAATTCTTCTTCCTATTTTAGTTCTTTGCTATTGTCATGGTTTAACCCCATCCAGCAACAAAGTACCACTCAGCCACTTGCTTACTTAGCCCTAGTGGGATGGATGAGAGAATAAGAAAAGTAAAAAAGAAAAATTAATCAGGAGATAAGGACTGGTTAATAGGTAAAGAAAAAACTTTGCACACAAACAAAACAAAAGAAAGAATTCATTCACTTTGCATGGGCATCAGGTGTTCAGCCATTCCCAGGAAACCCGGGCTGTGTCACACATAATGGTGACTTGGGAAGACAAATGCCATCTCCAAACTTACACCGCTTCCTCTTTCTTCTACATCTTGATATGCTGAGCATGACATATGGTCTGAGATACCACTTACGTCACTTGGGTCAACTTCTTGCGCACTAACAACCTCCTCAGTGGTGGAGTGGTGTGAGAGGCAGAAAAGACCTTGACTCAGGCCAAACTCTGCTCATCAGTAACAAAAACATTTCTGTATTAGCACTGTTTTCATCACAACCCCAAAATATATCCCCATACAAGCTTATATGGGGAAAATTACATCTATCCCAGCCAAAACCAGCCCATTCTTAAGCCCTTATTATATATAATTTACATCATGCTCAGGTTTCATTCTGTTCAATACTTCCTCATTAACCACCATCCCATCTTCACATCCTTTGATATCATATACATATATACTTCCCCTAGTCTATGCATCACCCTTGCAAAATGTCCAAAAAATTCCCATTGCATGGCTAATTTAGCCCATGACTTTGAGCTCCATTGCTTATGGTGGTCACAGCTATTCTCATGACCAACCATCAGTGCCTAAACTATTGAAAAAAGAAATCTAATTGGCCATGTAATTTGGTAGACATATTGGGCGTCTGCTACGCCTGCATGAGATTTAAATATGACTTCCTGGGAAGTCTCATCTTTTTAGCATCTCTTTCTGCATTCAGTGAGTAATTTACTCATAGACACACTTAATCTCCTGGGAATCAATAGTCTAAATCATAAAGCGAAAATAATTTATCTCAACCAGTGAATAACAACTTTGTATGTTGAAGAAGAAAACTATGGGATAGGATCTTTTTACAAAAATAATCATTTCAACAGTGATAGAAAGCAAATATATTCCTAAAACTTTTGTTCAAAGAGAAGTTAAATAAAGCATTTTCTGAATAAATTATTTACTGAAAAATATTCACCCAAGTCCCTCTACATAGAGGTTCCAAATTTTTCCAGGACTTATGAAAAATAGCATTTAAGTTGTGCCTGAATGCAACTGTAAAACCTCCAGCAATATACAGCTGTAGGGGGAAGAAGTATAAATACTCACAAGCAGCTGCCATATCAAAAACAAATCATGATTCTCATTGAAGCAAGTTGAGGTCTTAAAAAGAATCTTAATCAGCAGTCTTCAGACAGATCATCTCACTGGAGACAATGAAAAACAAGTCTTCTACTATTTAGAAGCTCTGAACAGATAATTTTAAAAGGAATTATTTGAAGATTAAATTAAACATACATTAAGATTTTTTCTTTTAAGAAATTCTGTTGTTTTGTTTTCTAAGTCAATAATGTTATGTGATGACTAGGTACTGACTCTAAGTTGTTGGGAAAAAAACACCCCAGCCAGAATTATTAAACAAAGTTTTCCCTAGAAATTAAGAAGCAGCTGACCCTGTAACTGATGCAGACCCTTCTGTGCAGGTTTCTGTGATATGTTCAATATCATCAGCTGCCCTAAGGGAACTACAAAAAAAAGCAGCAACCCATGTCCTTGGTTAAGCTATTGAACATAAAAGTACTAGTAAGGAGTGCTTATGTTTTTTTTAAACTTTGGAAGATAAGCATTTCCTATTAAATTACAGCTGAATATCTAATGTTGTGCACATATTGTGCATCCCCTTACATTCTCTTCCTTGGAGCCATTGCTACAAAAGTTTGTAACCTTTCTTTAAAATCTTAATTTCCTCAGTTGAAATTGTTTATTAAGTTTAAAAATAAATAATAAAAAAAACCTTAGCAATAGAAAACCAAAAAAAACCCAAAACAGAACAAAACTAAAAAACCCAAACAATAAAAAAAAACAACAAAAACTCACAAAACCAAACCAAACCAAACCAAAAAACCCCCACAAAACAAAACAAAGCAAAAACCAACAAACCACCCCCCCAAAAATCTATAAAACTCATTCTTTAAAGGAACTTAAAACAGTATTGGAAGAGAGAAAACAAGTCAAAAAAAAAAAAAAAACAACAGTGTTTATCTGCTGATGTTTTTTATTCCATTTGGAAAAATAAGGGTATTTTTCAGGGAACTGAAATAAGATATTAACACAGGCATGTATGCAGTGTCCTTATGGAAGAATAATTGGCAAGAATAGAATTTAGAGAATTATGTAAATTTCTCTGAGATATTTTAAGGATGGATGACCATTTCAAGATAAAAATTCTCAACCTAGACAAAAGCACATCTGCTCTGAAACATTCTCTCTTGAGAATGCATTTCCTGTTAGCAATTTTAAAACATCTGAGCTAAATTTACCTTGAATTCAAATGGCCTATAAAAATCTTGAAAAGGACCTTCCAGCATACATTTTGAATGTTTTTATTTTGCTTGCAGTACTTTCAGTTCTTACTGGAAGTTATATAGAAGTATGAGGGTGCTTTGGGAAATATTATCTCTATTATTTCCGGACATAGTTATAAGCACACATGTTTTTATTTACTCAGAAGAGCACATTATCTGTTGGTGACAGACCCACAGCCCTTGACCAGCCCATTTTTTCAAGTATACCTACTGGAATTTTTTCATGTTTATCTGTTTTCATTCAGCAGTGAGTGCCATAAAAATAATATTTTGGAGTGACCATTGCCACGGTAATGACCTTTATAGTATTTTCTGTAACTAGATCTGCAGCTCAATATTTTGTGATCAAGAGTATGAAGCATCACAAAGGATATGTTCAGGCCACAGCATGAAGAGCTGTTGTGTTCCTCTCTATATGCCTGAATAAAACACCTGGTATTTTATTGGTCTAAGCTGGATCTGGTATTGGACAAGGACTTAACTGTTCTAAAGGTCTTTGAGGCTGTAAGTAAGGAACCTTCAGAATAAAAACAGAAAAATTCTTACCTCAAAATAAAGAGCCATTTCTGCAGATTAAAATGCAAACACATGCTTTCTCCTTTGTGAAATTGTGTAGAGGCAAATCTATTATTATATCTAATTATGATAGGTTGACCTTGGCTGCAGAACTGGGGCCCACCAAGACATTCTATCACTCCCCTCCTCAGCAGAACAGGAAACAGACAAAAAAGATGAAAAAACTTCGTGGCTCAAGACAAAGGCAGTTTAATAAAGCAATGCCAAAGGCTGCATATGGAAGCAAAGGAAAACAAAGGTTTTATTCTCTAATTAGCAGCATCAGGTGATGTACAGCCACTTATCAGGAAGCAGGCTTTCAGTACATGTAGTGGTTGCTCTGGATGACAAGTGTTATGCCCCAACCCAGCCCCTTGTTTCCCCCCTGTCCATGACACACATTTTCTCTTTGTTTCTACAGCTAAAAAGGTATTATATAGTGTGGAATATTCCTTTGGTCATTTTGGATCAATTATCCTGTGCTGCCTCCCAAGACCTTGCCTATCTCCAGTCTACTGGAGAGGGAGGAACATTGGAGAGGCAGTGCTGCTGCTGTGCCAGCACTGCTCAGCCAAACCACTGGCTGTTCTTACCAGCACCTTGCTAGCCACCAATGCAAAACACTGCACTGTCAGGGCTGCCATGGGGAAAAGTAACTCCATTCACAGCCAGAATGTGGCTATTCAACATGCTATTTCAGCATCTAGGCCTTTCTTGTAATGCTGTAATATATTATTTCTAACTGAACAAGAGGAGAAATACTAGGAGAAATAATCTCACCTTACTAACAAAAAATGTTGAAGAATTTTGCAGCTATTCACATTACATGAAACACTACCTTATTTTTGGTGACCTGTTTTTAAATTTGCTGATTATCAAGCTGATTATTTCCTCTGACTTTAGCCCTGGCTGCTTGGTGAAGTCAGCAATATGTATGTGTTGCTAAATGTTCTAAGTCAAGGAAGACACAATATAAAAAAATCCATTTACTTTAACACAGGTACAAAAAAACCCTTCCAAAAATAAAACCTTATAGAATTATCTTGAAATATTTTATTTAGATAACATAAATATTTAATTTCTTTCTTGACCTTTCTGTAGCTTTAAAAACTTAACATATGCAAACAAATACATGTGATAATACATAGAGACATTTATCAGATGGATGAATGACAGGACTTCAAAGTGCTCTTAATATCATGGTATTCTTCTCTTAAATAGAATTTCAACAAAGAGAAAACCTTTAAAAGATTCAGAATATAGTATTTTCCAGTCAACTTTTCTAAAAAATCCTATTTCACCATGATCTAGAAAAAGTTGTCACATAATAAAGAGTTCATTATTCTTATGTTACTTTTCAACTTTTCATAACTACTACTATTCTACCATGAGAAGCCAAGTATTTATGCTGGAAGAAGATAGATGTGGCATTACCATATAGAAAGATATTACTTCTCCCAGTTATTTATGTTAAGTAGCAACATGTAAAATATGCTATATTTTCTGGCAATTAGTCATTTCCAGATGCTTTTATTTGCTAGGAGTCATATTCAGATCACTTCTGAAATCCAATGTCCCAGCCCTTAGACCCAGTAGGGTATAAATCTTTAGGTAAAAATATAAATAATACATAATAATATTAGAAACTATTTTCTCTCCCCCAGTCAAATATCAGAATGTTTCTTTGTTCTATTAAACTGTTCAAGTTATTTTATTGGGACACTAAAAAAGTGGTAAGGAGTACTTTTTATCTTCCTGATGTTAAGTGCACCTTAGATATATTTTGACCACATATTGTGTAGGAAACACTGGCGTGCCCAAGTACAGGTTTCTTTGGCAGTTGCAAGTGAGCACTGCAACTAAAAATGGCTTCCCACGCACTCACTGATAAGTGCAGTCTCTGGAGCCCTACAAAAGTATTTATTGTATTTTTTAGGGTCTTAACAAGGGAATATCCTTGGGAAGTGAGAGGGTTGAATCTTTACGCAGAAAAGGGGGAAATGGACTTTCACTTTCAGGGTACTTTATCCGCTGGAGAATTGTGAAAAAGGTATGTGGTGGCATTAATAAAATCATATATACCAAACAAGGCATTTAAGACAATTCCTTTTGCCCTTTAAATGTATAAAGATAAAACTAGAGTGGAAAGCAGACCTAAACCTGCAAAGGGATAATATTCCTCTTTGATGTGGATTGTGTTGGTGGGGTTTGCTACTGCCTGCAAAAGAACATAAGCGAGGGAGAGGAGAGTGACTCCTGATTTTTTCTTTTCCACCAGCAAAGATAAATACCCAACCCAAAATGCAGCAGCTTGTGATAAGCCACTGCCTGCTCAGTCTCTGTGGCACCACTGTAGCTGTCAGATTTATTTAAATTTCTCCATACCAACCCTGCTTTTAGCTTCAGTAGCACTATTGTTTACAAAACACTACATATGAGGCAGATGCCGTTTCAGGTTTTTAAATGACAACAAGCTTAATCCTATTATGCACTGAGGACACATAAAAGGGGTTGCTGAGGGCTGTTTTATCCCCTGCCTGTCATGACAGCAGAGGAGCAATTCAGCACCTGCAGAAGCAAAATCACATATAGCTCAATGACTGTTAGTTTGACCTAGAAAATAGCAGACCATACATTTATTTAACATTCAGTTCTACTAAGCAAGATTTCAGTGTATGGTTAGGGATGTTCACCCATTCATCTGCATAAGTACATGCTTGTGAAATGAAACTTATTAGCTTCAGTAATAATACACAGACTCAGTTCATAGCCAGAGCTGATGCTCTAATACTACTCCCCTCCAGCTGAAATAATGGTGGGACTTCACCTTAAACTAACTGGCACTTGTCAACAAGAAGAGAACAATTTGCCTGCTACTGTGATGTCTAATTAAAACACTGTGTGCTGACGACATGTCACACAGGTTGTAAAACAATTGAAGGAGTTGCTGGCATTAACTCCGTTTTACTGGAAAATCCTGCTTCATTTGAAACACATTAAAATGTTTTTCACAAAAAAGCCCATATCAAATCTAAATCTGGAAATCCTATTAACTTCTGTATTGTTATGTTCTCTAAATTTAAATACACCTGTTAATGTAAGTCTTTACTGTCTGCAAAGCACATTATAGCTTTCCTAATACAGTTAATTAATTTCATTTCTTACTACTGATATATCTGATCTGAATGCAGTCTTATTCCCCTGACAAGTTTTTAGCACAGGTTTTCAGATTCCTAATAATTTTAGTTTCCTATATGAGGAGCAATATAGCACTTGTGATTTCCCATGTGATAACACAGATCTACTCCAAACATATGGGTTCTTGAATTTGCCCTAGGTGTGGGAATAGAACAGATTGTTTGAAGTGGTAGTCTGAGCTAGATAAACCTTTGGTAATTTGTCCTTTAAACCTAAGGGCAAAGCCAAAGTTCAAAAGAAGCATCAAAGACATCTAAAAATGTCATCCACAAACCTTCATAACAAAATCTTTCATTGTAAGAAGTCAGATATCTTATTTAGATTCACAATCCCATACTGAAATTACTAGATTATCACAATAGTTTGGTCTACCTCTTACATTAATATGCATTGAATTCTCCAAAAGACATCACTTTATTTGGCCAATAACTTTTAAATCTACTTAGAATATAGAAAGTAATGAAAATAAATGTGCTACAGACATGTTGTGCTGACAATTAACAGGTTCCTCTCCCACCATTCAAGATGATATACAGCTCTGAATAATAGAAGAAAAAAAACTGTCATCATCAAAACCTTGATGATTTTTGAGTGGTCTTGAGAACCTAGAGAGATCCCAGCTGACTGGAAGCTGGCAAATGTCCTGATTTTCAAGAAGGGCAAGGAGGATCACAGGAATTACAGGCCTATTCGTCTCACTCCAGGCCCTGGTAGAGATGATTGGAGAAGATTATTTTGCGAGGTATTCAATAACACTTGAGAGAATATAGTCATTGGTCACAGCCAGCATGGCTTTGTGAGAGGAGAGTCCTGGTTATAAATCAATCCTTTTATGACAAGGTAATCCACCCCTTTATCAGGGGAAGCCTTGGATTTCAGTAAAGATTTTGATACATCTCTCACAGCAGCCTTCTGGACAAAAGTCCATCACCCAGCTGGATAAACACTTTATGTGATGCATGAGCAACTGGTTCATAGGTCAGGTACAAAGGGCAGTAATGAGTGGGGTCACATCAGACTGGTGATGTGTCACTAGTGGGGTTCCACAGGGCTCCTCAACATCTTCATAGGTGACTTGGATGCAGGGCTCGAAGGGATACAAAGCAGGTTCACAGAATATACAAAACTGGGACGAGGTGTTAACTGCCTTGAAGGCATGGAGGCCCTGCACAGAGACCCCAACAAATTGCTTGGACTGTTCAGCCTGCAGAAGAGGAGACTGAGGGGACACCTCACTGTGGTCTTCAACATCCTTACTAGGGGAAGAGGGGAGCCAGACACTGATCTCTGCTCTGTGGTAAACAGTGACAGGACAACAGCCTGAAGTTCTGTCAACAGCCGTCCAAGTGGAATATTAGAAAAAGGTTCTTTACCCAGAGGGTTTTTGGGCAATGGAAGAGGCTCTCTGGGGGAGTGGTCACAGCACCAAAGCTGACAGATTTCAAGAAATGTTTGGACAATGCTCTCAGGCACATGGTGTCATTCTTGGGGTATCCTGTGCAGGAATCCTTGTGGGTCCCTTCCAACTCAGCATATTCTGTGATTCTGTTTTCCTTTTACCTGAAACATACCTCCTCTGCTTTTACCTGAATTCTGAAAATGCTTGAAGAGAATGCAATATATCCCAAACAGCATCTCAGACACCTAAATGTAGTTCTCAGCATAGGTAGCAGACAAAATCATAAATATTGTGAAACTGTCTTCCAATCAATTTTCAGACTGTTACCAATACAATTTCTATGTTATGCTCCTTTATTGTTACTGCAAAATAAAATAATATTAATGAATGCAAACAAAGTCTGCTTGAACAATCTTCAATAAAAGAATAAATGTCCTTTCATAAGTTTTATTGGAAAAAATGATGTATAACTAAACACTGAGCTCCATAGTTATTTTTCAAATGTCTCATCTTCCAAACAATGTAACTCATCCACCTAATTCCATTAGAGAACTCATTTTGTTGCTGCTGTATGAACCATGAAACAGTACTTCCAATGAGTCTTCATAGGTACTTTGGCATTGACAATTTTTTTTTTTCCTTTCTATTCAAGATAACAGATTAAAGTAAATACTTGGTTTGGCAGCAGACAGTAGGTATCTCAGCAGTAAATAAATAAAATCCATAAGCAAGTGAGCATCTTGACAGAAAGGATTTTGCTGGACGTCTTTTATAATTAAATATACAGATGTTTTCATTATAAGTTTCCAATTTACTAAGTTAGAACACCTTTTATGACTATGTTATGTAGTGGCAAATCTGAAAGGGAACATTTTATTTTTTTTTAAAGTAGAAGCAATGATACTTTCTATTGCCATATAATTAATCACATGAAATACAACTGAAAATATGTTTATTAATAATTAAATATTTGCAGAAATGTTTTAGTAGGAAACAATACTAAGTAAAAGGTTATTCTGCCTAATTTTGTACTTGATTAGTATTGTTGAGTTTTTATTGAAAGAAATGTTTCTTGATGGAAACTTGTAGGGCCCTTGGCAATGCCTAAAACCAGAATAGGACATACATGGGATGCCAGAGAAAGTTAGGCCATTTGGACTTAATTCTACAAAACAATTTCTAAATAATATCTTTTTTGTGTTTAATTTGCTGACATGTATTTTACTCAGTTACATTTGTGATTTAATTAACCTGTTCTTGTGCCATTTTCCAAATTGGCATAAGTGAATAATAAATAAAATAGAATAAATATGTGTAGTCTCTCAGTAAATTGGTTCATGTAAACTAGTAGCCTTACTGTAGTAGCTATTTACAAGATAGCATTACACAGTTAAATAATCAGTATTTCTTTTTGGTGGCATACATATTCTTTTGCCTCTATTTGTTACCATTTGATGAAATTAATACCTTATGTGAAAATTTAGCTTTACTCATAATTTCTATGTTAATTTACAAGAGCAACAGCATACAGGCTATGAACTACAGATGTGAGTGTTATAGTACTTCAGAAAGGTTTAGAAGTGTAAGTTTTAATTGAAGAGTTTAATAAAGGAGAATTTATAAAAGTAGAAGCAATGATACTTTCTAATGCCATATAAATGCTGTGACCTATAAATTGTATTGACCTATAAATCCTGTTCCTGGGGCAGTCAGGTGATTCATACATTAAGGGATAGCTAATTATAATCTAAATAGTTAGACCATGGCAGCATGTCTAAGAGCCCTGGAAGTGGTAGGTATTTCTTTACTACCCCCCGAAATTAGATGAAGAGCAGCCACATAAACCCAATAATTCTGACTTGAAGATGGATTTGAAACATTTGCCATTTGTGCACCATTGTGACTTCTCCACAGTTGTGGTGTCCCCTGAGGATGTTCCTGGAGCTGCCACCTTCATCGCCTGCCAAGTCTGGTTCTGTTTTATTAGCTTGACACATTGCATGATGACAGTCTCGAGCCTGGGGTGTCTGTATTCCATCTTTCAACATATTGCTTCAGGCCTGCTGTTTCTTACTTCCCATCAGGTGCTGTCATTTTCCAGTAGTCAGCTGTGGAGAAGTACCCTTTGTGCTTACTTAGCACACAATAGTTCCTGCTTACATTAAATGTATCTCCACCAGCTGCAAGGACAATGATCTGCCCTCCTGGTAGAGTTTTGTATAAAGGTGAACTGTATAAATAAAAGACTTCCCTGGAATGAAGCCAAGAGATTACATTAGGTATGTCTCCCCAAGAATTTTTTTTAATTAGTTTATACGTGTGAGTTCTTACCAGAATATCTGGTTCACATCTTGACTAATTTTCTGTCACTAAACATGGATATTACATTACAGTACTGTGCAGTGCAACTTATTTAATTCCCTTATGAGAAAATGAATGACTTCAAGTTAAAAAATTGAGTGCATAAGCACTGAAAATAAAAGAAAATATTGCCTCATTATGTGTTCTGAAATAATTTCTTTTTGATGTGCTCATGGAATTTTAGTAATTCGTAATTTACTCGTATATGCAGACAAGAAGTGTTTGTAAATATTGTAAATTCTGAGTAATGTGATTTCACTCCTATGAGATCTTCCATTTTTATAGAGTAATAACTTTGTTTTACAGCTATGCATTAGTTTTGAAAACCTATTAGCTGCCATCTCCCTTTGTATAAGTTTTCAAAAGTTATAATTTCAGCTTTGAATGGAGAGATGATATCATGGCTAATATTTCTGCACTTGTCCAATTACAATTTATGTATTGACTTTTAGTCATACTAAGGGAACAGATGTATATAAAAGTACAAATGGATTAAAGAAGTGAGCAGAGATCTGCCTGTAGTGGCTATTAAATCCAATGTCCAGATGCATCCTCCCAGTGAGATTTACCAAGAGATAAAATTCAATTCCTATTCTGCTCTGGAAGGGAAATGTTTGGTGAGGTGATCCCTTCTTAGGCCACAACACAGCTTAGACAGATTCTCTTTATTCCTTATCCTGTTCAGTCAAGCAAATATGGGTAATTTTTCACATGTCGGCTACCAGCCGCAGTGGGAAGCTGCCCAGCAAACTTGCTTGGGGTTTTGTCTGACCTCCTACTTCATTCTTTGCTTATCGGTTCTTCAGTGTTCTCTCTAACAGGGTATAAAGGCCCAGGAAAGTTTAAAAATCTCTTTTTTGCGCATGTGTTTAACTGACTCGGTTCATCTTCCCTGGACATTTTAAAGGAGTATAGAGACTGTGCACAAATAGCAAAACTAATTTGAAAAATCCTTCACTGATGGGAGTGACCCCAGGCCAAGACGAAGGAGAAAACCAGTGCTTATTCTCCTGTGGACTTCACTTCTGAAGTAGGTCAGCTGTGCACACATTCCCAGTGCTCTGACCTGCGTGTCCTCTGGGTTTTCCATGAGACTTCTGTGGCCCTAAAACATAATTATCAGCCATTTAGAATACTGAAGTTTGAAATTCCTGAAATGATGGCAGGATTTTGTTGCTGTCCATGTGAATAGTGCTATAGTCATGGTATCACACCAAGCCTCAGCCATGGCATTATGGGGAGTGAAAGTTCTCAAAGGTCCTTGGGAATAATCCTCGAGGATGAGGAATGGCTAAGTGGCTCCACCTTTCTCTACTTACACCGTGCGCAGCCTGTAGTCCCTGAAGCATGTTATGCCACAAGTTGCAGCTGGGCTTTGTCTCAAAGGAAAGCACAAAATTAATTGCCAAAGAGAATGAAACTATATATGAATTTGAAGGATGGGCTTCCAGGGACCAACCATGGTTTTAGAGCAAAACAATAGGCTAAGTTATCTGGCAAAATTCACTATCAATTATCTGATTCTCATTAAAAAATACATTGCTAATCATTTCTGAAAAGTCTAAGTCTGTATTTTTCATTTGCAGAAGGTTATTTTTAGCTGCTATCCAGAAATTTTGTTGAAATCACAATTGGAGTGCTGATAGAGCTTTGCAGATTCAGCTGAAGTTGTCTATTGTTGTATTGAATACAAACCCCATAATTCCTGCCTACCAACATTTTGTTTCCAGGTACACATTTCTTTCTGCACTGAAATGAATAAAGAAACCTTGCTCATCTGCCTTTTATTCATGCTGTATATCTATAAATGTATGTATTATGAAGACAGAATACCAGTGGAGCAATGAGAATTACTGCACAATGCTTTTAGTCTCTAGGTTGCCGAGCTCTCAATAAACAATGATAGGCAGCAAGACTGCTTTAAATCAACATGCTCTCTCTACTGGGTTTTCTTTGGGTTCTGGAAATGAAACACACAGAATCAGTCTGACTGTTTCTCCTATCCCTTGATGTCCTTCTAACCACAAGTCTTTTTTATTACAGAAAACTAAACCAAACCAACAAAACAAAAAAAAAAAAAAACCAAAAAAAAACCCCAACAAAAACAAACTAAACAGCAAGAAAACAAACAAACAAACAAACACACCAAAACTTCCCCCAAAAACAAACCAGAACAACAGCAGCACTACAAATAATATGTCTTCTAGTTCTGAAGGGCATTTCTCAAACAAGTGAGGGTGGAATGCACTTCACATACATCAGAAAAGAGAACAACTAGCCTCTAATTGAAACATTAACTTCTCATTTAGGGATAAGCAAGGTAATTCCCAAATCAGAATTTTTTGCAGTCAGGGTTCAGATACTTCTGCCTTACAAATTTGTTTGTTTTGTATCTGAATATCTACAATTTAATGGCAAAGAGTAAATGGAAGCATACTATTTAGAGTATGAGTTATAATTTTCTGATGTCGAAAATAGAGGGTACTGAAATAAATAGGTCAAAAAAGAGACCGTGAAGTTGCAATATTTATATATAAATATGTAGTTCTAATAACATATATTTAAATAAATATAATATTATTATTTTTATATTTAATACAATTTAAAAGTTTAATAAAATAATAATAGTATATTATATACGTTTATAATACTTGAGCAGGAATTTATAATTTTTATAGATGTACTGTAATACCAGAGACCTAGATAAAGCTGATGTAGCTCCAAAAAAAGTTAACACTTTGCATTAGAAAAATAGTCAGGTATGCCAAAAATACTTAAAAATTCTATTAATAATTTCACGTTTTAAGAAGAAAAAATATTTCAAAGCTATAGTATACTACAAAATATATAAAGATTGTTATTCTTTAATGTTTCATAGTTCCCTTAATATATTGAACAAATTTTCAAAAATGCATCTTTTTATTATTCATTGAAGATGTAAGAAACACTTTCCCTTACAGAACAGAGTTCTTCACTGGCAGGATTACATAGAATGTCATGGTTTTATGTTTCTCACCATTGTTCAGAACTTCAGAATGTCTAGATCACTTTCTCATGCTGCAGAATGTTCTTAAACCTAATCAGGAGTGGAGAACAAAACCATCCTTTCCAATCCTCAGTCAAAGCCATTCACCAATCATTTTGATATTTTCATTTGGAAATTAGTCCCTAATACTCTTAAATAAACTGCTAGTTGCTGTTTTTGTGTTTGGTTTTGTTTTTTAATTTCTCTTACATAAAGGGTAGCAGAGATTTCAGAGGATCACACACCTTATTAACAGAATCACTACACTGAAGTTATTCTTACATGGGTCACCTTCATGTACCCACACATTAACTTCCTAAAGTATCTAAGGAAGTACATTGATGACTGAAAAGACTGGGAATCTAGTTTTTCTCTTTTATACAGCCTTATGTGTTGCTCCCCTATTTCTCAATTCCCACACTCAGAACAGAGAAAAGGCTAAATGCAACCATACCATAGCAGAGCTTGCACAAGATAGGTGGGTTCACTTCATGTATAAGACAGGAACCATTTGTGAAGACTGGGTCTTCTTAACAACCTTTTACAGTCAAGATTTTTCTTTTTAAACTAGAATAGCCTGTAATTATGCAGCAAGTAGCTCTATAAAAAAACAAAACAAAACAAAACAAAACAAAACAAGATCACTATGAAAACAAGGAAACAAGAACGTCTTCATCTTTTGTTCTATTTATGAATGAAGTTGATGCACATGGTGCTAGGTGATTTACACAGATACACTGGAATAAAACACCAAGAGTGGCTGAATTTGTTAGAGAAAATAGTTGCCATTTTGAGTAGCAAAACAAAAGCTGTACAATACACAAAATAAAATCTGAAATATAAAGAAATAAAACAATAATGTAAAGCTGTTTTAACTGTCTTGGGAAAACCTTTTAAATGTTGAATGAAAGGAGAAAAAGTAGCAGTATTTTGTGAGGAAAAATACAATTTTTTCTACTATAAAATTCTAATATATGAACGCCTAAATGAAATAACATTTTTTTATTAGCAATACTCATGCTAATATGGATATTTTGATTCATGTAAATTTACAAGAAAGACATCTAACAATTCTTTCCAGCAGACATTACCCAATAGACTGTATTATCAGTGATCTTGCTAGCAGTTTATGCTTTACTATTTTGTCTCAGTGCTTAGTAATCCTCTTGAACTGGAGGCTATCACCTTCAAAACTGTCATAAAAGCAAGCCAGTTTGTTCCTGCTATATCAGGAAACAGAAAAAGTTATCTAAGGAACATAAGTTCAGTAGCCACCGGCTGACTCATGTGGTCATTTCTATTCATCCCAAAGTGTCTCCACACAGAGAATGCAGGTTTTGTTTCCAGTTCAACTCATGCTGCTCTTGTGGAAGAATTTGAAAATGAAGCAGTGGGAGAATTGCTTGGGAAAATTTGCTGTGTGAGGAAACTCATCACTATAAAACTGGTGAGACAATGCCACTGTCTTTTAGCTGCTTCCTTCACCAGCCACGGAACAGGCAGGAACTCTGCCAGCCAGGTGAGAAGCAGAATACAAGCTGCGCACTGAGGAGGGAGAATGGGAAGGTGACATAGCAACACACATATCTGATGAAAATGGTGAATGGATTTGTATCCCTTGGATAACAATTTGGAATTTAAGCCCAAAAGAGTTAGCTAACCTTTCAGTTTTTTAACTGCAGGGATGAGAGATTGGGGTGGGGTTTTTTTTGTTGGTTGATAGGCGTTGGTTTTGGTTGGTTTGCAGAAGTTTTTTCACCATTTTGACATATTTTCCTTCACCTTAGATCCCCACTAGCAGCTACAGCAGTACAAGCAAGAATTGATTAATTAAATGGAAGGAGCAAAAAAGAAGTGGCAAGAAGACTGCTGCTTAAATAGCATTTTGCCAACAGAGACATCATAATTCTGGATCACAGTAGATTTTATTGAATAAAGTGGAAAAGAGACATTTTTAATTGAAATAATTAACTGTTTTCTAGTAGTTCTTTTCTGATTAAATGAGGTATTTCTGTTAGGTTAAATAAACAGATCTTTAAAAAAAAAAGGGGGGGGGAACAGCTCATAGGCTTGTCTGGAAGGTCCAGAACACCTCCTTAAGGAAAAAAAACCCAACTTGAAATGGTAGACTACGTCCTCAAATCCCTCTCCTCACCCCCAAATATTTGGGGCAAAAACAGAAACCAGTTTACTATCCCAAATATTTGTTTAGAGAGCAGTGAAACAACCAATCCATGTTCCAGGCAATGGAGGGAATGAGTGAGGTTCCATCTTGGTATATGGACAAAGAAGGAGGGAAATGTTTGGGTTTGATTCTAATGAGGGTTCATTTGCTTTCTTTTATCTCTTACTAGTTACTGTACCTTTGTTTCCTGTTCTGAGTTGTGGAAACAAAAAAGACGAAATGCTAGAGATTAATTCTTAGCTTCCATTGTCTTGCATTATGAGTGTTTTGCAAGCTAAAAATCAAGGTTTTCCATGCTTTTGAAACACCATCAGTGAGGCAAGTAGTAGATTCTGGCAGTTTGAACTCTTTCCAGTTTGTGACTTCAGAGAATCTCTGGGGTAATATTTTTCTTCTCAGCCATATTGCCCAACAGCTAGTGAAATAGGAACCTTTGGGGGATCAGAATTTTGCAATCATACTTGCAAAAGTGAAAAAAAAAATCCTAGAAGAGAATAAGGTAGTAAAGAACAAACCTGCGTCCTGGGGTTCCCAGGCAAGCTTGTGAGCCTTGTATTGACTTTTGCCCTTTCTATTGTCACTGAATTGCATGACCACAGGGGTAAAATCACACTTATTATGGACTTTTTACCACTGTCATTAAAACTACAGATAAGATTTGACAGAAAGTTTCAACAGACTGAGGGCAAGGCTGACATCCGTTAAAAAAGACTTGGCAAAATTACTTGGAAAAGGACCAGAACCTCTGCTCTTGTCAACCTTTTCCTTCTCTTCCAGGGGAAAAAAAAATCCCAAACAAAAAAAACCCCTATGCCTGCCCCCACCAAAAACCCAAACCTACAACCAAATCCATAAAATTTTTCACTAGCATACATGCAAAATATCTGCAGTTTCTCATATCTGAAAACTTATTCCACAGATATGTGATCTAGTGTTATATGTATGAAAAGACTTCATATTTGATATCATCCCGAAAACCTTCTCAGAACTCAAGAATTAAATTCATAAGGCAGATCATGAAAAAGAATTAGATGCATTTAAGAATCTTCATGGTATTAAAGAATGATGGGAAAGCTTCCATCAGACCTATGCTAATATTACAAAGTGGAATGCTGCCTGTTTCTTTAAGTCTGCCTTGTAAAATTACTCTTCTCCTGAAATCACTATAGTTTAAGACCCATTTTGCCCATACTCACATGAGTAGGATTTTTGCCATCTGTAGGAACAAGAACAAAGTTGAATGTTAGCATGATCTAGGTCCCTCAGCAAAGCCCATGTGCAAGATTTTGATATGCAAATACAGCTTCCTTCAGAGAAAATAGGTCCTTAATTTTTAATATATATTTAAATCCCATAAATCAAAGATTACCTTCATGCAGTATTTATGGGGAAAAACACCCAGCTGATGAATACACCATAACCTGAAGTTACAAAGACCAGACTTCTGGTAGATCTGTTTTTAGTAAGACAACTTACAGGACTTATTGAAGGAAAAAGTGCATTGTTTTCCAGTTCTGTCATACTAAGTGCAGGCTAGGTGGTCTAATTGTTTTTTCCAGGGAAAAATCTATGAATGTGTTAATGTTATTGTGATTTGTGACTAATTTAGGCATGTGCTTAAGTGGTTTTCTGTACCAGGTTGTAAATTTTAAAATTATTTTTGTTGCAAGCAGAAAATTCCAGAGAGAAGGGAACACTATTTTGTGGATCAAAAAAAAAGAAATCCTTACCAACAATGCATTTAGTTTTAGTTGTAGATAGTAAACCTTTGTAGGTAATAAACATCACTTTTAGAATTTATTCTAAAGACTGTTAATTATGGATTCAGTAGTGAGATGAAAATAATGAAAATATTTTTAGTCAGATTACATAAAAATAAGTCTACAAACCTAGAAATTCTGCAGAGCAGCAAATTATACAACTGGAAATATGTCAGTAACTATACAGTGAATAAAAGAGAGGACCTGAAAGTGAAAATATCTTTCTTTTATTTGAATTTTATGGGTTTAAAAAAAAGTCATTAATCATTTTCTCTTGCAAATAGGAGCTGAGCTTCCTCCCCTGTAATTTATACCAAATTGTCCTCTGACATTTCATTTTGCTGTTATAAATTGTTTCAACTTTGAATAAAACATTTTTTATGCTTTGTGTATTGTAAATTAATTGGTTCTGTCAGATTAATAGCTCTTCTTGGGAATACAGGAAATTATGGTACACTTGACAGTGGTGTTTCAGTGCTCCCATGAAAACTGAAGCAAACTGATGCAAAAGAAAAACCCAAAACAATACAAGCCCTACTCCTCCCAGAACAAATGAAATAATAAGCAGAGCTTATTTCATGTCAGAAAGCTCCTGCAAGCATTGTCATATCAGATATTGGAGAGTACAGTACATTCACCCTTCAAGGAAAGGCATTTTAAAATTCATTTCAGTCGTTGCTTGTAATTGAGTTTAACAGCTGAAAATCCTTCAGTTGACCTCCTGTCTATCTTTGTTTCTTCTTCTAATACAGTTACGCAGAGAGCAAAATGTCAACCCAAACAATGTGGAATGATAACAGTAAATATATATATACACATAAACAGATATATAAACATATATACCTGTATTTGTTGTATATGTACAAAAATTTGCATATTGTATTGTTTTCATGTACATATATAGGTACAACAAAGTTTATATTGTTAAATATAAATAAAAATTATATTTATGTATATTTAAATAGATCAACCATATGCCTACACAGAGAATATTAAAACTGTCAAAGTCATCTGGTTTTGGAATGTTAAAACTGATGCAGGCAAATAATAGTAATTACCTAATTTGTTTGGGTTTTTTCCATACACAAAGAAAATTTCAGAGCCACATGGTACAAAAAGTTCACATATGGAAACTAATTAAAATTTTGTCAAAGCAAACCTATCATCTGGACTGAAGTGAGTGTGCAAGAAAATGGAACAACTCTGCTATAAAATTTGTCACAATAAGTTGCTTTTATTTGAAAATACCTTGAAAGAATTTAGAAGTTGAAATATGCTTTTGAAAACACTATTTTAAAGCTGGTATTCTTCTTACTCCCTACTATTCTTTCAACACCTTGAAGTTTCTAGCTATAAAATACTACAGCCTCATTAGACTAGTAACCTAACATCACAGCTTCATCTGGTTTAGACAAAAACTTATATTACCTTGTTCTACAGAAGAAAGATATGCAAGGAAGTAGAATATGGACAGCACAAACCAGATGAAAATGTCAATAGCAATTCTGTATTTGCTGCCCTTTATAGGAGAGCCTCCCAGAGGGTCTGTCCCATTGCCCCATTAAACCTTTGGGAAAAGTACCAAGAATTATCAAACTGCCTAAATGGTTGGCAGCTCTACCTTTCTAAGTTTTTCTTAATTTATTTTGGTACATTCCTTAATTGGTTTTGCACATACCAAATTATTTCATTTCAGCTTTGTCCCTGTCCTATCAGTATTTCTTCTTGAGATATGACCTGTGTATTTGACTAAGATAATAGCTAAACTATACACTTCTGAGGGAGGCACTTACAACTACATTACCTTTCAAAAATAAAACATGAGGAAAAAGCAGTTTTATTACTTTTTACAAATATATATTCTCAGACAGCGTGCACATTACATTTCTGCTTATCTTTTTGCCTCCTGTCTTTCCCACCTAGAAGAACAGCCTAACTCTTACTCATAAGGAGAGACCAAATAAAGTTTGACTTCTCTCTACTAATGTTTTAATAATCTCTGATTACCTCAGATCTGTCCTACTGGACAAAAAAAAAGATTATCACCTAGGTTTTCTCTCTCTTCTACTCCAGTATTTCATCTAGCTCCATTTCTTATAAAACTACCCCCTCTCTAAATTATCTCCACCATAAAATAATTTAATAACCTGAAATTTTTCTTTCGCCAGTGTTTCTCTCAGGGCCCTCTCTCACCTGGAGCCTCCACCCACACCAGTCATGCCAGGAACTCTATTTAAACTCAGCTTGAAGCATACCAGAAATGTTGGAGGCTTCAGCTCAGCTATAACCTGATTATAGACCTACTGATCCTGACCTACAAACTGCTTTCCTAGCTCTGCCTTGTCAAAACTTATCTGTTAGAAAATTGCTGTATCTCATCTTAGCCTTGTCCTGACTTGACCTCTGTGGCATTGAATTACTAGAGTTTTAATTTGATTTATTATGACACATATATTTATTTACAGGCTAAAAATTATACCTTGCATTTGTAATCATCATTCTTAGTGCCCAAATGTTCCCAACATGCTCTATCTCCAAATTCCAAAACTGTACTAGTATTATAATTGTTTTATATGAGTAGGCCTGGAATAACCTAATTTCTGCAGTTCAAGGCAAACCTACTTCAGGGCTCAGCATGGCTTGCTGTTTACATCAACAGTGCTCTTTTCACTTCATTTTTATTGTTTCAATAGTGGTGGTCTCCAACACTTCACAGACAAAGCTTGGAGCTGCTTATCTAAAAAGTGCTCATGAGATACATCTCTGGATAAACCAGAAAATCTGTTATCATAAATATTTTGAATGGAAGCAGCTGCAGTATTATAATTTTGATTTCCATTAAATTTCAAAGATACCTCCTAGAACTGAGCCAGAAGGAGGCAGAAAAGACTCAGAGGAAAACATACTCAAAATAAAAATATAAAACAATAAAATGTGTAAGAAACCAGTACTCAAGTGTCTAGAAACTGATTTTCTGATTAATATTATGATTTTTATTAGCTTCCAATACTTTTTTAAATTAAAACATTAAATGTAATATTTCATACCTCAATAATTTTCCATTTATAATCCGACTGCATTATGAACTATATGTTTCAATTTAAAAGAGAACACTTTTTATGGTGTATTCTTAGGTAATTTGAAAGTTGTTTTGTTACAATTTGAGAAAATAATGGACATGTTAGGGTAGAATAAAAAAACTCTAGGTACATTTATTTTACTTGCAAGATGGAGAAGTAGAAGACAAACCTGTGAGAAGAACCAAGAATGCAGTCTTTCCTGGATTATGTAGGAGAGAATGATGTAGTAGTGCTAATTTCTAGTCCAGTCAAGGTCCAATTTATTCTTATGTAACTTTTGCAGGTTTCTGTTTCTTTCATGTCAATAATGAGCACAGAATGGAAAGTTTTGGTTACTACTCTTTTTTAATTGTGCATTCTATGTGGGCAACTTCTGCATCATGGTTTATTTTCTGACTGAGTAGCAGAGTTAGGAATTTGGCTTTAGTTCCTGTAGAATAGTTGTACATACACTGTTTATGTTTAAGTACTTTGGACATGGTTTAGGATGGAAGAAAATATATTTTCTTAAATAGTACTGACTTACGAATGGTGGCTGGAAATCAAATCAATAAGTGCATTTCATATGCGAATTCTGAACGGTGGGTTTGTGTTTCCAACTGGTTTCTCTCTTCACATTTAGTTACTATTAAAAACATGGTGATATTTCATTTTTCTTCCTTGGTTGCAGGACTTTTGGACTCCCCATTAATGTTTTAAGCTCTTTTTGTGCTTAAAAAAGACAAAACTTGTTTTTTGTAGTTAATATATAAAGCCTGACTATGCCTAGGAACTCTGGTCTAGAACAAATATGATTAGTTGATCTGTACAGCCTACACTGAGTTTGAATATAGTCCACTGAGAAAACTGTGCATCCTGCTACCTTGTAAGATTTCTCGGATCCAGACTTTGTTCAGCAGTCGCACTGAAGCAGGACCAAAATAAATCATTGAAGAGTCTCTAAGCCAACAGATATCATTAGACTTGGAGTTACAAGCTTAGACAGATGTCCTGAGACTGCAGTATGCATCCATCTGTAGTCAGTGAGAATGAAGAAGAAAAATTTCGCTTGTACCTCTACAGTGAATACAGATTGAATCCAAAAAGACATCGCACTTCTGTCCACCTCTTTTGGGGAGCTCTGACATGCTTTATGCGGGGAACCTAGACTATGTTTGCATATTTACAAGTGATATATGGATATTAATCCAGGAAGGCTATTTAGAAATCTACATCTCACAGACAGCAGTCATTCAGTACCACCCTCATATTCAGAAAGTGTGAAGAGGAAGGAGAGAAAGAAGACTTTATCCTTTCATTACTTTGTGGCTACAGAATATCAGCTGAAAGGTTTCAACAGCTGTCAGAGTTTTTCCTCCCTGAAAAATCTTACAAGAAATAAAAGCTCAAGTAACATTGGATTTCCAGTTCTACCAGTAATGGGAGCACTGGAAGACCTGCCAAGTCAGTATTTCCATGGCATTTTTATTTGGTTGCAGAACAAAGAAACTCAGAGTATAGGTACGCATATGAGATTAAATGTAGATTTTGTCCTTCAAATTACAATTTCAATGCCTTTCAATTTCACCCAATCAGCATTCCTTATTTTCAGAGCCTTTCATTATAACCTTCTTGTGACAGTTTCCTGACACCTCTTGCTGTCATCCACATTCAATCAAGATTCAGAGAGAGTGCTTGTAATTTATATTTTAATTTGATTCTTCTGAAAAATAACTCTGATTCTGTCTCTCTGAAGGGACTAGCACGTTAGGCGAAACACAAACAAGCAAACAAACAATAATTGGAACAACTAGTGAATTTGAATTTCTATCACTTTTATTTTGTTCTATTTGATTTTTTGCCCTCATTTACAGAGTCAGACAACATATCCATAAAATTTTACTCTCTACTCCTCATCAAAGTTATTGCTCCATTCATATGTTAAAAAAGCTTCAGAAAGCTTTCATATCTTTATAGCACACTGGAAAAATTAACTAACACATTACAGTGAATATATTTATAATGAACTCTTCTTGTCTTGTTGCTATGAGTGTATCTGTCCAATAATTATGTTCTGCTCTCACTGGATTAATTACAAAATCACAGAATCACTAGGTTGGAAGAGACATTCAGGATTGCCAAGTACAAACCAGCCCTAACACCTCTAGTAAACCATGGCACCGAGTGCCACATCCAGTCTTTGTTTAAATACATCCAGGGATGGTGACTCCACCACCTCCCAGGGCAGGCCATTCCAGTGCCTTATCACCCTTCCTGTAAAAAAAATTCTTCCTAATATCCAACCTATATTTCCCTTGACACAGCTTGAGACTGTGTCCTCTGGTTCTGTCAGTTGCTGTCTGGTGAAAGAGACCAACCCCACCTGACCACAGCCACCTTTCAGGGAGTTGTAGAGAGTGATAAGGTCACCCCTGAGTCTCCTTTTCTCCAGGCTGAACACCCCCAGCTCCCTCAGTCGCTCCTCACAGGGTTTGTGTTCCCAGCCCGTCTCCAGCCTCGTTGCCTCCTCTGGACGCGCTCAAGCTCTCAACGTCCTTCCCAAACTGAGGGGCCAGAACTGGGCACAGCACTCAGGGTGTGGCCTCACCAGTGCTGAGCACTGGGGAAGGATGACTTCCCTGCTCCTGCTGGCCACACTATTCCTGATCCAGGCCAGGATGCCACTGGCCTTCTTGGCCACCAGGGCACACTGCTGGCTCATGTCCAGCCGGCTGTCACCAGCACGCCCAGGTCCCTTTCTGCCTGGGCACTGTCCAGCCACAGCACCCCAGCCTGTAACATTGCACCCCACCCTTTTTGTGAATGGGTGTCACACTGGCCAGCTTCCAGTCATCTGGAACCTCACCAGTGAACCAAGACTGTTGGTAAATGATGGAGAGTTAAAGGTAATTTAACTTTGATTTCCATAGCATTCATTCCAGTAAAGAGCATTTCTTTAATGTCTGTGGAAAAAAAATATTAAAAATCTTGGAACTCGTCTAAATGATTAATTTATAATACTAAGGAATATTCCTAAGAGATTTTGGATTGCTCATCATAAAGTTTTTAATATTAAGAACTGAGGTTGATCCTGGACATAACTTGATGCTATAGTGGGCAAGGAGACTGAGCTGGAAAGAAGTCATTATATTGCATCTTGTGGCCATATTTTTCAGCTTTCATTGCACAGCAACAATTTTATATAAACTTGAAAAGAAAGAAGGTGTTCCTACAAATGTCTCTGGTAAACTTGCTGAATAGTTAGAGAAAACAGACAACAGTTACATAGGTTTTTGGACTAATATAGCTGTACAAGAATGACATGACAACCATTCCTAGTATTGAACACTGAATTTCTTTACAGATGTATTTTTTTAGGGTTTTTTTTTCCCTTCTAGTAAACTTTTTTCAAATAAAATGAAATAAATTATATTGGGTTATAGGTTATTGGAACTTCTTTCTGAAATGTCCTAGGCTAGATTTTTTTTATTTTGATAGTGTTAAACTAGAATTTTCTTCTGTGATCTCATGTGAGAGAACATAGACTGTGTTGATTGAAACAGAAATAGGCCTTATTTCTCATGTTTATTTTATTGCTGCTTAATTGAAGGATGGAACATATAACACAGAAAGCATTAAATAAAATTTCTGATACAACCTTTTAGAATTGACACTCCAAGTTTACAGAACTACCTTTAAGAAGGAAGAAACTGGATAAGGAATGAAATTATTTCAGTGGTTTTTAGACTGACTCATCAGTATGAATTCTTACTGTTGCTGCAAATCATTCTGTTCTGGAGAGTTTAGGTCAATAGTTCATCATTTCCCCATAAGGGCAGTAGCAGCAAACTTTTACATCTCATTTTACCAGTTTACCAGAGTGCAATTCACTTTTATTTCAAATTGCCTTGCTGCCTCTATTTATAACATTAACAATTCCCAAGTAGACCAGACAGGACTGTAGAAATTAAATGTAGCTCTGAAAACACTCAGGTGTTAGTTTTTTAATTTCATTTGTTTTCTCTGTGTCTGAGAGTAGACATTTGAATATATCATGGCCTTGCAATAAAAGAGGAACAATTTCTGAAGAGAAGTTTTAAGCAGAGCTGATGATAGCTGAGGCAGCTGTCAGTTCTTGGAATGGGGAGTAGAGAGAAGTTCTGAGCAACTGCTGAGATAAATAGAAAACAAAAAATGTTCACATATGTTAGAGTCAAGAAGAAAAGAGAAACATACTTTAAAAATAACAGTAGAAGAAAATAAACCTACTGATTTACCCAAATTCATTCATGACAGTCTAATTTCCCAAAATAACAATTCCTGATTCTTATATTGCTACTCAGGATTACAGTGGTGTCTATATACCATCCACTAGGAAGATATTTCTAAACTCTGCTGTAATGAAGGGTCAAGACCTTTCAGTGAAAATGTTTGCAGACCTGACTCATTGCAATTTCACACAAATATTTACATATTTGTATGTATTTAGTAATTTATACAAGAATTCCTATATACTGCTATAACAGATTTTGTGTGCCAATCCATTCCTCTCAGGAGAAAATTCATGTTCTACCTCAGTTTTTAAACTGATACAGAACTTGAAAATAGATTAGGTATGGACATCTGCTCAGAAATCTCAGCAAGCAGCCACATTATCTGCCTAAACAATGCCATCTGACATTTAAAATAAACTGATTTATCCTGAATATTCTTCCCCTAATCGTTTAATCTTTTAATCTTTTAATCTTTTAATTTCCTTTTATTGTATGTTAAATGTTTACACTAATATGCCCATACAACATGCCCATATATGCATGTCCAATGGGTTATTTGGTTCCCAAGGACTTTGGTGTGAAGAAACCCTTGGATGACAGTTTGTGTTATTTCTATCACATTCATTCTGAACTGTCTGTCAGGCTTGGTTTTGATGACATCACCTATTTTGTCCTGTAAGCTTCAGGGCCAAAAAATTAAAAGAAACCTGAGAAAACTTTGACACTAAAGTCTAAGAATGAGGTAATTAGTATGTAGTAGCAATGGGAAATCAGATCTCCCTGTCAGCTGCTGTTCAGGATCTTTACAAGTATAACACTTAATTTAAATCCAGCCTTTAGTCTTGAAGCCTCAATACATTTTTTTTAACTCTCTGATGCTACTGAATTGACTTAATGACAGTTTTATAATTTGCTCACTATTGTGAGTTTGCTCTCAAAATGATTAAGTAAGCAGTTACATGCAGTATTTTCTAAATTTGTCTCATTTTAAGAAAGAACCAGAATGTGTGTTACAGAACAGTTAGATTTCTTGATTCTTTCATTACTAAGAAAAGTTCTGCCTCAGATGTTGTATCACAATGGCTTGAACTTATACTTACCACTTTTGAATCATAGGATCACACCTATTTTTGCGAAAACAGAGAGGAAAAAATAAAATAATTTTAAATAACACAGTTCTGTTCCTTCTCTCTCCAGTAAAGAAGAATAGTAGCAAAAGATAAAAAAATAGAGGAAAAATTCCTAAGCAAAATCCTGTAGTATAAGTAAATGCATAAGTAAAAGTATGGTAGTTTAAGGAGCTGATGAGTGAAAATTGGTTAATTTTTCTTCATTTTAATTAAAATACACATAGTATGTTCTGATACAAATGCTTTGAGCTATTCTTGCAGCCTGACATATCCCAGCTTCCCCTGTACACCTTTTTTGTCAGTGTAGCTCTTTTTTTTTGCCTTTTGGTTTGCTGGTATTTGGGGGAAAATTGTGAGTTTGCTCTATAATATGAAAATATTGTTCTTCCAGTCCTAAGCAGGCAAAGACATGATCTAGTTTTTCTCTCTTGTCTGAGGGCTCTAAGCAAGTACAACTCTGGAAAGTGTTAAGAGATGAAATTGTACTCTAGATCTGCAGTGAATGACAAATGACTGGTGAAATATGCTCATTTTAGTTCTTTCACATAATTAAGCATTAATACCCTCAAGGAAAGAGAATGTAAATAGATGTATATGCATTTCTGCACCTTACATGTATTCTCAAGGAACTCTTTTTAGATTACTGAGAAAAAGCAAGGTTCTACTAATGCTGTTATGTCAAGATTTGAAACAAAACCTAAAACTTTGGTTTTTTTCTCCTCTGACTCATGGAACCCTGGAACTGATAAATTCCAGCTGGGGAATATATTAGCATATGTAGTGCCTGCCAAAATTATTTCTGGGGCTTCATAATAAACCAGTCTTTTAAAATAAGTTCTTCATTTTTCATATTGAATGGTTTTACAAAAAGGGAAGATACACAGGAAAGTGGTACAATAATTAAAAAATGCTTGGGTTTTTTTAACCCTGACACATTTTTATCATCAATCTGTGTCATCATCTCTAAAATTAAGAAGAAAGATTAACTAATTAATATCATATATACAGGTAAGACAAAAGACAGTACACAAAATTTTCAAGAGAAATTCCTTCCTCTCAATGCTACTAAATATTCAGTTTTTTAGGTACAGTAATAAAGCGGAAACAAAATATGTAGTAAATGGAAAAGTCAATTTGTTAATTTGAGACAAATTTGGTGCTTGATTTTAAAATGCAGAAGAAATTATGATATAGAGTTTTCATTGAAACTAATAACATTGCTCTCTTCCTAGAGATTTCATAATCTCTTCAAAGTTTAATAAACAGAATTGATGAAAGAGCTTCAGAAAAGTTCATCTTCTTTTAAAATTTCTAGATAACAAAAAATCATTGAAATGTTGGAGTTTCCCCATGTTTGGTGGCTGAAACATTGGTATCTTTTATATTAGTGACATCAGAAGTTAATCTGTAAGTTATGAGGTTGCTGTAACAATATCTCTAGCCCACAGATATATTTTGGAGTTTTCCACATACTTATTCTGAACTATTGCCATAAATTATAAAATTCCAGTCAATCTGTATCCAAGAGTTTGTACATTTGAATTTTTTTTAAATTTTACAAAATGTCCTATAATAATCTCCTCTAAAAGTTTGTATGTACAGCTTTTAAGAACTATAGACTTATAACAGAAAAATCTTATGTTAAAAAAAAAAATTGTAACTTTGTAGATCTTATTTGTTTTGCAGTATTCCCAAGTTTATGCCTGTTCAGTACTATTTTTAGCACACATAGGCAGAATAAGATGTAACATCCATGAATTATTTAAAAGTCATACCTTGACAAGTGATGACAATTGAGCATGACAATTTTGGAGATTCTTATTTGTTAAGATTTCACCATAATCACTTCTCAGATTGCTTCCAAAATTCCTGTTGAATAATACTTTGAAGCAGCTCAGCAAAAGTACTTTATTCTTTTAAACTGGAAAATTCCTCCCCAAGCCATCTGGGCTGGCAGGTGTTCATCACCAGATCTAGGTTGCTAGAGACAAGATTTGCTTATACTAATTAGTCACGTAGCATGAAACTCCAATTTTGCTCATTTGAAACAACTTATGTCTGCAAGGGCATATTACCAGTAGCTGTAAAGCTCAAGGTGTAAGACTCAAGTTAATAATGTCAGAAATAGAGAAGACAGGGACTACTCATACATGTAAAGCCTTCCAGGTTTGCCCCTAGGTCTCTGACTCATGGAGAGTAGCTTATTATGAATGATGTGTTCATGTTTGCCTCTGTGACACAGATGAAGTCACAAGGCCAGCTCAGTCATTCTGTTTAACTAAGAGAAATTAGGAGAGGATCTCCAAGTTGGAGCCATTGCCGTGTTGAATTTTTCTCCAGAGAACCTTCCTAAGGCTTTCAGTCTTGGGAGAGGAGAAGACAGGAAATACTATGCAGTTCAAATACTCAAGTTATGATTTTTTTATTATTTGTATTATAATGAAGCCCAGAAGATTAAGGTAAGGTTAATATAGAATTCAGTAGCCAACATTATAAACAGCAGTAGACTTGTAACAGAATTTTCCCTACTAGAGCTAAAATAACCAAAGGATAAAATTGAGACAATCCAAAATCAGCATAATTTGAGATAAATTCAGGCAGTATACTCTCCAACCCTGGCAGCATTCTAAGTAAAAGATGATTCCAATTTTGAATCAAAAACTACCCCACACACTTGCTCACAAATCTCCATATAACCATCTAGCCACTTAGTGACTGTAAACCACATCAAAATTCAAAGACACATTGGAGGAGGTACACAAGCACTGATTATCTTTCCACCCAGCTGAAGACCCTGAAAAAGGATTGAGCTCATTCTAAAGAACATTTGTCCAGGATTTCAGAGTCATGGTAATTTCATTCAAGTCTGTGACCACCAGAGGAGGCAGCATAATGAATAATGTAATTCAATGGTCCCAAAAACAACTCCTTATGTCTGTGTCCAGGTGTGCATACACCTATTTTTCTTTAATACAATAAGTGTAAAGGTTTCTAAGAGACTAGAATATAGCCCTATATATAGAGACTCTCTAACAGACTATATCCTCAAGCCACTGGTATATAGTTCAACACATTCTTCCTTATCAGATTTTTTCTTTCCCATAAATCTTACAGGGCTTGCAGAAGTGCCTTTGACAGGGAAAGGCAGATTGTCACAGTCTTACCCTTAACTGGACAATACTGTAAGTATTGAGGAATTGAGTGCCCATTGCGTTGATTGAGTCCCCATTACCCTTACCTAATACTATTTTCTCTGGGTATTTTCAAATACTCAAAACCAAGTTATTTTTCTCTTTAATGCTTGTACGCCTGTACTGACACCCAGCTAAGAGGTTCCTAATGAGCAGCCTTTTTTCAACTGCCAAGGCATCAGAGATCGCCTCAGACACGTCCTTTGCCTACCCTTTTTATTGTCTTGTTGTAGCTGCTCCATGCTAAGCCATGCAAGAGTGCTGAACCCCTCTTTGAGGGTCCTGCTGGAGGACTGAGCCTCGTGTCGCTGAAATTAGGTCAGATTCAGTAGCAGCATCTGTATCTCCTAAGGTCATATATTCCAGGTATGTAATTAGTTCAAACAGCATAACAAAATACTTGTTTTGAAGTTAAAGTATTTTTTTTTCTCTTTCATTCATGTCATGTTGATTTTTGGTGTACTCAACACAACTTGCTTAGACCGACTCCAAGAAGGTGACTCCAGGGAGTTGTAGCTTCCCCAATGATTAATACTTGATTATATCTGTTCCAGAAAAAGCATGCATCTGGTTTAATTAGTATATAGGGGCTCAGATTATATTTTCCTTTCTCTTGATGGCACACAGCCACCTTGACAATAAAGCAATTAAAAAAATTACTGTTTTTAATGTGACAGACCAGCTTATGATGAGCACAAAAATCTATTAGATTTTTAATTCATAATGCTAGTAAGCAACAGACAGCTTTCCATAGGACCAGGGATTTTTAGTATGCAGTTTATGCAGTCTTTATGTTTTGTCCCCTGATTTGACTGCAGTTTGGTATTCATTCAAGATCCTACTGGGGACCATCTCCAACTCTGTCTAAATTGGCAAGTCATAAGGAAACAGAAGTGGATCCTCAAGAATGAATCACATGATGCTAAAGAATTGAAATCCATATGTGTTTTGGAGGTTGAGATAGGGCTGTTAGAAATGTTATATTTTATTTCACAAAATTCTAATATTTGACTGAGGGTGTAATTTTGAATGTCAGTACATTCATCAATTTTCATTGCCTCAAAATACTAAAAGGCTCAAAACTCCAGTTAACAATGACCAGTGAAACTACTGGAATTCTTGCAGAGCCTCTCTATTTCAGGTTGAAAAGAAATGGTTCCTCCTGTCTCCCAACCTTTAAAGTTTCCATAATAAAAAAACTGTTGAAAATAATTTAAAAATAATCCCTACAGCAAAACTGTTGTGGCAAGAGATGCAGCCATGTAAAGTGTCCCACTCCATTGTTGAATGGCATAATTTTCCTGGTATTATTAAATTCTTATTCATTCATGCAGCTAACAAACTGAGAAACGTGCTGATTCAAGGGAAATTTGATTATTTTATAGGTGTCCTTCTTCAGCCAATTAAGGACAAGCAAAATCTGGTGCTGTCTTGATGTGGGGGACACAAAAACAGGCATTTAATTTTCTGGTAGCACAAAATTATAAATTGAGAAGGAAAAAATATAAAAAATAAACCAAGTTTATCCTGACATTTTTTGCTGAACCAAGTACTCAATGTTTTTCTTTACAAGGTTAGTGAAATGTGAAAAACTGTATGGATATTGTGAGAAGTACATAAATTATTAGCTTCTTATTTTAACTTACCTGCAGTTGTAAGATTGATAGTTATCCCACTGGCATTGCGGCATACGCTTTTTGTTCTTTATTTTTGTTCACAGGAAAAAAAATTATCTGCACAGCACAGTACAAACACTGGTTTTGTCCCTCTATACCTGCCTCGGGTGGTCTAAAATGCATGAGTTACAACAGGACAAGGAAGTTAGTTTTCCAAGCCACTGAACAATCAATTAAAATGAGTAAGGAGGAGGAATATGAGTATCCTTTGCACACAAAGGTCTTTTGCTGGAGAGCATTTGCTCATCAAACAAAGAGTTCACCATGTAGTTGGATAATAAGATGATTTGAAAGACTGGACATGGCTCAACACGAATTCTGTATAACTGCACTCGTGCTGACACAAGGTAATGAGCTTCCTGACTAATCCAACCAAAGAGCTGATGCAGAGGAGAAATAGCACAAAGAGTTCTTTTCTTAGGAAGGGCAAAACTAGGAAGAAAAGAAGAAAAGGGGACATAGAAACAGGATAACACTATTTCTGATTTGTGCAGCATCCTTTCAATTATATGAAGGCTATTGAATACTTTATCACACTGTCCTCCTGTGTTCTCATTAGCATCTTGTCTTCTAAGTGCAGGTCACTTAATTCCCAAATAATAATTTTAAAAACAATATTTGTAACTTTTAAACAAAGTTTTCATGTTAGAATGACCATCCTTACAATTTATTTTCAGAGGTGTAAGTACCCATCACTGTAGACACAAAAGGGCAAAGAAATACTGCCTTTTCTATTGTCCTCTTAGATGTCTTCAGGCAAACACCTTTTCTTTCTCTTAAATCAAAGTTAGATGCAGCCATGAGGCTGAGATGCTCTGCAGGTCCAGAAATAACCTGTCCAGACAGCTGTCAGAAAAGGAACTAGAAAGAAAAACTTTCTTTTCATTCTTTAGTAATGAATATATAACCTGGGGCTTATCTTTACTATTACTAATATAGGCCAAGACGGTATGTGTATGAAAATACACATACATAACCACCCAAGGCAGGAGGAAAGAGCAGGTGCTGAAATAGTTACAGCCACAAGAAGGTTGAAGAAGGTGGTGTGGTGGGTGTCACAAAGCTTCTGCTGGGCATAGAACACTGGTTTTGCATAACTAAAAAACTAATGAAATGAG
This sequence comes from Molothrus aeneus, assembly GCF_037042795.1. Lineage (NCBI taxonomy): Eukaryota > Metazoa > Chordata > Aves > Passeriformes > Icteridae > Molothrus > Molothrus aeneus. The sequence goes on from NC_089650.1 coordinate 38,485,074, forward strand.
AAGGGGAGACTGGAAAAAAAGAGTTCTGACCTAAAAGAAGGAAAGAGAGCGGAGAAGAAGAAAGGAAGAGAGGGAGAGGTAGAGAAAACTCTGCAAAATAACTAGAACGTGAGCCTGAAAAATAAGCTAACCAAAAACATACCTTGGAATTTCAGATAATTTTATCAGAGAAAAATAATTTCACGGTAAATTAATGGAGAAGGTCATAAAAATAAATTGCTTTTTATTTATAGCCTTAATAGTACCTGGATACAATATGCTAAGCTCCCTCAGCCACCAATTTATTGTGGCAATATTTTTATTTAGCATGATTTATTTCATGTTTGTCAAATGTTAAGGATGGGAATTCTTCTAATAACTCTCTCTAAAATATTAGTCAGCTTTGGAATTGTAAGCACTCAAAATTTAAGAAAAGAGGACAGTTATTTTCAGATGTTTAAATCTGTGAGATCAACTCAGAGCTGGTTTTCTCCCCCTTGGTGTTAAATGGAAAAAATTGCCCTTTTATTTTCTAGATATTTAACCTTAATTTTCTATGAAATTCCAGAAGCTTTTCAGGAGGCAAGTAAAAAATTAATATGAAAATATTAATACATTTTAATTACATTATAGTATTACATTATAATTACATTTTAATAGTTGCCATGGTGTTAAAATGTGAGGGAATCCACAAACAAACAAAAAAACCAAAACCTCAAACAACAAGATGATAAATGCAACAGAACTTGTTTTATTTTTACTAACACAATTTGCAGGACAGCTCCCTCAGTAGTTGTACTAGCTCTGTCCCTGGATAAGATTTTAAAGGAGAAACCAACTTCAGTACAGTATATTTCATGAAGAGGACGTGTCATTCATAGCTTCAGAAAATTCTTTTGTGTAGCAGATGTTCTCTAGATGCAAAGTCTCCAGAGAGATTCATTAGCAATTGAATTCATTAATAAATGAATTCCAGCTTTCATCTGCTATAGTTCATGGATAGATATCAGTATTGCAACTTCCTGTGGAAATGAACAAGGAAACTTTGGCACCCTTTCATCTTTTCTATTTCTGTTTCCTCTTTATATTTACACCTGGAACTGCTTAGAAAAAAATTACCCTAACCACAGACACTTAGATATATAATTGGCTAAGCTGGATGGAATGCTATTTTTTATATTCAGATTCAGCAAGCCTCTTACAAAGTTAGAAAAATCATATATGATTTTATCACCTTGTACTACAGAAACATTTTTAATAAATAGAAAAAATAAACACACTTATTCTGCAAACATGTACAACTTTTTTACAAAAAAACATTATCAAAATGTAAAAAAGAAACTCAAATGTAAATCTGAGGTATGCTTTCATAAATTATTTTCAGGAACAATGTTAGACATAAACATAACCATGGACAATTACATATAAATGCAATTTGATCGAAATCAAAATGTTTTCTTGTGAAAGCCAGATTAATGTTTACAGAGGAAATTTTCTAATTTACCAGCAAATCTTCACAACAGATAGTAGACTTTCCTTGTATGCATACAAGTATTTCCAGTCTCTCCTAGAGAGCCACCTTCTCTCATTTTAAAAGTCATCAGAAGTGTCATCCCAAAGGCAGGTGAAGATTGAACGGGTTTCTTGACAGCAAGCATGTAGAGCACATTGCTTTGCATTAAAAAAATCACAAATGTTCCCTATTACCCCAAATACAATTTTCTTCTTCAACTCCTAGGAGGTTTTGAAGATGATTCCATTCCTATAAATTTCAGAGACATGGCAAACTATAATTTTCCATAAATTAACTTTTTTTATTCAAGTTCAATACAGTGACTTTCAGAAACCTTTATCTTGGCATGATCTGTATCTCTTAAAATTCTGCAACAATTAATTAAGCTGCACTTAATCACATTTAATCACAAAAGTGCTTGTTCTTGATGAAATGAAGTTGCTGGAAAAAGAAAGTTGTACTATTTTACTATTATGACTTCTAATGTCAGCGGTTTTAAAATGGAATTAAAATTAAATTTCAACAAGTTTGACAATGCACATTGGCACACAGTGCAAGCATTGCTGCAGATAACCACAGAAGTCTGTTTTAGGAACTGGCAAGTGATTCCTCTTTGGGACACACAATAAAAGGCTAACACTCACAAATATCTTCTCAGAATCTTTTGATATGCCTGTGGGAAATGATTAAGTTAAAAACACTTATCTCTCTCATTTTCCTTTGTAAACAAAGACAGCATGTAAACAAAGGCTTTCAGAGATTGAGATGTGTTGACTAATAGCATCATTAGTCCCTCACATTCCACATGCCTGGACTTGAAGAATATATTTATGATTATAAACATGCAGTCTCTTAGAGTAAAAATAAGTAAAGTTTACTCAACAGGGTAACTCAATAGAGTTAGAGCACCATTGAATCACTGAGCAGTTGGCAAATTGACTCAAGAAAGTTTGACTTTCATAACTCTCTGTGACAATGGGAATTTCTGTGGGATTTTTCCCATCACAGATTTGTGACTATATTATCGCACCCAATTCTGTACTGAGAAGTATGTTCATCTAATTCTAATTCATTCCAGTTCTGAAGGGTCCCATTAGGTAACATAACAAAAGATGGCCCCCCTACACAAGAGAAACTTTACAGTTTGTGATGTTTAATTAAACTAATGAAGAAATGCAGGATGAATTTCATATAAACATTTAGCAATAAAGACAAAACCTTTTTTATGTTATTAATTGTAATTTTTGATATACAAACACTAGTAAGGCAATACTGACCACAATTTTCTGCATTATTGAAAACCATACTAACATAAAAATTTCAGAATTTGTTTTGCATTGCTTTCAGCTTTAAAAGAAGCTTTAAGAAGGTGAATTGGAATTCTTGCATCCAATACCAGGTCATTATCTTAAAATAAACAAACAAACAAACAAAAAGAAAAAAGAAAGGACGATCCTGACTATTGTTTCTACTGGACATGTACATAATATTACTCATCATAGAAAAAGAGAAAAAATATTAATTAGGTGACTTACAAATGTCAAAAGTTACCACTGAAATTAAACTGCATACAGCAGCTGCTTACATGACAAGGTTTTTGGCAGATGCTTCTCGATATGGGAGTTCTTCTGATTTCTGCACACCTGGTTCTGATGCATGAACCTGGACATGTGAAATTGACTTTTGCCTAAGCATCAGTGAATTCTAAAGACTGTAGGAATAACCCAAGGGTCACTTGAGTTGTACACTGATGCCTTTTCCTCATGTCTAATGATACTAACAGGAATCAGGCATTCATGAATAGAAGGCACAGGTCCTTGATACTATGCACAGGTCCTTGATACTAGTCTACCATAGTGATTAGGCTCTCACAGTATTACCTATATATTTATTTCTTTACCCAGAAGGGTAATTCTTTACCTTGAAGGGAAAGTTCTAAAATTATGTTTCTGTAATTTCTGTATTTCTTATAGAAAAAGGTTTAGTAGGCTGGATAGCCTCCTCCTCAGAAGATAGTATGAAAAACTGCAGTTTAATTGTTAGACTACTGACTGTCTTCAATGTTACTAAGCACAAGCCCTCAAGTCCTTCTTCAGTTTGCTTTATACTGCTGTTGAATGAACCAACAACAGCAACAGCAACAACAACAGCAACAACAACAACATTACCGGCAGACCAAAATCTAAGAGTCCCTTTGGCAGAGAAGGTTTAATAGAAAACCATAGAAATTTTTTCTCATCTATTGCCTAGGACAAGGATCCATCATCTCAGCAATTACACAGGAGAGAGATAAAACATTCTTAGCCACTAGATAGTCCTTCTGCTGTAAGTTAAGGAACCTTAGTATGCAGAACTTTGAATCCTGGTTTCCCCTGGAATGCTGAACCAGGGTATCACTCTCATTAAAAACCATTTAAGTAATATGAAAAGTACAAGCAAACCCCAAACTTCCTATACCATTTCCATAAAACAAAGCAAACAAAACAAAACAAAACAAAAACAAAAAAAAACAACAACAACAACAAAACACAAAAAAAAAAAACAAAGAAGAAAACATCAACACTAAGGGAACTCCCAAAACCAAAACCCCAAAAAACCACAACAATAACCAAAAACCCCAAAAAACAAAGAAGAAAACATTGAAACTAAGGAAACTCCCAAAAACAAAACCCAAAGAAACCCCCAGAAAACCCCAACAATAACAACAAAAAACACAAAAATCCAAAAACACAACAGATACATTCATAGAATTTCAGGCTCCGGTTTCTAAGCAGTAGTTTTAATACTTGACATACAGTAGAGTAGCGCACAGTAACCTGATGAGTAGCTCAGAGTCTGATCTTCTGGAAAGGAAGAAGATTTTAAAGGCACAGTAACTGCCTGTTTAACTTGAAAGCACCTAAGCAGTTAATTGGATCTTGTCCAAGAAGATATTTGCAGGATGATCTTCTAACATGTAACCATCACTGCTTTCGTGTAAGGGACAAACACAGCAGAACAAAAAATTGGTACTACCTTAACTGATAGGTTGCTCAAGTTACTATCTTTTACTATTTTAAGAAAATTATTTTTCTTTTCTATTTCATTCAACACCAAGTGGAGATTATTTTATGCTTTGACTCAAAGAAAAAGTGTTATTTAATAACCGCCAGCACTAATTCCTGGATCATGCATATTTTCCTTAATAGTCTCCAGACTGAATGCCTTCACCTTTCCATTCATCCACACATTAGTTACAAGATCTGACAGGATGGCAGTACACTGTCATATGGCTGCAGGGCACATAAATTAATATTTAACACCTACAAAAGAATTTATTTTTCATTGTAACAGTAAATTTTACAAATGCAAGTCAGAAGATTCTGCAGACACTCCATAGTACAAAATGTGATAGAACTTGCCAAGAATATCTCAAAGTGGAAAAACAGTCCTGAGGCCAGGGCAAGAGCTCCTGCTTCTGACTGGGGCATTGAGATCTGCCCATCACAGCATTTCTGTGCTATTTCTGGGTCAAAAATTGGGTCTTTTAGCACCCCATGAGGTTAACATAAGCAGAGACTGCAGAAGCACTCAAAGAATGGTAGCACAAAACCTCTATTTTTCTTCCATCCTCCAAACTGAGGGGGGTACAATTCCAGGTGATTCTGTAAAGGTTTAAGACTCTGTAAAGTTTTAGAACTCCCTTTTCTCCCAGATTTGAGATCTCATTATCATTCCACAAATCAATTTGGCTAACAAGTACAGATATATCTGTGCCTTACCCTTTACACACAGTCTTCTTAGATTAGTCAAAAGAAGAAATACAGTTTGTAAATGTAATATTCTTTTCCTGTCTTCAAAGCAATTTTCTCAATCCCAGCAAACACAACTAGTGAGACTCCATTTCTCAAAGTAAATAAAGATTTTATGTTTTAGAGTGTACATGGAACCCTGCTGGGACCGAAAAGAGTGCTCCTAGAAACACTAACGTTCTTTTTTTGCTTCTATTTTACATTAGCCCATTCCTTGAATTGTCAGATAAGAACAGTTATTTAGAGATTTTTAGCTAGAACTTTTTTTTAATAAACTTTTCAATTCTGGCATATACATACTTTAACTGTATGCCGTGATGTATTCTTCAAGTGTTTTATGTTCTTACTAACACTGAAAAGCAAAAGTATTCAGATTCCATTAAATATGTATATGTCATTAAATTGATCAAGAGTTTCAGTGTCTCATTAAAATCAACAATAATAATTAAGAAGAGAGAAAAGAACAGTTAAAAACTCCATAAAAGAAGTAAAAAGAAAAACAATCTTTGAATATAATTATAGACTTAAGGCTGAGCAAATAGGTGAGAAAAGATAAAGCATAAAGCAACAGCCATTTTTGTATAACTGTAGTTCACTAAAATTAAAGCAATAACCTGATCTCTTTTTCAATAATTAGTTGAAAAAAAGGCATTTTGTACTAAAAGTACTTTTGTGTAGGAGATGTTGCTTAGAATTTTTTGGAGAACAACATCCAAGATAAAGTTCCATTATTCATACTAATCATAAACAAAGGTCATCTCTCAGTGGGTTATTTGGAAATACTTGTTTCTTTTTAAATAAATGGTATAGTTCATTCACATGTTATTCTGTAATAATTTCACATTTAATTCTTTCTGATTATTACAAAGGGAAAGGAAATTTTACTTTGTAAACACATATTCCCTTAAGACATACAAGGACTAATTTATTACTTATACTTTTTGGTTTGAATTGGATAAATTATGAGGGGTGATGCAAAGACCAGTGATGGAAAGCACTTTTCAACCGTTAATGTAGAAATTTGAGTTCAGTAAATGGATGCAGTTACCCTTGTTCTATTTTCTCTAACCCCTCAACCCTTGCCCACACTGCAGTCATTTATATGTGCCAGTTTCAAGTGAGAAAGAATTAGGAACAAGTGAAAACAAAAGGGTTTTTATTCCCATTGAATTTGTAAAGGTGGCTGAAGTGAATTCTGTGATTTGTGTTTTATGATGCGCCATTCAAAAAAGAAAAGAAGAAAACATAAGCAACAAATAACCACAATACCTCCATACCCATAAAACATCACTTAATGCTGAGAAAATAATTTCAGTGGGACAGAGGATCTAGAAAGAATTTTGCAGTGGAAGATGCATTAGAATAAATTGAGAAAAAAATAGTGACAAGAAAAAAACCTTGCAACTAAAAAATTAAAGATCTGATTTAAAGATGTGTACATGAGTCAATTCCTGTAGTGTTTTAGATTTGATTATTCTCTTATACTTGGTTCAGCAGAATATGATTCTTAACAATGACCAGGAGGAAACAACAATTACCATTACTTCTCTTTCACTTCTGAGATTCTGCAATAAAAACCAGCACGTACTTGTAGACTTTTAAAATGGAGTTCAAAAATACAGAAAAAAGAAGTGACAGGAAAACATGACTGGGAGATGAGGAAGAATCTTTGCAAACTGGAAAATATTGAAAAAGTCACACAGATTCTGGACATTTCTTTAGTCTCAGAGACTAGATAGGGTGGCAAGCCATTTTGGTTTTCTTTCTGTTCCTCATCAAGGCTGACCCAATCTCACACTTCCTAATTACATCTCTTTTATCAAAAAACAAAAGTGCCTCTTTGAAGTGAGACTCCAGGAGCCAATTACGCAGATTAGTTTCAAAACACACAGGATGCAGCAGCTCTTATTTATTGACTCTTGAATAGTTATGCTAATGGTTTTGTCTCTAAATCATCAATGTATTAGTCCACTTGCAGGTACTTTAGTTTTTCAAAATTATAGGAACTGGATTAGCTAACCCAGCCCAGCTGGAATATGTGAGCTGACTGTTGGGCTGTATCATCTGTTGCTCAGTTTAAAAAAAGAGGACAAAGTCAGTGAAGTGGAGTGTCAGCTCAAAGTCCAGGTGTAAATGTTCCTAACTGTGATTGCTTTAATTGGTTTTATCAACACACATTTTCTCTGTAAACAATGTATTGTTTATCTAAGATAGAGCCAGCAACACTGCTAGAAAAGGTACATATTTTTCTCCTACTACATGGAAGTGATGAATGAATTCTAGCTTGATTTATTTCTTTCAAAGCTTTTCATTTCTGTATTTTGAATTTCCATATAATGTTATTTGTAAAAAGATAAGGAATCTACAGCCATCCCTTTCCCTGGTAGTTATGGACAATAGTAAGCTTGCTAACAAGCTTAAATTTCAGTTTAATCTTTAAACAGGAATAAATAAGTATATAATACCATAAGATAAGTATATCATACCATATCAGATCATATAATGCATCAAATATCATATTTTCCTCTTGGCCTGATGAATATTAGTATTGAATCTAGTTAAGGTTAAGAAAAAAGTAAGAACTGAAACATGATGATCTTCAATAAATACAGAGGAATGTGAAAGTTACTACATCATTTCCATTGTTGCTAATACTATAGGGAAAAATACTACTTGACCAAATTTCTGTTATCATGTGCTGATGATCACTGTATTATGAAATCCATTAGAGAGTTCCTGAAGGGAGAAAAAACTGTTCAGGAAAACTGTTCTTTGCAAACCATCATCAGGGTCATGGTTCTGTGAAATATAAATTTATGAACCTCAGCCTGACCTGGCCCTACCCCAGGGCTAAACTGAGTTTGTAATACTGAATTCTACTGCTTGATAAATAAATAGGTCTTAACAGACTTTTTATTTTGATAATTTTGTTGATTTTTTTTTTTTGTTGATGACTCACAAAACCATTTTTTTTTATTTTTAATGAAATCTGAAAAGCCTGAAGAAAACTTAAATTTTGCAGAAAGAAAATTAGTTAGGGTGAAGGAAAGGGAGAAGGACAGGGACATGGAGAGGCATAGGGACAGGGACAGGGACAGATATTCCACAGTCACAGTGTTCAGGAGGAGACAGACATTTTAAAAGTAAGTTACTTAGAGCTCTGAGGACAGCAGAAATCCTCTTCTAAAATCTATGACAACAAATAGAAAATTGACTTGATGTGTTAAATGGTTGAGATATCAAATACTAGCAGTATACTAATGGAGAGATATTTCCAAACAGTGTAAAACTAGTTCAGTTCCAGAATACATCCATATGTATCCATTAGGTTTATTGTTAATAGGGTTACAATGTCAGATCTATCATGTAGCCAATGCATTTCCAATGAAAATGTTCAGTTTAGTTACAGAGCTCATGGGGATTAAAAGCTCCATTTATTTTGTTGGAATGCTTTCCACTATGACTTCTTCAAACTTCATAAAACCTGTGCTGCAAACTTTCCTCTTCTTCTTGCTAGCTGGGTGTAATTATTATGTGGGAGAAAAAAATTTAAAAATAAATACATTTTACTTATGCTGTGCAGAATCGTAGTAATAGTGCTGATTTACATCAGCAAAGATCTGAGTTCTCAAATGCCATTACTTAATCAAGCTATGAATAAAGTTTTACTTGGATCTATTTTTACTTAAAATATGTGTTGATGTTTTCTGTATATATTCAATCACTTTCACAGTTTAGCATGTGACATATCAAATCCTCTCATTTTTTCCCAAATTATTTATGACAAATTGACAGCTCTTAGCACCAGGCTTGTAGTGCTTTATATGATGCATGACTTAAACAGTGAGCTCCTCAAATGGTCAAATATCAGTTGATATAGCTCTTCTATACAGCAGGCAAATCTCATTCAATTCTGAGAGGGTGATCTTAACTATTTCTTGCATTCTGTCAGCAATATTTTTTCTCCTCATGGTGTTGCATACAAGTACCTTTGTTGAGTACAAATATCTTCCAGAAATAAGCCAAGGAACTTCATGGAAACTGCTTTGCCTCTGGAGTGGAAAGAAACTCTTACTAACTGAGAGTCACGACTATGACATTTTCCATAATGCTGTGGGAAAAACCATAATGATTACTTCCTTTGCAGGTATTTACTGCTATACAATGGGCAGCACCCCAGAAGACCAGGTTAACAGAGAGGGTCAGAAAGTTGTAGGTAGCCATAAAATTGAAAATTCTCATATCCTTACATAAAGAGTTGCTTCAGCACATTAACCTGGTCTTTGATAAGCCTTTTTTTTTTTAATGCATACAATTGGCTGTATTTAGTACACCTCTTGAAACTACTTTAAAAGATGTAGAGAGTCCCAACTGGACTTCTTACAAGAAGACTGCATAACTCTTTAAAGATTTAAAACTAAATTTCTATTCTCCTGAGCTCAATTCTAAGCTGCAGTTTTGAAGTTTGAGAAGGACAAAGGTGCCTTTCATTTCTTTTGTGAAAGTATGGATTTCATAAACAGAGCAGCAAGTATGCTTTTTGACTTTACACAACTTTGATTGCCAGAACATTTCAGGGCCATTTCTTTAATCTTCTGAGAAGATTCTCTTGATGACTCAGATTATAAAGATAGATCTCATATACTGATCTGTGCAAGCAGATGAAGTTTCTGACACTTTCATATATAATCTTCCTAACAGAAGAACTTAAGTAGATGAAATATAAAATAGACAGTTAATTATGAATATAGAAAAACTGCCTGAATTAAATGAGGATTGCTCCCTATGAGCAGAAAAGCTTTAGAAGTTGAAATATCAAACTTTTTTAATTATTAATATTTTAAATTGAAGGGAATCAAATTGAAATTCAGTTGAAAGTTACCTGGAGAGCTCCATAGAAATTGTATATTTAGTATAGCAGATTCTTATGGAACTTTGTGCATACATGCTAGGGAAAATGAAAGTGAAGAGATAAAAAACTGTACTCAGAATGGAGACTTTAAATTATTTGATTGGAATGAGAATTTTTTGTGTTAGTGATGAGTGAACTTGACTGACTCTTTTTACCCTATTTTCTTTAAATGTAAAGAGATCAGGAAAATAACTCTGTAAAGTATTTGCTTTCCGAAGCAAATTAATTATTTTTATGTTTGTGTTTATGATATATATATATTTATACATATATAATATTCCCGGGGATTAATTTAAAAATTGAAATTCTCTGCAGTCACGGTCAATTTCCAGAACTGCTACCTGCATAAGACCTGATAAATTTCAATGGTAAGATTCACCCAAAGAAATATATGCTGGTAGTTTCAAAGCTACTCCTGACATCTCCAGCTGAGAGCCATCAATTCATTTAAATCAAGTTGCAATCAAGCAAAAAAACCTGTTGAACAACTCTGACACTTCCAGACATCTATAAAGACTCTTGGTTTTCTTATGTATTCAGAAATTCAGTAAATCCAATGCTTTAGATGAACATCACAATAGGCATGTTCATTCTTGTCCTGTATTAAATCTTAACTGTAGAAGGCCACAAACTGTCTTCTTAAAGGTCTATTTGTTTCAACTCTTCTATAATGTAATTGAAATCATATTGTAAATAAAACGTGACATTTAGAATTGCACCACAGCAATGCATATACTCTGCATTTAACCTGTAAGTCTCTGTCATGTACTGCAACTGAAGGCAGGAGGCTAATTGTGATCTCCATTAGTTCATAAAATGTTTCAGAAACACCATTTTTAACTGAATCAGAGACCGTGACACTTTACACTTCATAAATCAGACATTAACTAAGAGACAGACCTGATCATGTGCTCTGTGGATTACACTCATTGTTTCCTTACTTCCTTCTTCCTTTTATTTGTGCTTTTGAAATCAAGGCTTTGGAGAACAACAGACTTGCTAATCTTGAGAGGACACTGTCATTTTCATTGTAGAGTTCCACCCGGCAGCTCATTTATGATTGTCCACAGCCACAGGTGGGTTGGAAAAGCTGAAGCAACCACAGCATGTGGCTCTAGAAGACCTCCCCACTCTCTCTGCTCACCTAATAGTCTTACTAACAAAGCTAGTTTTGAGTGCTGCTCATCAGTCCAAATTCCTCACACACATACACCCTGTTCAGAGCTGCTTTCAGGAAGATGCAAATAGCAAAAATGAATTGTGGCTATGAGAGCTATTTGCTTACTGATGTGGATACCCGGGCTTAAGGATAGCAGAACAGAGATGGTGTGGATGATACTTAAGCAGAGATAATCTGTTTCTCTATTTTAGGTAATCTGTTTCTCTATCTTAAAGCAAGTGGCTACTGCAACATAAATATTTCACTGCGTGACTACAACATAATATGTAACAACCTGTCATGCAGAGGCAAAACCATATTGCAATAAGAATACTAGTCAGCAGTAATTACATCTATTTTCAGTTAGAAACTATTTTGAGAGACACAAGAGTGCATTTAGAAAGTCCCTGTGAAAGAAAAATGTGAGAGAAGAACTAGCCAGGTAAAGACCAGCTCCTACTGGTCTTTAAGCATTTACTTAAAGCACTTACCTGCTTTTAGCTTAGATATTATTCACAGATTAATGGGAAAGCAGAGATTTTCCTCTTTGTTGCATCTTGTCTCGAGACTAGGAACTATGAGAAAGTAATATAGTAATAAGCCAAATTAAAAAAAAAAAAGAAAAGATGCATGAATAGAGAAATAGAGAAATGTCTTTAAATTTGTCTGGTTTTTTACAGAACCGTGAAGATCTTTTCAGGCCAGAGGTGTTAGAAAGTTAGTAGCTGTGTTGTACATTTTCTTCAGGGATGTAGCAATTTCATGCTGAGAACTTATTGCCTGCAATTCTGTAACAGGGGAAGTGGTTCTTCAGCTGCTAAAAAGTGACATGGAAAACAGTATGTGTTCTCAGAACATAAAAATATTAGTGATCACTGATATTATCCCTTGAATTCATAGGTTTCACATTTCTTTACTGAGCCACGACTTCTTGTATACTTATAAAGGTAGGAAAATAGGCCTAGAAAGGAAATTTCCTGTAATAATTCATAGTACACACATGAAACAAAATTAAATTATCTTGTATTTTAAATTATTTTTATTTATACTGGGATTCTATTCAAAAGAACAATTTTCTAAAGGTATAAGCTATCCTGTAAAGTACATATAAAAAATAGTCTTTTCAGGAGTGGAAGAGAGATCTATGGAGGTGTTCTTCTACGAATTTGTTACAGCTGAAACTTGTTTTTTGTTCCTTTCACCCAGCCTAAGGTAATTCCAGCATGTGACTACTAAGAATTTTCCCAGTCAGTTGTGTTGGTCAAAAAATTTTTGACCAAGAATGTATTTTTCCATAAGGTGACCAAACACTTAGCAGAGAAACCCTCCTAGGTACAGGCACCCTTATGTGCAAAAATCTATTCGCAAAGACCTTTGATTGATTCATGTGAGTTTTTTCATGCTTTTGGTGAAATATATCAGAAACAAAATTCCCCAAATTAAAAACCTTACTTTTTCCCTGTCTATTTTGTTCATCCACACTTAAGCTTACAAGTGCAAAAGAAAGAACCATACAAACTATTTAGCCTGAAAGTTTTGTGATCATCCCTTGGCAGGGTTTGGGGCAGAGTGAGGAAGAGTCTGGACTGTGTATAAAACAGATACTTCTTGATATAACCCAGTGAGACAAGACCCTGACCTGAGCACCTTGCAGCACTGAAGCAAGGCATCGCTCAGCGGTGTATTGTGGATACTTAGCTGTGTTCTGGAGAAAGTGCAAAAAGTGTGAGGCCAGCAATTTCCACTTCAGGTTCTACAGTCAGCTCTCTTGTCAGCACTCTGGGGAAGGTGAGAGAAAGGTTGGCCTGGATGCCTAGCAGTGACTGTTGCTTCAATAAACAGAAAACACATTGCTGAGTCTGAGGACACAGGTGTGGGAAAAAGTTATTAACAGATACTCAAACAGGGGTTGTAAATGGCTTCAGGGTGATTCATGCTCGTTGATGCCCTTCACCAACTGAAGTACTTAAAACAGTTCTCTGGTTGTAAACTCCTGTTAGTGTCACTCTTAAGGACAATGAAGTATGTCACACCTTCAATACCTAGGACTACATACTTCTGCTAGCAGTGCACTTGCAACCCTTTGCCAGATGCACTGAATCTCCAGGCTGCTGCTGCTGCTACAAAGACAGAACATAAAAATGAGATTTTAATATGATTCCCTTGATTAATTTTAAGAGGAAAATCTTTCTTTAATAAACCTGAGTGGATTCCAGAATTAAGACCATTTAATGACACTGTTACTTGTGGGAATAACATTGCCAGAAAGATTATGTCCCTTCGAAAATAATTGCTACTTTGAGGCAATTTCTCATTTTCAGTAACCTTTTGTATCCAGATGAAACTTTTATGCCTCTGGGTTTGTGGGTGGGAAGAAAAATACCTAGTTCTGTGAAGCAGTCATTTTCAATTAGCAGTGTGGCCTGGCAGCCAGGAGGGCCGACCATGTCCTGGAGTGCATCAGGCAGAGCATGGCCAGCTGAGCAAGACCCGCCTTGCTCTGCACTGGGTGGCCTCACCTTGAATATTGTGGGCAGTTTTGGGTGCTCAGGATATAAAGCTATTGGAGAGTGCCCAAAGAAGGGCAACAAAGATGGTGAAGTGTCTGGGCAGGAAGCCTTGAGCAGAGGCTGAGGTCACTTGGTCTGTTCAGCCTGGAGAAGAGGAGACTGAGGGCAGAGCTCATTGCTGTCCACAACTTCCTCATGAGGGGAAGAGGAGGTGCAGGCACTGATCTCTTCTCTGTGGTGACCAGCGACAGGACCTAGGGAGATGGCCTGAAGCTGTCAGGGTATATTTAGGTTGGGTATTAAAAAAAGATTTTTTACCCAAAGGTTGTCTGGGCACCGGAACAGGCTCCCCAGGGAAATGGTCAAGGCACCAAGCCTGAAAAATCATTCGGACAACACTCTCAGGCACCTGGTATGGGATGTCTTCTCCAGGGCTGGAACTCAATGAGTTGAACTTGATGATCCTTGTGGGTCCCTTCATGAAATTGTACCTCAAACAAATGCAATAAATCCAATGCTAAGGTAAAAACCAAAAACAAACAAACAAACAAACAAACAAACAAACAAAAAAACACAAAAAACCCAAAAACTCTATGGATTTTATTAATATCCAACAACAAGGCCTTTTATTATTTCCAGAGGACATCAGCTGAGTGAAAAGAAATAGATTATCAATGCCAATCTATTTTTTTTCCAATCTTTTAAAAGCTGTGGGTATTGTGACTTTTCAAAGCAATGCATTTGCTGTGAAACACTCAGGGAATTGGGAATCCCCAGGGGATTTTTGCTGTGCAATTTTTTTTGCACTAGCAATTATTTTTATTGGTGTTCCTTTACTTTGCATAAAATATTTGATGTTGGAAGACATATAGTGCAGATAGTAGAGTGTCACTATGCAAACTGAAACGAAGGATGGCTCATTTCTGTGGCAGGAAAAAATATGAGTAGGAGAGAAACTCAGTCCTGAATCCCCAGCAGCTTTAGAAGAGGGAATCATGAGGTCATTCATGTCAGGCAGAACTGAATCTGTCTCTCAATAGGTCTGATGAATAATGTGATCATTGCTAAACTCTGTTGTTTCATAAATTGAATCCAATTTTCCTTTTATGTCTATTTAGAAGGTTCAAAATGAAATTGAAAATCTTTGTTTTGTAATTAAGGCAAATAAGCACTTTTTCCGTGAGGGGAAAAAAACCTCTTCATTTCATCCTCAATCATTTTCCCCCAATTATTCAGTTCAATGATTGAACTGAAAAACTATGGTGCCTAACTGCTATTCATTTATCATTCAGGCCAAACTGGAATTGCTGTTATTAATCAAAGTATATTATGATGGTTGACAAAATGAATCACTGTTCCTCCAAAATAAACTCTTTGTAAGTGAAAACTGATACATGTATGATATATCAAAATATGTTGCCATTTCTTTTGGTACCTAGCTACAGCTTTAGGGTTCTACAGGACCATTTCTGAAAATATTTATTTTGTGGAAAATACAAGCACAAACAAGTTAGCCATATCTGAACTAGATTATCTAAGATAAACGTTTTCTTTTAGTATTCAGTTAAAACTATTTCAAAAGAAAGCTTTGAGAGTTTTATAATGTTTTCATAACACATTTTCCTAAATATTTCACATTAATTTTGTGCTGAAAATTTAATGCCACATAAAAGTTTAATTAAATGCTTGTGTAGTTTGTAGGTCTTCATGAACTTTCATGAGGATGATAAAACAGAAACAGATTGTGCTGATGAACTTCTGCTTGTCTTAAATTAAGAAAGAAGTAAAGCAGCATTAGCAAATTTTCCATTTCAATTTCATAAACATTAGTGTTCAAATAGACTGTGCACATTTCCAGCTTATGAAAAAAGACTGGAAGGGGAAGTAGGAACAGCAGTAAGAATTTACGTCAACTCTATATAGTTGATATACAAGGCATGAAAATTACTCTGCTGTCACAGATTATATATATATATAAACATATATTGCTTGATTAACTATGTTTACACAATTTCCAGGGGTAAAAAATTATAATTAAATTCTGAAAAAAAGAAACACATAAAAGAAAGAAAATTCATAGATGTTTTTTAATGAAACAAAATAAATCCCTGTATAGATATTACTCTTAAAAGCACTCAAATTAAAATTGACAATTTCCAGGCAATAAAATCTAATTTGATCTTAAATTGAAATAATATTTGTAGGATTTTAGGATGATAACTGCAAATGCTGAGCAGTATGTCCTCCAGGCATGCACTTTGATTAATTTTTTCTTTTTGGAGACTTCATAATATCCAAGAAATTTCTCAGAGGTCCTTTTTATCATATAAGGTACAAACTGTTGGAAAAGAAGTTTATTTTTGTGTTTTGTTGTTTTGGGTTTTTTGTTTGTTTGGATTTTTGTTGTTGTTGTTTGGGTTTTTTTTCCTTACTGCTGTTGTTGGGAGATTTTACAACTGAGCCCGTTTGTGTATGGGTGTTCACTCCTCCTGTCACACCCCCAAAAACTCTCCTCCTCTCCCTGAGCAGCAGGGTCAGTGTGTACAAACCTGGCCTCAGCAGATGAGCCTGTGGGCTGTGGCCTCCCCCACCATGAACCCAGGCAGAGATGATTTTCAGCACAGCTGCTGAGTTTGGCGTCCCTTGTGAATTCATTCTTCTCCCTCAGCATTCTTTACTTCTCCTTAGGTCTGAGATATTTGGACAAAAGTACCACCTTTATCTTATCTCAAGTTCCCATCAGAGTCCAAATTCCTGTCTGGAGCCATATTTAGGGAGGGGTGGCCTTCACTGGACCGGTAGTCCCTACAGCGGACAAAGGTACTTTGATGATCTTAACAATGTTTAAAACAGTAATCATTGATTCAGTCTCTCACATTTGCATGATCAGTATCAGTGACAAAGTTAGGAGAAGAAAATATGAAAGAAGGGAAGTAACTTAATTACCTTCCAGACCCATTTACTCTAAATTCTGACTAAATCCCAGAAAAAAAATCAACCGAGTATTAGTTTTGACAAATTACTTTAAATTTTCATATATTAATGTGAAATATTGATTTGAGATAATTTTCAAATAATACATGAAATCTGTGATTATAAAATTTTAAACTGAATTCAAGACAGTACAGTCCCAGATGTTTTCAGATCCATCCAACTGATAAAAAAGTAGGTAAAATGTCCTAAAAATATAAATCTAACTCTGTGTTTCTGGAATTTTTCCAGGTGTATCATCTTTCTTTTATATCTTGTGAGAAAAAAAAGCAAAACTTTGGATTAGGTCAAGAGTTCCTTTGTACAGAAAAAAACCAGCAAGACTGAGGCCTCATGCTAGTAAAAAAAAGAACAGAATCCTATTCTCACATATGAGATTTGAGGTGAGAACATCATTATGTTATACAATAGGATGCCCTAAGAAGCTTCCATGACAAAATCAGGCTTTCAGCCAATGGATATATTTTAACTAAGACAGACTTACAGTTTGATGTCACCAGGCATGGGTAATTAGAAGTCACCTAATGAAACAGAACTACTTATTCAACCAGTGGATCACAATCACCAATTATGTGACTCTTGTTAATACAATATATATATCACTTAATTTTCTTTGACTTATGATTCAGACATTATATTTAAAAAACAATGCTGGTACCTCTGATCTCTATCTGTAATGTAAGAAGATGAAGCAAGACATAATGTGCTATGGCAAATGCAGATGCTTCCCATCTTCTAGTCACCTGTGTCCTCTTCAGATTCCCAAGACTGTTGAAAGACAGTCTTGGGAATGACATCAGACAGCATTTCGAGTATTCTCAGATTAATCCCATCAGGTCCCATAGACTTTTAGGAAGCCAGCTGGCATAGCAGATCCCACACAAATTCAGGGTTGATTGCAAGTTATAGATTAGGAACTTCAATGAGTGAAAATGTTTTTAAGTCCTGATCAGAGGAATAAAACTGTGGAAGCTATTACTGTTGAGTTGCAATGGCAGTGCAATCTATTTACTCAACTTGTAATAACTAGCAGAGTTAAAAGGGCTCATTACTAGAATAAAATAACATTTGTTGGAAAACAGTAACAGCTTATATTGGAAATGGACTACAGTTTGAGGTCTCCATTTATCTTGCCACTACACTATAAAAATACAAAACCTCAGTTATAGGAATGATTGTTCTGATATCAGTATCTATTTCTCAGCAATGTATTTTAGTTATGCATTTAGATTCAGTGAGGCAACATATCCTTAGGCATGAAAGTGATATCAGCTGTGTCTTTGAGCAGGGTTAAATATCGTATCTTGTTCATTGTTTCAAAAAGACAATTTTACTACTAGAATTTTTTAACTTTTTTTTTGTTCTTTTACTTGGTCAATGCCTGAAAATGGATTTTTATGATTATTAAAACAGATGTGCAACTATTACAAGGGTCTATAATCTAAACAAAATCTAAACATATTTCGGTAGCTGAATCAAAACTTCGGTATCATGAAGATTATATGTATAATTCTTTAAAAACAGATTTTACAGTTATTAGAAATATAACAACCATTTGCTTTGTTAAAGTTATTTCTTTCTTATTTGATA
This sequence comes from Molothrus aeneus, assembly GCF_037042795.1. Lineage (NCBI taxonomy): Eukaryota > Metazoa > Chordata > Aves > Passeriformes > Icteridae > Molothrus > Molothrus aeneus. The sequence continues at coordinate 38,503,519 of NC_089650.1, forward strand.
GTTCATTTTTTATATCTTTGCTTTCTAGTAGCCTTCTGTGCATCGATCTAAAAGGTGTGTACATAATATGCAAAGATGCATCTTAATACTGTCTCTAACACCCCTCATAATACCTTAATTGTAATTATCCAATCACATTCTGTAAATAAAAATTTAAGTGGGGCAAGCAATTGTAGACTGAAGTCAATTTACAAAAACATAGGAACAGATAAAATTCAGAGGATACAAAGTAGGACTTATCTACAGTATTTCAAGACGTGGATAAATTTCTGTAGCAAAACGAGTATTGGTGATTAAGGAATAACATTCCATGTACATGGAATATAGGAATACCTCCAAGTCCAAGTAATGGGGAAAAGAAACCCTGGTGTCCAGATGGCATTTGAATTATGTATGAGAATAAATCCTAATGATGGTGAAATTAGGAATAGCAAGGGGTTGGTACAATGTTCTGTTACTAGTAGTAGCTTTTCTCCACAGGAAATCTTGAAGCTCTGTTTCTATACGCAACAAGAAGTGATTTTGAGATCTTTGCTGCAACTGAATAGTGAATCAATCTAAATATCTATGAATATTTGCACACTCTGAAGGTGCAATTAATATACTATTAAGAAGACTAAGAAAATAGAATTTACATCCTTTCAGAAAAAATTTACATGGAAATTTTATTTTAATTTTTCTTTTTTTCTCCCAATTGCTTATTATACACAATTTTCATTGTAATTTCCCATAAATATATATGGACAAACTTGACATATTACACAGTAGTACAGGCCTGGAATAGAAGTTAATGAACAAAAATGCATTTAAATACAATTTAATGCAATGCATAAGCACTTTACAGGGTTAATATACATTATGAACAATGAATTTTGTCAGGTCAAAAAAAGGATTTGGCATCTAGAAAGTTATAATTCACTCATATCTCTTTGGAACATAAATAGCACCTCTAGCTAATAAATGATTGTCAAAAAAAAAATCTAGCCAATATATTCAAGTAAAAACCATACAGTATTGCAAAATACAGAAAGGAAGAAACAACTTTATTAGTCAACAACAATGGTTACTGCATGTTTAATTATTGCATAGCAATACCAGGTTCTGTTGATAAACTGCAGATACGGTGAACTTTCCAAGTAGGCTGTAAGTGGAAAATGCAGCTGTAACACTCTTTGAGGAAGGGAATTTATGTAAATGACTTATGTACCACTCTGAAAAATCTCCCAGTAATTTTAAGGTAAAACTTTTTTAAAGAGTGAGAGCCAAATGTAGACTTTTCATGGGCTTGCCTACTTGCAGACAAATTAAAACCACCAAAACCTGTTAAAGGTATGATATGTTTTCAGTGTTTTTAATGACTAATGTTCTGGAGAATTTCACATATTAATCTAAGAGAAATATTGTTTGCAGAGGCTTGAGTATTCTCACTTTCCATACTTGTTACAAAAATATCATGTCGACCACTATTTTGTATGAAGTGGTCATACATATCACATTAGCTGAAAACTCAGTATATTGGTTGCAGTCTGTTCAGAGATCATTTAGTTAATATTTCCACAGCAATGATACCCCACCAAGAAGTTCACCAACAATGTAGGTTTTGCCATCTACCTCAATGAACATTATCAGTGATCTTAGGCTGCTTTGAACTGAGTCATGGTTGGAAACCAGTGTTACATAATACTGCAGCTTTTTTAATTAATTTCTAGTATAAATAATTTTAGCAGAAACTGAAAAATAGCATATGCTCTTACAAAAAAGCTTCAAATTTTTCTGCCATTTGTGGAAGTTTTTTATTTGCTTACAATTATGTTTCATTTATCAGGCACAATATGCAACTTACTCTAAAATATTATATATATTTTATATATACATAAATATATATAATATATATAAATTAGAGTTTTATATATAGGGGAATACATATATACACATACTACATCTGCATATATATTCCCTTATATATGTCCATATATACATTCACAGACGACATAAACCATTTTCTCTGGAAATAAGAAAAATGAAGGTTATAAACTGCTCAAAGAAGGCTTGAAAGGAAATAAATAATTTCCTTTGGGGTTAACAGACTTGTTTGGATATTTATTCAAATATATCCTCTGTATTTTATAATCTACATTCAGAGTGTATGGTGGGATTTTTTTAAAATTTATTTACATAGGCTATTAAAATAATACATGTTGTGCGTTAATTTAGGGACTGATTCATTAGGAATATTATGCAGGCATAGAAAATTTGCCAGCTGTAACAAATCCTGTGTTTACTGTGTTATATCTGATGGTCCTGAGATTTGGAATGGAGAAAATAAGGCTGAAATCTCCACTGAAGCCACATCACCTCCAATGTCTGGTAAAGCTCTTTGATTGGTATTTTTATTTTGGCTTTAGTGGACTATGTACTAGGTCCTAGAAGGCAAGAATAGTTTGAAGAATATCTTTGAAGGAACAATCATCTCTGGTTTTCTAAAGAGCACATGAAGAATAATCATCATTCCTTGACCCCAATCTAATATTTTCTGACTACTTCCTTCAACTGCCCCATAAAAGGAAAAGCAAGCTAAAATTTGCTATTATTTCTAAACCAGAAACACATTTTATTTTTCATGGATGCAAAATGTTCTGTAATAATTTTATAAACTGTTTGGATATATTAACTTTGTTAATTTCCCTAACTCAGAAATTGTAAGAAAACAAAAAAGAATAATGGGCCAGCATCTCACAGAAAAATCATTAGACTTTCGATAGCTAAATGACACACTGAGTTTTTAAACCAGATCAGTGATGCAAAAACTTCACAGGTAAGGGTTAAGATTAAAGATATGTGAACTGATACAAAGATGTGGACACAGATATGCCCTGCCTTGAAAACAGAAATGTAAGCAGCTTTAAATATTTGGGAGACTTTCTAATAGTCTGTACAGGTTTTACCATTATGCATTTTGTTAACTCTTCTTCCAGGGTTGTGCAAGTCTCCAAACTTCAACTGAGAGGTAGACGATGAGAAAAATTTGAACAGCAAAACTACAACATGCAAATTATGTTGAAATCACACAGCAATGCTTATGCAAATTCTCATCAAAAATGTGATAGTACATGCAAGCACTTTCATTATATATATATTTGCACAAATATCAGAAGTGCACCCACCCTCAAAAAATTCCAAACAGCCTTATTAAAACTGGTAAGCCATCTCTGAAAATAATTATTTTAAAATTCCCTTTATATTCCTCTCTGTGAGTAGAAAAATAGTCATCTATAGAGAAACTAACAAAAATGGCCTGATTCGATTTTGTTATAGGCAAAATTGTCGGTGTCATTTACAGCATGTTCATCTATAAAAGTGGTGACTGGCTTTGTTTAGTGAAATCCTGATAGCAGTCCAAAATCTGGCTGCATATAGTATCTTTAACTTATGTATCCCAGTAATATCTCTCCACTAATATTCACAACCAGACATGAAAGAAGGAAGTGAAAAATGTTGCATTTGGCAACATAGAAAATGTGTCATTTCAGGAAAACAAACAAGAAATATTTAAGTATAAGTCACTGCATCCCCAGTCCAAATTTTTTGTTACATCAAAACAAAGTATGGGGTGGTGGAGGTGGGGAATGTTTAAAAGGAATGAGAATTCTCTGGGAGGAACAATCATGTACACATTGCCAAATGATTTTAAGCACAGTGGATGCTGATATGTAAGATGACTATTAAAATTCATGTGAATTTTGCATTGATATGAATCAATGTCAGTGAAATTGGCTGCCATTCCCTTCAGCAGTAAGTAAAGCTGTACCTCCTCTCAATAAGGACAGTGTCACTTAAAAAAATCTATTTGAAGATGAAGTAAGATTTTCCCTAGCTCTGTCAAAGCAGTTCACAAAACACACTCCTGAAATAAAAGCATTGTTGTCTTTCATACAAAAAGATGCTTTTCTGAACTTCATGGAAATACAGAATTAACAACAATTGCAACCACAGTTCAATGGGGAGAGATGGGAGGGGTGAAATTTTGATACGTTCCTGAAATAATACTGAGAATTATTAGTGAAGAGTCTTTCTCTGGAGTTGAAAAGGGCAATACAGGAGAATTCTCCAGCTAATAGAGTATATGACATAAAGAAACCCAAAAGAGAGAGAAGTATCTGGATGTGTATTTTAAAACAACTTGAAATTTAACCCTGATATGAAATTGGGGAAAATATTATTGATGCTATCCACCTTCCTACTACTTTTAAAATTTGCACATTATTGTTTCTAGAAGAGAAAAAGGGCAATCAGGCTTAGCAACACTGTAGCAGAGAAATTAAAAGAATGAAGTATACATGAATATAAATGAAAACAAGATCAATTACGGATTTGCTTGCACTAACTGAGACTATGGGTTCTTAGAGCGCATAAGAGACACATGTGCTAGAAAGTTGGAGTAAATTTCTTCATCACTGATCAGGGGAATGTCTTAGTCCTGACCCTTCAGTGGTTCAAACTGAGGGTGAGGTAATTAAGAGAAACCAGAGCAATTCAGAGAAATTATGTATATACCCAGGTCTAATCTCAAAAGCAGAAATGTAGCGATGAAATTGTTTACAGTACGAATTACAGGTCAGTGCAAGTAGGAGTGATATTCAGGAGTTTGAAGGCAAGTTATACTCATTTCGCTACTTGATGTTCAGAATAAAGTTGATTCAAGGCAATTTATTATTATCATTACTTTTAGAAATAAGAGCTACCTATACTAGGCAATTGCCTTTTTAGGACCTGTTATTTGGAAGACACAGGTTTTTAATTTGAGACAGTTTTTGCATAGACACAGTTCCAATTTTCTTCACTCATTTCTGGGTTTTAACTTCTTTAATATTCAGTAATATCAAGAGTATGCTGATGGGTTTTATTTTGTTGCCATTATTAAGAGAAAGAGTAATGAAAGAGGTGTAAGGAAATGTTTAACCTGGCTCTTCCTACTTTATATCACTCTAGTTGCCTGCCACATCATTTTGCCTTATGGGATTAAAAACTGCACATTGATGAGTGGTGGTAAAGCAGCTCTTGCACCACTATTAACTTTTAACATAATGGACCAGAGATGAAAGAGTAGCGTCTCTGTAGATTGTTTACAGAAATTTTTATTTCCTCTGAGATAGTGAGATAATTTTTGCTACTAGTGGTCAGATGTGTCTATGGCTCAAGGAACTTTGTTTTTCCCTTATTTCCTATGCCATGTTGTTTTGTATTCTGAGATCCTGCATAGAACAGGCAAGTTGCCTGCATATTTCCTGAGAGACTTTTTTTATCATAATTTTTCTGAATCCTTTATTTACTCAACAGCACCTTTTAACAGCCTTCAGTCAAAAGTTGACTCTTCTTATATTCTACCTTTATTCTTAATCATGCTCCTTTATTGCAAATAGATAACAATAAGCACCTATAATTTTACCTCAGACATTTTGATTCAGTTCCTGTATTAATCTCTTTTCAAATAATCTCTGCATTTCTATCAGTGGCTATCGAGAGCAGAGTGATATTCTTGATGACCACTCTTCAGCTAAAATTTCAGTTCATCTTTCATAATCCAGTATTTATAACTGATAATCCTCACTGTATGAAAGCTTAGTATCTGAAACTCATCCCTTTCTGGCTATGGGCACACAAGGCCTTCACAGCTCCTGGAATTCACTCAGTATGTTGGTACAGCCATAAAGAGAGCAATGCTTCATGTCATGGGCTGCTGCAAGGCTAAGGTTTGGATGGAGGTGCAATGTATTTACTTCCTCTCTGAAGCTGGGGCTGGGGAGAGGAACTGTAATTTTACTGGGACTGAATCATTCCTCTTTACAAAGTACACAGCTTGAGTCTGAACATGCAACCCATATTTATCCCAAAACTCTGAAATGCACATATTTTGATTCTGATGCTCCTAAAAATTTATAGGATTTGTTGGAGAAGTTTGGTTTTCCTGAATATAACTAGGCAAAAAGTAGGTATTAAATTCTGTACCATGATGAGAGTAGAGTCATATTTCTCCCCAAAACAGTGATGAGAAAATTTAAAAAATCAGCATTATTGTGGAACTTTATAAAATGATAAACCAGTAAAACAGAAATAAGCACTATCCACATTTTTAGAAGAAAAATTAAAATATTTTTGAACATAATAATATTAAGAAATTACTTTCTTAAAAGCCCTCCCATATCTACTAGATTTTACTATTGAGTTTTTAATTTTGTTATTGGCACTTCAAAGTGTGTTTATCACAGTTAGCTCTCTGTCCAATATATTTCCAACTTTTTGAGATTTAGAAGAGGACTAAAATGAATAATTTTCTTTTCCTGGAATTGAGTGTAGGTGTATCCTGCATAAACAGTGCATAAATGTTTTATGAATCAGACCCTTAATTTTCACAATTTTTGAGGCATTTATAAGCATCCCTTCAAAATGAATAGCACCTTTCCTTACCTAGAAATAGAACAGAAATAATTTCACATATTATCTTCAGAAGCTTGCACTTTTAACTTTCAAAGCACTACTAAATGATTTGTGTAAAGTAAAATTGTAGGTTTATGCCTTGTTTTGTCTAAAGGAAGAGGAACAATTGTGTACATTTTAATTTATATGATGGTCTGCATGAAATTGTAGACACAAGACTAAACATCCTGCATAAAACTGGTGTGTCAATACAAAGCTTCCAGACTGGCATTGTCAAGGTGCCTTGCAGCATTTTTGCTCAAAGCAGCACTACAAAAAAAAGAAGTAGCTTTTCACTAAATTCCTGGGAAAGAGAAGTGGGAACTGGGAAGCTACCCATCTGCAAAGATCAGAAGTTAGATCTTAAATCGCCTCTCAAGACACCATCAAACAACTAACAACTTGTCAATAAAGCCAAGCATCGACTTTGAAGTCATTGTCATGAAACTCATTAAGGCCACAAAAGCCAAGGGTTAGTATCCTTTTAACATCAGCAGATTATGAATCTAGTCCCTTTAGGAAAATGGCTTCACAGTCTGATCCAGATCCTTCAGCTACAGAGGAATACATAGGCAAACAAAGTGATTGCCACTCTTGTTAGAAATGTAAAACTTGGGTTTAAACCTTTTATGTACAGGCAGATTTTAGCTAGTTTGAATTAGCAAGGTGCGAACATACTTTGAATTCAAATGTATATGTTGAAGTACTATGTAATCAGCTATCACTGGAGGAAACTACTTCTGGAATATATTATAAATCAGCTTTTTATTGCATTTTAGAGGTGTGATCACCAATTATTTCTCTCCTACACTTAACTTTTATATCCATAATTGCTTATGCAGCCATATTTTTTATCTAGTGGGTGTACAAAAGAGAAGAGTGTTTCAGTGTGCTACAGTCAGGTATTATGTCTCTTTTGAAACAAATCTTTGACTTTATGTTTTCTTTAATACTAATGGTAAGTAGAATTTGGACAGGTTATTTCAAAAGACTTTAACCACATCATAAAGATGAATGCAAGTATCTTCCCAAATAAGAGTAGGAGATACTCTTGCACTAGATACACTTCTGAAACAAAACTGTCATTGGAAGGCTTTATAGCATGGTTTATCTGACTCTTGATTGTCCAGAGTCAAAATTCAATGGATTCATTTGCATTGAGTCACTACCTCTGTAATCGTAATTTTATATCTCTGAAACAAATAAACTGTAGATAGTAATTTAGCTTTGAGTCTTGCCATAGGGCAAAAATCTGTTCCCATCCAATATTGTGACTGATCATTATTACCACAAAACCTGGCCTGTGTCCTGAAGACATATTCCTAATGGAAGTCATAAATGTTGCCTTCTTAGCTATATTTCAGATTAAATATTGGTTTCTCTTTCTGATGGATCTTCAGGAGCTTTATCAGCTCTGCTGGAAGCATCTTCATTCTCATTGTTTGTTAATGGTTCTGCTTCCTTTGGGTCAGCGTTCTTCTGTGCTTTCTGCTTCTCATCTTCTAACTTCTTTTCTTTTGCCAAAAGCCTGTAGTTGATGGCATTGCCAATGAACAACCAGATACTGGCCACAGTCACAATCACTCCGCAGACAAAATACATGTACTTATATTCCCCAGTAACATCTACTAACCAACCTGAAATACAAAGATAAGAAGAGAGAAAAAGTGTATTTAGACTAGGATACTAAATAAAATGCACATCTTTCCATTGGTAAAAATATCTATATATTTTTTTGTTTTGAAGTTGGAGCAGAAATGCATTTTCAACACGTTAAAGCTGTCTAACATAGATAGTGGAACTTGCAAAAAAACCCCTTATTAATCGAGATAGCAATTGAAGACACTGACAATCATAAAATGTTGAAGAACAAAGTAAAGCTTAATGAATAATGACAGTTTTTCAGTTCTTTTATTTTCATTCTTTCATTACCTTATTATTTTATTCACCTCCTAATTGTGTTTTCCTATTGTTTGGAGTGACAGTCTGACACTCACTGAGGCTGCATAAAGACAATAGGATGAAAAGGTATCTGCCTTTTTAGGCTGCTGTCTCTGTGCATCAGCTGCCTGCTTTTCACTTTTAATTTCCTCTGACGGGTGAGAGATAGAAAGGCTTCTCTCTTCAGCCATCACACTCAACTGCTGAGTTTTAAACTCTGAGCCCTATACCTAAAACTTACATTCAGACCTCTGAGATTAAATTTCTTTATGACAAGGAGAGAAAAATATAACAGCTCTTCTAATTTATGAGAAATTTCTTCTAAATTTTCCCAATTCCCAAATTAACATCTCTACGTATCCAAATATTTAGCTCTGAACTTTCCTACACTATAATTGAAACTCACAGGGTAAGCTGCACACTTCAATTTAGTATGCATTTAGATGCTTTTACTGGGCTGAAAACATAATGCCAGCCTATTCACCTGATACATGTTTACAGGCCATAAAATTATTCCAGACTTTTTTTTTAAAAAAACCTAGTATTAGGACAAATTCAAATAGCACTCAAGTGTACAACTCACTTCTTAGTGTAAATAGTGCAATCTGTTGATTTTTATCAATGAGCAGTCTCAAAAAAAAATATTTTAAAACAAAATTCTGAATTAGCAATGTTTCAGCATACTATTTGTGGTGGTTTGACAGGAAATGTGTTTTTTGGGATGCTGTGTTTTGGGCTAATGGATATTCAGACTTTAATATTGGCATTTAACTTGACTATTGAGACATAGACACGCTTCTGAGAACACGGAGTTAAAAGCAGAGCTCTCCCCTGGGAGGGCTCTCTTGGGTTTCCGGCGGGAAAGAGTTCGGGTCTCTCCCCCGGCCCAGCTGCTAGCTGGGCAGGGGGAGGGGAAAGCTATGAAGCTGAGAGAGGTAGGCCTGAGCCCGGGGGTGGAAGGGTGGAAGAGAGAGAAAGAGAGAGAGACACCGGGAGCCATCGGGCAGCCCCTCCTGAGAGACACAGAGGGAGAGAAAGAAAGAGAGCCGCTGCCTGAGACTGTAACCTTGAAGCTTGATAAACATGGGCCTGTGCCGGCAGCACAGCTGAGACGGAGAAGAGGGGGGGGGTTCAGCCGGCCGCTTGTAGGAGCTTTTAACCCCTTTTTAGAGAATGAGAACTTTACAGATCATTGACCTCTCCTAGAAGATAGAGTAGAAGATGAAGAAAGAAATGGGCCAGTGTGAGAGAGGCCTGGGCGAGTGAGAGATAGTAGAAGAATAGAGAAGAATCCTAGTGAGAAGAGATGATAGAGTAGCTTTTGCTGGACTCTTTTTGTATAGCCATGGACAGAACCATGTTCCTTGTGATACAGAAACTGCATTCTAGGGGGAGGCAATGGCCTCAGAACCAAAAAAGTTCAGTGTTAGTGCCCCTCGGCCCCAGGAAGTGAAAAAATATGGGGGGGACAGGTGTCCCAAAAAGAGAGATTGTGAAGACAGGTGTCCCAAAAGAGAGACTGTGCCTTTTTTAGATCAAGACAGAACATCCTTAAAAAACAACCCTAGAAGCAGTTCTGGTCCGTGTTCAGTGGTGAGAGCACTAGACATGAAAAAGAAAAGTCACGACGGCAGATGTACTCCAAGCAGTGCCACGAGTGACACAGAAACACACGAGGCTTCAGCTGTGTTTCCAAGAGAAGCCCATAGTACAAAAAAAACTCCTCTCCTCTTGATGAACTGAAGATTAATTGTCTAAAAAGTGGTACTGGACCGAGAGTTAGTGATTTGAAGAACCAAATGTATTGTGTTAGAAATTTAGTAGAGAGAAGAAGAAATGCATTTGTGAAGTTTTCATTTTCCCTGTATGTGTGTGTTCCTTTTTATTTGTAGTTGTAAAGTAGTTAATAAAGTTCTGGTTCTTTTCTTTCCTAAGTAAGAGCCTGCTTTGCTTATTCCTGGTCACATCTCACAGCAGAAACCAGAGAGAAAGTATCTTCATGAGAGCACTGGCATTGTGCCAGTGTCAAACCATGACATTTTTTGGTTCCCTGACCGGGAAATCGAACCTTGAGAGAATGATAAGATAAAGTTGTAAGTAAAGCTGTGAAATGAGACCAAAGAAGAATAAGAACAAAGCATATATTGAGTTAAAGTAGATGCATAGTAAAATCTAAAAATGAAAGTTTTCTTGTTTTGTAGAAGTGTTGAAGTGTTTTGTAATTTTGTTAATAATTTTAGAAAGTGTGTTCTCAGAGGCGAAGGGTGGAATGTGGTGGTTTGACAGGAAATGTGTTTTTTGGGATGCTGTGTTTTTGGCCAATGGATATTCAGACTTTAATATTGGCATTTAACCTGACCATTGAGACATGGACACGCCTCTGAGAACACGGAGTTAAAAGCAGAGCTCTCCCCTGGGAGGGCCCTCTTGGGTTTCCGGCGGGAAAGAGTTCGGGTCTCTCCCCCGGCCCAGCTGCTAGCTGGGCAGGGGGAGGGGAAAGCCATGAAGCCGAGAGAGGTAGGCCTGAGCCCGGGGGTGGAAGGGTGGAAGAGAGAGAAAGAGAGAGAGACACCGGGAGCCATCGGGCAGCCCCCCCTGAGAGACACAGAGGGAGAGAAAGAAAGAGAGCCGCTGCCTGAGACTGTAACCTTGAAGCTTGATAAACATGGGCCTGTGCCGGCAGCACAGCTGAGACGGAGAAGAGAAGAGGAGTTCAGCCGGCCGCTTGTAGGAGCTTTTAACCCCTTTTTAGAGAATGAAAACTTTACAGATCATTGACCTCTCCTAGAAAATAGAGTAGAAGATGAAGAAAGAAATGAGCCAGTGTGAGAGAAGCCTAAGCGAGTGAGAGATAGTAGAAGAATAGAGAAGAATCCTAGTGAGAAGAGATAATAGAGTAGCTTTTGCTAGACTCTTTTTGTATAGCCATGGACAGAACCATGTTCCTTGTGATACAGAAACTGCATTCTAGGGGGAGGCAATGGCCTCAGAACCAAAAAAGTTCAGTGTTAGTACCCCTCGGCCCCAAAAAGTGAAAAAATATAGGGGGGACAGGTGTCCCAAAAAGAGAGATTGTGAAGACAGGTGTCCCAAAAGAGAGACTGTGCCTTTTTTAAATCAAAACAGAACATCCTTAAAAAACAACCCTAGAAGCAGTTCTGGTCCGTGTTCAGTGGTGAGAGCACTAGACATGAAAAAGAAAAGTCACGACAGCAGATGTACTCCAAGCAGTGCCACGAGTGACACAGAAACACACGAGGCTTCAGCTGTGTTTCCAAGAAAAGCCCATAGTACAAAAAAAACTCCTCTCCTCTTGATGAACTGAAGATTAATTGTCTAAAAAGTAGTACTAGACCGAGAGTTAGTGATTTGAAGAACCAAATGTATTGTGTTAAAAATTTAGTAGAGAGAAGAAGAAATGCATTTGTGAAGTTTTCATTTTCCCTGTATGTGTGTGTTCCTTTTTATTTGTAGTTGTAAAGTAGTTAATAAAGTTCTAGTTCTTTTCTTTCCTAAGTAAGAGCCTGCTTTGCTTATTCCTAGTCACATCTCACAGCAGAAACCAGAAAAAAAGTATCTTCATGAGAGCACTGGCATTGTGCCAGTGTCAAACCATGACATTATTTTAAAACATATGAACTAGTCAAAACTGGAGCTTAGCTTTTCCATATGTTCACCCCCTTTGTTGCCTCTGTTTAACAAGTTAAATCAATTATTCATGGTGTTATAGCACAAAAAAAAATGCTTTCCAAAACTCCTGAAAAGTTTTTGTACTGAAAAATAAATAACTGTGTAAGCTACTTCTCCATAAATATTGGATTTTATATCTTTTGAGTTGATACTGATTTCAGAACCTCACTGAAAAGGCTGGACTCCAGTGGTTAGAGGCTCAGACTACCCACTAGGTGGCACAGAAAGAGTCTGTGTGAGGATATATTTTGCTCTACCTTAGCCAAAGTGGATTTGTATGTTAAATGATGAGAGAAATATGGAATGCTTTTAGACATATTAAAAATTTACTTGTATAAATATTAGTTTGCTGAAGTGAGTGTAACTGTTTTGGCATATTCAGAATTGCACACAACAATGCTATTTTCATAGAAATACTGACAGTAATGTGAAGTATTTTGGTTTATATAAATGCTTTTAGGCACACAATCTTGCTGACTTCTGAGGCAGTGCTAATGTGGGTACAGTGCTAATGTTCATTAGGCTGGCAATCTCACTATCTTTATATTTGCATATTGTTGGGCTTATACTGCAACACACACACCAAGATACACACCAATGCTTCTCAATAAAATTAGAGCATCTATTTTTTAATCTCTTATATCATCAGAAATCTCAATAATATAAAGCTTACTATCAGCATTACTGAATACTGAGAAAATAGATAGCAAACAGAAAATACTTTCTGAAAATACTGTTCATTTTTGCTGCTAGAAGCCCAAGTGCCATGAATAAAGTCTAGGTGATACACCTAGGCTCCCTTTAAGCTCCCCTTACACCTGAAAAGAGAAGTTGGTGACGATAACATCTTTCAGTCAGTTCACCCTCTGCATTGCCTTGCCCCATCTCTTGGCTATAGAAACAGGCTAAAGGACTGGCTGTGAGCAGAGCTGGGGTGTGAAGTGATGCCAGGCTGCAATGCTCTACAGCACCCTGATGGAATCCCACCATGTGTGCACCCTGCCTAAAACGCTGAGCAGGCCTGTGTTTCTTCTGACACTTTCCTGTTAGTTTTTCCTCTCTGGAAATGCCCACTCTCTCTGTTTAGATAAATTAAAGGTGTTTAAGCAAGTGTAAGTAAGCACTCTTCAGGCTGCCCCTAGGTTGGAGAAAAGTAACTGATGCAGTTATTTTTTACTATCAGGCTGTTACAGTACATTTCTAGTAAAAGGAAAACATTAAGAACAATGTTTATATTAATTCAATGTTACATTGCAAGATTATGCCGTAATGTCTGAAAAAAATGGAAAGAAATAGATTCTTACCTCCTAGAGGAGGGCCTATGAGCACAGGGCAACATTCCACAATGGTGACAAGTCCCACCGCACTGGAAAATCTGGCAGCTCCAACAAGGTCCATCAAGGTCTCAAAAAGAACACTGCTAACCATTCCAAATGCAAACCCAAAAAATACAGCATATATCACCAAGCCAGTGTAATTTTTTGCCAGAGGGCACAAGATATGACAGACTCCATTGTACAAGACAGCAAAACTAAAAAAATACTGAATCTTTGGCCGGATAAACCTGGAGTTTGCTACAAGTCCCATGGAAGGCCTAGCAAACATGTCTACAAAGGCTAAGATAGACAGCAAAAAAGCAGCAGAATATTCATCAATTCCCTTGTGCTTGGCATAAGGAGCCAAGAATACTATTGGAGCAAAGAAACCAATAAACATAATGACATTTCCTGACAAATATATCAGAAACCCTCTGTGTTTAAAAAGGGACAGATCTAGATACTTATTCATAGTTTGCCAACAAGACTTCTTGTTGTTTTTGTGCAAGGCAGAATCTCCTGTGCCTTTTTCAACATCTTTTTTCACAGGAGGGACTTTTTTTGGTCCAACAGGTCTCATAAGTGACCCAGCCACACAGCAGTTCAAAAGAAGTCCTCCCAGAATAAGAAAGCTTCCTTTCCAGCCAAAAGCATTAAAGAGGAATTGATTGAGAGGTGCCAATGTGCTCAGAAACACTGGACTTCCAGCCATTGCCAATCCATTAGCGATGGGACGCTTCTTATAGAAATACTTGCCAATCATGGTCAAGGCAGGCTGTAAGTTGAATGCTAAACCCAGACCTAAACAACACATAAAAGACAGTATTATTGCAGGTCATGCAGTGAAAGTCACATCTCAGCTCTTTCAAGTAATTTTTAAAACGACCAGTATCCAACTCAGTGATTCTCAATATTGAAACCAACTAGCATCAGAAAATGAAATTCAGCCTCACTGATGTCTATGAGTGCTCATACCAAGACTGTGTCATGGTGGCATTTGGTCATCTTCCCCTGCAGTGCTGCATTGAAAGCCAAAACTCCTTTTTGTGTTTCAGCAATGATAGAAACAGGGGAATCACATACAGAAGAATGATGGTATCCGTGCCTTGACTCACCATTTTTTATTTGCTAAACTAAAATACAATTCTCTCCTGGCTCATTTAACAAAACTTATTAAATGTCACCTCAGCTACAATGAATGTAGGGTGTATTTAAATTCATAAATCTCCTAATTTCCTATTTCCAACTCTAATTAAGATACAACTTGTCTGCAAAACTGGAGGATAAAATAGCAAATTATTTTCCAGCACATTCAGCTCTCCTTCCCCAGGTCACTATTAAGGAGTTTTAAAGGACACATGTGGGACCAGACCACCCACCCAGAGCAGTCGACTGTATAAACTGAACCCAAAGCTGATCCTCTAGGCCTTCTCTATGTATTAAGACATCTAAGCCATAAACTCTAATATGCCTCTGCTTGATGGTACAGGAGAGAAACTCTCTTCCTTCACAGGCCCATTCCCAGACTCTGACATTACTCTTTCAGTAGGCACCATGTTTAGGATGTCAAAAATAAGACTTTTAAGGATTAATCACTAAACAAAAACAGACTCCTTTAGTCCCAACATAAAGGAAGATGAGCCTGAATATACAGGTATTATCTCATTCATTTATTACCTGCAATATTTCACCTCTCCTTTCTTATTCTGAGAAGGGATTTAAAAAACCCCACAACTTTTAATAAGGAGATTCTTTAATTTTCTGGCATTACAATGAGTTTAAGTCATTACTTTAGGTGATATCTAGGCCTGTGATAGATGATTATGAATAATTTTATTTGGTGACTGACCCTGGGGGATTTTAAACAGAAAAAATATTGAACTGAAAGTTGTTAGACTTTTCTGTGAGATTATGTGTTTGTAAAAAACCTACAGAAATCTGGTACAAGTTTTCACAATTCTACTAGAATTTGGCTAGCCTCTGCCATCCTGTTTGCAGTGCAACATGACTGAAAGCTAAAACAACAAATGTGAAATTGTACACAAATGACTGTAATAAGTGCTGTCATGAGCAAATCAATTTTTATACCACAATTATATGAAATGTGGAAAAGTACATACATACAGCATTTATTGAATTAATTCATCAGTTGTTTCTGAATTGTCCTAAGAAATAATTTAATATCATGCCAGTTAATTTAAAGGAGTAGATGGCTGAAATTAACTGATCTTACTACCTTCTTGGATTGCATCTGTAAACAGAGAATTCTTGATCAGTGAGGCTCATTTGTAGAACAATATTGGAAATAATTTGTTATAACATAAAATAACCTTTTAAACAGGACTCTTACCTCCAACCACACCAATACATATATACAGCTCAAGGACACTATTGCAGAAAGAGGATGCAATCATTCCAAAAGAACAGAGGATACCCCCTGCTATCATCACAGGCCGACTACCATACTTATTCACCAAAATGCTGCTTATGGGACCTGTTGGTAGAAAGAAAATGCAATTTCAGGTAACAGGTAACTCTATCTTTGTATTTACAACATATTGGAATGCTTTCCTCTTCTATCCCAGAAAATGTTAAACTGTTTCTATACCAATATGTCTTACAAACACTCTGTGAATTTGCAGACACAAGACTGGATGTGGATATACTGCCTCCATGACAATATAAATATTGATTAGTTATGGAGATGGATAAAAAGATTAAAGACATCAGACAAGCAAGAGGGATTGTTACAGTTCACGAACAATCAATACCAAGATCGGTCAATGAAAGTTTTGAAAGTGCAAGGACTGAAGAATTTCAAGTATGAGACAGGTATCAAAACTCCACAGAGCAGGAGGAACCTCCAGGCAAGCAGACTAAAATTACTTAAAACTGCAGCATGTCCTGCACCCCTACTTAGAACAACACATAGGCTTAAAAATACTGTCAAATCAGAACATAAATCTCTGGCCCCTGAGGCTTGCTTTCCCTTGCCTTATCAAGAGAGGAGTGCTAATGCACAGTAAGATAACTATAGACTGTCTGGGAAAATCTAAAATGTGGTTTAGCATAAAAACCCATAAAATTTAAAAATATTGCTCTAGGTCCATTTTTCAGTTTCAACTGCAATTCAGTTTATGGTATAATTACATCCATACTAACCAAACAGCTAGAGTGCAATTTAGCATGACATACATTATATGTTTTTGAACAACCATGGCTAGAATAGATGGTGTGCTACATATCAAGACTAAGAGGTTGTCAAAGCTCTTTAGGTAAACCTGCATAGCATCTGGTTGCACTATATTTGGTCCAAACCATTACAAACAGTCTTGCTTTTGCAATAACAGAAGTTATACAATACAAAATTTTTAAAAAATAAAAGCAAAGAACCCAAAAAACCCAACATCATAGAACGCAATGCATTTCAAACTTAAGACAGAGCAGGTACCTAGTACAAAATGGAATGCCTTGATTTGCATCTGAGTTCACTGCAAGTTATTCACTATACTGGAAACAATTTAAAGTCTATTTTTATGAAAATCTAAAGGAAAAAATGCCAGAAACTTCATGAAGTGAAAAGCCAAATCAAATGAAATTTAAAAGTGTGCTTTCATAGGCAAAGTTATATTTTAGACTCCAATCTTTGAATTACCTTAAATGCATTAGAGAATTATTATTGATAGGCTGAAAATGTTAATTACTATTTGCATATACACAACAGAAGTCTTAAAAATATGCCAAATGATCAATTTTTACCTTTCTTCCTTATGGAAATAAGCTTCTACAATAGAGTTGCCCTGTGCCTGCCTGTCTTTTCTAATAGCTCATTAATACAGAGATCAACTTGAAATTAACTTGACTGGAAAGCAAAGATCTAAGTGATGTTTGGATCTTAGTTTGTGTATTTATTAAATAGCTTGAGTCCCAGGGAGTCTTAAGCATAACTATTTATTGAAGCCAACAAACATCCACAGCATGGAATGGACAACCAAATAGACAACAGCCCAGGGACTTATTAAAAGACTAGAACACTTATGAAACACTAAAAGATTTAACTGAGAGCTTATATGACGACATAACTACCATTTCTTTATTTCCATTTGAAGGGAGCCACTAAGCAGAACTGTGACAAGCAAGGCTTTCCCCTTTGAGACCATATGAAGAAAGCAGTTAAACATGGAAGAACATGATTTTAGAGTTATGTTTGGAAAATTAATGGTTGGGCTTCTGTCTGAGTTAGAAAGCAAGCCCTTTTGAAATATGTAAACAATAGAATTTCTCTAAATAAAAAAAAAAGACCCTTTCAACTGGAAATCTCTTTTTAACTCAAAGCAAAAAGTTTCATCCCAGTATCAAATAATAGCTATAAGTTTGAAAATAAATAAATCTAAGGCAAGTAAAAAAAAATCTAGTTGTTTTTATTGCTAAACACAGTAACAGTATTCACTTAAGACATAGGAAAACAATTATTTTTAATTTAAAAAAAAAAAATTCCCAGTCCTTCTTCCTGTGATGACATGGAAGTATTTACAAAATTGAAAATGAAAAATTTGTTTAGTATTTGCTAACAGACAGTTCCTTACCAGGAAAAGGAAAACTGCATCTCTGCTGATCTTCACTGTAGCAGTTAGGCTGGGACTTTAAGTTACAGCTTTCCAGATCAAAGCACGTAATGTTAGCTTCACCTACAAGACCTAATAGCTGAGCTCAAATATGGATTAATTCAGATAGATTGTCTGAGCCTGACTCCATACTTTCAAATGAGATAAATTTGGAATGTATTATGAATTTAAAAACCCTTTAAATATAATACTCCCTTTGAGCTGTTTTCTTTCAGTTAATGATGTGTACTTACCACCACAGCTCCCTTAATTTGAGGTTTTCTTTACGTATATTCCAGTATTTTAATTTAAAATTTGTGCATGTGGGAAATATTAATTTTTGTACAAGCCAAAAAGTTAGTTTAAGCTCCCTAAATTGTCTAGGACACTCTTCCAATGTGATAAGTAGGTTAAACATTTCATTCTGACATCTATGCTTACACTTTGTTATGAAATCTCATAAGATAATGCATTTTCATACCTTAATACCATTTTCATACCTAAACATCATATGTTTCTACATAAATTCCAGCTGTTTTCCTGCCATCATATGTTTTATAGCCTTGTACAAATTTCATGTCACATCTAACATCTTTTACAATTATTTAAGTAATACTCACATGCCAGCATTCCTTGTATATTCTTTTTTTTTAGACAAAGGAAGATTAAGCTGTTTAATTACTATTACACTGCCAAAATCTTGCTATACATTAATATATGTGAATGCACTAAAGGACTGCTGGATCTCTGAATCTACTTTCCCAAAGCCTGAAGTAACTGCATAACAGATGTTAAGTCAGGAGACCCACAAGAATATTTACCCTGGTCTCTCCCTTAACACCCACAAACCATCAGTCACAAAAGATTATATACTCCCTAAAGCAAATTTAAGACCATTATCATAATATGCTAACACTCTCACAGCTGTACTTTTCTTTTATATCTTTTTGTTTCAAGCAAAGGACCAGGCTGTGAGACAGCAACCGGAACCAGCACCACTGAAAAACAGTTTCAGGAAGGGCTGCGCTTTATAAGACAAGAAAAAATAGCTGCTTTTCACATTTTTTGTCATTTTTCCAAGGGAAAAGTGGCAAAAGTCATTTCAGTTGTGTGAGCAGAGATGGGATCATGCATTTTGGAGCTGTTAATGATGTTTCATACAAAATCTCTAATACTGTGACACCTATGCTCTGTTTCACTGGCTCAAAAGAGCATTTACTTGCATTTGTGCACAGAGAAGTTGTGGATGCTAAGAGCACATTTAGATTAGATGTTATGAAGAAAATCTTCCCTGTGAGGGTGGTGAGGTCCTGGAAGGGGTTGCCTAGAGAAGCTGTGGCTGCCCCACTCCTAAGTGTTCTAGGCCAGCTTGGATGTGGCTCTGAACAATCTGATCTACTGGCAGGTGTCCTGTCCATGGCAGGGGGTTTGGAGCTAAATCATACCATCAGTCATAGATTGGCCTGGGTTGGAAGGGACTTTAAAGGTCATCTAGTTTCAAACCCTTTAAGGTCATTTGCAAAAAATGTCCCTCCATCCTTCTTGGAGGGTCCCTTCAGGTAGTAGAAGGCCACAATTAGGTTACCCCACAGCCCTCTCTTTTCCAGGCTGAACAATCCCAATCAATCTTTCCTCACTGGAGAGATGCTCCATCCCTCTAATAATCTTGGTGGCCTCCTCTGGACTTGATCTATCAGGTCAATCTTCTTTCTGTGCTGGGGGTCTCACAGAGGGATGCAGCACTGCAGCTTGCAGAATATAGGGGCAGTACAGAGCAGAGCAGAGAGGAATCCCCTCCCTTGCCCTGCTGCCCACGCTGCTTGGGATGCAGCCCAAGACACGTTTGGCTCTCTGTGCTGGGAGTGCCCATGGCTGGGTCATGTCCAGCCTCTCCTCCCCCAGCATCCTGAGCCCCTTTCAGCATGGCTGCTCTCCATCTGTCCATCCCCAGCCTGTGCTGATACCAGAATCACCTCCCTGTTCTCCACGTGCCTTAGCAGAGCTTCTAGGAGGAGCTGTTCCATTAGTCCTAGTTTGAGTTCTCACTGCTGTAATACAGTGATATAATTAGAGCGCACTCTGTAATTTCTCTCGCATACTGCCAGTGCATTCATGCTTTCTATTTTGCTACCTCCATTAATTTTAGAATGGAACTAGAGATAAACTTTCCGGACAATAAGGTAATTTTTTAAACATATATTGACAATGTCATTACAGTGTTCATAGTGTCATCAACCCAAAGCAACATGAAATGACTCAGTCTGAACAATATGACATTTATTTAAATGAAGTGAATTTCTGAAAGAAGTTGAAAATAAATGTAGTAATATTTCAAATTACACTAATGCTACATTGTAGATTGCATCCTGTCAAGTGGTTTAAACACATTTTCAGCCATCTGCTCTGCAGAGTCAATGCAGCTGTCTTTCCAGTCAAGGTTTATCTTTTATTTCTGTTTCCTACAAGGCTGGAAAAGCCCAAGGAGCCCCAAGAATTGATATTAGTATAAACTATTTGCTAAGATCAGTCCAAAATTTTCTCTTTTTTTTTTTAATATGAAGTCCACTAATGATAACTCATTCAATCACAAAGGCTTTAAGCAAGTTCTTAGTACTGCTAATGAAATCCTATCTCTGGTATTCAGAGGAAAAGCAACTCAAAATGCTTAAAACCTGTTAATTATCTTGGAAAATACTTTCAAAGTATGCTGTTTTTCTCAAGTAGGTCTAAGACCAAAGATTATGCATTCTGTGACAGTTTAATCTCTCATTCAAAAGCCTTTTGCTAAATTATTTAGTATTCTTGGACAGGCTTTGACAGAAGAAAAATAAAAATATTAAAAAGTCATGCAACTATTTTTGCATTATTTTTTATATTTGTATTCTTTATCATGTTTCTGGGAATGGTAACCTGCATTTCTGACATATCCCATGCGTTTGTGTAACAGTAGTGAAGTAAATTAGCTCAAGAATCCTTGGAAAGTTTTCTCTGTAGTTCTCTGTGCATTTGGCAGCATTTTTTTTTTCCATTTCATATAACATTTACAACTGGCTGCACTGATTCCATAAACCTAGATAACACAGTGACCTTGACAGAAAGCAATGAGAAAATATGCTCTTGCAGTAAATACCACCAAATAGAAATGTGTAACAATGAGTTAGGGCTGTTAGACTATGAGATAGGAGAGCTCAGCAGCTAAAAGCTCAGCCTGCCAGGGAGGATGCAGTCAGCTGCTGAACCATCCATCACACTTGGCTCTCCACTTCCCCTGCTCTTAACTACATTCCCTCGGTGTCATTACTCTGAACGCTCACATTCTCACTGGTGTCCTGAAGGAGCCTTGTAGTCCATCAAGCTTTTATCTTTTGATCTCTAATGAGCAATAATTTGACCTTCATCTATTCCTTGGAGGTTTATAAGGAATGCAGTAATTGTGTGTGTGGTAACACACAGGAGCCTGACTGATGGAAGAGTGCTCAACTCTTGCTTCTCCCTCATGGTTCCTCCTCCCAAAAAGGCTACCCCTGCAAGTTTTGAAGTGGAGTGTTGAAGTCAGAAACACATATGTCTGACTGCAAATATAAGCTGCCTTTTCCTGAAATGTTCAGGAAAAACAAAATAAGTGATCAGTGGTGCTAGTACTTGCTCTAAATGTATTGCTTTTATGGAGGCATCACTTGATCTGCTTTGGTATTTGTGCTTTTCTAGTGATACATCAGACATGAATCAAGGGCTTTACATATTTTGATTAAAGCTCTTGTTTGGCTTGCATGTTTTTTTCTTGTTTGTTAGGGAGCAAATGTGTATGGAGTTATGGACCATGTAATTTAGAAAATGTCTTCAAGTTAGCAAATTGCTTTATATCTATGAATTTTAAAAAGCTGGAAAAATGCCCAGTTTTTAATCAAGGAGTAGCCATGCTGATTATTATTTACATGGATACGTATCAATGCTTTATATTAATTATGTTTTGCATGCTCTGCTGCAGAATTTTTTTCATGAAAGGCTAAAACACTTGATCACAATGCAGAAGACTTTAAGATAAATTATGACATTTCTTTTTAAATGAGCAATATGAAACTTCATCATATTTAATAGGAAATTAGTGTAATTCTAAGAGCTACTGAACACTCACCAGATTTCAGAAACATATATGGTCACTGACTAAAAAAGCTCTGGCCCAAAATTAACTGCCAAATTTCATGTTGACACCTTGATCGTGAAAAGAAATAAGATGCAGAAAAATATTTCAGCATTCTTTAAATGGTTTCCTGTTACCTTCAGTATCACTGAGTAGAGTGAAGCCCATGCATAGATATTTTCAAAAACTAGTCTTTCAACTTAGAAAAAGGTAATAAACAATAAAGAAGAAAGGAGGGAACAAGCTAACGATGAGATGGAACACAAGCACCCATAAGAGAGTTGTATTTAAACAGAGACCCTGTAACACAAAGCACATTATTTTTCCAAAAACAGCCTGCATCCCTCTGTAAAGGAAAATAGAATCAGTGCATGATATGTGCGTAATCTTCTCAGCAAAGTGTTCATTTCTTCACAGAAAACCAAAGCAACCAGCATGTAAATTGAGAATGTAGTGTATCAACATGAACATTAGAAAATTCAGTGGCAAATAATGAGGTACTGGGAAAAATTAATGAAAGTTTTCTGCAGAAGAAAAGACAATAAATTTTAAAGCTAAGTATTTAACAGCAATTAAGTCCTCAGGATATCATAGGCTTGCATAAATCTAAATTTAAAACCACTTTTCTGACTCAAAAACTGTGTTGAGGATTTCACTTAAATAATATTACTGTTAAATGTACAATGAACCTGTGCCATTAAAAGCTACTTGTTCTTGATGAAAAACCAATGAAAAACCAAACGAGGATTTATTGACTATTATATTATATCCCCTGGAAATACAGTAAAGATAATAATACTAATATATAAATATTAGTAAATATAACTATCTACAGCAGTATACACTATACAAGATAATAATAAATTTCCATTTCTTTCAGGGATTCATTTGAAATTTCATGAGACAGAACTCAAATGTTCTCATGAAAATGTGTAGTGGGTTTTTTTTTTAAGAGGTATCATCTTTGGAGTGTTATCCTGTCTCTGTACTTGGTTGAAATGACAGGCTAAGTTCAACTTGGTAATATCTGTGTTTGAGCATGTGAACTGAAAGTATCCCATTTCTGAATATTTAAAATAAATCCTAATAGGTTTAATTTGAGGGCACAAAGGGAAATTAGTACTACTCAGAAACTAGAGGTTTATTTATAGCGAAGCAGAATTTCTATCTAATAGTTTTTTGTCTCAAAAATAATCTTATCAAAAAACTGCTATGCCCAGACATGGAGACTACATACACAAACACAAAACAAAAAAAAAAACAGTGCTTTCTCTCATGTGATTGATGGACTCAATGATAAAAACGGATTGTTTTTTCCAGAGATAATAGAAGGTACTTATCCCATTTATAAGTATTTTTCACGTGAAACATTCTGAACTCACTCTTCACTTTCAAAGAACTCAAAAATTTCTAATTGAAGACTCAGTGTTTAGTACTTTTTGCCTTTCCAAAGCAGATTACATTTTTTAACTATCAAACTTGTCTTTACAGCTTACTAACTGTGAACCAGATTGCCAAACAAGTTCTGTATATTCTGCTGTTCCAAAGGGGGGGGTGATTTTCTGGAGATATAAATCTAAAAAAAAAAAGACAGAGGTTACACTATACCACTGTAAAAATTAGAATTATAGCAAATTGGAAAAAAGAGGTATGTAGTTAATCTAAGAGATAACTGTTGGGAACTAAAAAAGAGCCAAGCCCCCCACCCCCTAAAAAAAAAAAAGCAAAAAACCAAAAAAACCAAACTGAAAAGTTCATGCAAATATTTACTTTATTTCTTCATACAGATTTTTCATAAACCATGTTGTTGGATTGTTACAAAGGCTTTCCTTTTTCTCTTTCTTTCTTCCTTCCTCTTTGAGGAATGGCTGCCTTTTCTAAAAATCTGTGGGTATGCACATGTGAACACAATAATTGTACATGTACATTACTCACCACCTTCTATTTATTATTCCCTATTATCATTCATTATTTTTATAACCCCTAAAAAATCCCTGGCTACTTTTCCTGGAAGCAGAATAATACTTTGTCAATTCTGCCCAGCAGAATTTTAGAGAGCAAAAAGTCATAACAATTACAATAGCCCAGGCTATTGAGTAGTTCTTGGGAATGTATTCTCTCCAACTCAAACCAATAAATTTTTCAGATAATGCATTTACACTGAAAGATCCAGCCAACTTCAGTTAAGATTAATATTGTCATTTGGATTTCTCTGTCTTCTACAAATTGCCCATCATATTAAAGTTCATACAATATCTCATTCTCATCTTGCACCCCATCCTACAGTTTATTTGTTTTCTTCCAAAATAATATTATAACTAACTCAACTTAGAAATTATTCCTTATATACTGTTGCAGGCAATAATATGTAATTTCAGAGAAAGCACAAGACACTTGCTTCCTCTCAGTTGCTCCTTTATCATATTCCTTTCTGCTCTCAGTTTTGCACCGTATAATTAAACTTCAAATTGAAAATACTGAATTTATTACCTATGATGTGTCTCTGGACCTCTTAGTGTGAATTATGGATTATAAGTGGATCATTAAATCTCATCTACATACTTAGAATAGATGTGATGAGAAGTACAAATCTGGATGTATGTATTTATAACTTGGAAGTGTCCACAGAAGTCATCATATTTAGGTCATTGTCAATAACATTGTAAGATTTTTTCCAAATACACTTAAAACATTAGTATCATCAGGCTTAAACTCTATTTTATAGGAAAAAAAACCCAAAACCTAAAGCATTATCATTTTAATTACAATTTTTTTACTAATATCCAGGAAAATGCATATGGTGTCTTTCAGTGCTAACATTTAGAAGCCTAAGTGTGTCAGTTTCCCAAACTCCTTTACAAACCATAAATTAGACCATAAATTAAACCATAATTTCTAAATAATTTGATACAATAATAAAATATTATATTTTGTAATAAAATAAATATTTAATTATACATCTTCCCAGCGTGCTGAGGGAATGGGAACATGGAGGGAAAAGGGAAGAGTGAGAGGAAGAGAAAGGACAAATGAAACAGAAGGGAGAGGGGAATTTATCTGTGTTTTAAAGATACCATATGAAATGGGAACTAAGCATTCTCATTAGTTTTTGGCACCTATTAAGAGTGTAAGTGGAGACAGTGGTAGTGTATTAATGGGATCATACTAGTTCCCCACTATTTTTCAAAATACATTCAGTTGCCAATTAAAACTGAGACTCTCTGCGAAGCTTCATTTGCTTTGGTTTTTTTCACTGTTTTCGGACAGTGAAAAAATAGCACGTGCTTATATTGAGAAAAATCTGTTAAATTATAGAATTATATATAAAGTAAAAAACACTGACTATTCGTCCTCCTGGTGAAAAGGACTAAAAGCAATATAAACTGTTAAATGCCTAGAAACATGAAGAAAAAAAGATCAAAATTAGTTATTAGCCCAAAGTTATCAAAATATTATTATTAGCCAAAAGTTATCATAATAACAAATAACTCTTGATCAGAAACAGTAACAAGATTTACGTGATGTGATGTTTTTAATTTTTTTAATGCATGTTCATTTCAACTGTGCTCAAATTAGTAGCCTTTATTAAACCCTAAAAGAAGTGGAAACTTTGAGGACAACTCAGTCAACATATATAAAATTCTGAAATTGTCCCAGCCCAACCACTCTATGAGCCTATGATTTCCAATTTGGTTAAATTTGAGACAACCTATATTTAACTGCTTTCTAAAAATAATATTAAGTAAAATATTTACTGAATAATCAAAAATTTAAGAGTGGTTTCTAATATCTTATCATTCTATTTTCCTTGCATCTCTCTAGCCTTTTATGGACAAATACATGTCTCAGAATAACTCTGTGCAATGAAGTTGATGGAGAAATTAGATACATTTCTTAAATCTTTACATCTGAGTATATGTCAGTTTATCTTTGTATATTCCCATACCCACCTCACATATGTTTTCTCATCAGAGCTGAATTTGCTATTGAACTGTCACTTTTAGATTTCCATCTGCTTTAGAAAAAGCTTTACTTGGAAGTGGTTTCAAATTTTTAAATTGTTCTCTGTGTAGAGTCACATGCCATTTATTTTGTGGACTCAGTCAAAATTAGAATAAGTTATGACCAAGTTAGGAGTGAAAGAGTCAGGAAAAAATAGTAGAAAAAGCCTGGGACTTGGACAGTGGAAAAGAAATATATTATAAGGGAGTTGGACAAAGGCTGTTATGGCATTTGCATTTTGGCTGGACTAGAGAGGAAACAACATTCATAACATTCTCTACACAGTCTACATTGTTCTTTCCCTTGCAGCAGCAGAGGATGCACCTCCATAGACAAGATTTTCTGAAAGTGTACGGGTGGGAAAGTCTAGATCAGGTCTGCTTATATGAACAAGGAGTATTTGAGCTCTGCTTCAAAAGGCAACATGAAGGGGCTTGGTGACCTAGTCCCATCCTCCTGCACTGAAGATAGTATTTGTGTGGCTTTTGAAAAAAGAGGGGTTTTTTACCTTCTGTGAAGAAATAAAACAACCTGCCACTGGCAGAAACCTTATTCTCCATCTAGTAATATAAAGCAGCTTCCTTCTAATGACTGCAATGCATCATAAATTCAAAATAAATTAGTGCCCATTAAAATACAGGCTTTTCATCATTTGTATTACAGATACTGCTGGAGCATCATGCATTTCTGGAGCCACCTTTCCACTAAAGAATTATGTTGACATTCTTCAGCAAGAACATATTAAAATAATCCAATGAAATATACCTACTTCTGCAAAGATTTACCATGTGTGCCTGTGAGGAGAATATTACTGAGGTTTACTGAGGAAAGTAATATTTTCTTCCTACAAGAGGAACTATGTTTCTTTTAGTAAGTTTTAATGCATCTTACTGGAAAGCAATTGGTCAGAACTTTGCCTGATCTAGGCAATGTGTATATCTGAACACCTTGTCAGGTAATTTTTTATAACATCAGGTGAAATAATCTGGAAGAAATTCCATAATACAAATTTGTTCTTGTCTTAACCCCATTTGCCACTTCAGCTCTGGCTCTCTGAGCATAGGGTCAAGTGCTTTGCACTCAGCTTACTGTTTACATTTGAGTAAGTAAATATGAAGAGCTTCTAAATCACAGTGGCAAATGTAACCTTGCACACTCTTTCCACAGGTATAAACTATGGTGCTGTGTAAAAGACAAGAGAATCACTCCCACATATATTATGTGGCATGCTAGTTGATTTTTAAGGAACAATACAGAAAATTCAAAAAGCATTGCATGAACCAACTTTATGCTTTAACATCAATTTTATTCCCAAGCTGAAATAAAAATTTCAAGCCTCAGAATTTTCAGTTAAATTAAAATTCTTCAAAAAATTCACTCTGAAATATTTCTACTGTGTTCTGCCATATAAATAAACAAATTAAAAATATAACTGTGTGGCATTACCAGGAACTAATTCTTCCTCTTAGCTCAAAATAATTACAAACATTTTTTCCAAGGTTATTAGGTATCATATTGCATATCATTACCAAACAGTCTTAGGAAACTTGCAACTCTACAGTTTCTTATTTTAGTATAAGCCAAAAGTGGTGTTTATTACTGTATATGCTTAACACACACTGAACCTCTCTCTGAGAGGAACTGCCACATCTCATTCTGTGAGGTGTAGTCCCCTGAGTGATTGCTCATGTGAGGGGGCTCAAGCCCCTTAGAATCATCTCCAGTGTTGACTACATTCTTTTCCCATGTGAGAATCAAACAATTTCAGGTCACTACCTGGAAATGTTTTGTTACAGAATCTGTTGTTCCAATGAATAATCCTTACAGTCACAGTCCCTGATTCTTGATTTCTCAGAGAACATTGCAGCACCGGAGCTCGATGGAATCCAATAAATTAAAATCCAAGTTAGGAGATTCATACTTGAGGTCAAATTGTACTGTGTCCTTAGATTTTTGTTTTCCATTTATGAAGCAGATATCAGCTTACTAACAAATAGGTCAGAAGTTGTATCCAATGATTACTTCAATAAAGTGAATACCACCAGCTTTGCTCAAATCTTGTAATTCTTCAAAGCTAGTATTCTATATTTTATTTATATTTTATATAGGGGAAAAGATATTAATCATTTATGAATCATGTCTTTCTAAGGTGAATATAAATAAAAATGAGATTTTAATGAATGCCTCTGAAATCATGAAAGTCATTGAAGGTACATTGTAAAGAAATCTTGATGTTGCAAACACACCTAATGATGAACATATTTGCATAAATATATAAACATGTTTATATGTTGACTTATTGACTTTAGGTAGGTGAAAAAAAAAAATTTAACTTTGAACTTTATGAGATCACTAAGGTATTTAAAATGAAGCATTTCTTGCAGGATAAGCATCAATGCTCATATTTGGAATGGAGCCCCAGGCAGTTGTTTTACATGTCTCTGATAAGAGAGTAACATCATCAATGAAGATATTCCTTCTCTCCAGCTTTAAACACTTATGCTCCTTAATCAAATGTTTCATGGTACCCATTCTGGAGTCTTGGTTTCTTATGGATTGTATAGTTCCTCTAAAGACAGTCCTTAAGTTAAATATCGAGAAGTAAAACCTCCTGCACTTTGTTTATTTACTTGCTGCTCTGAAAATTACAAATATTCTGACGAGGCAAGTAATAGCAGACTCATTCACTTTATTATGTACACTTAAAGCTCAGCAATGACACAAAAAGGAGATATTAATTTTGCAAGTTGGGTACATGCCAGTAATTCAAATAATTTAGACCAGCACTGCTCTAGAAGCTTTTCTGAGTGAAATTTTACTTCCAAGGACATAAGATTACTCCACCTCCTAGCAAAGGCTAAATAGGACATTTGCTGCCTTCTCTTGTGCCAGTCCAATCTTGAAAGCTTGTGCAGAGTTCTTGGGAAATCCTGCAAATCTGGAAGCAATATATGTGGGACAGAGAAGCTCATCCTTTTAAAAGAACTACAATTTTTACTCAGGCAAGTTCTGTTCCAGGAAGAGCAAAGGATTCCTCCATAGGAGAGCAGTATGAGTACGGTTTGCAGCATGGCAAAGTTGGTGCTGCCAGCTGATACCGATAAGAGAAGTGTTTGGGGATCTTGTTACAAAGAGACTGAACTGTATTTAACCTTTAAATCATTCACAGAGCATAAGAAAATGTAACAGATCCACCGATTTCTATCAGCTTATAATCAGCCACAGAAGAATGTAAACCTAGACAATTATTAGACAAGCCAGTTGTGTTTTTTTCTTATCTGCTTATGGAAGAAAGGAAATTACAGGTATGAGGAAAGTCATTGCAAGGTAAGAGAAGATTTACAAGCTCAAAGGTACTGCTAAAATTACCAGGTATTTTAATAGGGCTAAAACTAATGCAACTGAGTCAGTGTCACTGGAACTTGGGAGAATTATAACCCATTCAACATACAAGAAGATTAAAGAAGAAATCAAACGTTAAACACAACAAGCTTAAAACCCCTAACAGTGGGTGTGTATCTCAAATAAGAATGTTTTTAAATTTCCAGGTCTCTAGGTAGCAAAATATAATGTATTAGTGCTGGGCAACAATCATGTAGGGCGTCATCAACTCAGATTTGTGGAGAATTTGAACTTTACCTCTAGATTCTTTTAGCACTCGAAAGCCAAAGAAGTCTTTGTATTTGATGTGTTTTGGACTTTTAGCTTCAGGAGGAATGAATTAGAAGTTCCCATCTTTATTGACTGACAACAGAAGATGTCTAGACAACTGGTCAGATATAGGTGCCTTTGCTGAGGAAGATGAAACACATGAATCCTGTTCATATTATCTCCAGCTACTATTGCAAAACAGCTGTAAGGATACCATTACTTTCTTCAAAGTTTTCTAAAAGTTAAACCTCTTAATGGTACGTGTTTCCAAGTATTACGCATAGAAAACCAAACGGGCACACATTCCCATCATCAGTGAGAAACTGTTAAAAGATGTGTTTGAACTATATGAGTAAATCAACATCTTATTTCACAGTAGAGTTCTTGTTTTAGTTACATTCTTTCATTTGGATGTCATGTCATAGTAGATATTCCCCCAGACAAAAATCAGGTAGAACTGCAAATACTTAACTGTTTCTTGACAATGAAAAAATACCTGCCAAGATTTGTGGAAAAGAAAGCTAAGATTTTCTTTGGCTTGTATGCACCAACAAAACATGTATTACCTACTAAAACTGCATTCGTTTGTATTCTTGGAGGTACAGAATTTCAATAGAATATCACTATTAGATTTTAATCTTTTTGACTCCTAAAAAATGCTTCATATAGTTTATACATTTAAACACATTTACCAGGTGGTCTTTGCAAAAATCTTCAAAATTAGTGAATCAATTTAAAGAGTACCTAATATAATGATAAAAAAAATTCTAAACCATCACATTTTTTTATTTCTGCTGTTCCTCTGGCATCACCACAAGCCTGTCACAAAGTGTCTGGCACACTCACCTCTGCTAATGACTGCATAACTACATATCTTGAACCACAGTATGTCTCAGCTGTTGCCATTTGATACTGGCTTAGAATACCTTCTAAACATATCAGTACAACTCTGTTTTCCTTGAATATACTCTTCAAAATAAACAAGGGAATAGTTCTTAGACATTCCAAAACAATGGACCAGTAAAATTCTATAATAAGTTCTTTGTAAAGTGCTGGGTTTACTCTTTCATTTGAAGTGCTGGGTGACTACAATGGTATACACAGACTTTTCCTTCCCTGCAGTTCTTCTCTGGTATCTGCATAAATGTCTCATGATTTCCAGTTGCGCTAGACCATTGTTCCATTACCTTTGAATTACCCAACACACATCACGAACACAGCCATTGTATGATCCACTGAAAAACTATATGGGAACTAATCCAACATTTGCAGTACTCACAAAACAAGCATTCTTTCCTCAAAGTTTTACAAGCTCAATGAACATATCAAAGGCCACAGTTTGTCCCTTGATACCTTTCTTAAACAAACCCAAAGATTTAGCTCCTTAGAAAATGATGCATGTTATTTATTATTGTTAGACTTTGACCTATTAATTTAAACTAAGTGGAAATCAAAAAAGCATCATTTTTGCAGATAAAAAAGCTGTCAATATTTATTTACTTATTGAAATCCCTGTCTGTAAAACCAAATTAAGATCAAGACAAAGTCTTACAAAGGGAGAGTTATTAATTAATGTTCATTATCTAATCCACATTGCCTACTTTTATGTAAATGAGATCTGTTTTAGTAAAAGGCTCGAGTTAATTAAATTTAAGTAACCACAAATATTTCTATAGAATCATGGAATTGTTAAAGTTGGAAAAGACCTCCAAGATCACCAAGTACAATCACTAACCCATCACTGCCATGTTCACCTCTAAAGCATGCCCCAGGTGATCATATGTATCAAACCATGACAAATACCCTATGGCTGGAACATCAAAAGAGGTTCGTAGAAACACAGTGGGAACTCTGTATTATGTAATGTCTTTCTGACAATTACTCAAAATTAACACAAACATACAACAAAAGACAAAAAACTCCTTATTTCTCCCAGTGGAAGCATGTCCTTAGCTTTGAGACCGGCTTCCTAAATGTATCCAGACCCAAGCAAAACCCTTTTTTCATGAAAACTTGACAAAATTGGATCCACAAAAGGCAATGAATATTTAGCAATTAGGTCTTATCTGTTCAGCAAAATGTAACAAGTTGCAGAGTAAAAAACCATCTTGTTCCTGTACATAAGGTGACAAACCTGTGTGAAAATAAAATTTATAAAACCATCTAAAACAGATATGCTTTTGGTTTTTTTTTCACCTTTCTTCCCTTGACCATTTTAGAGTGTTTTCTAAACATCTAGGAAGACATCTCAGTTTAGAACATCTCTGTTTAAAACATGCATTCCTTCTGCAGAACGCTACCCTACAATGTCCAGTTTTACTAAAACTCAAAGCCTTGCAAGAAATACAAGACCTGGCTGTATTACCCTTCACAGGCTTTAGCATTCAGGTCTTGTTTTTTAAGAACTGAACTAATGTATATTTATAATATTTTGTTACTCTTATCTCCATTTGCTAATAAGAGTCAAAATGCTCTGTTCTTGTGAAACCTCATTACGACTCCTTTTCTTTTATCTGTGAGTCTCAAATTAACTTCACATAGATGCTTTTCATATATCTCAGGCTAAATGTGAAGTATTCCCTTATGCCCATGAGGAACTCAGAAAGTTAGTAAGTTCTGCTTTCAAGGGCACTCTAAATGAGGTTATTAAAATGCAACACTTTGCATATTCTGATGGGGAAAAACACTTGCCCCTGACAACAAAGGAGATAGGTCAATTCCAGAAAGCTTCTCAATCTCCATATTGATGGCCACTGAATTCCTTGTGCCTGTATTTGTAAAACCGAAATTAGAAAATGTTATCAGGAAGGAAGAAAAGTGTAGGAACCCAGGTTCTGCCCAAAAGTAAAAATCCATAACCATCTGTTGTTTGTGTTACATGGATTTCACAACTGTCATCTCCACCGTGCATGCCATTTCATCTTCACAGCAATATCACCAAAACACCCACTGAGATAAAATCACAAATATTTTGAACATACCATATGATACGTTATTTTCCAAATTAATAATAGAGAAAGTCAAAATGAGGACTTGTCTATAGGCTACTTTTGTGTTGTCAGATGAAAAATCCTTCAAGGGTTTGCTAGTGTTTGGAAACACGTAACTTCAGACTTGAATAACTTATGCAATACTGAAGAGAAAGGAAGATATTAAGTGCTACATTTTTAAAGAATAAGTGTGTTTTGAAAAATTATAATGGCCACTCCATACACTTATATAGCATCTTTATTCCAAAGCAGTCTAAAAATGTATTTTCAACTATTTACTCAGAAACATTATCCAGAATTTAAATGAAACTTTTATGTTTTCTGAACTTCAGACCAGCAAGACCGCCCCACATTTCACAGCTGGGTATGGCTTGAAGGATTTACCAGCTCAAGCTAATCTTCACAACCCAATGTTACACCCAAAAAGTACTTTTTGAGAAAACAAACAAACAAACAAACAAACAAAAGAAACAAAAACTGCAAACTGAAACTGTCCTTGGAAAAATGATAGAAAAAGAGTTAAGGACCAGCAAGTGAACAAACTGCTTTTTCCCTGAGGAAATCTAAAACTCAAGGTCAGTTCTGTCTGAAATCACCAGACCTGTCACATGGCTTTCATAGCTGCCACTGTGGCTCCTATCAAACCCACACTGAAAGCAATGAAAACAT
This sequence comes from Molothrus aeneus, assembly GCF_037042795.1. Lineage (NCBI taxonomy): Eukaryota > Metazoa > Chordata > Aves > Passeriformes > Icteridae > Molothrus > Molothrus aeneus. Next base: position 38,536,997 of record NC_089650.1, read on the forward strand.
TTTTACTGGAAACAGATCGAGCTCTGATAAGAAGCTCCTTAATCACCTTTGGCTGATAACGCTGCACAAAGTGAGAGGTAAAGTTTTGAAAAAGAGAAGAATGAACTAAGAGAACTTGAGGTCAAACGTATTTGACCTTTTTCTTTAATTCCTTAATTTCTCTGTGTGTTGGAGCAGACATATTACTCTGTAAGTGTATGGATACATATATATTTTATATACATAGGAATACATACATGCACATGCATTTTATACACATATCTGTTCATACACATGCAGGAACACAGATTGTGCTGTCAGGATAACTCAACTAATTCCATTTTATCCCAGCTTCTGTCCTCCAGTAACAAAAGTCTGGTGGTCCCAATCTCAGTCCCTTGGGTGTAGGAATCCATCACAAAACCATCACCCTTAATTTAATGCAATTGACAGTCTCTGCTCAAGAGAGGCAGAAGAAGGAGTTACCATGGAGACTGAATGACTGCTCTTCTCCAGAGGATGCTTTTATCAAGCATGGCCTGAACAGTAGAGCATGTGCAATACTTGTAACCTTAATCACATCACTGGATCTTGCTTTTTGGGATGCCTTTTTAGGAAACTCTAACAGACATCAAAAGGTTGGGGGGGTGAGGGAAGAAGGAAGAGAGAGCTTAAGAAAACAAACAAACCAATCCCCAAAACACAACAGAAAATAGTAAGAAACTGCATATTGTGCCAGATTGAGAGAGAAAATTAGTTTCATATTGATTTGATTTATCAGATTTGTCACCTCTGCCTGGTGCTTTCCTAACAGGGTGAATGCTGTGCTTGACCTATTTGCTGGAATTAACCAGGACTGCAGGAGACCATATGGATTGCCAGATGGTCTGCTATAATTTAATGCCATTTATTCTAAGTATGAAGTAAGTGATAAATATAATTAACATTCTTTTAGCTCCTTACTGGAGCTTTTTACTGAGGCATTGAAAGGTAAGTTAATACCTTGTTGCAGAAACACAGATGCCAGCTAATTACTGCAAGAGGCTGCAGCCTCCAAAGCAAAAAGTGTCTGCACAGAGTCTAACTTATTCACTGACCCCACTGTGATGATTAATAGGTTGAATGTTAAGCTGTAATGAGGATGACAGATCGTAGATGTTTTCAGGTTACCTTCATTAGTAGCATGATGAACAGTGTTCATTGCAGGTGCACATATCACACTTCCTAGTAAACAACGCACCTTGTACTTGTGGCCTGAACGTGTATTTCACATTACAGCACATCAAATGTGAAAGAAGAATCAAATCACCTTTAGACACTAAAAACAATGAAGTGATTTCCTTCAGAAATGTTTTTCCGGATTGCTATTTCATATTCTGCCAGTGATTGTCTAAATGGCCCAGTTATTAGGAAGTGGTCCTAGAGAAGCTTTGGCTTCAAAGAGTGTTTATATCAGGCAGGGTCGTCACTCTCAGCAATTTAAAACCAAGAGTCTGTAACAAGATATCTAAACAACTCTGCTTACTGTTCCTGTGCTGATAATCTTTGTAGTAAATGGGGTAGGTGTCAGCAGAATGAATAGCAAACAATTTTGTAGTTTTTAATGTCAATATAGAAGCGCAGTTAGTAACTGGTAATTAGAACAGTCAAAGAAGTACTAGAGAAAAGGCAGAAATACTTAATCTTTTGTATTTAATGGGAAAAGATGTGCACATTGAACCTCACAGATAAAAACGACCACAGCGAAATGTCCTGGTGAACCTGGGTGAACTTTGACCTGACAGAAATGGCATAAATGAAATGCTACGCAGAGAACACAACATAGCAGCACCTGCACCATAGAGCAAACCTGCTTCACATTGTTAAAGGAGCTCAGGATCAGCAAGTCACAGCGTACAGAAAGCAGAAAAATTATCCAGCTTTTCAACACCTGTTATCTTCCCATACAGATGGGAAGATGGGTTCAACACTTGTTCAGAGGTTTCCACAGTTACAATCCAGAGTGCAAGTACTGATGCACCCTTAAGAAAGTGCTCCATTAGAGGGGACTTGAATGTGAGGAGATATACCCTCTTTCACTCCACTCTTGAATGCTTCAAGTTATTTCTTCACCTGGTGAATTTTGGTGAATTCACTTGACTATTGTCGCTGGCTCTATAAAATCCTTTAAATTTCTCCACCGGCTTGTGAGGAACTCACAATTTTCTATTAGTATATGAATAAAAATAGTATCAAAATATGTCAATAGCATACTTTTGTTGATACAGATACCATTTGTCAAGACATCTTCATAAGGTCTCTGTGACTGACAGAATTTGAAAAAAGATCCATTTTTCCATCCCATCAACTGAGGTGAAAAAGCTAATGCACCAGATTGTAGTCAGACAGGGAATAAGAGGTAGTTGGAGAGAGCAATCCAGATAGCCTGAGCCTCTTAGTAGGCATGCTCCTTACTTCCCTGACTACTAAGTAAGGTAGGGCCATTAATGTGTCAGAGTTTAGGGAGAATGAAATAAGAGATAAAAAAACTACCATGCTGGAAATGACACTTTATTAACCCTTCAATAGATCATTTGCTGGACCTGACAACACTGTACTTTACTGTTACACAAACACCACTTCTGAAAAATACCGGAGCAACACTCTTCAGCGATTAAAGAGTTTCAGTATCAGTATGCTATCAGCACAGTGTTTTCAGTCTCTATGTCTGTACATTCACACATATGTACATATACATAAACACACGTTTGTAAATGTATGCATTTAATTGCTTCATCAGTGCAAATAGTCAGATGATCTACGTGGTTATCTCTTAGCATTAAAAGAAAGGGAAATACCAGATCTGTTGCCTGAATTAACATAATTCACACCTTTGAACTGTCTAAGTGTTTTGCCTAAACAGCAGCTAGCACTCACCAATACTTAAAGGAGAAAAAAATTATGATAAAATGAAGAAACCATGCAGAATTTAACAAGTTAGTCTTTGGAGTTGATAGGCACAAAGCCTGTCAAAGCAGATCTGACACTTAGTTCTTAAACATAGCTTTATACTTTAAAATACTTTTACATCTGTCTTGTTCTTTACTTGCTCACTTGCAAGAAGAAAGGTATCAGAGAATTTATGTTCCCTGTTCAATCCCAAGAATAAGATTGTCTGCCTGTTAGCTGTCATACAGATGGCATGTTTGAAACATCACTCTCAGGACAACTAAGGACCAGATGTAAACACTTGTCTACAGAGGAATACCTGTGCCTCATGAATGAACCCTCATTGCCATAATAATTTTCTGCGATTAAGCTTCATCATTGGATATACTGAGAAATCTCACCAAGTCAGTGGAAACTGACCAAATATACTCCTAGACCCAGAAGAAATTATTTGGGCAATGATTTGTTGGGAAGTTATACTCTTAAAAATTGTGAATTTTTGGAAAGATTGCAAAATATTTTTTTATTCAAATTACTTGAATCTTAGGTAGAGGAACAAAGAAAAGGCCCAAAGGGAAAAAATGCTTTAAGCCCACATGAAAAAAACAACTAAGCAAAGTTATTTACTAATTTCAGGAATGTCTTACCTCCTGCATACATGACAGCAAGCATTATTGATGATATCCAAGCTATCTCACTATATGATGTGTGGAAGATCTCTTGTATTTCTTTGAAGAACACTGTGATGGCTTTGGGGAAGGCATAGGAAAATCCAATGGAGATAAAAGCCCCAAAGACCACAACCCATCCCCAGCCTCCATCAGGAGGTGGGTAATCTGGCGCTCCTGTTGCAGGTGGCATTTTTGGTCTCTGTCTCTTCTCCAATTAGACTGAAAAAAAAGGAAAGAAACAGATTGTCAATTTTTTTTTATTTTTTCCATACCAAACTATGTTATTCAATAGTCATCTGCACAGAACATAAAAAACCCTTGGAGAAAAAGATCAGTTACCATCTTTCATGGGACCACAGAACAAGAGTACCTGATTTTAGAAGCAAAAGCTGTTTTGCAAAAAAACTTGTGGCAAGAATATTTCCAATAGCCTAGTCAATATGTGCCAACTGTTAAAAATCACTCATCTCAGTCACTGAAGTTGTATTTGCAATTAGTCACTTATTGCAAAGTGACTTGTTTGTGTGGGTTAATTTATGTAGCTCTACAATCTACAGAGTGGAAAAGAAACAATTTGAAAAAAGTTACACCTAAATTATAATTAAATGCTATAAATAAGTGTTAGTGAGATTTATTGGTACCGCAGCAAAATCATCATCAACAACAGAGAGGAACAAATTGCGAACATCTGAAAAGGAGAGATCTAAGTAGAGATTTAAAATTCCCTCTGTATCCATAAAATAAATACATAATATTAAAATTCCACTTTTTACTCTTAAGATTTTGATATTTTGATGTTGATATTACTTGCAGGAACAAGGTGGAGCTTGATGGTATTAATTTTGCTGTTTCCACATATTAGAAGACATCAGGAAGCTTTCCACAGTGCTTCTGTAATTTTGAATTGATCTTAAGAGCTGCCACTAGAATGATAGTTTACAGAGGTTCTAAGAGGTGTAGCCAACACATTCAGGCAGCTCAAATCCACACAAAACTTCTGAGGCCTGAAATAAATTTCATATTGCTAATATCATCCTGATATCTAAAACGTTACTTTTTTACATTCTGCATTAACTTTTTTAGAAAATATGTAGTGGTCAAAATCCATTTTTTATTTCTGAGATTTTTTTCCACTAACAAATCCTGTTATTATTAAACACTGAACTGGAGTTTTTTTTCAGCCTACACATACAGTATGAACTGCAAATTCTTCTTTCCTCCCCGTTTCTTTCTTGGGCATTTAGGCAACTTATTACTCTTGATTGGTCTCCTGCCATACTAGTATTCAAAACTGTTGACGATAACAGTGAGTAGGTTGCTGTTATGCTTATGATTACCAGCAAGCCTCTCCATGATTTCTTCTGTGCCACTTACAGCATATTCCAATTTCTCACAGTAAACTGCATTAGCAGTGGGAGTGAGATGATTACTTTAACAAAAACGAAAAAAACCCAACTGTGTCAGCTTATACTTACCTCTTGGGATAGTGCCTGGAGTACTTTTAGGGTAAATGCCATGTAGCACTGCATGCAATATATGCCACAAAACAAGCAAAATATTGTTTTTAAGATTACCTATTACTAGGCTAGCCCTGTGATAGAAACCCAGTGTACTTTTGATTCTCCAGTTCACTGAAGCTGACTGTAGACATCAGCTACAATCTCATATAGCTGGCACACCACTGGGGAAAGCTAAATCAATGACTAAAACATCAGGTTTTTAGGCAAAATTTTAAAAGCCCAGGTAGTTTGGCTTCTGCACCATATAACTGAGATTTCCTGCTGGCAGCAGTAGATACCTCTTGCTCTGTACACAGAGCATATAAATCTATTTATATGCATGTCCACAAAGAACCTCTGGTATGTACTTTGTTTCTGCTTACCCCAATCTCAGTTTAATGTTAGCTCACTGAGAAAGCTCAGAGAGGAAAACCTGGGCCTGTCACTAGAACAAGTTGGACAAACAGAAACAATTCTGGTTGCTGAGACTTAACTTTTTGAACACTGTTAAACACTACTTTCTTCTTGCTAATAAAGATCCATTAGAAGGAAGAGTATCTCAGAAAGCCCACTGTAACTTAGAGCACAAATAAAAATGATCAACTGCCTCTTCAAGAGCAGAAAAACTCAAATTTGCCATAAAAAAGTAGAGTTAAGTGGAAGTAAAGAACAAGAGTTTGCCATCTATCCCAGAAAAACTGTTGTTCTGCTCATCTGAGAAAACTTTTGGTTGTTTAATGAAAAAAGGTTAACTATTGTTTTCTTACACTTCAAAGGCTTGAGCATATTTGTTTTCATATTTAATATTCACATGACAACACTTCTATCGCTATTATGAATTTTTGGGATGGCAAACAACATCAACACATTGCTCTTCATAAAAATGGAAAGGGCTTATCAATTTACTGAGGAAGCACTCCTTTTCCTAAAAATTATACAAAAGCACTTTGAAAAATCACAGCCACCACATTAGCTAAAAGAATGCTGAAGTTTCCTGAATGTCACTAATAGTTTGGAGAGATCCCACTATATCCACCCCTTTAGGATAGAAGAACAGGCTCTGACAGTTCAGTGCTTTCCTCCCTTTAAGAACTTCACAGTAAATTACAGGAGCATTAAGGAGACAAGCAAAGGGGCATTGGCTGCTCCTGTGCCTTAGCCTAGAGGCAAACTGGTGCAAAGGCCACTGCATGGTCCTGCCTGCCAACCTACAGTGGGCATCATGCTGTCACAAAGAAGAGCCTGGATCATAGTATCTCACACCTCCTGTTTATTCCACAAAGTAGAGCTAAGAATAGCTTCCCTGATATTCCTTTATGATCATCATGGCCAATATTAGCTCCAGTCAATGAAAGGGGAAGAGGAAAAAAATAACATATACATGTTTGTACCAAGGTGAAAATAAGTGTTCATTTTCTCACAAACATTAAATTCAACATCTCACACATGCTCAGGACCTAAAGTGGTATTCTCCTGTAAAATCTGCATTTAATGTCCTGCTGCAATTCCTGAAACTGAATCCCTCCTAAAGAAGTCTAACCCATTAATATACCCAGCTCTAACCTAAGCCTAACTAGTAATATTTGAGTAATATAGGTAGTATTATGACAAGTGCAAAATCCATCAGCAACCAAAAAACCGCAGGATTTTACATTAGTAGACACAAATGTTGATAAAGGAAGAAGCAAAAGATGGAGGAATGAAGCAGTGATAATCAAAATGCCTTTTCAGAAACTCCGATAGGTTATTACAGGCTGTGAAGAATAAAAAGAAATATGGCAGAAATCCTAAAAACAAGCATGCGTGATGATGTTCACGTGAAGGACACAGTACCAGACCAAAATAAGAAAAAAAAAGAAACAGAACTCGAGTAAATAAAGATCACCACCAGTGTTCTTAGTCAGTCATATGAATTCTGTCATGTGCTTAAAGCTAGCAAGAGAGTATTGCTGGTACCTATGCCTTTATAGGCAAGCAGTGGGCAAGGAACACGGCCTGCACCCTCCCAGGGAAACAGCAGGGGAATAGTGACTGGAGTGGGTCCTGAGTGAAGCCATCAATCTCACTTCTCGCTGTCAAATACACAGAGATTCCTCAGCCTTTACATATCCTGAGTCAGATGTGCACAAGGATTTTCTCCTAAGCTCCTTCTAGCTCCCCGTATAAATCCCATCTATGTAAGCACTGAACAAGAATGCAGTTTACTGTGATAGGAGCTGCATGCGTCTGCTGCCAAATAGTAGGAGAGAAACAAGAGGACACTTTTATAACATATGATAAGCAACATTTTTATTGAAATTTTCATCACATTTGAACTTAATTAGGCATATGAGAACTAGTGAATAAAAGAGAGAAAGAAGAAAAAGGAAGGAGGAGGAAGGGGAAAAGGATAGATGTGAAAGGAAGGAAAAAGGGAGAAAGAAAAAAGGAAAAAAGTAGCAAGCAAGCAAGGTCAAACTAAGAGCAAATGCTACAAACAAATAATGTATCTTGATACCATGCATTGTAGACTTCAGTTGCAATCAACCTGTTCAAAGTGCTCATGTGCCTACCAATGCTTCATTAATATTCTGCAGTTGCCAGCTGCCAGAATCAGCTATCAATATAACAGCTTGTCAAAGACCCTTCTGAGAAGGGTTTATATTGTTCTCTTGTTTACTAAGACTCTGATTTTACTGGGAGTTTTAGTTTTGTTTTTCTGCAAAGTTAGAGTAACTGTTTGTTTTACTGCTTGCATTTTGTCTGCCTTGTCCTTAATGTGCCCCATCACCACTTTACTCAGCAGCCACATGTCCCAGAGTATAAGAACTGGCATGTGAAAAATCTGTCCCCAGCTGCTGTTAGGATAGTAGAAATACTTCACATTTGTGTACTGCCCTCCAGTTCCAGACAGTAAGCCAAGAATTGCAAAAAGCTTTGCAAACTTGAGCAAAATCAGTCTTATAACATCCCTGTGAGGTGACTGAGAAATATAATCCACTTTAAGTTGTGGAAACAAATATGATAACAGACTGACTGACCTAAGAGTGACCTAAGTCTCATGTCTAAGATCAGTGTCAGAGCTAGCATATAGACTAATGCCCAAATAAGATGTGAGTTATGACTGAGATTTTTAAATATGTGTGCATTTTAGAATCTCATTACGTAGCCAATGCAGATTATTTGCACTGCTTAATGCTACACAGGAGCACAGGTGGGGTAGAATGTTTGCTTTATAGGTTTGAATAGTCTGTTGCTCCAACTTACCCTTAACACATGTTAATTACACTGCTGTATTTGAAATAAATTACTTAGAAGCATAGAAGCATTACATAGAAGCATTAGAACATAGGGAGTTAAGAATTATACTCTTATCAAAGATCCTTGCTTAAATGCTGTAAGATTTTCCATTTTCATTAACCCCTCTTTAATGAATTCTAAGCAGGATGGCAGAATAGCAGGTACCATCTCATCAAATGGCATTGCCTCACGAACTTCTATGAGTTATTGTCACAATCTTGGGAACAATTTTGAGCCTTTGAAAAAAAATGTATCTTGTTAGTTTTGTGAGAAGGCTTTGCTCCTACTTGCGAGGTTGTTTTTTGGTTTATTTTTCTGAAGAAAGGGAAGATGTGCAAAGACTGTAAGGTAGCAACAAAGTCTGTTCTCTGCTTTTAGTTCTAACTACTCAGATCTGGAGGCAAAGTAGCTCCTAAGGAGCTCTGGTACCTAGCCTTAAAGAACAGGTTAATTATCCTGAAATGGGAAAATAGTCTCCTTTTTGTCTGTGTTCAGAGACTTAAGGGGTATGTGATAAATAAAACCCAGGTAGATGAAAGAAGCACTCATAGTCGGAACTCACTGCCTTTTTTCCACTAGGGCTTAATCTTCAGGACAAATATACCCTGTGTGAGACCAAGACTACTAAATTGTGCCCAGGCTAGACAGCATTTCAGAAAGATGTTGGGTTTTGTAAAGTTTCTCCTACAGGCTTGAATGTAACGGTCATGTCTGTAAATGCTTTCCAGACTTCTATGTGACAATAAAATAACTCACATATAATATATTACATTAAATTGTACTTACAGGCCTAACATTAGAGTTTGCTACTCTTACTAAAAGTCTAAGCAAAAATAACCCCAAAATCACCATTGTTACTTAAGCCTATTTTACTTCGTTCTTAAAAATATATCTACAGGTATTTTAAGTCTAAATCACTAGCTTATTGAGAAACAAAACATTTTGCTTTTTCTTGAAGAGCAGATGAAGGAACTAGTTCTAAATATCTGTATCCATGAAACAAATATGTAAATATTTGCAGTTCAGAATCAGTATTGTTGTGTACTTGTCATCCCACTAAATCAATAAGAAAACAAGTGCTTGAAGCAGTGTGGGAACATGAGAGCCCCTCACACATCTAAGGCAAACATGCCTTGATATGCAAATCATTGTGCCAACTGTCTAGGAGGTTGGCAGAGGCAGGCTCCATGGAGGGAAGCAGAAAAGAGGGGAAAAGCTCATGCTGTAAGATAAAATTAAATGAAAAATCCCCATAACTTTCTTTCTTTTTAGGGTCTAGCATTTCAATGGACTGATTCTTAGGAACAGCATCAACTGAGCTGATGACTGGAGTTACAGCAAAAACTGTTTGCTGATCTATACTAGGATAATCACAGATCTGAGCTCCCAATGGCTGTGAGAATATTCACAGAATATGCTGAGTTGGAAAGGATCATCAAGTCCAACTCTTACCTCTGCACGAGACACCCCAAGAGTCACACCATGCACCTGAGATTTTTGTGCAAATACTACTTGAACTCTGTCAGGCTGGTGTTGTGACCACTTCCCTGGGGAGCCTGTTCCAGTGCCCAGCCACTTTCCATGTGAAGAACCATTTTCTAATATTCAACCTAAACTTCCCCTGACACAACTTCAGGCCCTTCCCTCTGTCTGTCACTGGTCACCACAGAGAAGAGATCAGTGTCTGCCCCTCCTCTTCCTCACGAGGAAGTTGTAGAGCACAAAGGTCCCTCCTCGGTCTCCTCTTCTCCAGGCTGGACAGAGACCTTGGCCACTCCTCACACATCATCCCCTCAAAGCCCTTCACCATCTTTGTTACCTTCCTCTGGACACTCTCTAATAGCTTAATGTCTCTTTTATATTGTGGTGACCAAAATTGCACACAATAATCAAGCTGAAGCCACACCATTGCAGAGTGTATTTGAAGGTATTATTCAGTTTGACCAAGAAGAATTCCTTTCTTCCTTTTAGAAGACTCAAAATAGGATTACTGACACAGAAGTGAGTCCTGAAAGATACTACCCTATAAAAAGCAAAAACATATAAATTACGCTGTTAGTATAAATAAAATTCCATTTGCTCTACAGCCAAAAGTTATTACTAAGTCAGTAACTGAAGTGAGGTTTTTTACAGTACTGGAACCTACATCTGGGAAAATTATATTGTAAGTATACTGGAGTTATTACATCATTGAAATCAGATTTGGAGCATTGCTGAGTCAGTAGTGAGATGACTAACATAAACTTTCAAAACTAATATTAATGCAGTATTTATAATTAATCTGATTTTTCTTGCTGGGTTTGTTTTTTTAGTTGTTTTTTATTTTAAACTTCATATTTTGTACTACTACATTCTCCTGGGAATCCATTATCTGCATTCACAGTCACAGTCATGAGTTGGACTTCTATTCATCATCTCTTGTGTTACTACATTTTTCCACTGTTTTTAAGGGAAACCTATAGGACTGGCTTACTCTGGATGACTAAACATGTACATAGCTAGAGTTAAGTGAAATGAATTCCAACCAAAGTCATTGCAATTCTGTTTTAATTACTTCAAAAAGACAGTCAATAGAATAGCTAACCTAAAGAGGTTGTCACTCCGCCCAAATTGAAGTGCACTGAAATGAACTGTTGATGGCTAAATTGAAAATGCCAGTGATCCAGTCTGAAGAATTAATCAGATTTAACAATAAGTTGACTGAAGTTGATGAAAAATTCTGCAGACCTGAAAAAAACAAACCACCAAACTAATCAACTTTTCAAAAAAATCCAAACCAAAATTTTCTTCTGCCATTAAATAACTAGTTTTAATAAGCTCAGCTAAACCCTTTATAAGTCAAAGTCTTAGCTCCCTACACTGCAAGAGTATTGATAAACTTATTAATTAATTTCTAACCACTCTTAACTTCTAGTGCTTCTCCCTCATATTTAAGTATGGTGGTTACCAGGCTTGACAACTTACAGATGCTTGATATTTTAACTCTTTTTAGACCAATATTGAACAATATTGGTAACATTAGCCTTTCAACTACGTCAGCACACTCATCTTCTCTAAAACTCACACTGAATAAATGTTTTAAAAATAAGACTTCCCAGAATAACAGAAGTCATGTAAATTTGGAGCTATTTGTTTGATATGTATTTGAAGAATTCTGATGTTTGGAAGGATGGAGTTATAAATTCATGCAATTGTAATATTTTATAAATGGAAGAACTAAGGTTTTAAGTCAGTGTTAATGGAATTATCTGCACAGCTGTTGATCATTGCTTGAAAAATAAATAGCATAATCTTTCTAAAGCGGCAGATTTTCCATTATCAGTAATAATGGATATTCATTTTAATACCATTCTTTCAATACTAAGCTGCAGTAAAAAATATCAATCATGGGAAAAGCTAGCCTGTTCTTAGGCTGCACCACTAGTTAATATTTTCAAAATCTAAATTTTTATCTTTTTACGTAAACATGTTATTTGGAAGTGGCAATATTGAATTCATTTATTGCTGAAGATAATGCTCACATTCATCTATGAGCTGAATATTTGGCATTAGGAAGATGCAATAGATTCCAATTAAAATTCTGCTGATACTAAATTTTGTAAACTTTATAAAAGATACTCTGGGCTCTTGCGATCAGAATCCAACCCTGGGCTGTCTTCTCTGCTCCAGTATTATGGCCCAGTGTATTTTTTATGTATGTCCTATCACTCGTTTAAATCCCAGCCCAAAAGAATCATCTCTCACATACTGGGAAAATATTTTTCTTCTATCCTCGCGCAACACATGACTCCCATGGGTGGAAATAGTTACTAATGTTTAAGTCTCAGTGACAACTACTTAGATTATGTAATAGGAAGTAAACTGATCTGGATTCTGTTCCTGAGAGCATATGACAGGGAATATATAGCAGGCCAAGGCTGGAAACAACTCCGGACTGCAGAAGTTTATACAGGATTCACATTTCATTTATTCCTGCCAATGTGGAAACTGTTACCAGTTTAAGATATTTTTCTCTATTACTAATAAAATCGACAAATTTAGGAATGCTTCTGATGACATAGTCTTTTAGAAATGTGAACTAGGAAAGATAATGAATTATAAATCACTTTTTAGCAAAGCTACAGTTATCTTATATATTTATAGAGATATAAGTAAATAAGGCAAGAAGGAAAAGGGCAGAGCTATTAAAACTTACAATGAGGAAAAGACCTTTTAAAAGAAATTACCTGGGGACCACTGCATGTTGAAAAAAACAGCAAAACTTCTGCAATTCTGGGTATCCAGTATGAAAACCTCCCCAGATCTTAGGTAATAAGGAAGAAGCTGTTTAGTTAATATAGATTTTAAAAGTTGTGTGAGAGTAGAGGAAGTAAGCCATCTATTTGTCTGAAATAAAACTAAAAACATATAGATAATTGAAACTGCAAAATCCAATTGATTCAACTCTTCCTTTAAAAGCTTGATGTGTGAGCTCTTTCTGCCAGCAAGAGTTAAAATGTGAGCCACTGATTTAAAACACACTATAGCCAAAACGTAAATTAATCCAAAAGTCATTCTGGAATTACTAAAACATATTAGGTTACATATTAGGTTAGAGAACAGAAAGAGAGAAAGAGGGAAAGAAGAAACGAGAGAGAGAGAGAGAGAGAGAGAGAGGAAGGGAGGAAGAACAGGAGAGAGAGAGAGAGAGAAAGAAAGAGAGAAAGAAAGAATGATTTTTCCCACTTATAGAATTAAGAAGAGATTAAACTTTTTATGCATTTAAAAAAAAGAAGTTTTAGAACTAAATCAATGTGACTTTGCAAAACAAAGAGGAAGAATTTCAGAATGTCAACATTATTCTCACAGAGACAACTAAACAAAAGTTTTTTTCAAGTCAGAGGCACTAATTTTCATTAATTTTCATCTCATGACCAGTGATAGCCATGGCTCCGAAAAAGCAAAATTTGACAGCAAGTTATGCTCCCCTCTCCAACAGTTTCCAATTCCTGGCAAACACATAATCACACAGTATCATGTCAGGTATACTGACATGGTGCTTATGCTTGGGACCAACCAGGGGCCATCCCTGAAGATGCACTTGCCATTTCTTAAGTGCAGAAATCAGATGCTAATAGCACCTTGAGGACTGTGCAGGGGACTTTAACTTCTCTAACCACCTACCATTACAGCTATGTCCAGCCCACTCAACTTTCTGTCTTTCTTATGCTGATATTTATGCTAGTAAGAGATCATAAAAGAAAGTCTATTCATATTAAATAACCCACAACTTTGAGCAAACAGCTAAACAAATGGGGAGGCATACTTTTATATGGGACAGTGCAGTACTACACAGACACGCTTGCTATCTCTTGATGACTAAACATGGCTAGTAGGAACAGAAGAGCTGTGTTAGCTCAGAATCCCATTGAAGGAACTTAGCTCTGCTTGAGTATCATGGCATGGTGCTATATAAAATAAGTACACGTATGATGTTTATTTGTCCAGTCTGGAACATAATGATAAAAAATTCATTTGAAGTATGCACCAAAACTAACATAATTTAGGCAGTGGCAATGCTCTAACATAAATAAATACAGGGAAAGAAGAATTTGTGATTGTATTTGATTTCCATGGGAAGGAAGAGGATGTTTAATTACAAACTTACTATGTACTTTGTCCAAGTGTTAATGAGATGACCTGCTGGTGTATATACAAAACAACTTTAAAGACCAAGATGGTTTAATCAAATTCTGACACGTACTCCTCCATCCATTGTAAGAAATTGAGCATGGGGAGATCAAAAAACCTCTCTTGATTATTACAGAGGACACTTTTTCCTAACACAGAAAGTACACAACATCCAAAGTGTACAACATAATGCTGTACCTCTTAGACAACAGTTCTATAATGCGACAGCAAAAACAATCTTCAATCAATTTCCGGCAAACTTTAGAACTTATCAACGGTTTTATGTAAATCTTATTGTTTATACATTATCACTTGTAACTTTTTTACTCTGCCACTTACTAAGCCCTCATAGAATACCCAGAATATACGCATGAAGCCCATGGTTCTGCTCTGGCACAGTGGCACTGAAATGTTTCGTGCTTTGTCAATACACTCAAGGAGACGACCAACCAGTGAAGGATTTGTGAGAACTGCTAGACCTTCCTGAAAACCCTCCCATCTCATGCTGACCTCAAGAATTTCTGAAGAATCTAGAAACCAAATTTTTCCCATTTTTTGGTCCTATTTTCATTTTTGAGTCTCTATTTAATCCCAGCACTATGGATTTAAGTTAATATCATCTATTTTCCATTTCATTTATGATGAGGAAAAAAAGCCTTCTGGAACATAAGCCTTTTTATCAGAACTTACCACCTATCTCAGTCTGGTATGAATGTGCTCCTTTCAAATGTTAAGGCGAGAGGAACTCTTTTTCTTACTAAGGACAATCCATAGGTCACTGCCTGGGTTGCAGACCCAAAAGGTAGACCTGAAAACTGAAGCCCTGAAGTACCACAGCCTGTTAGTTATGGGATAGGAACATGCTCATGTATTAGCTGTGTTTTAGCTGGCAAATGTCTCATGTCGCTTGACAGAGAATATGGGGTAGCACTGCTTCATTGCCCAAAAGCAACCTGAAAAATCCACTACAAGATTCATTTTTGTTGAGTTATGCTGGACTCTTAACTGTGAAGCTTTTCCCACATACCAAAGTGCTTTGCTCTCCATAACCCCTCTTTGCCAAAGCCATACTTAAGTAAACAGACTCACAAGCATCAGCTCTTAAATTTCTGCATCAACACAAGAAAAGCTTTGCGCTTCCGATTATTTTTCTGCAAACTGAGATAACATAATACTCCTTATTATTGAGAATCTAGAACAATAGAATTCAGACCCTCAAAATTTGACTATAATAGCTACATAGAAACTGTAGTAGAATTTACAAAAATATATAGCAAATGAGACAAGAAATATAAAGATCTCTGTGACATTTGCATCCTTGCAATTAGCAAAAGGGCACAAGAAAAATATTCACAGAAGGGACTAGTTAAGTCATATTTACCAGGAAGCTTAATAAATCAAGACTAAACTATATCCAGTGTAGGGCAACAAGCACATCAATCTAAGAAATGAGTCTGTTGTCCCTTTCAGGACAGACATTTAATCAGTTCAGGGGCAAAACACTGAGTTGTATTTTTCCTTGTAAAAAGCAGATACATATACACATTTGGTTGTTCATGAACTCTGCTGAAGGCCCATGTACTCATAGGAGTTTAGACAAACTTTCTATATACAAAATTGTTTGCAACACATGTACAGCACACTCCATACACCTATTCATTTTGTCTTGATAACAAGACAAAAAAGTGGTAGTGGAGTTGTGTAAATCTCAAGGTTTTTCCTTGAAAAGCAATACAATGCTGGGATTCAGAGCCTGAGCATTACAGTCCCCTGAAGGCCACTTCCAGTCTTCAAGGCAGTAATATTCTTCCTTGTGTACAAAACAGCTCTGGAGTTCATGTGTTTTTTCTAAAGCCCTTAAAGACATTTGAATTATTTTCACTGAAGTCTTAAACTATTATCTACCTATGCATAGGTATGCATAGACTATGCATACACTTCCTATATGTAACCTTTCACATACAGCCCAACTGACTTCAAAGAGGAGTGAATGGATTTGAACTCCATTCATGTTTTATTTAGCTAGATCCTTTCCCAGTCAATAGCTGCAGATGAAACAGCCACCACCTCCTGGGACGACTGGGTTTAATTATGATTTTGTTCCTCTGCAGATTCTTCTCCAAACACGCTTTTCAATATTTCTCTTACTTCTCAAAATATTACTAGATACACTGTGAAGTGTTCCTGAGGGGAAGTTGTTCTTGTAATCTGATTCAAGCATAAAATCTATTTTCTATTCAATCCTAGCATTATAATTTCAGTTTCATTATATTTTGCAATTTGAACATTAAACATGGAATTTGGGTTTGTCCTTTTTCTTTACTTCCCTTGAAGCTAAGCACTGTGAGATTCATCACTCAACAAAATGTTTATATGAAAAAAGAAACACTGATTAAAACAAACTCTGCTCTAATGGGCTCCAAATAAATCTGTATGGCTTTTATGTCTAGAAGAAGCATGGGTTGTTTCTTTCCTTTGTCCCTAGGAAAACTGACTGATTCAAAAATCATGTCTGTAGAATGCCACATGCATTTATTGCACCCTTTACATGATGAAAGAAGCATATGATGGAAAAACATATTTGAGTTGGGGGTTTGTGCCTGTATATATCAGGAAATGCTAGTACCTATGGAAATGATAGTACCTATGGAATGACATTTCAATGCACAGAGCTTTTTATTTGGCCTTTGTAGGAAAAAGTATGACTGGCCCCTGCATAATAAAGATGACTGTTAAAGATGCAGCACTGATAAATCTTGAATTTTTAGGAAGAAGGACAGTAATAGAATATACAGATTGCCAGAGCAAGTATCAGAGAGGAAAAAGATGAAGAGTGTTGTTTTCATCTTCAAAATGTGAATAAAGCTATAACTCCTCTGCAAAACAAAACAGGATTTTGAGGTGGGAGCACATGAAACGTTATCTGGCTCTGGCTATTTGAGTATTTCAATTGGCTCTGCCCTCTATCTGTTCTGCATCAGACCCAAACCTGCTGTGTAGGGTTAGCTGAAGTCTTGAATACATTTCCAGTTCATATACATTAACAAAGTAGCTATTATTAGTACCCATGAGAGCTGGGAATATTTTAAATGGTACAATAACATAAAGTACTCTTTAATTTCCACCAATCAAAAGAAAAGCATACCCTTTTTTAGCAGCATCCCTAAATAAGACTTTTTCATATGCCAGTTCATATGTTTTATATGCCAGTTCAGTTTCGTTAAAAGGAAAAAAAATAGAAATGCAAAGATGATGCACAAATCTGAATGTAAGTGAATAAAATGTTTTCTAATACAGACTTCTTCATTCACATTTCTAGAAAAGACAGAGTGGGGATTCCATCAGTACAATAACAGAGCAGAAAAGCAATAACATGTAATGCAAAAATCTGATTTTGAATGATGGCAAACTTTTAAATATTTTTGATACTTTTTACACCCCACATTTGAACATGTAGGTAAGTGTTGGTTTATGGATGTTTATGTATCTACCTCCTGCAAAATAAAGCATGAGCACTCACTGAAGTTTAAAAACAAAAAGCTCCCTTGAACTTCATTCGGATTTGACAATTAATTCTGATCTGGAAGGCTGTCCCACATAAACAAAGATAAAACCTTTTTAAAACAGAAAGGTACTCTAATAATTTAATTGTTCTTAGATATAAAATTAATAGATTGAAATTTTGCACTTAGAATATTTATAATCTTATACTGAATTTGTACTATTGGAAAAGCCAAACACAGAGCTACAAGACAGTTCTTAAAAAGAATACTTGACCAAAACTGTGACCAGAAGCACTGAAAGGAAACATCAATACAAACCAAACAAACAACAGTCTTGTCATATAAAGTTCAATGCCTTCTGTGATTCAGGAAAAAATACATAATACAAAGCAGCTCCTTTGAGGCACGTAGGACAAAAAACACATGTAAAGCTTAAGCAATACTTTAGTAGATTTAAGGCTAAGATTAAGACTGAGTGATTACTCATTACTTAGTGCTAAGCAGATGTATTTCAGACCAGTGGCAGAATGATCTAATGTAAATTTTTCTTTATGAATGCTCCAGTTCATCCTAATTTCTTAAAATATCAAGAAAAAATATCCAGGAAGAATATACTACATCTTTCTGCATTTTTCATTGCTATGGGTTACTTCTAAGTAAGTTTTGGAAAAGCCCATTTTCTGAGCCTTGAGTCACTCATATTCACCATCTGCAACACTTTTATATCATTCACTAAAATTCACTGTATTTTGGCTTTTGCATGAAGTATGTGTCCAAAGTTCATTGGAAAATATGTTAATGCAGACACAGTGGAATTATTTGGTGGCTTGTTTATTTGGTGATTATAATAAAAACATATTTACAAGTTAACACAGTTTGAAAGAAATCTTTACAAACAGTATCTTCCTCTAAAAACCTAAGAGAGAAAAACAGGACAATATCCTCTGTCAATGATGATTATATAGTATCAAAAAATCACTCAAAATTGTGAAAATTACTTAGCCATAGTAAGGATGTTGACATAGGCTAAAAAAAAAGGTTGTACTTAGGCTTCCCTCATAATCACAAAAGGAAAAAAATAATTTACCATTACATAGTTCACATTCCCAATAAATGTAAAAGTCTTTATGATTAACCTATGCACACCTACACCTTACTTCAATAATTTTTTTGTCTGTTAACAAAGTGGTGGTTTATTAACTTTAATATATCCTACATACCTGCTCTGATGTGAAATAATGTGCTGTCACCCTGCCATGTGCTGCCAAATAACTACAAAATCATTGGTAATTGCCAATAAAGCATTTGAAATGAAGTGCTTATTTAAGAGAAACAAAGATGGCTCTAAGGCATATTTGCATCATGGAACTGACTTAAAATGGCTCCCTAACAATTCCAGATGGAGTCTTTATCCCTATCAATCACAAAGAAAAGATCTACTTTATTAACAAAGCATTATCCAAAATAGAATTATTATCTCCATTCCAGGATATTACACTTCACAGAAGAATGTACAGGTAAATATAATTTAATATAATATTTGGTCGTAGATTTTTGTTTTATCTGGATATCAATGCTGAGGAGCTGAAAGTGAAAAATATGCAGCCCTTCCGAATTACAATGTTTATTTTATAAACAGCCTAATGTACCCAGGACAGGACACACAGAGCAGAGAGATGTACTAAGTCTTTGAACGTGTATGTCAGTTCTTTCTTTTTGTAACATATTTCCACTCCAGTATGAGTTGATTGGTTTGTACCAAGTTGATTGACACATTTAATTCCTCCTTTTTTAAAAATTCTTGCTTTTTTATGGATTCCACTGTATTTATTCTTTTATCTTAATGATTAATTTTTCATTATCTGTACTTGTGAGTGTACCAATAATATTAAGTACATACCTGAAAACATTTAATTATATGCCTGACTTATAAGCACAATCTTCCAATCAAGGCAATTACTTGGGTTTCTGGTGACCTGGACCCATTCTCTCAGACTGCATCAAAATTTTCTTGTATTTTTAGGCAAGACTTTAATCTCTCAATTCCACAAGGAGCTTAATAATGTGCATATATCCATTTGTATTTCAAACAAAACATTTAGGCTCAAGACCTTTGCAAGGTTATTGTTACAGTTGTCTAGCGCCTGTAGAGGAAAGACAGTCACTTCAGGAAAACCTAAAGTCTACATATCCACCCCCAGAGTGGCAATTTCTCCTGCTTAGAGTACATTTTGTTAGTACTTGTATTTTTAGCAGCCAAAGAACATGAGAGCATTTTCTTCAAAATAGAACAATTTTATCAAGATCAACTGACAACGTCATCCTGAATAGTCTCAGAATTAAAATTCTCTCCTGAAAGGAAATAAATGTTGTCTAGAATCTTCTTGCATAGAAAGAGAACTTAAACATTAAGAAATGTCCTGATTATTGTCCAAGTTCTAAAAAAAAGGAACTACCTGTGTCACTTAACAAAACCAAGTGTGGCACACTATTTAACACATAACCTCTAAAATGTAGAACAGTCCAGACCTAAAAAAATTACCTCATGTTGTTTATTTCATATACCCAATGGGAGCAAAACATCCAGCATAATAAAAGCTGGGGCATTTCTGACCATGCTAGAAGCAGAACTTTAGCCCTATAAGCCAACTAGGAAAAGAAATTTATGAGCCCTCACTATTATACAGCAGTTCTTTGAGGTTCTGGCTACTAGAGTTTATATATATGCTTATTTTTATTATCATATACCAAGCTTACATATGAAACATACTCCTTTCTGCATCAAACTTTATTATAGTGGATTAAAGGATGAGATCTGGTCAAACATATCTCCAATGCAAATAGCAAACAAGACCATTCTCTCCAACTATGAAAACCTCACAGTTAAAGCGCTTCTCCCTCTCTGTATATGTGTGTGTGTGTGTGTGTGTGTGTGTGTGTGTGTGTGTGTGTGTGTGTGTGTGTGTATTATTGGTGTTGTTATCTTTGTCCTGGCCATTAATATATTGTCTATCAGCTTCTTCTTTCCTCATTCAGTTTTCAGTGAGAGCCTATGTATTCTATTATTTAATGAAGGGTCCCAAACACTGTATTATTTTTGCCCTTTGAAGCTGCCTTTTGCACAGATCACTGTCACAACTTACTTAACCTATCTGCATTTTTAAAGCGTTTATGACTGTGGCACTGCCACCAGAGTGGTGTCAACAATTAAAAAACAGCAGGCAGGCTGTCTGCAGGTAGGCAGGGGAATCTATGTGTTCAGAATACTGTAAGACCATGAAGTTTCTCTTGAACAATCAAGGGCAACATAAATAAATGTTCTGCATAAAACTTTCCAAAATGAGAGTGGTAGAGGAGAATCCCGAATTTCACATTTTTTGTAATGTATTTATTTTCCCTTAGTAATGAAAAAAACATCAGTGTTTTGTTTATACAAATAACCTACCTCAATGGAGAAAAGGTTATTTCAGAAACCTCTCTCTTCCAAAATGAAAAGAGATAAAAAGAAAATTAAAATAAAATAAAATCTACAAAAAACATGCAAACTTCCTCCCCCGCAAAAAAAAATCATTAAACTCCCATTTTTTAATGCAACTTTTTCTTTCCATTTAGTACACTCATTTAAGATTTATAAATGCATATACTTTGCAAGGTGAACAAGTCTGTTTTTAGCTGAAAAAGAGACAAAAAAACCATTAGAGCAAACATTTCAGATGAGAAGTTTCAGTGATATGTGAAAGCATTGCAGATTAAAGCTAATACTCCAGTTTTTAAAAAAATATTCCCCTTTGTCTTCAGTACAATCTTGGCGATATCAGTGCCAATCATATTTTTAATTGCAAGCAAATGAAGCCTAGTAGTAGTGTTAATTTGTTGACTGTATGCTAGCAACAGTCCCTCTGCTGCTCATCCCACATTATTTTTCCTAGGCAAAGAAATACATATTCTTGATTATTCTGAATACAACAGATTCCATCTTCAGCAGGCCAAGTGGAAATCCAATATTCAAATCATCCTACTGGAAAAATATGACATCTTGATTTTGAAAATCTGGAATAAAAATGTAGCAAGAATCCTTTCTTTTTATATATTGCAAATGAAAGAAGCAATCTGTAAAAAAGTCCACTGTTCATCCTGAAATCTCCTGATTTACTGGAAAAATTGAAATCAATGCTGGCTTTGGTGTTACATATCACTTAGCTGAAACTATACATGCAAAGTCCACATATTGAGCACTAATCAAGCTATTGCCTCTTTGCATCTTGCAGCATGAGCAAGTCCTTCCTTAAATGACACACACAGAGAAAGAGGAGCAGATTAGTATTTTTCTGTGCCAAAGTAGAATTTACTCATAAAAAAAAAAAAAAAAACATGAAAAAACAGGAAAGCATTCTGAGAGATTAGCATTGCATACATAACATTTTTTGAAGACTTGGTTTCTTCATCACATTGATCTTATTTAAACAGTCTCCTATTTCTCCAATATTTTAGTATTTGTGTTCACAACTCAAGGATCTCTCAGGAGGCCTCAGCTGAGATTTGGCACCACAGCATAACAAGGTCACCTTTTAGTCTCATGACCAGAGCTTTTGGTTCACCCTCATTGACCCTGCCTGTACTATATTCTGAGTTAAGTCATGCAAGGAGGTGGAAAGGATTATGCAAGAAAATGTGGGCAGGCTCAGCAACATATATAAGCTTATGCACTTAGAAAAGAAGCACTCAACTCTCCTCTCCCAGCATGGTTTGCATATCTCCGTGGTGTTCGGTTGCCATTTTCTTTCTGTCCTTTTCTAGTCAAGCCAGATACAAATCCTGTGCTTTCACACGAAATTAAAGGCATCTTTCTTTTCTACTCTATGGCACAGTCACAGGTATTTTAGAGAACTATTTGTGGCTTGCTGGCACCCTGAAGCACTTTTTCCAATAGCCATTCTCACCTCAGCTGACCAGCACAGAACCACATGCCATTTCTGGAGAAGAACTGCCACGCCAGAAAGCTTTCAACTGTGAAATCATTCAACAGATATAGGAAACAATATAGCCAACTGGGCAAAACTGCTGGGTTTTATTTGAAAAACTTTATAAACACAGAATTTCAAGGATATTTATTAGTTGATACTTTCTTCATCAAGTGGTGAAACACTAGATTTAGGTAATTTTTATTCTCTGTAACAGTTTTCTTACTCTTTAATTTGTTTCCTGGCATCCAGCATATACCTAGTTCCTTCTTTACGGTTATCAGATTTGTTATTTCTTGCTAGAAATACAGATGCATTGGCCTCTTCAAAACAGTGCTGGCCAACAGAGTAGCATGAGCACAGCCACAGCTATAATGAAGAAAGCACAGCAGCAAAGTTGTTTTTTACTTTGAACAATCAGATCCTGAACCAAATTAGGGAGGAATATCAAAAGGAGTTAATAACTAGGGCCAGAGGAGAGAAATATCTACCATAAACCTTTTTTCCTTCCCTTGATTTCAGAAGTCTTAAATATAGGGCAGGGGGACAAAGAGGGTAGCAAACCAACCAAAAAAATTATGTAAAAAAAACTTTTCACATGCTTTTCTTCAGATTCTTTTAATAGCAGTGTCCAACAATTAAACTTATATGAAACTTGGGCTGTGGACTTATTTATTCGCCAATATGTCTGAGACAAAAGTTATATGAAACATTAATGTTGATGACAAAGTAGTTGAAAATAAAAATTGAATAAAATAGGTAAACAGAAAAAAATCAATATTATTTTAAAACATGTTGAATGAATTCTCCAGTTTCATTCTCTGTTTGATGCATGTTTATCTCATCTGTGCATGCAAATGTTAAAAGAAGCTTCTCTAGAAAGAATATCTTACAACTGTTTAGGTTTCAATGAGGACTCAGAAATTATTTTTTAAATCAACTAGTTATTTAATGAATCCCAATTTCTCAGTGTTCAACTCATGTCATGCCAAAGAAAAGACTTATTTTCAGAAACTGTAGAAAACACATACTGCAAACTAACATGGTATAATTCGGATGTAAGGTAATAGAAACATGATTCCATGTATGCAAGACACTGAACAAGTATTTCAAAATTATCTCTTAAATCAGAAATCATTAAGTAGCAGTGATGCTCATTTCACTTTCCAATTTCAAAACTGAAATTTTCATTTTAAGCATATATATGAAACTTAATCTTGATAATGCAAATTAAGAAGAGGATCAAAGTATTTACTATCCAACACATTGTTTTATATGTACCAAAACAAATTTAAGCATGTCATGAAGTAATTTAAGCATGGTATGTAGTATTTTTTGAAACATGAGCAAAAAGGAAAATAAAGCACAGTGAGAAACATTGAAAATTATGTTAAAGGTATAAAAGCAAATCATAACCAGACTTATTTTAGTTCTGCTCTACATAAACCCAGATATAACACTACATCCTGCAAAACCTGCTTCAGGACTTCAAGTACAAAATTGTTCACTGCTAAGAATAATTAATGATCCATCAAAAATGGTGTGGGAGTAAATTTTATACTAACAGGAAACATGCTGAACCACCCTCAGTTGCCTGAATCCAGACAAATGAACCAAGGTATGCTGTACTACAGCATGGCTTAAGAACAATTTTCCTACTTGCATGGTATGCCTGGGACAAATACAGCCTGAGGTTTCCAACAACAGACATGTTGTTATTGTGGCAACTGCAGAGGGTAATAAAAGAAACCTTGTGAAAACCACATGTGACAAAAGTTGAAAGGAAAGTCACACTAAATAATTGCTTCCCTGAATGTGGGCTTACTGCTATTCTTTTAATTAGTTTCATGACTGCTTGTTATTCTATAGATTACAATAATTCTACAATGAAATTGTTTTTATTAACAGGTATGCACATAATGTTAAATGCTGAAATGAGAAATTTGTAAAGCAAGCTTGAGGCTCGAAGAATGTAGTGACATTTGATTATTATATTATTAGTTCATTATCCTAATCAGTTCATTATCCTAATGGATTTCATCCACACTTACAGGGCATAGGTAAGAAAAAAAGTTGGTTCTCTATTCATAAATATGCTGAGATGATCAAAAACTGAAAAAAGTTATATATGCCCTTGAGATTTCCAAGACAAATTTTACCCTAATAACTGTTTAAACAGGTAAGGTATTTCTGATTTTTAATACAGAGATGTGGAAATTTGATGCAAGAGAAATCAAGGTGAAAATAAATCAATAAAGAACAGGAGACAAAAAGATTAAAATAAGTACAAAAAATTTTTGAGGAAATGTGCTGATGTAACAACAGGTAGCTTTGTGGCAATATTAATGTAATGCAAATAACTTTTATAACTTTTAATGCTTTCAACATTTATTCCTGACATCTCCTCCCAAAAATACTGTCTATAGAAATCTAGCACTTCTAATGCTGGACATACCTTTTCAGTTCTGAACAGGGAGAATCATGTTTGTACTGCTCATACTGTACAACAAAAGAGATTAACAAGTGGCTAAGTGCCAGTACCTAGGCACTTCTAAATCAGGCTACAGGTTAAGAAAAATTCTCCTTCCAGTTCATTATAGAGTCAAATATACTTCAGAAATAATAGTACTCACCATGAAAAAAGAAAGCAGTGCTTTCAAAGCAAGTTCAGACACTGTCCTCATAAGAAATGAGGAAGTATTAGAAGTAAGCCTTCATGTGAAAGAACAGCTCTCTCTTGCCTGGCATTTTGAGATGCCACAATGAGGTATCTCACAAACCAAGATCTGGCTCACTAGTTTAAAATTACCCTCAGATTCATCAGCAATGGTTTTGTGTGATGCCCTATTATATGTGGCCATCAGGATACACACATAAGGATAGTTGTTCATACAGAAAAATATGTTCAACTTCTTAAATGTTATGGGTAGCAGGGAAAGAAGAATGAGGACTTTATATGTAGCTAAAAAAACTACATTTCCCATGTAACATAACGAAATTAATGCATACCTACTTTTCTGTGAACTTAAGCCTGAATTGCCCTTCAGCAACCTGCTAGAAATTAGATGTTCCCCAAGAACAGATATCAACTGTTACCTCAGGTTTTAGAAGTGATTTGGTGCCTCATCTGATATAGATGCAATAACTAATGAAGCTGCATTTCTGTCATTGTTCTGTTTCACTGTGGTATGTATAATGCTTGTATTTGGGAAGGACTTGTAATTTCTCTTCAAAACTTCTCTTTCAATCCTACAATACCTGCCAAATATGAGCCTTACAGCATGATTTGATTGCAGGGCTAGCACAGGGCTAGCAGCACATTTTTTCTCCGTTTGCATCAACTGCTTAAATTATAGTAATTTTATTTTGGAACTAATGGTATTCTCCCATATATAAAATGTTTCTGCTTTGTCAGTCTGTTTAATCAGCATTACACAAGAATACTGGGCACTTGAGCCTAAAATTATGTATATCTGCATGCCATTTTCTTTTACTTCTATCACACAACTAATTCAGCTGCACTATGTGGCCAGATGTTAGTGCACACTGTTGATCTACAGCATTCTTGCCAACTTAAAAATTAATATCATGGGATAGTTTTGAACAAATAAAATACTTACCAAGGGACAGAAAACAACCTGTTTTATGTGAAGTTTGCAATGCATCTCACAACACTTTTTTTTTATAGACTGTAATTAATTTCAATATTTTCATGCATTACGGAAAGTTTTCCTCATAAGTCAGAGATAAAATATTAAACAAAGATTTCAAGCCATTTAACTTACAGAAGGAGACACCCAAAAGCCCAGACAGCCCAAAATGGTTGTTTTATTATATCCCTATTTTAGTACAGTAATGGTCTACTTGTCATTAGTGATTTAAAGTGTCTGTAATGCCATGTTTGCTTAAAATACTCTTTAAAGATTCCCAATTCCATCAGATGGGAATTTCTCTTTTCCGTTTTCTTTATTTCTCTACTCAATATCTTAAAGTACCTCTTTGGTGGGCATGAAAGTGAAGGAAATGAAAAATTGCTTCTTCCTCATACTATGCTTATTCTTCTGATTTGCATAAGGTACCATTTTATCCTGAAAAAATAAAATTTTTCAAGTTGACTTTTAGCCTTGAGTGCTTTTAGCAACAGGGAGAAGGATGATGGCTTTCCCTCTTACAGCTTAAGGATTTCTGCATTGAAATAGCTAAACTTGGCTAACCATGCACCAAAAAAAGCTTTTTTTTTTTTATCTTATAGTCCCATCCCTTTGTCCTAATCCAGAAAACACCAATAGGAAGGGATTTTTGGCTGCTTCTCACGGAGCCTTCTTCATGATATACATCACATAATTCATACCAATTACCTCCTCAGTTCTTTTGCCTTTCAACTGCATGTTTCAAGATTCCACCTGACTTCGTGTCTGCCATCACTCCCTTTAATCAAAAGAGCCAATCCTAAGGGGCTCAAAAAGACTTTCTTTCCCAGATCAAATGTCCTAGTTTTGCTTATCTGCCTCTTTCTCTTGACCTAATGCACTCAGCACATACTGCTTGAGTGGCACACCACCATCAGGCACTCAGCTGAAGTTACAGTGACCTCAGACTGAAGTTATATGAACCTGCCATTTTGAGTTTAGATTAAGTTTCTCTTTCTCTGGTGCCCAAATTCAGATGCTTTCATTCAAGGCCTAGCCAGCAGCAGAGACATGAGTTACCTCCTAAGTTCTAGAAGTGCTGGCTGCAGTGCACAGCCTGCCAGGTGCTTCCCTTCTAACACATGCCCAGGCACCCAGGCTGCACCAGCAGATCTCCACCTCTGCCTTCTCAAGGAAGTGCACGCTGCAAAGCAAACACACAAGCCAAACCCACTATGTTATCTAAGGAGTATCAGGTTCTTTTGCAATATCACATATTGCAATCACATTTCTATCACACTCTTCTTTCACAAATACCTGGTGTTTACCGTCAACCAGGGAAAGCGCTTCAGCTTTAACGAATCTGACAGCAGTGAGGGGGGCTGGAAAAATAAATTAACACTTGATACAGCCACCACAAATAGATACCCAGAATAAAGTGAAATACATGAAAAAGCTCCTCATACTCAATCTAAACATGATGTAATGACATCAGTCACATACTCTTGCTGCTCAGTGTCTGTGACATAGTAAAAACACAATGATGTAGAGAAGGATAGTAGGTGACAACTATGTGCTATTTCTCACAATACAAGCATGATGACCTACTCAAGTAAATGATAAGGCAAATTCTTTAATGATGCATGGTTTTAGGCAAAACTATGAAGATTGAATTATATTTCACTATACTTCCCTACATAAACATTGAACCTTGACTAAAACCTAATGTGGGGTGGGGGGCGGAAACCAAACAAAAAACTATTACCCTTTCCTTAGAAATCCAACTCCTCAAATAATCCTAACAACCACATCAACATTCCTTTCTCTCAAAACAAACATTAAAAGGGTGTTTTCATGGTATTTTATCCTGCTCCCACAGGTCTACATTTCAGAAGTCACTGCGAATTGCCCTTTTGCAGTCACTGTCAGAGCATTTCCTGATTATATTGCAAAATTAACCATTTTGAAAAAGGGAGAGTAATTATTATTTGCAAATGTGGGAGTAAGTCCTTAGAGACAGTGATGACTCTTGACACAAAGCAATAGTATATTTGATGAAATATAAAACAGTTTGTTAACTACCAAGGACTGTAAATGAATCGCTACCAAGAAAGCGCTGATTACTTCCAACAATATTCCCCAAAACAACAAACCTCAAAAAACAATCTCATTATCAAGTCCTAACAAGGCCTTTATTCTTCCCTCTAGGAAAAGACTCCTCAATGATTCAGTGACACAATCACACACTAAATATTTTTCTGGGTCAAAGCTAGAAAGCCCAACACACCCAAGGACTGAATTTTAGACAGGAAAGTGACTGTGAAGTGCACCTACCCCTTGTGATTCATGTTTGCAGCTCAGCTGCATGATGGCTCAAGAGCATAACTACTGCTGTCAGGCTGATCTCATGAAAAGGAGGGGTATGTACAGGACAGCTGGCCAGCAACAGATGGGAATGTGCTGTTCCATCTCACAGGTTGGTAGACTTCCTGTTGCAGCACATGCTGTCCAGAAGGAATTCTAATTCTAATGCAGCACCGGTCTTCCAAAGGAGGCCTGGCTTTAAGCCACAGTCAAGTCCTAGAATTCAAAGAACTTCTTAAATTGTCTATCAACTCCTTAAACAGTTCAGTCATTTATAGTACAGATCTGTTGTTTGTGTTGAGAATTAATTAGTCAGTCCTTTTAATTCTTTTCGTGTGTTTGCTTTAAGGTGAAAGGTTTTATGAGCAGAACTTGATGTAACTGCTGACAGCTTAAAATTTTTTGGCCTTGAAGAAGAAAATTATTTAATTTTCTAATAACATGATAGATGCAAAAAGGTCATCATCAGTTGCAGTCACTACGAGGATTATTGCTTTTGCTCATTCTGCTTTATGGTAACATTAGTTTTGACCACCAATTGACTTCTAAAATAGTTAAGCTGCATGAAAATCAGACTGTTGTTATTGCAATTTACAAGGTAATTAATTTATCTTTCATTCATTCTCTTAACACCAAGAATTTAAATTTTTTTGATGTTCCAAATTAAATATTACTTAAAAACAAAAAAGTTAAACTCATTTGAAAACTTAGAGAAACAGAAATTAAGAAACCAGTTCACTCTATCCTTCTGAGTGGAAAGAAATTAATAAATTAAACATTCATGCCACTTCTCATTATCAAGGTATCTGGAAACAACTGTAGGGAGCTCATTCCATTATGCAAACTCACCCTGACCCAACTAGTCATTGTGTGTTAATGTAAAGAATTATCATATCATCTCCTAAAAATAGAGCTATTGTTGTGGATAAGGTTATCTATACCATAAAAGACAGTATTCATTTGTAGTGCTACATTCAAACCAGTGGTTAACTTATGAGACACTAATATAAATTAATGGAAAAGCAGGTTAAAGGGGATTGCAAAATAGGATTTGGTTGAGAAATATTGCTTTTTTGCATTATCAACTGTGGCACTGTGTACAAAGTGATACAAGTTCACAGGGTACAACAAGACACCTTGATTTCATACTTTGTAGATTATTAGAATTTCTATGCAAGCAGTGCCTGTACAATTCTATACATACACATAAGTGTTCAATAGCATAAGTTTTTCCTTCTCTCTTTTCAAAAGGCTTTCAAGTAAAAATTATAACATATTAACAGTGATGTATAAACTCAACTCTGTAGTAAATGCTTTTTAAGCACACAAATTTCAAATTAGAAAAATGGGTATGGTCTAATATTCATTAAGTACCATTTCTGTATTATGTATTTCCCTTCTTTTAAACTAAAATATCAGTTCACAGAAATACATATACAGTCTGACATTTTGAAATGCCTCCTGACTTCAAAGAATATCTGCCTAAGAACAATCATCAATGCTTTACAGTTTCTTCCTCATTCTCAACAAGTATTTCAATATTCAAACTAAGGGAGAGATTCTTGTGAATACTTATACACAGCATTTTAGTACTTGAGCATATTCTTACTAGACCCCACAGAAATATATTTCACTGTGCTGAGCTTTAAAGAGGGTTTTGATGAAAAAGAGACATAAATTTGCATAATATGCTCTACAAAAAAAAAGTACTCATACTAATAAAATTAATATTCAGTCTAAATGTTTACAAATATGAAGCTTAAACAAATGCAGCAAGCTAGAATTGAGTTTAACACACTCTCTAAGCCACTAATTTGTCCTCAGCACAAACCAGAACATTGATATAGTTCTACTCAGAAAAATAAGTTGAACTTGCTGAATTAAATACTGCTAGTTTAATGTTTTCTCCTTTTCTGCAACCTCAGACCCAATCCTTTTCCTTTTTTATGGTCTCTCCACTCTTAAATTTGAGATCTACAGAATACCAACGGTTTATCAACTGTCAAATATTTTTAAATTATTATTAAAATAATTAGAATAATTCTAACCTATTATTCTCTCTAATTTCTTCACACATCAGATATTATTGTTATTTTTTTGCATCCATGAGCTAAAATATTAATGCAAATGACAAATCATGTATCAGAATTAAAAATTTAATGTAAAAGGACAAATATAAGTATACATGCATAATTTCCATAATTTCCGTAATTCATATAATTGATGCATGTAGTATATATAGCTTTTCTATCAGCAGACATCATATACACTGACATTTTTGTGATTACTACAATGCATTAGTTATGATCTACTCTTGCAAAACATATAATATTAATTTGCTGCAGCATAATGAAAGAATAAAAATTTAAATGGATATCTGAAGATGGAGCTAGTGGAGTGTTTTGTCAGTTTTAAGAATCTTTAGAACCAAACATCACAGATGGCAATTTTATCTGTGGTTGATGACCACTTCCATTTGTCATCTCCTAGAAATTGATTCCATCAGTTTTTGCTGTGAATCACCAGATGGCACTTCTCCCTACGCTTAAGAGTTACCCTCTGAGCATGTAGGAGTTAGATCTGGGACAAACATTTCCAGCTGAATTGAGATGCTGTTTAGATTTTGAGATCCTTACCAGTAAAGAAGCACTTGTCTTGTTTCAATCCCTCTCTTTAACTGAAAATATTCTTTCTCAAATTAGTTGCTGTAGACAAGCTATGTCTACAGAAGTAGAAAAGAAAGTAATAAACCCCCCACATACTTTTGTCAACACATATGCACTGCCCTGACCAGGGACATTTTTAAATCAATTCTTTCACATTCTCCACAAGACTATATTATTTAAAGCTGCACTTCTAGCTTAAATAAAATAGTATTGACAAAACAAAATAAAAACGTGCTGAAAAGTTTGTCCATTTCTAAGCAGCATTGTAATTTCACAGCTTCTATTCTGGCTATGTTCTTCAAATAATTTCTCTTGTTTCCACGTGCATTCCACAGGAAGAAAAAACATCAGAAAAGTATGCAGTCATGACAAGAACTCTCAGTGAAGTACAACCATGATTCATTATCATCACCTACTAATGGGATATCTCAGTGGAAACACCACAAAGTAATGTTTAAACATCAGGCAGTGATTGTTTTATGCCTGTAACTACACTGCACACACATCTTTCACTCTCCTGCTTTCCTCTGTTACATGGGTCAAGCACAGTGCTTCCTTGACTCTGGGGAGAAGAGACAGGCTGAATTTGGATTTTTCCCCCCCACTCAATTTCTTTCCTCCTTGTAGCTGTTTAACAGGACAGGGAGCTGTAAATAAATTTTGTGTGGAAATCTGCAAAACCCCAGGTTTTTAGGAGGAAAGTTAAAGCAAAAGGAATTGTCTTCCTACTGAAACTTCACTAAGGTTGCATGCAGCATCATGAAAAGTCATTTGTTCAAGCACGACTCCTTTACACAAGGACTTGGGGACCTCTCTACTATTAGCCTGCAGCAATACCTTTCTTGTTATCTCCTGGTTTTGCTAGCAGTCAAGACAATATTTTTAGTGTTGGAGAGCTACAGTACATCAGTTATGCATGAGAGTGGAACTTTGAGAATATTCACTGAAATCTCAACCACTGGTAAAAACAAAATATTACTTCTTTTTCGATCTTCCAACTAATTTTTAGAAACATTTTATAATATTTCATGTAGATTTATTGAGAATTATATCATAAGCAAACACAAATGAAAAAATATAAAGCAAGGTATAAAATATCCATTGGAAGTGTTTGAGGACTCCATTGAGGAGTTTTGTCTTTTTTCCTTTTTAGAATTTGACCCACTTAAGTCCACAGCCTTAGTGTGTGATAGGCCCCTACAATGCTTCTGACATCAGAAGAGTTGTGAAGATGACAGCCAAAACTCAAGCCTCTAAGCCACCAGCCTACCCTGGTGAAATCAAAGACAGCCTTAAACTCAGTTTTGAGCTCAGCAAACAAAGATTTAGACTTTAAGCTTTGATAACAGGGATGACAAAAAACAGCCCCAAAAAATAACCAGGTTATCTCTATGAAATAAACTCAGCAAATTTTTCTTCAAAATTATGTGTAATCAGCCATTCTAAAGCTCGTGGACTATTTGCAGAACTGTTTAGGTTGGTGGGAGATTTTAGGGTTGTTATAATGAAAAAAAAACTAATTGCAAATTACTTCTGCACTCGATTCTAAGGAATCTAATAATTTTTAAGCACCTATATATGAAATGAGACATACAACACTGAGTTCTGACATTGCAAAAGACTGAAACGGAGTTACTTTGTGTCAGTAAAATACACCCCCACATTGTTTGCTTCATAGAAACCCCTCAACCTTTATTATAAAAATCTCTGGTGTTGGAGAAGTACTGTCTGTCTGAGTGCTCAGTGAGGATGAATAACCTTCATTCCAATGCTTGGTTTCATGCAGGGGTATTATGTTATTGCTTCCCTCCCAAAATCCTTATGGAAATAAGATGTTTATCATGAAGACTTGTCCTGTAAGTAAAACTGATGTTGCATTGATAAATTAGGAGTTACTTCAGAACACATGGCACTAATTATCCCTATCTGACCTAAGATACACTGATGCTTCCCCTTCTTTTAATTTTCTCTTTAGAAACTCATCTTTGAAGTCTTTTTTTCTCAGAAATTTTGGCAACCTATATGAACAAATATGTCCATCAAATCTATAGAGTTTGGTTTTACTGGGAATCGTCAGCATTCAGTTGTTAATCCTTGTTATAAGCTTCCAGGAGTGGACAGAGTATAAGAATATTTTTTCTTTGAAGTGCTTCACACTGTTTTGTCAATACATGTTAGATAATGATTAAAAAGCCAACGGCAAATACTGTGCAACATGTGCTGGTGCACTGACTTGTCTTGCATTTAATTAGTCAATTAGTTTTGCATGGATTACCACAGTAATCTGAAACTACCTATTGCTACTAAATAAAGCTAAAAGGAAATAGAAAAACAGCACATTACCTGGCAGAGAGCTGCTGTCCAAGACAATAATCGGAACTTGAGATACAGACCCTTTGTTCAGTTTGAACATTTAAAGACTCTTTGGAGACCTGATTGGCTGATTATCACACATGATGTTTGGACAGTTTATTTTGTGTGACCAATGGCCAAACCAACAAGCATCTCAAATTACTGAGGCGCAAGACGTTATGGGGAAGCTCAACAATCAGAGCACAATCCCTCAGAAGGATACCTTTGGTTTATTAACATTCCATCACCTGTTTAGGGTTTCATTCACAGCTTCTTTGTCTGACACGAAGGATTTTTCCTTAACAACCTCTGTTCAGTTTCAAAATTCTATTTTGGTGTTATATGTAGCCTCTTAAATGAGTGCTAATGTCTGGGGACACCTTAACATAGTTTGTGTTTAATGCTCTAGGAATTCAGCAATATACGGTGAGGCTGGTTGGGAAACTGCCTTTTATAACATACACTAAGATCAACATTAATATTATTTTGTTTAATGAATAAAAAGTGTAATAAAAATGCTCTAAAGATCATCAGTAAAAGCTTAAAAGGAAAATTAGAGGCACTTAATGCAACTATCATGTTGCAAAAATCCAATTTTTTCTCATTTGGACAAAATTGTCCAGCAATTAACAGTAAGTGTACAATTAACTTAGATGTTTTTAGACTGCTCAATTAACAGTGAAAGTATAAAATACTGCATAAGGCTTTATACAGTAATTAGAAACTTTGTATTAATAAGCAGTATTAGCCATGACAATATTTAAAAAGCTGTGTTTTGCTGGAGATAATGCAGAATTTGCTGTAGAGCTCCAAAAATTATTTTCCATTATTTCTTAAATTTAAAAAAAAAACTCACTATTTTTGTATAGGAAAAAAATGGAATAATCTGTAGAACTGATGATAGAATAAATATATTACAAGGTAGGTTGTACTTAAGACCAAATCCTACCTTCGCTTAAAAACTCTGAGCAAAATGCTTTTCAAAGTTCACATCAAAAGCCCTTTCTTTGCAAATGCAAAAATATTCTTAACTATATTGCTGGAAAACGAGGCAACAAGGTGTGCATGTCCTCACAATTGTTATTTTTTGTCAGTCTCACACACCATACTTGCCTTGACCCAAAAAATGCTGGAAAGGATGAAACTGCCTGGCCAAAAGAAACAGAAAAACAATGTGATGACTCAGGCTGGAAAAATATTAAAGCTTTTTCTTGTCCTAGATATTCACTAAGCAACAGATATTAAAACCTCAAAGCTCTTAGAAGTGCTTTGTTTGGGAATTTCTGGCTGCCTCTGGGACAGATTTTATGGGCAAACTGCTGTTACTTTCACTACCCACCACTTCAAATGTTCATAGGCAAGAAAGCAATTCTCAGAATAAATTTCTTAATCTATATAAAAATAATGACACTAATGACAATCTGCATTTCTGGGATGTGTGGCAATCTCACATGAAAAGTGAAACAAGGTCTAGAATTACTTAAAGTTAACCCAATAGGAGACTTGCTTAAAGAAAAACACCAGCCTAATCATGAGAAAATATTATCATTTAATTGATCTCTGTATTGTCAAAACTTTAATTTGAATCTGAAACAGTTCTTTTGAGAAGAATGAAACATACTGGAGATAACACATGGCAGTGACAGGTGAGCCTCTAATGCCAAACTGTGAGGAGGATACTTGCAAGGGTTGTTCATCTCATCACTGAGGACAACAGCAGGAAGGGAATGTGTTTGCTGACACAAGCACACAAGAAGGGGACAACAAAGGAAGTAAACATGGGTTGCTGAACTCTGACAAAGACCCTGCAGTGACAACAATACCACATTTCCTATAATTGGAGGGAAGTAGGAAAGGAGGCATTGTTACTGCTGGACACCTTCTGTTACATTTTGACAGCTTGTGTTTAGTCCCGGGTGCAGCTTCTCACTTGTGTCAGCAAAGCTGCTCTCCCCCACTGTGCCCACAGGCCCTTCCTTCCACAGGATCCTTGTCCCTCCCCAGGCAGGGGAAGAGAAAATCACCGCTGGCCCCAAGATTTCTGCACCCGTGAGAACCAGCCACAAAGGATGGATTAACAGCAGGCACCACTGCAATGTCTCCAGGGATGCTGACCACAAAGGCCACATGAGCAAGCACAGCACAGCACACACTTGGCATCACCATGGGGGACCACAGCTGCCTTTTGTCCATTGACTTCAGACAGCAATAAGGACTCAAGTCTGTGCCAATCCTGTGGTTGAGCTTTTTAAATTCAGGGAACTGAGCACGAGGTAGAAGGTCAGAACTACCACTAAAGTGTACTTCTAAGTGACAGAGCTAATTGGCATGGGCATGCCAGGGGCACACAGCTGACCTGCAGTCCACTGTCAGCTTGAACTTGACAAAAACAAAAGTTAACACAGTCTTGGACCATTGTCTGTATAAAAACATATCAATATCAAGAGGGCTATTACTCAACTCACCATATGAGACCGTATCCAGCAGTGTATTTTGTGAAGAATAATGCCAGTGGAATTTTACATCTACTACCAA
Organism: Molothrus aeneus; assembly: GCF_037042795.1. Lineage (NCBI taxonomy): Eukaryota > Metazoa > Chordata > Aves > Passeriformes > Icteridae > Molothrus > Molothrus aeneus. Next base: position 38,573,033 of record NC_089650.1, read on the forward strand.
TCCAACTAATCAAGAGCTCCTCTGAGAAGAGTGCCTAGAGCTGGCTCAGTTTTTGCACCTTGCTGTCCCTTCACTCATAGGCACATATTAAATGTAACTATTCCTCCCTGGAAGAGAGCCAGACACCAAAAAGAGAATTACTTTTGGGATCTTCAGGTTAAACCATTAAAATTGAAGTAAATTCATCATAACCATTTAGTCTGGTGGCTGATGTGAACTTCAGCTCAGGTATTCTACACACTAACATCTGCTTTACTACTTCTTTTAGTGGCACATGAAAAGAAATAATCTTTACTGCATATGGTTGAGTGCTACCACTTATACTGCAGCACAATTTTTCCTCCTGTCCCAATCCAAGCCTTCTTGAAAGAATGCCCTAAATTATCAGTGGCAATAAAACCTAAAGCTATAAAGCAGCTTGTTCTAATAATGGATGTTTGGTCATAAATTGTTTTCTTTTGGTGTGAATTTTTACTTTTTTTTTTTTTTATAACTCCCTGCAAAACCCAAGGTACTGGGTGATAATCTTCTTTTCTCCTACTAGCATATACTCAAGATTTACACATTTTAGAGAAGATTTAAGCTTGTGATACAGATCTGCAAGATATTCTTTGACTTACACATAATTTGATGTTTTCTCATTTAAGGGAGCAATCCATTAGAACAATATTTTGACATTAAGAGTGCTGACATCTGCATGTGATCTGGATATGGAGGTTTCACTTAAAATCAGTGGGCAGAAACAAAGTTCTGGGATATCTCTCCCTGACCTGTTTCAGATATGTAAGCTCTAACAAAACAAAATGTGGCCTACAAGTGCCTATATCTCTCCATTATTTAAAGTACATCTGGAAAAGTGTTCAATTATAGATGCATATCCTACTGAAGTCTGTGCTTGGATGAATCCAGCCCTATATATAAAGTTGTAACACAATTTTTTTGTATTGCAGTGGATTGAAAAAAAATGACCCAGTCCCTTCTTCCATTTCAGTATTTCTAAATCATAAGTATGTTGGGGGAGGTAGGACAAGGGTTATCCTGTTGGCTTATTTAGCTCTTACAAAATAAGAAAGTGAAAAATGTATGCTCTAGATTCTAAAAATGTTCTTTCCATCTTCTTTGAAACTGATCCACAGCTTACTAGCATGATGTTGAAATCTGAAATTCTGCAATCTTTTCTGTACTGTTGAGAAAAATATGTCCAGTTTAGCTGAGTATTGCAACTCTGAAAAGCATGTGCTGCAAGACCCAAATTGTGTCTCTGTGTTTGTAAAATGTGCAACTCAGGACTGTTGGTTCACAAATATTTTTGTGGTTGTCATGGCTTCATAGAAGACAATTTATGGAAGGTGCAGACAAACTATCTTGTGCTTTGCATACCACAGACAACTATCTTTTTGAAAGTAAATCTTCAAGTCAAGTCTTATGCAAAAAAGTGTAAGAAAGAGAATCACTGCCATATTAAGCAAAATAATGACAAATTTCATATGTGGAATTTTAAATGACAATTTACTCAATTAAGTCACTGGATAAAACAATTAAAACTTGAAAGAATGTTCAATGTTTTACAGAACAACACAGAGGACAGCTTACCTCATGTAAAGGCTGGACTCTAGCCCAGATCCACAGAATTGGAGGGATCATTTTTAGAGCCAATTTGTGACTGCACTGATTAAATTGCTAACAAGACATCAATTTTTATAATGCATACACACTTTTTCTCATATTTTTGTGACATTTTGTGAGATTGTATTTCATAATATCTGAATATGTGGCATTCTACAGTTCTATAAAAGTATTAAATACAATTTCTTCCAAATGTGAAATAGAAGCAGCAGAATAGATTTGATTCACAAATTTTGAGGCAACAAAACAGGCTGTCTGGGATGATGTAGATACCAAATATGCATCAAAAGTTAACAAAAAAAGTTAACAAATATGCTCAAAAGTTAACAAAAAAAACCCTAACTGTTTGCCCAAGATACTGCCAAACCTTTTTGAATAAGTCCAAGAATTCCATAGAAGATCCCTTTGCAGAACAAAAACAAAAGCGATGCTAATTTAAAAACTACTCTCTGTGAATTATTTGAAAAGCATTAAAATGCAGCCTGAATTTTTGTTGGCTTGGATAACTGCAGACACACAAGATCTTGAGTAATTAGACATGCCATAGGGTGTGCCAGTACACAAGTTTGAGTGTGTTAGGTATGAAGGAAATACAAATCTGAAAGGTATGTTGCACATCTCATTGCCCAACGTGCCAGCTTTTTGGTTGCTTCACAGCATCCTTTCAAATGAGCCAGACACACTGATGGGTTAAAAACCACCTGTGCACAAGTTACAAACACAGAGGTTAAAGAGAAATATCAGTGGTTTCCTTCTCACCCACCAGTACATTAATGCTCCCTGCAATGGTACTGTAATGAAAACACACTCCCCCACCAGCCCCTTAACCTGCAAGCCCTCTCCAGTCTGCCAGCCCTCTCCACCTGCAGACACTGCTTCAGACTGCTCCACAGATTGCCCACTGCCCTCCCTCCACTCTTCCTCCCTAATCCCCCAGCTTCACCCCGCTGTCTCACCCCTCCTTGCTCTAACCGCTCTAGTAGCTCAAAAACATGCCAGCATACAAAGTCCAAGGTAAGGAAAAAACTACTCCACAAATGACTTACAGCTTCTTCATCACAAAACTGGTACTTTAGGTTTCCCCTGGTTCCTTGATTTCCTTTCAGTTGTCCTCACTATCTTGTATTTAAATGTGTCTGTACGAATGCATAGATAATCATACACGAAATAAAAGAATACAATACCTTAGAAGCAACTTTTAAGGCTACTCTGTCAGGGCAGAGTTTTGCTGTGATTATTTGAATATTACTTTCTGCCTTAAATAAAGAAATAAAGACTTAGCCACTAACATTCTTACTTTTTTTAAATGCTGCAGTAGCTCATGAAGACCAAATATGTTCAACGCATGAATAGATGATGGTAATTTTCCTCTTTTGGTCAGATCACTTTAGATGCTTATACAAATTCCATTTCTTTGTCTTTTATAAATTATTTGTGGGAGAGTGCATTTTTTAGAGTACAAAATCTTTTTTCTATTCAGATCAGATAATGTATGTGAGCCTAATTCAGTGGAACTGAGTGTGTCCATGAGACTGAGTATTAGAAACTAAAGGGTGTTTTTCAGAGGGGAGAGGATGCTGTGAGGACATTGCAAAATAAAAGTGAAAAGCATAATGAGCTTGAATGCAATAGTACTATTGCCTTTACTAGCATCGTAATTTTTAATGGCATGCATCTTTTGAAAGCCTGTACCTCTTACTTTTAACTTAGCAATCTTTGTCATTGCACAATTATAATGTTAAGCAAAAAAATACTTGTTTCTCACCTGTAAGAAAATGCAAGATGTTCTCCAGTTTGAAAGTTTATGATTTATGTACAGATATATAAGTTGCTAAATATGTACTATATTTGTGGGAGGTTCACTCAGATTTTCATCTGGATTTGGACCGTGATTAAGAGAGGCATTTAAAACAAGTAAGCAGTAAACGTAGGTATATGCTATAGTGGGAAAATTACAGTTGTACTTAGGTATGTATTACTAAAACAGACAAGCATAGTGATAAAAATATTCAGCAATTGAAAAGTAGTTTTGTTTATAGACAAGAAGGAGATACAACTCAAACTGATTAAAGGGTGTAATATAATATATTTCTACTTTGCCTTAAAGTTCAGCTATGCTGGCAGAAGTTTTCCCTCCTGCAGGATCAGCTCTTGACTGTAGCATCTACGAAGCTAAAGCAGGTTTATTTAGTAGGTAAAAATCCACACAAATCCTGACAACTGAGGGTACTCAGAGGACAGAAACATTTTATGCAACTCCCAGCAGGCCTGAACACTGCAACAACAGTGTTGTTGTAACCCTAACCCTAACCCTAACCTTAGAGCTCGCTTTTCTTTTTTGCACTCTGGACTCATCAGTTTCTTCCAAACCACCCCAACTAGGTCTATTTGAGATAAATACAACATTCTTAACTGCCACAGGTGAAAGATGCAGATCACACACTATACACTTTCACTGTAGCTCTACAGCAACAGGTTATTTTAGAGATGGTGTCCTGGTAACCTTAGCAGTAACACAAACCACCTCCCAAAGGCCAGCCCAATGTTCACAGCTCCATCTATTTTACTTATGCTGCAACATTTTAGGATTCAAATTAAAGGCAGTGCTTTGACAACCTCCACTTTTAGGCACAGTGTGCATTTTAGGTAGCTCATGCTGCCATGGCTTTCCTCAAAAGCAGAATATTGCATTGCTGGACTGCCTGAGAATTAAAGCCCAGTAACCTGATAGTTTATATCATTCCCTCCTTCTTTCTCTACCTTCAAGACCTTGTGTCTTTTCACTGCTATGAAAAGCCTTCCTACTCCTGCTTAAGGAATCACTGCAACACCCTCTGGATATTATCAGTTCTCTGAGAGATAAAAAAAAATAATTAGAAACCATCTTGAATATGCTTTTCTCTCTTTAGGACAAGAGTCTCTTTTGGTTCCTGTTTGCAGCCCATTTCTACCCTCAGCAAGGCCCAGATAAGCAGCTCTCCCAAATGAAGAAACAAAGAGGGATTCCCCCTGTCAAAATCACAGAAGCAGAATAAAATGCGCCTGGGAGCATGAGTTCAACCAAATAAAAAAGGTTCTGTGCTCAGTGGGGTTTGGTTAAATAAATCAGGTCCAAACTTTTAGGAACACAAACACAAATCATTCCCTTCTCAATGGAGTAACAGAAACAAACACACCAAGTTAATGAACGCAGCAGGGATTGACCAAACAGTTCAAACTCCCCTTTGGAACAGTGCAAACAGCTAAGAAGCAAGCAGCCTTAGCCTCTTGGCACAGGAAAACAGAACATGCTCTGCTTTGGTTGGATGACTAAAAAATTCCTTGATTACAGAGTCCTCTATTCTAAAATGAGGAACTCAATTTACTATTAAGTGCTGACTACAGATTCATCCATTCAGTTCTGACAGCTCATATGCCGAGTCAAAGTATTGGCACTGAAATGTCTCCTCCAAGCATTTGATTCTGTTGTTTTCATAGGTGGTCCAAATTCTGCACCTCCTCACACTCCTGTACTGCCAACATCACCCATCAGGTACCCACTACTCCTTCTATGCACCTGGTCACAGAGGTTCCAAAGAGGTCAAAAGGATCATATGGAAAATACATACACATGTATATATGGTATTTATGGCTGCTTACTCCAGGCTGTAAATACCATGCTGCAACACTAGGACTTCCCAAAACATCAAAACAATATAATTGCAGCCTTCCAGGGCTTTCTTCATTTCCCCACTTCACCTCCTAGTATGCAACATGTTGCATAGTTCTTCCTGTTTTCACATCACCTTGTGTATTTGTATATATATATATATGTAATTTTGACTACTGGAAAACTATCTACTCACTCATGTATATTCAGCTGCCATATTGAGAAGTAAATGCTTCCTTCAGACTACACCAGAATGCAAGATTCTCTGCAAATAAAACAGCTATAACTGCTGTTCAAAGTACTTATAGGACAGGGTGTTCAAGATACAGTTGTAACTTCTGCTTTCATCCAGTACATGTTCATTAGTAGAGGAAATTGATTAAAAAGTAGGATTTAAGCTTCAGTTATTAAGAGATAACAACCTACTTACCCACGATCCACTAAGACAAAAATTAGAGAGCCTAATTTAGGTGGCTAATTTAGGTATCACAAAAGTAGAGTCCTGCATTAAAAAACTGTTGTATTTAGACATCTGGGATAAAACTGGTAAATGGGGGACAAGAAAAAAAAAATAAGGAAGAAATTTGCAACTACCTTATTAAAGTTAAAAACATATCCTGGATACTTAATAAAAGATATAATTATGTGCAATTAAACTATCAATTTAAGTATAATGATTCCAAAGTAAGCTTGGATATGACAACTAGTACAGCTTTGCTAATTTTTCAGGAAATACATACATGAAAAAAAATCATGGCCTCATAGCTAAAGTACATTTTCATTGAGAACAATACAATTTAAGTCACCGTTTTACATATACAATATTTCAGCAATGCTGAAGTGTATCCAGAACTGCATGCTCATTACCCAATTAAGCAACAACATTTCATTAACACCTGTCTATGCTATGACACTCAAAAGAAGAATCTATTTTAATTGTGGAAAGGACAGGCTTCTGTATCCTATTATTATACTATTCATCAACAACGAAAACCTTCCTGTGGCCAACAATTAGAATAAAGAAATCATAAAAGCAAAGAGCAATATACTCTCTATTCCTTTCTCAAAAAAAAAAAAAATTAAAAATCAGAATACAACTAAAACCTGCTCTGACTGAAAACATGACATGTCATTCCACTTCTGCTAGGCTAAAGATATCTGTCTCTGTGAAACTCCTCAAAACACTATTTCCTCAGGTTAACGTGTTCTCCCATCCACTCTGTTTTCACCTTCTAATGTGTCATTCTTCCAAGGCTACATTTTTTTCTGTACCCTAATAATGTCACTGGAAAGGAAGAATTAAAAGCCATAAGGATAAAGAATGCAAACATATGTAACTCTACATATAAAAATAGCATGGTAAAACATCAGTACTGGTAACTATGGAGGAGCATCATGTGTATCCTATGAAAGGTGTCCTACAAGTGACAACTGCCACTGGCAGTTTAAGTTTTAGTGTGGAAAACCCAGTATCCTAGTAGGATGAGAAGAGTAGAACACTCACTTGCTACTGTATCTTGGTTTTCATTCTAATAAATGGGGAGAAGGACAAAGTTCAGACCAAAATAAAGATGGGAATGGCAGAGAAGATGGACACATTAAAGAATTTATTTGGAAATAGAGACATCATTTTGGTAATCATTATGAGAAATAATTTCCATTGAACCTAATCAGGCAAGTCAAAGCAAGCAATCAAAAAGAGTAGATAACAGAGTCTTAAGAAGCAAAGAGTCTCTTCAGCCATTACAGGGTGTAAACCATGATAACCCAGTAGAACTGCACCACAGTAAGGGAGCTCCAGCAAGGACCTGGAGTCACAGAAAATGAGGAAATGCCAATCAAGCAACACTGACATATTAATTGTCTGAGAGCAATCACCATGGTTCTTTTAGGTGTCACTTAAAAATGCCCTTCCTGGATTTCTCTACCTCATGTGATCTTGGCCTTTATATTCATTAGATTAAAAATCACTTTAATTATTTTCATGAAGCTAAAACTGAAACAGATCACAGGCCATGCAAGGCACTCATAATGTTCTAGTATTATTTTGTATGAATGAGGAAATGAACTAAATTGAAATAATGCACCCCTATTTTCAGCATGACTACAACAAAACATCTCTTTTTGAATAACTACATGAGAAAAACATGAGAAAAAAACCCTACCTTATGCCTCTAGCCAACATAATTGTATTTGCACATGAAAAAGAAAACAGGCTCTCTTTTTTCCTATTATTCACAAATATAAAGCATACTTCACATTCAGCAAATACAGGCTATTATGGCATACTCTTTTCTACCTATATTCTTTATATATACAACCTAGAGGTCAAAAAATACAAAAGCTTTTTTCATTCCTTGCTAAAATATGTTGTTGTGGTTTCTAATCATGTGCTATTGAGTCCCCTGATTCACCTTTTGTAGTGTTGGTGAGAAGAAGGGAAAGAGGCTGCCTAATGGAAGATAAGGAGTTAGGATCCCTGTGTGATAAAATGAGCAGAGCTCTTACAAATTCCTCAGGGCAGAAAGGAATCCTTTAATTTAGTACTATGTACAAATTATTTTAAAGATGTACATTCTAAAAAGGGGCTGGTAATAAGAAGATAGGCCCATTGCCACCTTCAGCTTCCAGGAGCGATTTCCTTCCATAATCTATGCAGCTTTCTCCACCTGCTCTCAGATGCAACCCCCTTGCTCAGCCTCCTTGAATCTTTGTTCTAGGCACACTTTCTTCTGTCTTTGAAACCAGTCTTCAGTTCTATTTTGCAGTATATATCTCAAAAATTTTCATTTCTACCATCAGCAGGAGGCACTGCTGGGAACGCAGGGTCCACAATCCAGATTCAGACCCAAAGCCATCCCCAGCAGAGCATGCAAAAGCAATTAAATTCTAGAAAAGATCTGTTCAGTGGAAAGTATACTCAGCAAAGGCTGAATTATCAAGGAATTTAGCACATAAAATTCCAATTGTTAAGAAATCAGACACTTACATTACCAAGGGGAGTTGATTTGCATCATTAAGTTGTTCTTTTCTTGGCTTCTTTTGCGAACCTGCCCTGAGGGCCATATCAAAAATGCAAACCATTGGAGCTCAATCTAGTAATGACAACTCCTATGGCATTTTAATTCAATAGCACAGGTAACTGTTGAAATATCCCATATTTTTATCCAATTTCTATCTCTCAATAAGATCAGCAAAGAAAATCAGCTATGTCTCTCAGAGGCCAGATTGTTAAAGCTGGTAGTTTGAATACAGTCTTGTATCACTTCAAAACTTTTCATCTTCACCACCAAGTGTTTATATTGTTATTCCAGAGATTTGAAAAGAATACCACATACAACCTAATTTCTAATCTTTTAAAAAACCACTTTAATACAAGAAATTACAAAAGCATATGCTGTAAGTAAGCATATGCTCATTTCTCTGTCTGAAATACTAATCAAATATGTTGCAGTAGGAACTAGCTATGTTAAAAAAAATCAAATATGCATTTTGTATATATACTTTCACCATTTTTGTCAGCACAAAAAATGGGGATTTCTTTTTGGTTTCTTTCTTCAGATGTTTTTAGTACTTTAAAAGAAATACTTGTTCTCTGCATTTCTTGATTTCAGAACACACAAACTGAGAACTAAAGCTCCATAGGTGATACTATGAAGTTAAAACTCACACATGGATAAATTGAGATTTCATCTTTTTTTTCTCTTTTTTGCTTGTACCATAGACTTCAAGAGTGTTGAAGTGATGAATGGCAAGCAGGAATGTTAAAACCTTAATTAACCTATTTCTAGGGGGGGAAAAAATTAATTTCTATCTTTTGGGATGACGTACTGCTGTTTTGTGCCTGATTTTCATAATTTTGATTAAAACTGTAGACCATATGGAAGAGGCAATGTACCCCATTGCATTGTCATTACCACCACTGCAGTGACAGAAATGCTGAAGTTCTTTGATGCCAAGCACATCTTGAACATCGTTACAACTCTTTGTGGTACATGCTATCCCTGGGTGCCAAACTTGGGAATGTTGCCAATGGTTTGCTAATCCTGCATGATGGAAGGGCACTCCACAATGGTCACGCCTGAAGATGCAGCAGGAGTCTGCTTGCAGGTATCGGAAGATGAGCTACTCTGAAGGACCAGGACTTTAAAAATATATAAATAAAAAAAGCTATGAAATACTTCATTCTGAGTCGTCTTCTGTGCAACATGCTTTCTGAACCTTGATTATCACCTACATGAATCTTCCACTGGAAAACCTTAAAGAAAGATAAAAGTGAAATAACTACCAAGCTTGCAGTCAAAAAAATTGGAAAGTGTTTTTTTGGGGGGATACAAAAATTAATGCTGAAAGACAATAAACACTTTTTAAACAATTTTGCATGTTTGGGCAATTCCAGTCTGCACAGTTTTATCCTTTGACTGTTTTTTGCAGAGTTTGATACGGTCTTTATCTTTCATAACCATAAGAAAATAATGTCAAATCCACATATTCTCAAATATTCCAACTTCTACAATATTTGGACATCCTGTGGTTTGTTGACAGGTGACATAAAAATACAAGTTTCCTACAGTATAAAATTCATAGCAAATTTTATATGATTTACACTATTATTCAAAGCACTGCTTTTTTGTTGGGTGGAACTGAAATACAATCAATAGTTAACATTCAATAATCATGAAACCAAATTGAAAGAAAATGCATCAGCACTAATTAAAAAAAAAAAAAAACAAACCAAAACCAAAAACCTGGCTTAAGTTTGTTCTCTAGTGCTCCCTGCCTTTATGAATTAAAATTAATTCCATTTCTTAAGATCTTAAGTCTTACAACTACAAAGGAAAAGAGTATATTGTGATAAGGCTCAATTCTTTTCCATTAATTTCCTCCTTCACTTTTGGAAACCTTCTAAAGTGGCCTAGTCATGTTCATACCCTTTTGGAAATGCTTATTCGTTTTTATCAGCTCTTCATGGAAACCTCTTCATTTATATCAAGCTCTTCATATAAGTGATAAGACAGAAGAGCACTGTGTCCAAAAAATAAAAAGTACTAGCATGGAACTGGAAGCTTGACCTTGAAAACGTATAAATAAAGGAACTACTTAAAGACAACACATAAACCAAAACTAAGATTAACAAAAGGATCTAATGATGATGAATCTGCCTCCTCAACATCACCACCCTCCCACCCCCCAAAAAATACTGTGAATTAATAATCTTAAGACTGCAAAGATAAAAATCAACCGATAAACACAGTGACTCTTTCTAGTTCATCAGCCACTGTGACCTAGTTAGATAACCCTTTGCTCTTCAATAGGAGTTTAAGAAGATTTTGATTTCTTGATCATAAGACCAAGAAAAATAAAAAGATATTGGATAGATTGTAAAGCCAAATAGAGCTGCACAGTCAGTTTGTCCAACATCTTTAAGCCATGGAATATTATCCTCTTACTCCTGTAGACAAATTCCTTTTGTTTGAATATTGCAAACATTTTTCCAAATGTTCCAAGATGCACAATAAAATTAGAGAAGTTGGCCCAACAGATCACAAATACATGCAAGTCAAGGAATGCAGGTCTGGACTGAGATGTGTATGTGGGACTCTGCCAGTTCCTCGTGTTCATGTGACACATAAAACAGTTGGTCAATGACATCATATTTTCCTATCCAACCTCCTCCTTGGTGCTGTGCAAACATTATGCCATATATATATTACACAAACAGATACAGAAACTGCTAACCTTCTTATCAATGATTCATAGCTATGACCTAAAAATTCTAATAAAACTCTAAATATAATTACATTTTTTGCAATTATACCAACCTTGAAACATAAAATTCATTTTACAACACAGATTATTAACATGGCCCAAGAACCTTCTTCTTGATTCTCACGCGAGAAATTTGACAGCTTAAATTCTGGCAAATGGTGTTAAGGGATACAATTTAATTGAGAATTATATTCAGGCACTATCCTTGCTAAAGCAAACTTGTCCTCAAGAAAAATGCAACTCTTCAAAAGCATCATGTGATTCTGCAATGGAAAATAAAATCAGGTAAGTCATAGCCTCTTTTCTTGAAATAAAATGGGTCCAATAATAACCATATTTACTGGAAATAAAGCCACCTCCTTATTGCAAAAAGAGGACAAGATAATTTACTTAAGAATCAAAGATACAAGAGAGGACTTTTTTTTTATTATTAAGAAAAAAGAAAAGCACTATGTGCCAGGGGGAAAAAAAATCAAGAAATAGAAGTATGATGTAGTGAACCACATCCAAGAAAAAAGAGTAATGAAAGAAAAACATTTTAAAAAACAATAGCTCGTGATTCAAGAAATGTTTTTTTTCTCTCCCTTAACTTGCCTGCCCATAAATTTAGGCTGCCCAAAGATCTCCTGCCCTGATAAAACTTGGATTCTAGAATAAGAATTCTGCCATAGCAAGACAAGAGCTGAGTGAGCTTAAATACATTATACACTACAGAGAAATGACAGATGAAATTAGGTTAAAGAGCTGGAAGGAAGTTTTTTAAATATACCATAACAATGCATTTATTTACAATGAAAATTGCTGAAAAAGAATTCCTTCACTCCTTACTGCAGCTGCAGAGTCACAATATTTAACTACACTCTGGTTTCTTTTTGATATATCCTTTTGTAATATTTCAAAGTCTCCCCCTTTACACATAAAATACTGTTCAGATCAGTGTATCACAACACAATCCAAAGAGTTTTCCTATCTATAAAACATGCGAATTTGGTTTTCCACCATGCATAAAGATGTTCCATGAAGATCACAGTTCATATTTAGGCTATTCTACATCTCCATAATATAAATAAAATCAGGTTTTCTTCGCTATCAAAATTATTAAAAGCCTCAATAAAATAAAAACCATAACCTCCAGTCACCCCTCTGCCTATTCAAAATGATCAGCTGTTTTGCTTTGAAGCCACTTACATTGTAACCACTGCTGCAAACTAAGCTAGCTGGGCCCTTGAAGACACATGGAGTTACAGTTCTGTAATGAATTGCACAAATAATAACAAACATCTCAAGTATAATCTCTTCTCTGAATGGATTCCATCATGTAGGAGTTCAGCACTTAGGCTCAAGTACACTATTCAAAGTTAGTAGACGATAATGCAAGGACAGAGGAGAGAACTGATTTAAAAATAACAAGGGAATCACTTATGCATTATTCCCATATTTACTATTTGTAATAAAAGTATATCTCACTTTTATTGAATTATTTGTCAGTTTCCTCCTTCTTTTAAATATAAGTGTACATCCCTCTGTCTCAATGACTAACTTTTCTGTCATAATTCATGTAGACAGAGCTAAAGCTCTCAAGTTGTTGGCTCAGTTGGTGTGTGATAAAGTCCATGGCCCCATTCCTGCACTGGAAGCCACAAACATCTTTTCATTACTATTTGATCAGTAACTTGAGAACCACAGATGGGAACCACTATGGAAACATGAGCAATTATGGAGACCAACAAAATTAGAATGGACATCTTCATGAGGTACCAGCTTTCTTTAGCTTCTCTCTTTTTACCAAAACACCTTTCAACAGCAATTTCAGTAAGAGCCCTTTAATGAAAGCTCAGGCTGGCACTGGAAAATCCAGGTATCAAGGTATCGCAAACATTTTTCTGCTTTGTTTTGTTTTCTTATTGACCTCACTGGAAAAGCAATGGAGAATTTGTGTCAGTTCTGTGACCCTGCAGGACTGAAAGATAATGTGCTTTCACAGAAGTTGAAGGGGACACTAGTCTCTGAAACATGAACAGGGCAAGTTCTCAGACTCTCCTATGACTTACTGCCTTTTAGGGGCCACTTCAACAGCGATGAACCCTCAACGACTGCTCCCTGCCAGGGAGACTCTTCAGACCATTGCCTTCAAGGACTGTGTGCTAGCAAAGGTCAAGTAAAGAGAATTATGGAGGACTATTTTTGTGGCTCTGGTACTACTTACACCAGGACCTCTGTACACAACCATTAACTAAAGCCAACAGCGTTTCGAGATAACAACGCAAGAGTCGCGGAACCCGGAGCAGCCCAGAGCACGGAACAGCAGCTGGCACGGAGCAATAGTGGCTCCATCCAGATCCACCTTTTCCAAGGTCACCTCGCTCAGAGCTCCTTGCAGGCCCGTGTCTGATGACGGCAAGCGCGGCGGCACGGCTCGTGCTCCGCTGCTCTCCGCCCACATTTCCCGGCGGAGTGGCCGGGGCGGGGGCCGCGGACGGCGGCTCCGCTCGGGTGGGCGCGCTGGCAGGCTCGCCGCCCCGCGGGGATGCGCGCAGCGGCGCGGGGGCGGGATCGCGCCTCGCTCCCCCCAGAGCTGCGGCCTCAGCCCGGCCCCGCCGCCCGCCTTCCTCCCTGCCCCGCTGTCAGAGCCGCCCGCCCGCGTGGCAGCGGGGCACGGCGGGGCGTGCGGCGTCTCCCTGCGGTGCCTGCTTTGGTACTGGGGGCACAGCTGCGTCCCACGCGGTGTCCTTCCGTCCGTCCGTCCGTCCATCCATCCATCCATCCCTCCATCGATCCATCCATCCATCCATCCATCCATCCATCCATCCATCCATCCATCCATCCATCCCTGAGTGGGCGGCGGCTCCTGTGTGTGTGTGACTGACAGTGAGGCGCGCACAGCGCGGGGGCAGCCGCTCGCACGCAGCCCGCGGGGGCCACGCCGGCGCGCCCCGGCTGCGGCAGCCGCTTCTCCGTCCCCCGGAGCCCTCCCCGGTGGGGACAACCTCAGCGGCCTCGCTGCTCGTCCTCCTCCTCCTCCCTCCTGGCGGGTAGGTTACATTACCTGGTCTCTAGCTCGGACTGGATCTAATCCCGCGGCCGCCGCCGGCTCGTCTCCCGGCCGCGGGGGTGAGTGGGGGAATTAATTTATTTATTTTCCATGAGGTGTCCTCTGCAGCGGAGTAGCGGCGGGAGAGCCCGGGCCGGGCGGCAGGGAGGGAGGCCCGGGTGCTGCTGTCCCGGGGGTGCTGCCGGGGAGCGGCCGAGGCGTTCAGCACCGGCGCGGGGGGGCGGGGGCTGCGGAGGAGACGCCTCCCGGGCTGCCCAACCCGGCTCCGCGGGGCTGGCGGGGGCGCGGCGCCCGGCCCGGGGAGAAGGGGATGGAGACAGCGCCAGCGCGGGAGGTGGGACAGGACGGGATGTACTGGGCTGGGGCGGGCGGGCAGCGCCGGGCCCTGTGTCCCTGGGGCGGCCGTGAGCGCTGCCCGCCCTCCTGCCCGCCCCGCCGCACCCGGAGCCCCTCGCACGGAGCCGCGGGGACGGGAGGGCACCTCACTTCTGGCAGAGAGAAACGTGTCCATCCCCCCCGTCCCACCCCGATCTCCTCCTCTTCGGCACTGAGGCTGCCAAGTATTTCACATTAAAGGCAGTTTGCGCTCTCTGGTCCACCGAAAGTCTAAAACACGCTGTACCAGTTTCCTCGTGCTAGGGGGAAAATAAAAAGTAAATTAACCGAATTCGTTTTGTGCTCAACGCAGGACCTTCGCCTTCTGAAACGGGAACTGAAATTTGGCTCGTCAGCATCGAGTTGCTGATGAAAATCTTGGTCACCTCAGCATTTGCCGTCTTTTTGTCTCCTTAAGAAAAAAAACGTTATGAGAAGTGTTTTGTATGTATGATAAGCATATTTATGAAAGTGACTGCTAAATTATCCAGAAATCCTGTCCTTAAGGCTAAAAACCTGTAAGGAAATAAACATAATCATATAATTGCATAATTAAAACCTTTACCATAATACCTATTCTCGTCTAAAGGTTGCACATTAAGTGCAGTACTTAAGTACTTTGAGGAGAGTAATTATAGTTGTTGACATTGTGTTGTGAAATGTACAAAAAATGTTAATATCTTATTTAAAAAAACAAACAAAACAACTTGATTTCAAGCACTTTGTGGACTTAGTGAGAGCTTAATGATCAGGATCATTACGGGCATGTTAGGAACTGAGACTGCCTGTGCATGGACAGGCAGTCCATGAGCTGTAGTTGGGAGTAATGTAGTTTCCTGAGCTGCCAGTAAAGGAAGGAAAGACTTGAACTTGTGCCGTTTATTTTTGTCTGTTTATTTTCCATTAATAACATTTGAATCTTTTAGCTAGAATCAGCCACAATTAACAAAAAGTTTTGAAAAATAATCTGGAAAAGAGCATATCACCCTTCAAAAAACCAGCATCATGAATGGTAATTACATGAAAGAATCCATCCACAGACAACTGCTGTCTGAAGCACAAATTAATAAAAATCAGGTTTCTTTGTCTACTTTTCTTAATAATTGATTTGCTTTTATGTGACAAGTGTTAGGAACTTTTCTATGTTTTAAACTGTAACCATTAAATCAGAAGACACAGACCTGGAAATCTCAGTAATGTAACATTTAGGCATTCCTTCATTCTTTAGGATGTTACTGCTATTATTTATTTATCATCCATTTCCAGGCCAAGTTTTTCAGATTCAGGAGGGAATACTTTGTCACATGTCTGTAAAGCAGCCAGCTCTCTACAGTCTCTGGGCAGATTCTGGCACTGTACTCATAAGGAACAGTAAGTAGTTCACTGGTAGAGAGGGCAAACACTGTTCTTCCTGAAACAAACTGAGCAGCGTGGAGTCAATTTGTGACATTGCATAAGCTAAGTAGTACTTGATTTATGTGTCTGAGTCCAGGGGCATTTTTAGGAGCAAACACTGCCAGGGCAGCGAGTAGAAGTCACAGTTGTGTTATTTAGGTAGCAACATCAGCCATCTCTTGTGCAAGTGTGCCCAGCCCGCTCACAGTCACAGTGTCTGTCCTGGCAGCAGGCTGCACTACAGGCTTTGGAAGACCAAGGACCCACAAGGGGCCCACTAAGCCTGTTGGAGGGGAGAACAGACACTAAGCCAGGACTCTTGGGCAGGCAAGCAAAGAAAGCTTGGGTACTGATGGCCATGGTCAAACTCTTCCAAGCAGGTCCACAAATACAGGGCAAAAAATGTTGAAATTAGGATGAAATTGGATGTAAAATCTTTTGTTAAAAAAGATTCCAGTGATGAAATCCAAGTTGTATTCTTGGTATTACAGCAGTCTAAAGCTGTCTTCTATAGTCAAACACTTTTTATTTATGCCCTGAAGAAAATTGTAGGCCATGTAGGACCTCAGACAGTTCCTGTAAAATGCAAAGGATGTCTACAATACCCTTTACAGTGAAACAGTAAAGCTTACATGCTGTTTTATATAATTTTAGGAAAGTAATATTCAAAGAGAGCTGAAAAATAAATACAGGAAGATAGAAATGGTACCTGGTTTTCATTGCATAATTCCATTTCCTCCACTGATATGCCCAACTAAAATAAATATATATTTATATAGATATAAATATATATTTTTAATTTATAAATTTATGCTAAATATTATACACAATAAATTTACACAGTGTAAAATTTATAATATTACACTTATATGTTGTAAGGTATATCACACAGACAGTATTTGCTGAATAATACATGCTGCATGTTGTGTGTAACACAGTGCTACACACAGTGCAAGTTGATGTATTCTGTGCTTGTAAATAAATTTGTATTTATATTATACTGCATATATTAACATCTATATAGATATAGCAGGTTGTATTATCATATGTTAACCATTACAGCCATAAACATCTTCTGTATATATCTATGTGCCTCATGCAGCTTCTTTCAATACCTCTTTTCAAACCACTCTCTTAGGAAGGGTGATCTTAATTGACTCCGTGTTGCTGTGTGCTTCATTGCATTTGGTGTTTTCTAGTGCAAGGCAGAGTCAGAACATAAGCTAGCTGCAGGTGTAACAGTGTGGGATTCTGGCCTACAGTTGGCAGAAGTTCAGATACAGCATGCTATGTGGCTCCAGCTTGCTTAAAGGCACAAAAAATACCATGAGCCTTCAGACTAGAAGTTGATGCATTCATTAATTTTTTACTTGGACTTTGATTGCAGTGATATCATGTTTTTAAGTGAATACACTCCTCTGTGAGTGTGTGTAGAGTGAAGGCACTGAAGTGGTTTGGTTCTCAGTTGTAGATTGAAAAACCCTGTTGACATTCTGCATCTTTCCAGTCTTGGTGTACTTTTGTTGTAGGAAGTCTATTATTCAAATTAAAAATGTTTAATGACTGATAGCAATTAATAATTTCTGAGTGAATTTTAAGAAGCTACTAACGATTCAGATCTCTGTGTGCATATGTGTGGGTGTCTGTGCATGGGAGTGTGGCATTCTATTTTTCAGTGAACTAATTGTTAAGAAGAAATTAAATCAACTGTTAAGAAGAAGTTAAATCAACTAATAAATGTACGACAAGAGTCACCTCTCTGGTTGTTAATTTTGTGTTGATAGATAGATTTTTGTGAGGTTGCATGTTAAACACTATCCTGTTTTTGTTGTAACAGATTGAGGTTTTTTAGTGATATTAACATTTAAATGTTAAATGACTTTTAAATGTTATTTTTTCACTAGAGAAAAAGAAAATGCTACAAATGTTGAATACCTGATGGTACTTTTTGTAAGTCTCTCCACTAACTGTCTGGAATAGTCCCTTTTCCCCACATGCCACTTGTCAAACAGTTTTAGCTGAATCCAGAATTTTTACAGGTCTCTTCTAAGCTCAGAACTTCTCTGGTACATTACAAGTTATGTCTTCTTGTCCCAGAGTCTGAATCTAAAGGGTGCATGTTTACGATCATGTGTTGTTCTGGCCTATGTCAGATTGCATTCTGACTATGTTCTATTTTTTCTGCACTGATTTTGGTTCCATAAATACACATCTCAAACTTCTCTCATGTCCATAAGCAGGCTGGTGTGGTGTGTATTCTTGTCATTTCCAAGTGATACACAGGACAATAATGCGAGTATTATATTGGCAAATAATCTAGGCCACCTTCTGTAAGCTTTATATCAACTGCTAGTAATTGTCAGCCTGTGTCTCACTCCACCTTCATTCATACACACAGCATAACATTTATGTCACTAGCAAAACACTTAATCCTAGTCCTGTTACTGAAAGAGATACGTGTACTTCAAGTTTTGTGATAAGATTCATATAAATATAACTAGAACACAGAATTCTATGATAATGTATAGCCAGATAATGTATAACCTTCCATTGAGGTTAGTTTTCTCTGTAACCATCAACCATGGCCCAACCAAATTGTTTTCTTTTGCAGCTCATGGTGACATAGAACACAGCACATTGTAACTACAGGAACAGACTCGACTGTGAAAGGTCTCTATCATTCATCACAGAGAATTTGAGGCAGCTGGCAGTTATCAGCTGAAGCAGTTAGTCACTAGAACTGTACAAGATAAATAGATAATTGAAAAGCCATCTGGAAACCTGAGAGAGATAATAAGCCTCTCTTCTAGAAGTGAGGTAACAACTCAGGTAGGTCACAGATGAACTCAACTCCCAGATCAGGGCTTTGCCTAATAACACTGAAAATGCAGCAGCAGTTCATGCCTATCAGTTCTGAAGTAGTATTGAAGTTGTTGTTGGGAAGGCAGTTTGGCATATTCAGTTATACAAATCATTATTGCGATGGAGTGAAAAAGGATTGTAGTGCTATAAGACAAGTGGCCGAAATCCCGGGAGCAACATGGCCCTTTGTTAAATTACCGTTGCCAAAATAGAAAACTAGTTGCACACGCTTTTTACCCTCCATGCTACTTTGTTTATACTGCTGGGCAACTGGTAGTATTCCTGCCACACTGACCACAGCTGTCTGTGGGGCAAGTTACTTCTTTTTTAGTGAAATTTATATTTATATTAAGAGAATGGAACTATCTTTGTTTTATTTACCATGAGCACAAAGGATGGAGGGGAAAGGCCAATGTCTATGAGTGAAAGAATGTGTTGATCTTAGTAGCTTCATTTACGAGAGTCCTAAAGAGTCTTTCTGTTCAAGTCACTCTTATGATTCTCAAATTTCTGACTACAGAAAGTGTGAAATCTTGCATGAACATGCAAGGAAACTGATATCATTTGGTAACTCCTCTTGCTAGGTTCTGTTCTCTTATAGAACTATATTGATTGTAGGGAAAGAACATGAGATATTTTTGTGAGAGTGAGCACAGAAAATAAGTTTTTGGCCTTTTCAAAAAAGAAAGTGGCATCTTTCCATTAGAGAAGTGCTTGAATTGATCCACTGACATCTGTCTATTTTGTTAAACCACTCAGGTGGATCACAGGAAATAACTGCTGCCAGTGTAATATTAATTATTGTGGAGGTGAACAAAACAAAACAAAAAAAACCCCAAACAACCAACAAAAAACAAAACAAAAAAAAAACCAAAAAAGAAAAAGGGGAAGACTTTCGCTGCTCAATTTACTTTGAAAGATGCTTTTAAAAATCTGTCTCCAAAAATTCTGTCTAAAAAATTCTGTGCGTTTACACTGAAAGAGCATAGAGCAAAACACATGCTTTTGTGTTTTGTGTCATCAAAATTTTACTGTATTATTTGCTACAATTACAGTGGTAGTTACAGTATCAGTTGTTACACTACAGTAGCTAGGAAAGCAACATATTACATTCTCAAAATCCTTTAACAAAAATTTGCATGTGTCCATGTTCCTGGCTGCAGAAAAAATGTAATTCATTTGAACAGTCTCTGTAAATCTTAAAAAGTAACTGCTGTTTTTATTGTTTAGGTATTGTTCTAACATCTGTTTTACTAAGGTACTGGACATGAATTAGTTGTGCACATATGTAAATTCCGCTTCTATGTATTGACTGTTGAGGATGTTTTCCTTTCCTATCTCATTTTATGATTGCTAAAACAAAAAAATGGCAAAGCTTTAAAGCTTACAAATGCATGAAAAATTTTTAATTACCACTTGCTATTTTGAGGCCTGATTCATCTTTCCATTATAATCCTAGTGATAGACTTTGGTCAGTCTAGAGCCCTTTTTTATATCAGTTTCTCAGTTTAGATGCAAGTGTACAATTGTAAATTATCATAGTGTTGTAACACATGCCTAACTTCATTAGATTACAAAACTTCTTAGGTAGCAGGAGAATTTTCATTCTGACTTATTTATTTTTATTTCCTTTTAAAAGAAGATGAAATGCCAAAAAATTGCTTTTTAGATAAAATTCCAAAATCTGCCTAAGTGTTTATTATATAAGAATCCAATATAGCAATAATTATAATCTAAAAAGATGTTGGCAACATGCAGTTGTAAACACTGCAAATAATACTTAGAATAACATGCAGAGTCAGAAGTAAGAAAGCATCACTCAGAGAGAAGCATCCTTATAATTAGGAAGAAACAGATCTACTTTACTTTTTTCTCTCTCTTATGAATCCTTTGAGTATTTCAGTCTTCTTCTGTGCTGTGATCCAGATTCAACGAGAAGAGTGCAGAATAAATAGTTCAGCTCAGGCTCACACTATATAACTGAAATTTAGGCTCTACTGTAGGAGGTCTGAACAGAGGAACTATTTGTGGTCAAGTTTGCTAATTGTGCACGAAGGGAGAGATCCTTCATTGTCTGGTTGTGCTCAAATATTAAGTCAGCACTCTAAATCTTGGGAGATGAAGGTGTCTGTTTTATATAAGCACATGACTTAGATTAACTGTTCAGAAAAACATCATGCCTGAGTGTTTCCAAAGCTCTTTGCTCTACCATCAGGAAAAAGGAAAAGGGTTCCCCCGAAAGGGTTCTGAATTTCATCATGAAGGCACATAAACCCCTGCTTGTTTGAGAGCTGGCTGTCTAAGGAACCACATGTGAACCCTCCTGCAGCTATAATACTCTGAATAAAGCCCTTGAGTGTAGATAGGTTTGCAGAAATGTTAAGCATCAGTGAGCATACTCTGATGGGATCATATTCTGCACTCAAGGAAACATGACAGTCCAGCTCCTGAAGAGGTTCATAGAACATAATGGATTTCTTGAATACCATGAGTACATCGTACTAATCTTCAGTACTTCACTTGTTATTCATTGTGATGAAAGCACTAGAGTATATGATCAAAATCATGCATGAAGAGCTTTCACTTCATGTCATTATGTCTTATTATTATAATCTTGGTTTACTTTGCAACTCAGTTCTGGGATAATCACATTTTTACAGAGTGGGTAAAACTTTAGAAATAGAAGTATGGTTGGAATACTAGTGCTTGGTATGCTTCAAAACTGTAAAAATCATCAGTATATAATGTATTTACTTTCTTTACTGATTAGGTCAAAATGTTTGTCTACAATTTAGGGGACATTTAACAAATAAGTTCTTCTCCTAACACACAATCAACACCAGGAGACTTTTGAAGAAGAAAAACCACAATATTTACGTGTGTGGTTCTAAAGTGCACTATAAGGAAGCAGAAGTCAACTTTCCATTTGGGGAAGGTCTCAGATTGCTAACAAACACTGTTTTCCCAACAAATGGCAATGGCAATGTGTTTGCAGGTGTTCACATATGTCCTCTTACTTTTTGGTGACTTTCTTGTTCTTTAACAATAAGACCTGATGTATCTTCTGCTGGTGCCCCAGGATCACACTGTTTTGTTTTGTTTATTCCACAAAATCAGTGATAATAGTTTCTTTTTTACCATTTACATTTTTTTGTCAGTCATTGTCTCATTGTCAGTAATGTCTTTGGATGCACAAGTCTGATACTGGATTGTTATTCAAATATCTACTTCTTATCAAATAGCTTGAATTGTGCAACAATTTATTGTGGTCTAGGGTGAGACTTAGGTGCAGATTGAGACATCTTAGGCATCTATATAGAAGGGCTCAGGTGTACACTATATGTGTAAACTCTTGTTCTAGACAAGAGTCAATGCAATCTGTGGACCCTTCTTGGTGCCTTGTCTGCTGATGAACTGCTTTGCAGATATTTCAGAGGGAACTGAGTTATTCTCTAAGCTCTACCTGAACACAGACAAAAATTATGGCATCATGTGAAATGTACTGTCAGTTTCTGTCTTGCAGTTCTCTACAGGATGAAATTCCCAGAAACTGGAAAAATACATTTAAAAATATATTTTTATATCACTAAGTTCCTGACAAAATTAGTGAAAAGAACTTTCCTGGATTTCTTCCAAAGACAAATCAGGATTCTGTAAAATTGTTGGATCTTCGCTTGTCGTTTGCTGTGACTCGTGCACTTCATACAACAGTACCCAAAGCTATTGGCCAGGTAAAGCAATCTTGGGTATCTTATTCATGTGCTTGTGTTCTAAAAATGTGTATCAATGTACATCTTGGATCTCTCAGGCTTATTCAATGCATTTAAGATATTAACAGGATTATATGAATTGGTAACCTGAAATAATCTGACACTACATCTATTGATGCACAAGATTATTCCAATTTTTGTGTCCAAATGTCTTACTTACCTTACAGTTCCATGTGAATAAAATTGTTTGCTTTAAACAGTTTTTGTTTCCTTTGTAGTGATTCTGTCTACTGTGGAGTCATTCATTCCCTATCCTAGAGATTTTTGCTTCTTATAACATCAACACCACAGGGTTTTTTAGAGCATTGGGTTAATCTGAAGATCTCCAGCTAATATACTATGGAGTAGGTTGGAATCCAACCATAAAATAAAATCAGGAAGCAATAGCAAAAGACACAGTCCAAGCTATGGTCAAACTAAGGTTACAGTGTGGCTACTGCCTCAGCTACAGAGACAGAGCCTAGACAGCTGCAGAGCAGTGGCAGCCAGCCAGCATGCCTGAACAGATGAAGATGAGGCCAAGAGGAGGAGGAGTTAAATCTCTGATATTAGTTGCTCTAATATAGAATGAACAAGCTATATAAGAACCTTACATACCCAGAAAAGAATTAGAAGAGCTAGTTGGAAACAAAGTCCTTGAAGTTCCTTGTGCAACTTTTCAAATAGAAATTATCGTAGAAATATCATATATTTTTCCCATTCTATTTATGAAGGATATTATTGCTTTATGGGATAGTTGCAGACTCTGAAACAAAGATATGGCAATTGAAAACTAGGCAATTAAATAGCTCAAAAAGGAAGAAAAGAAATGCAATTCGAAAAGATCTATGCAGAGAACCCATAGCTGTCTGCAACCCTCCCCATTGCTCTGTGTAGGTAGTACTCAGGATTAGCTATGGAAACAAATGGTGTCAGAACCAGTCCTCTAAACCTTTTCAATTTTCCAATATGAAAATATCCTGTAGAACTGTGGTGGGTTATTGGATATGAAACAAATAGTTTGGGAGTTTTTTTTAATGTCAATAGAATATTTTTCATTAAATTTTATTTCATCTGTGCTGTATACTGTGTATATTTTTTTTTCCTATTAAATAAAAAAATCTTTCCTGATAAGGACATCTTTTCTGAAAGCACTTCTTAAAATAGACTAGCTTGATGCTGTGGATAGAGCTTTGACATTGAAGAAAACCAGTGAGATGCAAACAAATTCTTGCAAGGCTGGAATTGATGCCTGTATACTTTAGAAATGGTTTGAGTCATTAGTAGATTATTAGGCTGCACAGAGAGCTGGATCTTTGAAAGAAGTCAGTGAATTAAGGGCAGACTTTACCCTGTAGCTCCCATTAGCCTGCACATTAACCATTTAGATCTACAGATATTTCTGTCCCATAAAAATCACTGGAATAATGGGTATAGGTTTTATATAAAATCATCATGGCCATAAAATGGAATGTAGGAACATTTTACCACTACTGCAGTTAGAATGGCCAAAATAATCTTACATTTGAATACAGCTTTGTCAGGACTTTTATTATCAAGAGCCCACCTATTCACAAATCTGGGGTAGCTGAATATCAGAGAATTAGGTTTTCTGGTATGGTTTGGTTTTATTTTTTCAGTAATAGTTTATAAAATCATTTAACTACTTTCATAGAAAAGTATAATTTGACAAATCTGATAGAAAATACACCTGCTCTTGGCTGAGGACAAAGGAATGGCTAAGAGGACCTGTCATCTCTGATTGCAAGCTACTCTTCCTGTCCTTTATCTTTCAAACAGTGATGAGTTGTGGTGATAGACACAGTGAAATATAGCAGCCCCTTCCAAAGGGCTTATAGTGTTCTGTGTGTGCATCAAGGTCATAAGAAAGTTCAGCAAGGTCACAAACATTCCACATTAAAGAGTTTCATCATGGGGAGGAGCCTTTGCCAGTGGCGTTTGGAATTTCATTTACTCTAGGTTTGATTCATAAAACCTAATGAAAGTTTCAAAGTAGTAGCTACATTGGAGCTAAGCATCTTGGCTTGTTCTCAGTGACTAGAAATAGGTATCTGAAGGCCACAGTAAATTTCATCAAAAAGATCCAAAATGGGTCAATGGAATTGTCTTCTGGAACTACCCCTTTGTCTCTGTTGACTATAAAGATAAGCCAGTGTGTTGGCACAAGTATAAACAGCAGAGGTTTAAAAATCTAAAGGTAAATGAAATTTCTTTATTTCTGACTTTTCCCTCATTTGCATATTGCCATCCTTTTTTGCGTGAAAAGGAATCAGTGGACACAAACCAGATTTATCACAACGCCTTTAGCTGAGTTTTGACTGCTCAATAGTTCGTTATATCCACCCTGTGTCCTATAATACAATAACTTGTCACTGTTTTTTTACCCAAAAACTTCAAATTTTGGGTGATACTTCTGCATTAGATAAGCACATTTTTCATTAAACTGAAAAAAATAAAACCAAAAGCCATGTTCTGCGTGATAACTTATGAACTTCCAGGGTAATAGATTTCTACAGTCTTCAACATTGAACAGTGACAAAATGGAAAAGATGAGGTTTGCAATATCTTCCCTGATTTTATTTTAGATGCAATGAGAGAAAATTCAGCCTGGTCCTGTCTGCCCACCAATGTATGCACCTAAACATAAAGACAAAACTTTGTTGGTCACTTAACTGCAGGTTGCTAAAGTACTCCAAAGTTGCTAACATACTCCATTTGAAAAGTGGGCTTTGAAAGGATCCTGTAGTGTGGATATAATACCAATAGAAACTAAAAAATAGCACAATTTTGCTTTACTTGTATTTTATGTAGTTATAAAGACTCTTCTTAGAGATGGTGTGAACCCCATAAAGCTTTGCAGGAGCAGGAATGTTTTATTCATTGACAAGCCCAAAGCTACAGCTGATGAACCCAGGCCAGCAATGGAGCTACTGCAGACCTGCCTCAGCTGGCAGCTGAGCTGGGATATTCATGGAGAAGATTTTTTTTTTTTATGTGTGTAACATCTCTTTGTTGAGTGTGTTCAGACATGGCACAGGTAGAAATACTCAACGTTCAGCTATTTTCTGCTTTGATAGGAAATACTGGTGTTCAGTGAGTTTTTTCTCCCACATATGACAGCTATATTCTCAGTTTCTTATAGACTTCACAAAAAATTAGCTAACCAGAGTTACAGAAATACAGTAAAAGAAATAATATTCATTTAAAAACCCAGTCTTGTAGGGATATGGATCATTTAAAATTATCAGATACAATAAGACAATGACACCCAAAGGTTGTATAAGGCAAATTGGATGCATATATAATGAATTCAATTTCCATTCATTTCTCAGTGAGAATTTTTAAAGGAGAGAATGTTGGAAAATTATAGTCATGTTTTGAGTAAACACAATGAGACTGATTTCTTGTTTATAAACCAACACTCATGTTTTGTTATGCATATATGACTATACAGTTAATTTTGTGTCTTAGAGAAGTGTGTTATTTAGTACTTTTGTCATACATTTCTGACATTATCTTGAACAAAAGTGATGAAGATATTGTGTCTTAAAAACATTTTGAAAAGGCCACCCAAACAAACAGCTCACCCTCCAAAAAAAAATCAAAAAGTCCTGATGGAGGAAATCTCTTTCTATATTGGAGTAATATTTGGGGTAATTTATTGGTGTTTTTTCTGAGTATTTCATTTTGCTATGGGGATGGTAATTATTTTTATTGTGAATGAACTCAGAAGTGTTCACATTAGCAAATGAGTGCTTTTCTAAATCTTAATAATGAAAGATCAATAAGTGATTCTAAAATTACTTGTGACAGATCTCAGCAATAAAAAAGGATATAGTTTTCAATTAATTTTGTTAATTTTTGTACTTCAGGGAATTTATGTCAGTCAATGACACTGAGTATATGTTATGGCTGTGCAAGGAATTGATTTTTTAATTTCGCTTCCAAATTAAGCAATAGAAATAATTTTTATTCTGAAAAACAAGTGTTTTGCAGTTGGGGTTTTATTTATCTACTTTAGTTCTGAGAGTAATGAAAAAAAAATCACCTAGTTTGAGACTAAAATGTCATGTGGCCTTGTATTAACAATTTTCTTGAAGCACAGGTAAGAAAAAACAAAGAAGAAGATGGACCAGATCCAGACAAAGCTGCTGGAGAAAGCCAAACCTTTCTTTCTGTTTGAGTGTTATCCATGTTCACTGTGCAACTTAGATTTAGTTTTCAGTTCAGCTTACAGGAATTGAATCTTAAACTTCTCTGATCCTAAAATGCCAAAGTTGTGAATGGTTTTGAAAAGAGGACAATTCTACCAGAATTAAGAGAAGCCTCATCTCCTCTCTTCTCTGCATTATTGTCAAAATATCTATAACCCCAGGAGAAATTAATAATTTAAACTATGAAATAAACTGTTTCACATTCCTATCCTCAGAAAGAGAACAAACCTGAGTTCAGGCAAGAACCATAAGAGGTGAGATGTGGAGTGTGTGAAGGCTGGGAAATTTATGGGTATGATATCCACATGTTTAGGATACTCTGTTTTATATGAGATATCACTGAGTCAGAGAGAGAAATAGTTTGATAATATGTGGTTCAGAAAACCTTTCCATAACCACTGGATTTAAAAGCACTAATAAAATACAACAGAGTTAAAGCTGAAAATGCTGTCCCATTTCTGCTTTGTACCCTGAAGTTAAGATGCTAACCTAGGATCTGTGAGAAAGCTGGGTATTGACTCATGTACTGCCATATTTTGTATGAGTGTCAGGAGCAATGGATTAAACAGGTGTAATGATAGTCCTGCATTTGTGTGTATGTAATGAAATTTTGAAAATTCTGGTAATGAGCACATTTGGGTTGCACTCACATCGTTTTGAAGGGACTGAAAATGCATTTTGTGAAAGAATTTATATTTTGTAAAATTAACATCATCACCATCATCTCTACTCATATCACCTTATCTGAAACCAGCCTTAGCTGCAGTCCTTCAATGGATGAAGACAAAGCAGAAATAAAATATACCATTGGGAACACTTAGCACAATAAGGGTGTTTGCTTGGGGTATGATTCATTTTGCTTCATGTTACTAAATTACTGCAGTTACAGGAAAGAGGGCAAGAACTATTTCTAGTTTGTCAAATGCACCCAGTGTTGGATTTACAGAATAAATGCATTTGACTTTAAGAATTGAAAAGCTTAAATGCAAATTCAGGAAAAAAAAAAAGAAGATACTGATGCACAGCAGCAACTCCCTCTATGCCTATGTTTATGGGGCGTAGTGACTTCCTTAACCCTATTTGGACAGATTTTGTTTTCTTTGTCATATATCTCAGTATTTTTTAGACTGAAGGAACATCAATCAGAATTACATCAAATCCTATTTCCTGTCATATTATTACTTTACCTCCTTAATACAAAAGTCTTCTTTCTCTTTGTCCCACCTTCACATATACACTTACACACAGAAAATTATGAATAAATGAGTTTTCATAATCTGATGGCTTCCATTTGTGGATGAGATTAGAGCCTAAATTAAATCCAAATTAGTAAGAGGAAACAAGAGGCCATTTTAACCTATTAGTTCTATATAAACTTTTTTTTTTTGAAAGAAGGAACATGAATGAGGTGAACTATATTTGCTTAAACTCAAGTAATTCTTGATTATGCAGTTTTGAAGTTTCTAGGGAAGTCATGAAAGTGTCTTACTGAGAATCTAAAATTTCTTGGAGAGGAAGTGTGCATGCACAGTGCTATCAGAGGTGTATTTCTCTAAGTCTCAGAAAGAGGATTTCAAAGGGCATTTTTGGCAATCAAGTTTAATTTTCTGCTATTTATGACTATGTTGTTCGAATAATTTTTAAGATTGGACATCTACATTAAAATGAACTTTTCTTCCTGGAGTTCATCAATATTTTCTTGCCAAAACTCCTCACTCCAAATGGATGCATTTTAGAGCTTCTCTTATCTGATAAGTGTTATGATCTCTTTCTACTGAAATGGGATACAGCATTACCCACATCCAAGGTTTCTGCTTACTCTCCTTACTCACATATTTATCTTTAAGTTATTTTGACACTGCTTTAAAATTAAGCTCTGAATTAACTTTTTGAATATATGTCTTCTTTTTTTATTCAAGCTTCGAGTTGCTCCCTGTAGTTATTGACCTATTAGCTATGTATTGACGCAAGAAAGAATAAAACTTATTCATTCCAAGAACTCATGATATAAATTTAGGAGTGAAATATTTTCTTTAACTGCACTATGTAGTTAGATAAAGCTGTCCATTAAGAAGTGTATTAACACAAGTATTTTCATCAATCTATGAAGTTTACCCTGGTTCTTAATTGAGGCCATTCACAACAGTAGGCAACCATTGATTTAACAATAATCTTGGGGTATCTCATGCAGAGAACAATTTTTGAAATGCACCATAATAATTTTGCCAAAAGACAAGTTGTTATCCTCTGCAAAGCTGATCATTTTTTGCATCATTTGCAGAGGCCAGGCAGATTCTCTCCCTGCTTTTTTCCCCTTCAACTTCCTACTCAAAAAAGAGTATAATTCTTAACTCCTTCAGCACCAAGTTCCCTACTCCCTACAGCTATTCTAATTCAGATAGTAGCCTTTATATTATTTTTATGGAACAATGTCTTTTGCTAAGACCTTTAAAAGTGATTTTCTGTGATTCACATATATTGAATTTTCAGTTCTATGCTTTTCACACCTGAAACTGATCAAAATGTTTCAGAAGATGCATACTCTTCTGCTATTCTAAATCTGGAGATGTCTGTATGTAATGAGACCATGTTTTTCTGTCTAGAGGTTTGTAGTAATGTATACGATTGCAAAATTATTTTGTCTTGAAAAATTTGAACTCTATTATGTTTTAGAAACCTAAAAACCATTTCCCAAAAGATCCAGTCCAGAAACTGCTTGCTGGACAGTCTCCTGAGCTGGCAAGAGAGAGTTCAGTCTATGCCAAGACACAAGTGCTTCCTTCAGAAACCGTTGCCTGAAAAATTGTGATTACTGGGGTGCATTCACTTGTCACACTACTTAGAGGTTGGAGCTTCCTGGTAGAAGGCATTATACATAGCTTTAAATTCTCTCTAGATAATTTATGCACATCTCATTTAGTGTAGGATTGAAACAAAATAATAATGTCAGCAACACTATGAAGCCTATCCAAAAACTAACACTTTTAGCTGGGTCCTTTGGATATCACTGTGAGCCCCATCTAAGCTACAGTTTTACTGGGAGGCAGTTTACTTGTGATATGAAAGCTGTTGATTTAAGCTTGTTGGAGTTGGAGGGAAAGACATAATGCTCTGCAAGATATTTGTATAGTGAGCTACATTCAAAGAGTAGCATCAGATGTGCCTTAAAAAAGTTGAGCCCTTCTTGATTGTTTATGTGTTTAGCCTAAGGGAAGAATTTAGCACCTGAATCCAAAATGCTTAGTGAAGTCTCTTTAGATTAAAAAAAAAAAAAAAAAAAAAAGGGAAAACTTCATACAAACTCTATTTCCCTCCAGGCCCTCATACTAAGAATGTGGACCCATAAATAGTTAAACCTTGACAAGTTTAGTGACTTTCTGTATCAGCAGTAACGTTGATCTGCATCTTCACCCCTGCAACAACCGGTGATACCTCCTACTTGTAACAGCCAGGGAACTCTCTTCAGCTCTAAGGACAGCTGACACAGACTGGCCACAGCCACATCATATTCTTAGCCTTGGGCTGTGCCTGGGACAGCATCCTTGGATCCAAACATATAGTAATGAATTTTCATTTTCTTTATATGTCAGTTAATATGTTTGAAATAATGAAAGAATGTTGAAGCTCAGAATGTTGTTTTCAGAGCTTGTTACTGAGGGCATCTGTTACAGGTTCTGAGGAGTCATAGACTAGACAGGACTTGTGGGTGTATTCAAGGTGGAAGACTTGCTGGAACAGTGCTGGAGGTGATCATAAGTTAGCAGGGGATTGCAGGGTGGAGAGAGCTTGGGGTGGGGGGATGGCCCTTGGTTCTTGCAATGCCAAGCATTTTCCAGAAAAGTAGGAAAGTACACGTGAAAACCATGCCAGAGAGTATGTAAATTATTAAGCAGAATGAATGGCTGGGTTCAGGGTTTGAGCTTGCTCTCCATTCCTACTTTATTCAGCAGTGTAGACATAGACAAATGAGATAAGGTTTTACTGCTGGGGTCATTTTACCCTAATCCAAAAAATGTTCAAATGTGAGTAGGCAAGGAGATAGAAACAGATAACGTCAGGCTGGCTTCAATAACAGGGAGTGGGCAAAGGTTGCACAAAAGGCTTGTTTTTCCCCTTCACAGCTGAAGTAAACTATTTTACCCTCTACTACACATACGTGTTTAGCAGATTTTTTTTAAATTGGAATGCTGCAGGGACACCAGAGGTGAAATGGAAATTAGAAGAGGAAACCAGACAATAGAGGTGCAAAGAAAGAACTATGAATGTTTTATAAACCCAGAACTACAGAAATGAGTAAAGAGAAGATTTAAACAGGACTTTCATAAATACAACAGATTGCAATGACATCTTCATCCTAGGCCCACAATAGATCTTTGGAAGGACTATTGATGTCACTCCTATGGTATCACATTTTTTCAAGGTATTTGTTTTAAATAGCAGTTCCAAGTAATAAATTAGTCTAGAGATATGTCAGTAAAACAGAACAGCTTCTTGAATTTTAAAGAGGAACTGATACAACTTTGGACAACCCTGGTATCCAAATCTGTTTCTCTTAAAAATTATTAAAGTTTCATCTTTTGAAACATTTTGAGACAGAATGTATATAAAATACAATATAATAAGAAATACACAGACACATTCAAAATATAAACATGGAAATGTTGCCATTTATTTAATTCTTTAAAGATTTTTTATATTATCACTTAATTCTAAATGATAATTTTGTAGTTTTCAAATTTACTCACATTGCTACATTAGTATCATTTGTGAGTCTTTGGTTGAAAATTACTGTAGTCAATTTTTTAAGAGCAAAAGAAACAACAAGAAATTTTGCAGGTGGCAGGTTTCTGAAACTAATAATATGATACATAAAGAAAAATTCTAATTGTATTAATTTCAATTAATTGTAATTATATTACAATTTAGTTGTAATAGTGTTTTTAAAATACAGAACAGTGTTGTTGCTTCTTGAAAAAAATCTCTTTTATTGTAATTTTCCTCACAAAACTCCACGCTGATGGTTTTGTGATGCATATCTTTAAAGAAATGTTAAATCACTTTTTAAAACATTGTAGGTGGCCATCGCATTACACATTGACACTATTTATTTCAATAAGACAAATTTAATGCTGTGACTACATCCTCAGCCAAGTGCATGGACTGCAGTAGAAATGTGGATCTGTAAAGGGCTGAACTGGCATTCTCCACACAGTGCTTTTACCTTTCAGTTTCAGTATGATTTTTGAGACTTAGAATGAGAGGTACTTCACAGAATAATGGCCTGAAGTGAAGAAGAGCTGAACAAGCCTTTTGTCATTGAAAAGTAAATCATCAGCCCGCTGGTTTTAGAATCTCATGGACATGGCTTTATAGCGTCTCTCTGAGAAATATTATTTCTAATTTTTCAAGGGGATAAGCAAATCTGTAAGAAATGTTTGCAGAGAAATCAAGATCCCAGGTTGGGAGGGAGGGATAAGCTATAACTGTAACACACTTGATTCCTTTGATGATCCCCCACTATAAGTCTCTCTTACTTCTGGCAGGAGCACTAACCTATTATTTTTTAGTGCATTGACAGCCATATAAAGCTGCAAAGGTACTGAATCAAGTACATTATTTACTAGCAAAGATGACAGTGAGAAAAGCTTGAATGACAGCTCTAAGCTCTGCGTTACCATCTAAAGATGAAGATCTGAGAACAAATCTGTCATAAGGGCTTTGTACCATAAGGACTTCTCTTTCAGAACAAAACCCAAAGGGCTGCAATTACATAGTGATGAGAAAGCCACATCTCTTTCCTGACTAGGAGAAAAGATGCTCTAATTCACCTTCCAATGGCCACTTACGAGCACAAATCCCAATAAACTTGACTTAAGTAGACTGTGTATATTCTGTAATAAAAGGTTTTTAAAATGTCTTGCTTAAAAACATCTCTGATCTGCATAGATGATGATGATCAGCCTTAGCCACGCAGTCAAGTAATTTACTAAGAGTATGGATTTTGTCCAGATTCTGCTTGCTACTCTTATGTGAGTTGCTGTCTTGGAGACTCTAAATCCTGAGGAAACTAAATTAATTTTCTCAACTGTCTACAGTTCTCTACCTCATTCAACAGCCACAAATATCGACCCTATGTGCTATAAAACCATCTTTTTAAAATTTTATATTAAAGAAATCCATCGTGGAACTAAAAGCTTGCTGCCAGAGTTGGTTTTATTTTGTTTTTGTTTGGCTTACGTGGTATTTTCAGATAGCAAGAGATGATGCCCTGTACTGTAATCAGGCACTCTCTACAGGCGGGATTATTTGACATTTGGGAAAATCTTTCTCTGTCCTTGCATCTTAAAGGCAGGGAACATGTTCAGATGAAGTATACAAATATGATTGTGGATGAAGCAAAATGCACTGATAAGGACTGGAAGGAGTTGCTGTAAGCTTTGGTGACGACATTTGCTTTACATTAATTCTCTTCACCAAGGAAAGAACGCACCTTGTACAACAGATTGATTCAGGATGTTTGGGAGACTGTGAATCCCTCGTCAAGACAAGTGTGAATCATTTTTGTGAGAGAGGAATAAAAAGGAAAGGAACAGCTCAACATCAGAGAAATGTTTCTCTGAGAGGCAGAGAGCCACATTCAATGTTGTCCTCCTCTGTGTTATTTAGAGCAGAAATTAAAATGCTGGTCTCATTCTGCATTTAAGAGCAGAAATCTCATTTTGAGAAACAACAACGAAGTGAAATTGGCATTATGTATAATTGTGTAAATAAGCCTGGTTATGCAGTAGCTGTATTTTATTTAAGTAACTGCCATATTTCCAAGTTACTGGGAATGAATATCTGAATGCAGATATTTTCCATGATGACATAAATGTTTCATGCCTAATTTTCAAGTAGTTGTGGTAAAATAACTGGCATTTTTCCTGCTGGTGTGGCTGGATTCTTGTAGCATTCTTTTGTTAGCTGGTAAATCAGCTGAACGATCCATCACACATCACAGGTTTTTCCATAGTTTATGGTCATACCCAAGGAAAGCATTTTAATGGATGTCTATCAGTAAAAAAGGAGTGGTCATTTGACTTCAGAAATGTAAAGCAAATCTTTTGTTTGTTTCTTCAGTAAGATAACTGCATTCTACAAATAGCCTTGATTCTTGTCTCAGAGAGAATAAATTTACCATTATCTTCTAGATCTTTCTTATTTTGTAATTTAAATTTGAATTTCATTTTTAAGGAAAAAGTGTACAGGATCAGTAACAGATGAACCCACATTTTTTGAATAAATTTTGAAAACTATAAAAACAGTAATTTATATCCAAGAAGTGCCTGATTTTTCTGATTAACAAGTAACAATATCAATTCGCAAGGTTGTAATTTTTATAACTATAAACTATATTAATGAAATAATTATATACTGTAAAACTGGTGAAAAAATTATGTAAAGTTTCATATTAGGCTCTATATTTTATGGTATAGCTTTTTATCAGTATATTTTGTAATATGGTAATGGAGCTTGGTAATCACAAAAATGGCATTATGCCAGATGGGTAATTAAAGAAACAAACAAAACCAAACAAAAAGAAAAGACAAACCAAACAAACAAACAAAAATCAAACCAAGGGACAGGTGCTTGGATAGAAATATCTATGAAATGAATGTTTACATAGTATTGAATTTGAATAAACAATTCAAAACCATTTTTTAAAATTTTTGTTTGTGAAGTATTTCCACATAATAAAAGCTCACACTTGTAGGTGAATGAATGTTGAAAAACCGCAGATGAAATTCAAGACTGATAATAGCACAGAAATGCAGACAGAAAGAAAACCCAGTCTTAGCTATCAATACAATCACGTGCATCAGTGTAATTGTTTCCACATGAAAAGAGGTCTAGGGAGGTTTTTGTGGTCAGTTCCTGATCTGAGTTTGGTATAGAGCAAAGCAGGGAACATAAATATACTAATGTGTAAAAGTGGTATGTGCAGATAGCAACTATTTTGTTAATTTCTGAAAATGTAAACACATAAATACAATACAAACACATAAAATCTCCAAAACTGTAAAAAGCGTGGAGAAGGGTGTATGGCATTGTTGCTTAGGACAAGTGGAAAATCAAATGAGAGATTTTTTGTGTTTCAAATTCTGATTGCTTTCCCTTCAGATATGTTATTTCTAGAGCATGTGCTTGTCATGTTTTTATCAAAAGGACAAATAAGTTTTATCAAAGGACAAAGAATTTATATTCTAGGATGCTCTTTAGGATTGTATGCATTTTTTCTAAAAAATTGTTTGAAAACTAGACACTAAATTTAGTCTTAGCTATCCACCTTAGCTATGCCATCTAATCAACAGGGAAAAATAGACGCTACAGAAAAGATTCAGTTCACCTTAACGTGGTGATCCAAAATTGCTCCAGTGAGTTGTCCTTGAGGTGTCTAGTATCATCCATCAGTTCTAAAGATGGTTTAGAGAGTGTCTAACTCAGCCACAGTAACGTGCTACTGGTATTTCTGCCATACCTGTTTCTGCAACCTCTTTGCCCTACAGCACTGTCCTGAAGAAATCCTCTATAATCCACTTCACTTCTGAGATAGCTAACTTGTCACAGTCTGTTGGCCAGTATTTTATCATGCAAGTCTTTAACTGAGGAGTAATCAACTAGTTAGCAGTTTATAAAAGAAAAGCCTGGAAAAGCCACATAACAATCAGCTGGGGCTACTGATTGAAAAAAGTTCTTCTAGTGTGAGCACTAACAAGGAGGGAGGAGAGCTGGCATGTGGTATCACTGCCTGCCTCTCGGCAGCATACACTTATTGCAAAGCTCCTGCTGGTCCAAGAGTAGCTAGTAATTACAGAAGAAAACAAATTTTCGGTGGAGTGTGATGATTGAGTGGAATGGGAACACATGAAATACTAATACTATCTAATAGCTAATATCTAATAACAAGTCATGAGTTAGTGAAATAGATTTTAAATTTCCTTGCAGATCATGCTGCTTTTCCTACCCTTGAAAAAATCAGAATGCTTAAATCTGACGACAAGGAATTTTTTGTAAAGATGTAATTAAGGTTCAAAGCCAGTTGTAGCCAAAATATTGCAGTATATATGTTTATAGGAATTTTCTGCATGATTTTATCAGTTAAGGCTGTAGTATTCCCAGTTTTATTGTTACCTGAGAAATCCATTTCCAGTATAGTTTGCTCATGACAGTGCTCACCCATTGTAATCACATAAGATTTGTCCTTCAGACACTGCATAACCTTCCTGTCAGTTTTTGGGATGATTTAATAAAATCATTGCTGACTTTAGCATGCTTAATGGTCTGGAAAATTTTTGTATTAACAATTTGCATATTCCTAATGAAA
The DNA here is from genome assembly GCF_037042795.1 of Molothrus aeneus. Lineage (NCBI taxonomy): Eukaryota > Metazoa > Chordata > Aves > Passeriformes > Icteridae > Molothrus > Molothrus aeneus. Next base: position 38,609,109 of record NC_089650.1, read on the forward strand.
ACACTGTGAGGTATTTCACTGTCAGCTGTTTGCCAGTCAGAAATATCACCTTGCAACATTTGGACAGAAAAGTGGTTTATTTTTCCATGTGCCCTTATTGTATGGGTTTTTTCTTGCTATTTTTTGTTTAGCATTGAGGCTGATGTAAAATGAGGTGCATAAATAAGCCTTTCCTTGTGTGTTTTTGCATAAGGCAGTAAGGTGGCAAACTTGAACCTTCTATGTTTAGTAGTACAAGTCCAACTTAAAAATACAGGAGTTTGATGTGCTTCAGTGAAAGCATACTCATATATTAAAGGAGAAAAATAAATGTATCAGGATTAAGTGCAGATTTAGTTACAGAAGACTATTCAGAAGAGTTAATGAATATTATCCTTTTATTCTTAAGCACTGAATGTAAGAGTGTTTTTATTCCAGGCCATTATTATTGTCTGCGTCCAGCATGAACTGTGGAAAATGTACAGTGATGTGCTTTTTATAAAAGAAAAGTTAAGTTTGTGTTAGAATTAGAAATATGAAATATGTAGTAATTTCACTCTTGGAGTGTCCCTGTTGATATGGTAACTATTATATTTAGTTTTTATTAAGTAGGAAAGATTATCTTTCAACTTAACAAATGTCTTACACTTTACTTTCTAATGAGACAAAATGCCTTCCACAGTAAATTTGGTTGTAAGTTTTGTCAGTAGAATCCTGTCCTATTTAACATTGTTCTTTCTGGAACTTCTCTGTCTTGAGGTTATTACAGAATGCTATAGTTTTGGGCGGGGGGGAGATTTGTGACATTATTAGTACTGTATCAGTACATATGACATCAACACTGGAGTTAGAGAAAGCAAAAAAAGAAAATAATTTTTTTTCTCTTCCGAGAAGCTAGAGCACTGTCATGAATTCAGAACTAAAATTTGGGCACTCAGCAGAACAGGATCATTCTGAGCAAACAGTTTATTACCAAGTTCAAATCAATCAAAATAATTTGAAATAACAAACAATCTAGATTTTTCCTTATGGAAATGTTTTTCTTTTCAAAGGTGAGACCTTTTCATGCTCTATTTACTAATATTTTTTTTAATCTTATTGGCTCTTCTCTCAAATTAATACCCAAAACATGAGAAAACTCTACAAGCAGAAAAGGTCTGTCTTCACATTCCAGTTGCAATTAATTTTCCACATAGATATAGATAATAACTAAAGAAGAGAATTCACCTTCATTGTGGTTCTTCACAGGGGTGAGTTTTAGTTGCAGAGCACTTAATTTCCTTCTCTCTAGCAAGAATTTATATGTCATTTATATGAAGAGAAGCAACTACGTGGAGATATTGGTGTTTTAGACAATCACCCGGCATGTACAAAGGGCAGGTGAGTTCAGAAAAGTCTCCACATTATCAGTAAATATCAGACAGGTTCTTAAATCTAAGGATTCCTTTTCAGGCTGATTATCGAGAACCTCCCAATGTTCAGTATTTTGTCAACAGTCCACCATATGGCTGGGTGGCATAGCTTATGCTGAGTTTCTTCATCTTCTAAGTTCAGGATACTTAAAAATTTCCTGGGATCTTTATTTTCTTAACATTTTTAGGAGTTTTCTCTGGAAACCTGACAGTCCCACTTCTTTTTCAAGCATTTTTTTCAATACCCATATAACCTATGTATGGTCACCACTCTTCAACTTCCTATCATGCAAATGAGCCTAAAATACCCATTGAAAAACCAGACTGATCTAAATCAGTTTTCTCCCAGGTCCTATGTTAAACAAACAATTACCCTTACTTGAATTAAGCTACCATTAATTGAACTCTAATAATTTCCTTCTGTCCTTGACAGATTGCTCCATCTCTGCAGCATACTGAAATACACGTGCTTCACAGCATGGCCATGAACAAAAGTTGGTTGGTAGGTGTTTTCTTCTCCTTCCAAGGAAAATGACAGGCAAGGAAGAAGCATAATTTGAAATGCCTTTCTTCAGAAGGAAGTTTCCAGCTCTAGTCTTGAGTTAAAGAGCTTGTTAAACAGCTGAGACATGGAGTCTGCCAGCTGTCTTGGGGTGTGGGTGTGGGGGTACGTGTACCTGTTACAAAAGAACAGTGCCTGCTTTGAAAACCTTTCGTTCTGTCACATATTTCCTAAACTGGGCACACAGTTTCAATAAGAAATAATAGCTGTCTTTAAAATATTCAGTTCCCTAGCTTTTGATAAACTACAATATCAATTTTTCCTCTGCTTTTCTGAAAATTATTATTAGCAAAACTGAAAGCGAAAAATGAGTCTGTGACAAATAAGGTCAGACTTGCTCCTAAATATAATTTGCTCTTAGCATGCTGGCATTACTGTTATGTCTATTATGACATTTCTATGAATAAACAGTTCATATTATAAAAAGATCTATTTCCATTCCAAATGATACATTTTCATTTTTTCCCTAGAAATATTCAACCAGAACATGATTTACAGGTATTACCTAGTTTTTATGTTGCAGGGTCTTTTTTTCTGTTATATATTTACATGCACACATTCATACATATATAAGCATACATATATTCATAAATACTTTTCTACAGTTTTGAATCTGCCAATTTGAATTATGAAATCATATGACTGCTGCAAACAGACCAAGCAATTATTGTTGCATCAAAAAAGACTCAATATACAAAGTTATGAAGATTATAAGAACATTTCTTTGCAGTGAAAAATTACTATTTCAAATATTAAGTTGCAGTGACAAGGTTCCCTTTGCAATGTAGCTTTAGATACTTCTTTAATCTTTCATCATCTCACCATTCTATGAACCTGCTGTCAAAAAAAGAATGCAGTAAATTTTTAGGTAACTCTGGAATCACTATGTGTAGAGCTCAGAAGCAGACCAAAGGAGAGATACAGAAGTAAAAGAGAAAGGAAATCCTTATGTTCCTTCCACATATGAGACTCTAGGAAGCATACGCCTGAATGAGTAAGAAAAATCATGCTGCAGTGATTAGACATCAGTGTTATTTTAGAGCAGCTACTGCAGATGAACAGAAGTTCTGTAAACAGCAAGACAGGCAAGCACTTCAAGCAGGCAGGTACAACCACAGAGGAAAAACTGTGCCTCACAGAATATTTAGCCTTTTGCCATCATGAAAGTCATTCTTCTCTTTTCCAGTTCTGGATGGTTAAAGGGCCATATTCTTATAGAGATTACATAGAACTGCAAAATTTCTAAGCAATTGAGTTTTGTGTCTACATGCTCTTATACAGAAATACATCCATTCTTCTAAAAAGGTTTGGTGGCTTTTTCTTTCATAGGAAAATATTGCATTTAACAGGATAAACATTACATGTTTATACAGGTGAATAAATATTTTACAGGGCAAATAATAAATAAGATTTCCATTGAGATGATCTGGAATAGTTGGAAGACATTTACATTTACATAGCATCCTCCCTCTTAGTGAGTGGGAGGGATTGTAATAGTGTCAATTTACTGCTGATAAAGCTGGATTCTTTGACAGAACTCCATATGCTCTATTAAGAGCATAAGTACAGAGAAAAAAGTCACTACAGAGAAACATGTTTTAGCACATGAAGTTTTCTTTTGTGTTTTGTTTGTTTGTTTGTTTGGGGGTTTTTGGTGTGGGTTTTTGGTTTTTGTTTTTTTTTTTTTTAGTGGGTTGCTTGTTGGGGGTTTTTCCCTTACAGAAATTTCTTAGCAATAGGAAGAGTAACTCTGATGCTAATGAGGATTTCTATACTGGCAACAGAAAAGATAGTGGAGTCAGTGTCTGTTTCCATCATGAGTTTCCTAGGGGACCAGTATGAAATTAACCTAGTTAGCAGCCACAGCCACTGCATAGGATGCTCCCCTAAAATTCCCTTTTCAATAAATGCAGCCTCATCTCTTGGCAATATCACTGGGTTCCATAGGAGATATGAAAGCCAAATGCACTGGGGATTTTGTTGTTGAAATAATTTTTATCAAAATATTGTTACTGTTATTATTATTGTCTCTCATAAGTGAAGACTAGGCCATCTTTCAAGTAGCAAAGTATTGTAAACCATCTCACATTCTATGCATTTTCATGGTATAATTTAAAATTAAGAATTATATCAAGAGTTTCACCTAGAATAAATTTTTTAATTTCTTTTTTTGTTCTTAATTTCTGTCCTCAGGCAAAAGTAAATAATAGAGTTCAACGCTGAGTTTCCCACTGGATTATTGCAGTATCCTTTTAAAGTATAAGAAGGATGTTAGAGCTCAGAAAGGCACCACAAATCTTTTCTATGTAGATATCATAGCGTAACATATTTTGATATATCAACTTATTTAAATTCCAGTTTGGGTAACCAGATTCAGAATAACAAATTTCCCTGTGTTTTGATGGAGAATTTCGAGGCTGTCTGTGAGGTGAAGTGTGGGTCTCCTGCTGACAGTAGTGGAGACTACCAGGACTTCATTAAATACAGTATCTGTAGAAAAACAGGCACGTTTAGAGATGGTATCTACAAGAATGGCTCAACAGGGAAAGGTTTGAGTTACGCAATGATCAAGGCCATCAGGATTAGCAGGATAACAAGGTGCAAAGAGAAATGTGGTTTGCTGGGTTTTTTGAATTGAAGAATTCTTTCAAGAAACTCAAAGTATTGCAGTAAGTCATTCATAAATCAACATTTACAATCAACTGCCTAATCTGAGACAAAGGAGAAAATCAGAAAACAAGGCTGTCAAAATGTGGGTATCACAGTAATTGAAGGACATGACCAATTTGCTTTTTTGAACATCGTACTTTCAACTGAAATATGCTCCTTGACCCTGGGTAGTAGAACTTTAATTAATTAAAAAATATATTTGACTACTATTAATCCAATAGTAGTAAAATATTGATGGTGTCTCTGCCATTATAATCCAGCTTTATAAACTGAGGGGAAATGTCATTAAAGTTTTCAACTTGGCAGTTTCTAATTCACAGTTGAATATTCTGCTTGAAAAAATCTGGGGAATAAAAAAAGCTAAAATTGCAAGCTTTTGAAATGCATCTAAAACCATTACATCATGTTGCTTGGGGCTTCCATATAGAGATTTCTGTGTTAATCAGGAAAAAATGTGATTAATTTCCAGAAATAGTGTGAAAGTTGTTGCAATGGTCAGTTTGTGTGAACACAGTTTGCATTATTTACAAACTATGGCTTGGTCCAAGTTGAATTTCATCATTATGAAAAATAATGATGGATAAATTTTAGCCCAAGGTTTTGAAAATTAATCTCTTTTTTACTTGATAACACAGTTATTAGTAAAAAGATTAAAAACATCCTCAAAATAGTACAAGAGGCTAAGCTGACAAGATACGAATGAAAGAGACTGGCCAAAGGTTGCATGTGGATTTGAGTGACAAGAGTAATAGAAGTTTCAGCATTTTGTCAGGTCAGAACCTTTGGCAGCATGAAGGCCACTTATCCCTTCAGTCTTGCACTAGCTGCAGCTTCTTAATCACTTACAGTTCCTGTACATCAGTGCTTTTCATACACCCCTCTGAAAAAAAAACAAAAAACGTGGTGGATAAAGAGAAGCATTATCAATAAAGCAAGGATATTTGACAAGCTTATTTTTATATTTTTCCCTGGGTTCCTTGCATCGTTTCATGGCTAGAGGAATAATTCATCTGATATTTTATGAGAAATTTAGTATAATAATTTACTCTTTTTTTTTATTTTTCTGTTATTACATCTAAATGTGATTACACATGACTGATGATCTATTTTCTAGGACCATGGGAAATATGCCACAGAGCATCCAGAAAGAGACTTTCTCCCCTGAAGACATTTTGATAGATTCACGTGCCTGATGCAGTATCATGCAGGAATAACCAAGTGTGTTTTGAGAGACCCAGTTTGGTACCTGCTTATCTGAGCATTTTTTAACCCATACTAACATATCTTGTTGCTTAAGACCCTTGGACTTTCTCTGCTTTGCACATCAAAGTACAAGGTTTCACATGTTATACTCAGTTGTATTTTGACAAAAAAATTCAGGTGGGGGCATTTTAGCACTGAGGTCCACAATTTAGGAAAATACTGTTTTACAAGGGTTTCAGGTAGTAGTTTTCTGACTATTTTTGCGGGTTTCAGTTTATGCAAAAAATGTGCTTGCAGTACTTTAAAAATTAAAAGCTGACCCCTGAAACAAACTGAAAAGAGCTGATTGTGAGACAGATGATCTAGACAAGACTGTAAAATACTTCCAAGGGTACTGCTCTAATGTCTGTATCAGAGACCCCTTGGCTTCAAGAAAAAAGAACATTTCACAAATGGGGTCTTTTCTTTTGGACAAACTGTGAAATCTCATGGCTTTTCTATCTGATATGCTTAGTACAAAAGATAGGTTACCACTGTCTGGGGATTTGGATAGAGTTTATGTATTATAAATTAATCCTTGTCCATATTTTCCCTGAAACTTTTAATTAATGATTATATAATTTATGACACGGGAATAAAGTTGATTTCTGTCACACATCCCTTCTGGTACTATCCAAATTTCCCATTACTGTACATCTGGATCTTTTAAGCATGCAGATGCAATAATAAGATGAGCATAAATCATTATGAAATTTATCAATAGTAGTATTGGGTAATGACTGAAATCGTCTGCTCATAGGTAAATTTGTGGTGAGATTTCCCAATGGAAAGATTTTTCTGAATGGTGGAAAGAATGGCAGCAGTTACCTAACCACATTCCTGCTGCAGATGGATTTACAGGATGGTGCAACTTTATTAAACAGGTGACATGTTTGTCTTTTAAAAGGACAGTCAAGTCAACGCAGACATTCGCTGACAAAAGAAAGTTTTTCATTAAATTTGAGTTAAGTGTGCCCATGTATTTGTGCCCTATCTAAGAATTATGGTCAGTGAAATGTAACATTTTAAAATCAGAAAATTCCAAATCGTAGGACATGGAGTTGTTAATCCACCACCTTTGAGCAACGTCTTTAGAAGTGCACAGTAATACAGACTCACATGTAGTCTTAGCTAACAAGGTTGGTTTGAGAACATACAGAATGATATCTAATAATTTTTTTACCTTTTCAGAGGTAAAAGTGTGGCTAAATGAACCACAGTGGGATGAAGCTATCCCCAACAGCTGTATCAGTGGGCTACAACTAGGAAGTAACCCCAAATAAGCAATGCTTTACAATCCCTTTATAGATTTCCATAAATTAAGTTGATTTTCTGCTGGATTTTTTACTCTCACAGCACTGAAAGATCTATGTCAAGAGATGGCTTGATTTTTTGCACTGATACTGGATTAAGACACACATACATATCTCTTTCCTTGAAGAAAGGCAGTACAGGCTCAGACCCAGATCTCCTTACACTGCCAAGCTTCTCCAACTAATCCCTTCACCATTCAATATCCCTGCACTTAGCACAGTGAATCCAGCTGAAATTCATGTGGATTTTTGCCAGCAAGGGAGGAAGAATACAGTCAAAATTTCACTCTCATATTTTAGCATTCTGTTTCTAGATATTCGCAAATTTAAGTTGCATCTGCATCAACTCCTTGTTTCCTGGCTTTCAGATATCTGAAAGTCACTGGATTAAACATTCTGGGAAGGAACACGACTGTATTGGTATTTTAGATCCTGGTAAAAGACATTTTTGTCAGACATTTGTTATGTACCACACGCTTCAGATCCAAACAAACACGATTTTACTGCATGCCAAGGTAAGTTGCCAAGAAATGTTTCACAGAGAGTGTGGAAAATAGGGAGGAGGGATTATGTAGCTGTTAGGAGCTGCTGTAAATTCTTGAGGTCATGAAAAAGTTTGTGGAATACAGCAAAGTAAAAAGAATGCACAGGACTCAGTAAGAAAAATAAGGTAAGGTCAGAAGATATTTTCTTGATTTAAAGCCCTGGAGTTGGGATCTGAAGTAGATAACAGACAAAAAGGGTTTCTCTGTAGTGCTTGCTGCTGGCAGTGATTATAGGTGTCCTGGGACTAAGCAGTAGGAAACAGAGACATTGTGAATACCAGAGGGAACAGGATCAAGAACAGAATCTGCAAGAATTTCAGCAGACAGTTTAGCCCAAAAGTAAAATATAGTTTAATGGATTTCTTTTGAACTGGGGGATGTCTATGGCATTGTTTTGTATAGGAAAAATAACAGCTTTGTTCTCTGTTTGTCCTAGAAATCTGGGACTTGGATGAGAAAAATACTACCAAACCACCAGTCACCCAGCAAAATATGAAAAGAGACTATGGTAACTCATCAAGGATCCAGTAGGGCCCATGGAAGCAAAACCAGAACAATTGTTAGAGAAAATGCATCATTCATCTCTGGAGCAGCTACACTCATGCAATGACATTGTACAAGAGATGATTACTGATGAGGTGATAAAAGGCAGTAGGAAGCCATGAATAAATATATCCAAGGAAAGTCACAAACACATGATTCATCAAAAAGGAGTATCTTTAGAAACATTTCACTGTTCAAACTGTTATGCAAGGTTTCCTTTAGGAAAAAATTTCTAAGCATGAAATCAAATCAGTTCCTTGTTCCTTTCTCTTAACAAAATAATGCTCTGATTTTTACTTTGGAAGGAGACTCCGTTGTAAAAAACCCAAAAAACAAAAAAACAAAACTAAGCTTTTTTTTTTTTTTAAAAAATCCAACTATGAATGTGCTTAAGTTTCAAAACTTTATAACATTATGAAAATGAAATGGCAGATTGCCACATAGTTTGGATCATAAGATACAAGGTAGGTATTTTCATGCTGCAGGATAATTACAAATAAATCTTCAGTTATCTACAGAGACAGCTACTGAAATTACACAACTATAATTAACAATAAGTAATAAATTATAAAGATAAATAGTTGAGAATGGCTCTAGCAGATAAAACATTTGGCTGTAAGAAAGAGAGAAGAAAGGGAAAATAGAAAACAAAGCCCATAGATGTTTAAACATTAATTTGAGTTCAGACAAAATCTTCAGCGTTCTAGATCTCATCCAATAACCCTCTAAATAATATTTTGTTTCCACAGAGTTTTAGAATTTCATGGTGGACAATAGTGTGAATCTGAAAAAGTAATAAAATCCACCAATATCAGATGTTTTAATACTGTCTTTTTTACTGTAGCACAGAGACTGCCTGTGAATACAATATTTCTACATCTGTAGTTAGGGGTCGACTGTAGAGCTAGATTGGTGTTGTGGGTGTTTAACTGTGTGATTGGAATAGTGGTGCTACACAGAAAAACTATTACCAACTTCTGATGCCTGGGGGTACTCAGGATTTCTGGATTGTGACATAATTTCTGATCTGGATAATGCTGTACTGTGTAACCACAGTATGAAGACCTCTGTCTCAGGTGAACTCATGAAGTTTGCATCCTCAACAACTTATGTCTTCAAAATAAAGTTTTCACTACATAGTCTATGTGTTTATCCTTTCTTATGTAAAGTATCCTTCCCATACTATAATTCATTTTAGTAGGCCATTATTATCAGTATTTAAATGACAACTTCCTCACCTCACAAGAAAAGGATGTCAGATTATTCCTGGGATCTTTTATGTCTTAAAGAATGGCTACTCATCAAATGAACTTTACCCAAAATATATTTTAAAAAATCTATTTTTCTTGTTTGTAACATTATCTCTCATTTAAATTCTGAATGAAGCAAAAACACACTCAGAATAGTATGCACCCTCTAAAAACTCATGACTTTACAGTATCCATTGCTAATGTGAATGGATACTTTGTGCTTGTGCTTTGTGTTGCATGTCAAGCTTGAAGTTTTATTTGTTCTTTATTTTTTTTAAATCTGAGATAACTTCTTAATAGCATTTTTCAGTATTGACAATAAAGAAAAATATAGTCTATTTATTTTTAGATAACAGGGACTAGTCCAAAGTTTCCTATAAGAATAAATAATCTTTGAATTCATATTATCTTTAGTTATTGTTCTATTTAGAAAGTTTAGCTACTGCTTAAGCTTCAGTAAGTATTCAACAGATTTGACTTACTATAAAGTCATTAATAAATAATTTTCCTAACCATTAGCAAGTAGGAGCAGAAGGAAGTGGGTTTTGTCATCATACATTTTATGAAATATTTCTGTCATCGGTTCTAAATTATGTAAACAGCTGCTTAAAAATATGCATTTTCCCCATTAAGATCTTTGTTTATTCTGTATCTATGTTACAATAGCACCTAAGGAATAAGAACATAATATTAAAACTAGGGAGTATCCTTAAACTCTGAAATAGTACATTTTATTACTTAAAACTAAAATCAAAATCAAAAACAAAAAAACCAAAGAAAACTCTGAACAATTAAACATTTATTGGTTGTAATTTCAAAATCTTTTAACAATGACAAGTATTATTTATTATTCATTTCAAAGAAAGAATCCTAAAGGTCTTAAATCATGGAAGAAAAAGCAGAAACTAAAACCCAGGCACCTACTGATCTTAGATTACTTTTCACAATTACCCACAGAGTACCAGTTTTCAGAATTGAGTGTATCTTCATGGACAATTGGGTGATAACAGCTGCTAAAATAAAATGGATTATGGTTGTATAGGGATTTGTAAATAATCAACAGTACTATAAAGAGAGTTAGTCTCAGCAAACTGAGACTCATTGCTGGCACCTCCAGGGAAAGCGTGAATGCCAAGAGAATGTGCAAGTTGCTCCTTTAAATTAGCTTTTCCCTGTGTAGTGTGGGAGTTATATCTAGAGGTTATCAAAGATTAGGTGATCCATTTGGTCTGGTTGTGCATCATGTGTGATCAGAATCAAATAACCAAAATAAAATGGAACCAGCAGTGCATTAAAGAGGGGAATAGAAAGCCCAGCCTATGTGGTGAATCTCATTTATCTGTTTTGAACAATGAAGGCTTTCTTCTGAAAAGCCCTTTCAGGAAATGAAGGACTTGACAAAGTCAGGGATCTATGTTTTAGCACTTATCTACATTAGAGCAAACTTTTAATCAAGATGTGCTACACCATAATGAAACTGAGCTTGCATACACTGTAGACTGTAGTTAGTCAGCCTCTTCATGCTGAGGAACTCAGCCTGTTCAGGCAACAGATGTATTAAAGGCAAAAGTCTTTTGGAAATATCATCTTGTCAGTAATCACTCATTGTCAGAATATTAACTATAATGAATATGAACTGGTCACACCTGTTTTCAAAGCAATACATAGGTTTTAAAATGTAATATATCTCAGCATCCCCCACTCTTACCCACTCTTTTCTCATATATGACAGCCACTATTTATCCTTTGGGCAAGGAGCTGTAAGAAGAGAGAAGCATGGGCTCTACTGACTTTTCTTGCACACTGCTTTTTGTGCCCTGAAAGAAAATAAACCCAACATGTTCTAGATTCTATTTCCTTATCTACATAGCAGTTTGGGCATGTATATTAATTTAGGCAAGTTTTATAGCTGTTTCCAGCTATTCTAGCCTGGTGAGGGGTGCTATGGGAATCATGAAATAGCCATGGAATATCCACTAGTATCATTAAATTTGAACTCCTGGCCCTGCAGAGGACCACCCTAAGATTCACACCATGTGCCTGAGAGTGTTGTCTATCTGTTTCTTGAACTCTGGCAGCCTCAGTACTGTAACCTCTTCCCTGGGGAGCCTGTTTGAGTGCCAAACCACCGTCTGGGCAAAGAGCCTTTTTAAAATGTCTGATCTAACTGCCCCTTCCATCCCCACCCCTCTACCCAGTGCAGCTTCAAGCCATTCCCTTGGGTCCTATTCTGATCAGCAGAGAGAAGATTAGCAGTGTCTAATGCATTAGCAGTGCCTAAACCTCCTTGAGAGGGGTGTTCATGACTACAATGTAAATTAATCTCCAGGGGTCTGCTGAAGCAAATGTGGAATGCCAGAAGTGGAGATGCAAGAGAAGGTGTCAGAAACATAAGTGGAAGTGGAACAAAAACCAATACTTTGGCATGAAAATGAAAATAATTAGATAACTAAGTTTTTTCCAAAATTAACAATTAACATGTAAAGCTTTTTGACTCAATATCTCTGTCCACTCAGGGCAGCTTACTGTGCTTCTTTTCTCTGGAGTGCTCTTCAAGGTAACTTTACTTGTATTTTGACTAAATCAAATAAGTAACAGGCATCTTAAACATCTAAGACAGCCCACAATAATTTTATTTATCTTTTAGTGTTTTAAATAACATTTTTTTTCAAAATTCCTTGAAACATTCCAGCATGTCTACTCATTTATTACAGACTGACAATTACTGAAGAGAATGTTTTAAAGACTGCAAAACTGGCCACTCAAAAATTTGATGAATGTAATTTCTGTTTATCTGTTTAACCTTATTTAGATTACATGTGGATTTTGAGATAGTGTTTATGATAAAATTACTGTCCAGTTTTCTGCCTTTCCAATGAAAACAGCATGATGTGCAAAGGCTCCAGTACATACTGATAAAGGAATAATAGTGATAAAGTGATAAAGTGATAAATAGTGATAAAACAATAATTTAAATTCCATATTAAGTAAAGGGAGGGAGAAATACATCTGCAGAAAAGGTCTAGTTTACTGAAGGTGGGGTCTAATATTGTAGATAAGCTTATTTAATTCCTGTTTTCTGATCTTAGACTGTATGTCCCATCTGCATCATGGTGCTGGCTTATTGGCTTTTTTGTTTGTTTTATTGATTGTTTTTTAACCTCAACTGTTCAAGGAATTAATGTGTGAGAAAGACTTTTACATTTATATGGGTTACATTACTTTTTTCCTACTATTTTTGTCATTGAATAGGGCCTCAAAAACTGCAGAGTTAGCAGAAGGCATGCAGCAGAACTGGGAGTTACACGCTGGAAGCTATGAAATCAGTTTTCCTTCAGACACACTTTGAATTTTCTTTTCTTTTTTTGTTTTTTTTCTCTCTCAAACACAGAACATTTAGCCTTCCCAGAGAAGGGTCCAGTCTTAAACTAGGTATCTACATCCAGTTTTCAGGAGTTAAAGAAAAATAGGAAATAGGAGAAGGAAATAATAGGAAGTGTCCAATGTTTTGATTGTCTTGCTATTTAGTCCATCTAAGGAAATAATTATTGATGCCCATATGAGATGAAGCACGGGATTCATGACCTTCATAACAGATTTAAGATTTCCCAGGTCAATAGGCTCTTCAACCCTTTTCTTAAATTTGAGCCATTCTCACTATTCCTGTGGCCATAAAAGAGAAAATAGAAGAGAAAGTCAGACTGTAGTGGTTTATTTGGATAGTCAGCTGGGAGTGACATGATTCTAATTCTGCCTATTAAGCATGATAGGCTACTGCAGTGCCAGCTGAGATGTACTTAAGTTCTCACAGAATCACAGAATAAAATGAGTTGGAAGGGACCAGCAAGGATCATCGAGTCCACCTTCTGGGCCTGCACAGCACCATCCCCAAGAGTTTAGTGGAACCCCCCACTTACCTACAAGATAGTGAAATGCCCCTCTTCTTCACGAAAGGAGGAGCAGCAGGAGAAAGCAACAATTTTACAGGCAGAGACTACTCAAGAAAGATACATTTCCAAAATTGAACATTACATTTAGCATACATAGATGCTGGAAAGTGACCTGTTGCTCTGTCTGAAGACACAGTAAGTAAGGTGAGGAGTAACCCTGGTCTCAACCAACATGCAAAGATTCAGACTGGCAACCTGGAGCATTGTTCCTACTTTGGGTGATTTTAGCTAGATGTGAAGATAAATCAGATATTGATAAGATTTGATAATTGTTTGGGAACATTAAATACTGATAACAAGGGATCAAGCACGTGTGTTTTGGTTGTGGTTTTAGGTAATTTTTGTGGGGGGGTGTGTTTTGGATTTTGTGTTTCTTTTAAAAAGCTGCTATACTGGAGGACAAAAAAATCCTTAGAGAGACAAAAATATCTTTCCAAGACACCATTAATAGAAGAGGTAATGTATCAGCAGATTATGAAACAGAGGAGAGAATGTAATTTTCCTGGAATACATGTAATAAAAATAGTGCCATGCTCAAAAGAAATCACTCGATAATTTTGGTAGATCTGTGGCATCTAGTATTCTAGGAAGTTCAGTGGCTAGATTTTACTGGGAGGAGATGGTTGCATAGAATTTGTCCAACTATGGTAAAAAATATAACCCCCTAGGCACTGAAGAAGAGATTTTGTGGCAAAGAAATATATGTGCAATATTCTGTATTGATTGAGAATTTTTTTCTCTGAAAAGAAATTTGTTTTGCTTTGAGAACTGTGGCTTTGCTGACTTACATTTGGTTTTAGCTTTGTACTTGAAGTACAGTCCCAAATAATATAGTTGAAGCTGTTCAGATTCTTAAGGTATAACACAGAGGGCAGTATAAGATGAAACAATATGGGAACATAATTAAACACTCTGGTAAATTCTAAAATTACTTAATGTAGCAGATTTAAAACACAACAACAAAAACTAAATAAAGCATATCATTAGGAAGAAGTGTCTGGTGGGATGTGTCAAAAGAGTAGAATTGATTCCTTCTATAGAAAGAAAATTATGTCCAAAAATTTCTGGAAAGATATGTTTTGGGAAAAGTTTTTACCTATTCAGTTGCTTTATTAAGGGCCTTTCTTAATAAGTAAAAGTTCAGAACGGGGAAAAGATTTCATCAAAACAAGGAGCTTGTCGTTCTTACACAATTCCAGCAGAAGACAGCTGTCCTGACATTCAGGCACAGTAAGTGCCAGACAAAGCTGTCACCTGATGCTTGTAAGTGGGGCCTCAGGGAAACTTGCACATGGTTTCCAAACCATGGACTGACTGAGCAGTGGTGTGCCAAAACAGAAAAAGGATTTCTAGTTTTACTGCATGCAAGGAGGGATGTATGTTGCTTCTTTTTCCTGTGGGACACCAGTTTTAATAGAAAAGGTTCGTGAGTTTTGAAAGATGACTGCAAAGAAGAAGTTAAAAAAGGCTTCTGACTTTTAGAAACTTTCAGTTTCAGTGATACGATTTACAAACAGAGATGGAAGAGGAAAAGACTTTGTGGGAAGAGGAACCTTGTTTA
Source organism: Molothrus aeneus (assembly GCF_037042795.1). Lineage (NCBI taxonomy): Eukaryota > Metazoa > Chordata > Aves > Passeriformes > Icteridae > Molothrus > Molothrus aeneus. The sequence continues at coordinate 38,624,136 of NC_089650.1, forward strand.
AAGCATGAGATAGAAATGAGGTAAGAAGACATGAAGATGTGATACTGGAGCTGGGTGAGCCTGTTCAGAAAAAAGGTGTGACAAGTCCTCTCTCAGAGGATATGGTGTCTCACTGCAGAAGCCACAACATAAAATCAAGCTGCCGAAGATAGTGATGGTTATTAATATCTTGCCCTTATAACAGCTTTGAAGCAGATATTTCTGACACAGATTATACTGTGTTTAAGAAAAACAGACTTTATTCTGTGTTGATTTCTGGTTGTAATTTTCTACATATGGTAGTGCCAGAAACACAAATGTAAAACACAGACTTGGGTCAGCTAAGTTTGTGGTTAAATTACAGAGTAGTGTCCTTCAATCTGATCCTTTCACCTGTTCCAGTGTTCAAATCAAATCAGAAATCAGATCTTAAACCCTTTAGCCAACAGTAACACTACTATGTGGTGTTGTAAATACTATAGAAGATTGGGTGGGGAATGCTGTATAGATATATAAGCATATATTGGGAAGGGGGATAAAGATAGGCAGAGATAATTAGGCCCAATATATAAATTCTATTAACACCACAGAACTGAGTTTATGTGCATGTTATGGAAATTCAAATAAAACATAAGAATAGGGGCAAAAAAATAAGAAATTTTGAGGAATTTTGCCTTATTCTGGGGAGGTGGTAGATAAGCAACAGCAGCTGTATAAATATTGGAAAATATTTCCAGAGCCTTCATCAAGAGAAGACAGGAAAGAGGTGGACCCTGTATGCCTGTCTTCTAGAAAAGAAAAAGCTAGAGAGTGAGAAGGATCAAAGGATGTGCCAAGGTACAAGACACAGAGCAAATATGTAGTAATGCGCATTGTCTCTTTGTAAAGGGTTGTTGAAGGGCAAGTAATGTGTAACTTAGTGTTGCAAGGCAACACCTCTGGAACATTCTTGTAAAACTGGTTTGGCGTCTGTACACAAGGAGAGCCAATTTGGATACAAGGACAGCTGCAGACCTTTCCTCTTCCTTCTCAGATCTTAGAAAAATATTTGTAGCTTGCTTGATAAATAACAGAGATTTGCCTTAGAAATTAATCCAGAAATTTTGCTACTTACAGAAAAGCTGCACGTTCAGGGCTGGTTCCTGTATCTGTGAAGGTCACCGAAAGCTGTTGTGTTCACTGCAGCTCCTGCCCTGCTGAGGTGGATGGTGTTTCTGTCAGGGGAACCAAGATGTGTCTGCTGTGTGACAAGGTCTTGTCTTGGATATGTACTGGGGGAAATGAGAACTTGGAGTGAGCAATGGGGCACACCATCCCTTCAGGGCCAGTGCTTTGTCAGAGACATTAACAAAGTTAGAGACATTAACACTTAACAGCATTACTTTCCCCTGGAGGCTGCCCAGTTTCTTACTGCTTAGTCTAATCCTTAATTTTTGGTTCAGTTCTAATGAACCTAATCTGACAGCACCTGTATAATTTCTTCTGTTTCATTACCAAATGTACTCTTCTCTGCTTAGCAGCTCCGTTCCCTGAAGCCCTTCTAATTGCCAGTCATTTTTCCTTGTTTTCTTTATCTCACTAGGGATATTTTTCAGTCTCTAAAAGATCTGTACCACAATCTGCTCTATCATTCATTTATTTGTTCCCATTTTTCCTCTATGAGCCTAGACTTGAATCTTGTCTCCTCTTTTAGGTCAATGCTTAGACATTCTCCTCCATATTTCTTGCAGGCTGGAGAAGCAGGGTGTACCACAGCCTCTGAAGAGACAGATTCCCTTTTATTTTTTCTAATTCTAGCATCTGTGCAATCCCACTCCTACTTTCTTGATGGTGAAATTTGCTAAATGGAAAATCTGACTTTTCATTTAGTGATTCCATCACTTTAGTTTACATTTAGGTTATATGAGCCCATTGCTGAGCCCATGACTCACTGCTGAAGCTATGAAAGAACATATGGTCTAGAAGCACTCTGAAGGTATGAAGGGGCTGAGCACAGTAAGCTGTCCCACTGGGATTTTACAGATCTGGGGCCTTCAGAGGCTAGTCTGAAGCTGTGATAAATTCAAATGTGCTAGGAATCTTTGTTTCCTCTGGAAAGTTGTTATTATTAACCCCACTATAGTTTATAGCATTCTATAGGCTCTGTCAAGGCACTGAGAGCACTAAGTTGCCCTGTCCACCCCCAGCTAGGGCCTTTCCCCCACACCCTGCCCAGGACTCCCTATTTCAGCTCAGGCTGGCAGTCCTGATTTAAGGTATGACATAGCTGGACCTGTGTTATGACCATCTTCTGGGTCTTGTCTCCTGGCTGGTTCCCCTATACAGGCTCCAGCCCTAGAGTTTCCTCGCTCATCACTTCTTTGCCTGTGACTGTCTGAAGGCTCTATTACCAACCCTAACACAGAGCGGAACAACCACTGGGAGCGATGTGACTTTTGGCTTCTCAGCCCTGAGGGAGCAGCCATCCCTTGCTGAGCCCTGACACCCATTTGCCTAGTCAGAAGGTCAAAAGGAAAAATCATATCTCAAATGTCAGTGTTAAAACAGAGCAATGATACTAAAAGTGTACAGAATTATCTCAAGTTATCCTTCCTTCCGGCAGAGCTTCCCAGTGTGCAGCTCCATGGCAGCTTTAACATCATGAGGAAGTTATTTACAGAAGGCACTGTAGGTGGGAAAAAGAAAATTCCATCCGTTCAAAAAGCTGGCGCTTATGCAGCTCCTCTGTGTGCTAGATATCTCTGGTAGGTGTTTGTCTTCATGGCAGGTTTCTGTTTAATGTTGTACTACTTCCTGCAGTGCACTCACTCTTTCAGCCCTGCACTTTACTGACCTTGATTATGCACCCTTTTTGTGGGTGACAAGTGCAGGCTTCAAAAAACCCCACATCATTGTAATTCTTAATTCCCTAGCCAGTTCAAGATCCTTACTCTTGCAGAAAGTGTTTGAGATTAGTATGAGACTTGGATTTGCCTGAAAAACTAATGAAGCATTTGTACCTTTGGCTTGTGGGCCTTTTATTTAATTTCAATCCTCCCTCACAGCTTGGATCATGGAGCTGGAGCCAAGGGAGCAATGGGCATGCCTTCAAATTGTAATTTGCCTTCAGCTGTAGCTTTTCCCAGCTCATGAATGCAGTCCCTGAGTGTCACTGCTGAAGTGCTCCCATTCATGCTGTGTCTAGCAGCACTTATGGCACACTGGTATAGGCACCTCTCTCTGTCTAGGAATGTGTACACTACAGTTTTCTACAAAAGCTTTTACACTGGGTAGCTGTGGATTGGCTGGATGATGTCATAGCTAAAGACACTTTTCTTCCTTCCAGTTGCAAAACCTTCATTCAGCACCCTTCTTACTGCTTCTGATTCTTGTCATCTTCCTCTCTTCCTTCATCATTGTTTTGCCTGCTTATTATGGGTCGGAGGCTATTAGTTCATTCCTTATAAATGATGAATTTTCAAAGGAGAGATATTTTGGATTCCCTTTCTGCTATGGTTTACCTAATTTGCTATTTGTATCATCTAATCTTTCCAATCATATGATTCTACTGCATGTCTGATCATATGACTGGATTAGTTTACAAAACTGGGATCCTTTTCTCCTTGAACACAAGAATGGTAGTGTGCAACATTTAGTTTTCATCTAGTGAATAAGACTTTTACTTAAAAATTGGTTTGGTTTTCTTTTCCCCTTTGCCTTGCATTTTTCTCCCCAAGCTTTCAAGCAGAAGTAGCATCAGCTGTTGAAGCATTACTTCTCTTTTCACACTTTTTTCTCTTTATAATTAAAGTTGGTTTGAACATTCAGTATTTATACCTGAATTTCACTTTCTAATTTGGGATTGCATGTCAGTTGGAATGATCTCAGGGGAATGATTTCACCAATGAAGATCTCACCCAATATAAAACATACCTGATATGTATTAGGAGGGAGTGGTATTAGCAGATGTCTGTGAAATACTTTCGGACAGTAAGATACATCTTTGCTATGACTGCTTATGAATGATCACACTGGATTTCAGGGCAGCAGAAGGCTTATCAATTTGGGGAGGGGGAGCTACAGATATTGTTTAGTGTCTTTGTTTTATTTTGCATTTTATTTTATTGACAATCAGTTTTACCCACAAGAATGATAGAAGAGCCATTAAGCCATTACAGTTAGAAATTCCACCAGTTCATAAAGGATTCTTCCCTTGTGAGTGGAGTCCTACTCAACATTCTTGCTGTGCATAAATTCAGAGTACCTAATTTTTTAGGATAAGGATGTTGAATACATCTGAAGACAAATATAGTTACATGAATATTTGTAATCTGTTGGGCATGAAACTAAAATGTGCTTTCATGACTGTGGCTTATTACAGCATCTTTAGTATGGCAGGTAGCAAAGTGTAAAGCATGTTATTCACCCTCCTTCCCTGTTAATTCCATTCAGCCCACTGCAACAGAACACATAGACTAGGAAATAATGTGGTAGTGGTGCCTCAAAGAACCTCAGCAGATCCTAGGGATGGTAGATTTTAGAGAGATTGGGAACTTCAAACTTCCCTAGATTACTAAGATAAAGCCAGTTACTAGCATTGACATTTGACCTGCTAAAAACATGTCTATCTCAAAACATTTTTCATCATTTCTCACATTTACTTTCTGAATCACTTGGTTTTTCACAGTGCATTTCCAACAGCACCTGTATCGAGTAACTGGGAAGGTTTAACCTATGTACATTAGAGATGGGTGACTCCAGGCTTTTATATTTGCAGAGGAGAGAGGATTTAAAAGCAGTTGCCTGCATTCAGTTTCCTAGTTGTTTTTCCAATATTTATTCTCATAGCATTACCTCCTGCTATTTCAATTTACACTGCCAGTTCTAGCAATTTCTGTTTCCCTGTAAAACTCCTGTAAAGCCCATTTCTTTGCCACATAAATAGAGCATTTATGAAGCTGAATGTCTACTGTGGTAGTAGCTGTTCATATTTGATTTTGTCTGAATATCAGAGCAAGCTCATACTGAGCAAGGTGAGAGGGTGAATCTACCCTGTGTATTTGTAATGGTTTGCAAATACAGGCATATTCTTTTTCATTTACTGAGCAGGCTTTTTTTTTTTTTTTTAATGAGATGCAGAAGAGAAGCTGCTGTTCTCATAACACTCTGGAACAGCAACACAAACTCAAAGAACTGATTTATGCCCGATTTCTACTAAGTCACGCAAATTGGAAAGCTTCAAAAGCCTTAGCAATCTGATGCAAATAGTAAGATTATTATTGGAAACTGATTTCCATGTGTGTATATTGTATGCATGCCTTCAGACAATGCACGGATCTCTACAAGCAAACAGAAGTTGCATGCATTTACTAATGACTAAGGACAGCCTTGTTTTCAAAGAGAAAGTAAAGAAATATTTTTGCCACAAATTGGCAAGAGTGGAGGTAAAAAGAAGACTAATTGATCACTTACTGTATGATGTATTCATGAATTTTCAGAAAAGAATCAAAAGAACATATCTAACAAGCCCTGAATACAAAATAGGATTCAAACTGACTGTTGTGATTTTACCCCAGCCAGCAACCAAGCACGGACAGTTGCTCAGAAGGGAGAGAGAATTAGAGCAGTAAAAGTGAGAAAACTCGTGGGTTGAGATAAAGGCAATTTAATAGGTAAAGCAAAAGACATGAGCACAAGCAGAGCAAAATAAGGAATTTTTCCACCACTTCCCACGAGCAGGCAAGTGTTCATCAGGAAAGCAGGGGTCCATCATGTGTACAGGTTAGTTGGATAAACAAAGGCCAACACTCTGAACATTGCCCCCTTCTTCCTTCTTTCCCCAGCTTCATATGCTGAGCATGAAACTACATGTTGTGGGATATCCCTGGGGTCAGCTGGCATCAGCTGTCCTGTCTGTGTCAGCTTCTCAGGACTCCCAGCCCACCCTGTGGTGGAGTGGAGTGAGAAACAGGAAAGGCCTTGACTCTGCATAAGCACTGCTCAGCAATACAAAGGCATCTGTGTTATCCACATTTTCCAGCACCAATCCAAGACAGCCCCATATCCAGCTACTGTGGAAAAAAAAGTACTTCTATCACAGCTAAAACCAGCTCAATGGCCTAGAAATTAGTGTTCAAAGTACATTTTATGTTGCTGAGGTAACCAGGGTTCTTCTTTCTGGAGAAGTCTCAGAGCAGACCTTACTGCTCTCTATGGTGATTGATGCTGTCAGAGCAGACCTTACTGCTCTCTATGGTGATTGATGCAGGTATCTCAGGGTGCAGCTCCATTGTGAGCTGCAGGTTGAGCTCTAGGGGCCTGAGACAAGAGGCCATGAACACCTGAGCCTCTGCATAAAAAAGGGACCTGTGGCCTGTGGCCTGAGCAGGTGACCAGGCAACAGCAGGAGCTGTATAAAAACCCAGAGATTCCTTTGTTTGATTGATCCTGATCTTGCTTCTTGCTCTAGCAGACCCCACACTGTCATTCTTTCCCCTGGCCCATGTAATGTCTTGCCTATAACAGTTTAAAACTCCGGCTATCCACATACACTACATACAGTGCAATCCTTACTTTGTTGTAAGAATATTGTAAAATTAGCATAAAAATATAACTACACTGCATCACTACTCATACTGCAACTATATTTTTATTCTGGGTTTATAGTCAAGACTAAAGTGCACCTAGAAAAAATATTGCATTCTAAGAAGGGTCATCTGTAGAATCAAGGAAAGAGGAAAGGAGAAGTGTGTTTTGGAAAGCTACTCACTGATCCACAAAGAAATGGGATAAGCTCTTCTAAGGGACATGTAGATGCAAATCAGAAAAGGTAAGTAGTCAAGACTTCAAGAGGAAATCTTCACTGTGCTTAGAGGCTTTGCTCACACTGCTAAATAAAACAGTATAACCTTGTGAAATCAAGCACTAGTGTGTGGCTTCATGTACAATTTCTTTGTTAGCACAGTGACTAAATGGCAAGATTTTGAATGAAATAGAAACATTTCAGAAACTTGGTAGCTTTGCTTCTCCCTCCTTTTGAAAGGAGAGTGTTTAAGCAGGTGAATATTAACTAGAGCATAATGGCATATGTTGACTTCAGGGTTAGAAATTTGTCCCATCCTCTTTTACTTTGTTTTGTAGATGTAATCGCAGGCCTCAGAAAGGGAACAGAGCATGGATAATCCCATGACAGCATTGTTATATTGAGAAATGGATAGTAAATTGTAGTCATTCACAGTAAAGTGTTGATTAAAAATCTGATTCCAAGCTTATTCTGCATTTTAGCACTCCCATGAAATTCCATGCGGGCTTTAGAGGTGCCTTCTCTGCAGTCCCTAAGGGGAACAAACACCTGCTTTCCCTTATAGTGCATGACTCCTGAAGACTAATGGGATTTGCTAACAGGAGAAAAATAATTTGCACCTGTCTATGCCATCTTCAGAGCATCTGGTCAATTTAAACCAATTTACATCGATATTCAAAAAGGGTGAATATTGATGTAATATTACACTTTGAAATTGGTCTATTCATTATTTATAATGGATGTTGCTATGAGTCAGTTTCTTTATGGACTGGCTAGAAGGAGGTTTACTTGTTTCTGTGGACCAACAGTAGTGTGAGAATTCTGGATTTTGCTACAGATGCTCATGAAGAACACACTTTCCCACTGTAAAAAAAGCTGCTGATAAAAGAATGAAATGCAAATCCTGGTTCTAAATCATTTTTGTGCATACAATTTTTAATTGGGACACAAAATAGTCCTGAAATATTTTATGAAGTTAAGTTTCAAACAACATACAAACACAATATTTCAATAGTTTGTCTTCGATTTCTCACAACTTTGCCAGTTTCTAAGCATTTGGAATGAAACTTTTCATCTGAGAGCTTTGTCTTAGCCTAAATTTCACTGGAAATCATCAGTAAACAGCCCATGGCCATTTTCTAGTACAAGGCTGAAAAAAATGCATTTTCTTTTTAAGTTAAAAACAAGTAAAAGAATTACAGTGGTGTTGCTGTCAAGCTTTAGTAACTCAATGTGGAAAAAGTGACTTGACATTTGGCACCAGAGCAGGGCTGCATTTTGAGTGTACCATTTACCAGCAAGTATCTGTGAAACCTACTGGCATAAATTGAATCTGTAGGGCAGATCAATATGCTGGATGAAAAGTCAGTGATATGTTCTATGAAGTGTGTATTATGTCCAAGAGCAGAGGCTGTGTCATGGATGAGTTGCCAATCATTTCTTCAATGCTCTTGAACATGAGGACTGTGTCTAATGATTATTTGATTTTTGTTTGGTCTACTTTTTTACATCAGAAGACACGTCCATCACGAGATAGAAAAGTCAAGTGCAGAAAAGTTAGGAAATAAGAGGTTTTATGTTTATTTACAGCCTTAACAAAATACATATATATTAGGAGTGTATTCTGTTTTGTGTGCTTACAGTGTTTTGTTTTTGTGGGATATTTCTTTCATTCAGTGCTCCTGGTAAGCCTGGTGAATCATCAGGATGATTCAGAACCCTAACACACAGAGTCACTACTAAACTTAGAAGATATATAGTGGCAAGACAGGGCACAGGAAAAGTATTTCATGGTGATTGCCTTGGAACTATAGTGTGATTTTAGGCAAGTCATTGAAACCATGTTTTTTTAGTTGTGATCCTTGCAAGTATCTAGACTTAATCAAGACCAAGTCTGGACTTCCACTGAGGCTCACAGAGATCCATGAGATCTTCTTCAAAGCACCCTTCTGACTTCCTAACAATTTCACAGACAAAACTGCAAAAAATGAACCTGACATTAAGTCTTGACTTACTCATTAGCTCTTTGTCTAGTTGCTTGTTCACTTTGAGCCAAGAGTAGGAAACAATACACTGAAAAATGGAATCCCACAGAGGTGTCTTGTCTTGAGCAGGATCATTACATAGATAAGTTTATTGAATGTACTTCCAGTAGGAGACTCACTCTGGAATTTCCCAACTCACCAGGCCTTAATTTTACAACACTTGAATTTTATGAGCATTGTGAAACTCAGAAGTAGCGTGGAGCTTTATAATCCAAAGGTAAAATATACTCAAGAGAATAGTTTTATAATAGATTACGTTTTATAGAACAACACTATTTTCCTAGGTTTTTTGGAAGATTTGTTGGGTTTTTTCTTTTCAAAAGTAGGAGAATTATCACCTTCTTTTTTTCACCCTATACTTGTTTTCCCATTTAAGTCTGGACACCATGTGGGATCTCCTTTTTTCATTTGTTTGGTGCCATTCACAGTTGGTCGTTCTGATCCTTTCTCCTTCCAAAAACTTTCAACTACCCAACAGTTGTAGTAATCATTTTCCGATTGAAAGGTCACAGCTTCTGCTCTGCAGTGTTAAACAATGTCATTGTAGAAGAATGTCAAGAGAAGGCCAGTGAAGAGAAGGTGAAAATAGTGGAGACAGGAAGATGAGGAAACTGGTGTCTGCCACAGACTGGGGCCTTCTCAGTGTGCCTGGAAACGAATGGAACAGTGACAGGCAGTGAAGAACTGCAGTCTTGGGCAGTCCCCCCATTTCCCTAAAGATTGCTGATTCTGTCAAAAGACTTAGCTTAAAGTGCACTGGCCTTCCTACCTGCTGACCTTGTCTCCCTTTGTGTAAACAGCTGTTTTGTTGCTTGTTATTTATCTGCATTTCAACTGATTCTAACTTGCTTTGAATTTTTCCATTACTAGTTAGAAAGTGTACGCACTGAAGCATAAGGTGAAATCTCATTTTTGGCAGTTACTTGGACACATTCAATAGTTCTCCTTAGTTGTTCACTATATAAGCATGATCATCCCATTATGAAGAGCCCTGGCAGGTTACAATAGGTACTGACTCTTATTCATGCCTGCCAAACCTGTTCACTCAGCAGCAGGTGACATTTCCAAGAGAGTCTGAACAAGTCTCACTGTTAGGCAGCATCTTGCTGGTTCTCTCATTATAGCAAGACCTGATTTCCTTCATTCAAATATGCAAGTACTGGCAATAACTTCAGACTTTCTAAACTGGCTTTCAAGCCCAAGTAGAATTGGTTAGATTGCTTAAATAAAAAACAATTTTTAAAATTCCCCAAACAAACAAACAACCCTCCCCCCCAAAAAAAACCCCCACCAAAATACCACCAAAAATCCCCCCTCCAAACAAACAAAATCCCCCTTCAACTAATTCAGATACAGGACTTACTTTTTCATTTGTGGGTTTTCATGCTGGGCTCAGGAGTTTGGATACTCTTGTGAACACACTCCTGTGAAATACTGTATCCCACTTTTTTCATAGTCTTGAGACTGACTGTGTGGCATTAGCCTTTTTTCACTTTTTAGTGTTCTATTCAAATTCTATTCAAATATCTATTTGCAAATAGCTAGATGCTAAAGTAACTGGAAATACATAAGCTTCTCATAATATTCAATCCACAAACTTTTTGCAAAGAATAAAAAAAACAGTAGCAGACCATTTATCTGAAGGCTGTCCAAAATTTTTAATTTATTTTCTTGATTTTTTGCATGTGTATTTAGAAATTAGTGACCAATTGTTTATAAAAAAACCATAGTTTTTTGAAGACATTCAATTTTTAAACTTAATTTTCTTTTTTGTGACCAGGCTATGGTTATGCAGATATTCATAAACATGTATGGAAATAAAATTCAATGCTTTTCTTTTCCAGAATATTTCAGAATTCATTCATTTCTACTTCTTCTTTTGCTTACACCATAATGGTCCTCTGTTTACTATTAGGTCATAGAAATTGTTTAAAAGGAATTAACTGGCCAATATATCTACAGCCAGAATATTCGGCTTTCTTTTTGTCATACCCACTTATATTCCCAGTAACCTGAGAAGGATGACATTTTCAGCCGTATTGCTAATAAAGGTTATATCTTTGCTTGGTCTTCTTTGATTTATGTAGTTCCTTGCTTTGCTTTCTGAACAGAGAAAAGAATACCGAACTTTAAATTAATGGTTTGAGTTTTAATTTGAATTACTTTCTGATATGATACATTAATTCTCATCACCAACTGCGGTGTCATAAGTCTTCAGAACTGATTCAGGTGAAGCTAGAGAGTCTTATACCTTGCTGAGGTCTGGTGCTATAGCATTAAATAATTGTTTTCACCTGCTTTGCAATCTGAAGACACTTTAATTTTTCTGCTGGCAGGAAATGATGAAGGCAGGAATGCACTCAAAACTTTTAGTTCCTTGTAATTAAGATGTATTGGTACTGCTGAGCAAATCTCTCTATACACTATCGGTTTTGGACGTATTTCTATTACACTGCTATTCACTTGTCCCCTGCAACACTGTGGCTGATGACGGTACAATGATTCCTTGCAGATTTTTATTTGGTATAGCTGAAATCTATGTGGCCTACATTTGCTCTTAAGACAGATTTCTATACAAAGCTGGTAGAGAATAGTCTGAAAATGGAATAGTAAGGTTCTGTTTTGTATCACACACAATATTATATTTTTCAGAACAAATTACTTCTACTTCACCATCTTGGCATACCTTTCAGTAGAAACTTTGGAAGAACTGTAATGTGCAGGTATGAAACAATGCATGAGACTCAATTACACTCAGTATAAACTAAAACACTGATACTTACCATCTTCTGAGTCACATTTGCTCAAAAAAATATATTAAAATGAGCAAAAACTTAACATGGCAAGGTTATTTCTTTATGAATATCTTATTGGCACTCAGAAATCTGATCTAAAATATCTCATTATCTCTATTCATAGAATAGTTTATGAACTTGTTTACCACAGAGAATGAAGAGGTTTCTTGTAAAGTTTGTCCTAATTTAAGTGAATGCTAGTGATGAAAAATTAAATTATATTTACTACAAAATACTCCTTCTTTCCTCACAGGTTTACAAAAATGAAAGCAGCTGGGAAAAGAAAATAAATTGACACACAGCATGCAAAAAACTGCAATATAAACAAATTTCTGGAACACAACAAGTTTTCCCAGATATTTACAGTTTAAACTTCATTGTAAGGTACTCCCTGGAATGTCAATGGTCCCACAATCTCAAAAGGAGCTCCTGCTTTATGTTGGGTTTTGCCAAGACACAAGTACTATGATTCACTTGTTCTTATTTCCAGGGAGCTGTTTAAATTCTCAACAGTCCTCCAACGATTTAAAAGCACTTAATATCTTTAATAAGAAAATTCAATATGTGACTCAGCTTTTAAATTGTGAGCATACCATTTACTTCAGGGAAACTTGAATTTTGCTAAAAGAAAATAGAAAATTTAGATAAATGTTAAATACTTTCAGTGCCACCTATTGGCTGATAATTTTTTCAAATGAGTATCAGCTTCATAATTGTGGACAAAATGAGTAGGGCTACTTATAGCACTATTTCTCATTTGTACTGAAGATAAAACCAGCATCAGAATCTATAATCATATTTGAAGACATTATTGCATCTCAAAGAATTTAGTCTTACAATTTTTTTTTTCTTTTTAGAAAACAACAAATCTTGTGAGATGCTTCAGACATATTATGATGTCATCAAACTTCTAAGGCATTTAGAGAATAAGCATGGTGGTGGGAGACATAAGAAGAGGTCAGGAGTAGATTAAAACTTGCATTTTCAGCCTGAAAATGGAGCTTTATTTGTCTGAACATATCATCTAATCAGTATGGCCAAAATGAACTTTTCTGTAACACTTCAAGCCAAAGATACTCAACTTCAAGCCAAAGATACTCTTCACTAGATCTCAGATTCCATTTCAGGAATATGCTGAGTTCTGTGGCATCTCTCAGCATTTAGGCATGTCCTTAACTTGCCTAAATGCATTAACATTCATAATTTCATCAGGAACATGAGGAATACCATTCAATTGGAATTACACCCATGGTTAAAAGTAACCTCATTATTGTTATCTGGAGCAATTTTTGCCATTTTGCATGACTGAGGTTTACATATTTAATAATTTTTAAAATGTGTATGTTTCTTGTCTCTCCTAATGACTTGAGTTTAGGAATTCAGGTAAGATATCCAAAGGCTGTGTTCATACAAGGGAGGTTTATTTGTTACATACATAGTTATGAAGCTTGATATTTCTTTGAAAAAGTGATAATTGAAGATTGTAATTATTTCTTGGTTCTAGGAATTCCACCTTTAAGTATGATTCATACAATTTCCTCAGTATTCTGAGGGGTTTTGTCTGCCTCTTGGATAAATTATGTCAGAGTAAAGTGATGAAATTTTGGCTCATAATTTCAAATAACTGAACTGCTTTGAAAATTGGTCTTGATCATGGTGCCCTGTGTCAGACTTAGTATTCCACACAGCTCTTTGTTCATATTTGCTGAAGCTTTTTTAAGAAGAGTCAGCTTATCTCTTTGATAACCTAGATATTTTAGATCAGCTGCTTGGGAAAAGAGCAGAGCTACACCTGTGGCCAGAGGGTCCAACCACTGCAAGTTGACAATGGCCAGTTCTTCCTGGGAGAGGGAATTTATCTAACTACCTGAGAGTTTGCAGCCTACTTAAGGTGACCCTTTAAGTTCCTTCAGTAGTCTAAAACAATGCCTCCAGGTTGGCAACTTGGAGAGAAATCCTTGTTATAGGACAATGAACCCAAACAGTAAAGTATTTTTACAAGGTGCCTCTCCTGTATCAGGGGCTATACAGGGAATGCAGGTGACCATAAATTTAACGCTAAAACGTTTTTAGGAGGCTGACATTTTGAAATTAATCTTACTCTTTCTGTCAAACTTTTTAACTTTGAACAGGTCCTTTGTGAGCATTTTGAATTGTCTCAGTTTTTTAGAAAAAAAACCCCACAAATTGTCAGGTCTAGGTTACAAAAATAATCTTGGGATAATGTCCCCAGCTGGGGGCAGGCAGGGCAGGACCTTTCTGGCTGGGGTCCCACAGATCATGGAACTGGCCCTGGCTGTTGAGTTCACCCTGTCTGGCCCACGGGCAGTCTCCACCATTCCTGTCCTCATAGTGCACTGACACTGTCAACATTTTGGCATTGATTTAATCTGTCCTTTCAGGTCTTTGCTACTCCTGGCTTTAATTTTTTGCTTCTCCTTATGCCCTCTCTGAATCAGACTGCCCTTTTTTGGCACTGAAATGCAGCTAAGCAGCCTGAAGGCTATGAACTTTTGGCCACAGACTCAGAAGCCATGACAGAGGCTGAGTCAACAAAATGACTCAAGGCCTGAAATACATTTGAAAAAAGAAAAAATAATCTTTCCCATAGGATTTTAAATAAATTAGGTTTTAACGAATGACAACAAATCCTCAGCAAAAGCAGAAAAACCCCAGCATAGGAGCAGATGTTTTTTTCAGGCTAATATGGTGAAAATAACATAAACTCCAGTGCTGAACTATATCCATTGGTGAGGGAAGAATAGAAAAGTGCAATAATTATTTAATGACAGCAAAAATGTCTGACTCAGTGTTCCTCTGAATCCCAGATTACTACACTGGTAATTTAATTCCCATTTCCAAACCTGATACTATATAGGCTGAACCAGGAATGACCCTTAGCTGTAGAAGATTATTTCCTGGCTAGGGGCAAAATCATGTGAGAGCATCTAATCTTGCCAAATGTGAGGACTAGGAAAATAAGTATGGAAGCTGATTTTCAATACTTCCGGTGTTAGAAGCTTGACATGAGTCACAAGATTTTGGTACTGTCATATGCAAACAAAATTTACATTTTAACTAGTCCTCTGGATAAAACTAAATGTGGACTTGGAATGCTATTTTTTTAACAGAAAAAAATCCACTCAACATAGCTTTTTTTTGATTAATGTTTTGATTCTTAGTAGATTAATTTATTTAACTTAATCGGTCTCTAATTCCCAAAACAGTACAATTTTTCACATTAAATTTTCAAGCACGTATATATCTGTGAATAAATCTTTTTTGAGAGTAGCCTCTGGCATCATTCTCACTTTGGTACTTCCCTTTTCCAAATGAATAGAAATCATGTAAAACTTACCTTTCAGGTGGGTTCTTTATAATTTTTGAATGTTTATATCGTTTGACTTAGAAAATCGTTCCTCCTGTCCCATATTCAAATAATTTTTAATAATTTTCTAAGTGAAAAACTTGTCATTACTATGATTAATCTCAACTGATGACAGTTGAGACTGCACAATTAAATACACTGCACAATTTAATACACTACACAATTTAATTGTCACTCTAAAAAAACCCTTTTAACAGGGGTCATGATACTTGGGATACAGGGCTCATGATATTTCTTGGGTCATGACACTTGTTCAAGCATTATGGAGTTCAAAATAAATTATCTCCATATGTTATTAACTATGTTCATGTCAAAGACATAGGTCTCAACTGTGTTGATTTAAAATTTCTATTAAAAATGTCTAGTAGAGTCAGTCCCTTGAGAGCACAGTAGCAGTATAACTTCAGCACTAATTTTCTGTCACCAAGACTGTCTAAACAAAGTGGTTCTGGGTTTTGTCTCACTACCAAGTATGTAGGTACAGTTCCCTCTTTGTTAAAGATCTCTCAAACAACCAGTGTGCTGCTTGGATATAAAGTAATGAAAATTGAGTCTGACTCTTTTATACACACCAAACTGTTAATTCTTTGTTCTCCCTGCAGTTATTCAAAAAGATTATTGCTAAAAAATTAGGCTCAACTGCAATGGAATGTCATGAGGGAAAAAAAGAAAATGGTGAGTTTATAATGTTGAAGATTCATATCTATGGAATAACCTTGTATGAGCCTTATGATTCCATGCATTTTAGGTCTCAGTTGTGTCTCCTTTACAAAAACTATGATTTTGCATCAGGTACTTGTTCCGTATCCAGAACAATGTCATAGAATCATAGAATGTCACTGAATGGCCTGGGTTGGAAAGGACTTTAAAGATTATTCAGTTACAGCCCCCTTGCCATGGATGCCATTAATAAACAGCCTATCACTATTTATTAATTAGAGAAAATTATTTTTGTATTGGCTCCTGAATGTTTTATAAGAGATTAGTTGGAATTCCAAGTCTCCAGAAATTGGAAAGTGCATAAAAAGCGGACTAGACCTATCTTGAGAGGGTTATTTTAGTTTTTTTCATTTTTAAAAATAACTAGATTATGGGGTTTAGGTGAAAATGTTGAAACGTTATTTCTGTTTTAAGCCAGCTGAAAGCAAACTCTTTGTTGACAAGTCAAATAATTTATTTGTTTTAGCTTAAGACATTGTAGTCCAGAATTATATTCCCTGGATACCCTTAATGGGACGTTGTTGTTTCGTTAATTGCATCCTGAAAAGAGATGAGAAAAAGAAGAATCCCAGTTATCTTTCATAGGACAGCTAATAACAAAGTTTCATGGTATCTAAAAATGTTTACTACAATTTTAAAATTATGTTAGGAAAAAATTCAAATGCACAACTGTTTCTGGACAGCTTGATTTTTATGTTCCACAGCTGTGTCGCTTCTATTTTTGTTGACAGATTTATGTTGTAGAATTTCAAAATACACAAGATTCCAGGCTGAGTGGATTCAATCTGATGATGCATTCTGAGAATGGTACAGTTCTCCTAATTCTTGTCTAAAAGCCTTCTCAGTCATCTTCTGAATACCATCAGAGTGACTAGATTCCTGTTACTGCCAAAGCTTCAGGTTGCTTAGTGTTTGTACCTCATAATGTCACTAGGATAATGTACCATTAGGATAATGTACCATTTCATGTAGCCACCAGTCTTTAAAGTATTAATTTTTTGGTTATTTTAATAGTAGCATGTTTTCTGTGAAAGATTAATAATACTTACTGTTCTAAAGTCTAAACCCTTAGAGCAACTTAGACTGGCAACTGGTTTAGTCAATTAACTTCCAGGATCATTTCCAATGTGATGGTATTCTTATGGGACTTGACTTTCTTTAAGCCTGATTCTGGACAGAAAAAGGATAATTTATTTTATTAATTTGTATGACACAGATTACCCCTGAAAATTCTCACAAGCAGTGCTTTGTTGATGGAAATATACTCTTCTTGGGACTTTTTTTGAAATATATCTTGATGTATTGATTTAGCAGCTGAAAAGGGCACAAAAAGTTAGTGAAAGGAAAAGAAATAAATATGTATTAAGCACAAATATGGTTTCTACCTGAATACAGGCATCATATTTTCAATGTTTTTCAGTGTTTTCCATATAACCCTCTAACATTGTCCTGTCATTAATTCAAAGAAACCCAGAGCCAACAGCTTCAAGACAAATAGCAGTATCATTGCATAAGACCAACCACATATAACGAAATTTTTGCTGCCTTAAAGTCAAATATCTCATCTAAACTTCTCAATGGTTCTCACCATTCTGTGCTCATGTGGAGAGCAGTACAGCCAGAGTTTGAGTGAACTGACTGGAAATACCCGTTTGCCGATCTCTATTTGTGTTTGCCTGTCATTTGGGGTTAGGTGAGATGGGGTGCCTTTCCCTCACCTTCTCTACTGTCCCTTCAAGGTTATTTAAATGCAGTGAGTATAGGAGAAATGCATGTGCCCACCTTTTTTAATCACATATTTTGTGAGTAAATATTTCACAGTTCTATCTTTTTCTGATATTAGTCATTATTTCCATTTTTTCATTACTATCCTAAAAATCACTAATATTTTTAATGTTTTCAATTGAAAAAACTCCTTCTAATATTGTAAATCAGAACCTTATTTCACTGTAAAGGTGAAAGAAATGTGCACACTGCTACAAATTCACATTTTTATCAAATAATTGAAAATAAAATATATTTTCTTAATATAATTATAGCAAAAAGATAATTACTGTTCTTTTTTAATTGATAATTCAATCCCTTGTAGACTAATTCCTCTACCTAAATAGATGCACAATGACATGTTTGGGAATAAGTCTTTTATACTGGAGCCAGTGATGGAGCTTTTACAATGAAAGCTGTGATGATTAGCTGTGATGAAAGAATCAAGTACAGCTTGATTCTTTCCAAATTTTGCAATGTCTTGTAAAATAAAGGAAGATTTATTTTATATTTACACATATGCTTTGTAATTATTTAATCAACCAAGTCAAAATTTTACAAATAAAAAACATTTGTCATTTCATTATGCATTGTTTGAGGCTGAAAAGACATTTGATTACCATAATTGAGTAATGGATATTAGCTACAGTGATAATCAAAATTAACACAGAGCAATAATACAGGATCTTTTCATAGTCATTTTCCAAATGATATAATCCATGTACAAGCTGCACATGAATAATAGGCTAAGGTTAAACGAAGAAGCCTTTAATGTTCAGCAATGGTGAAGTCAAGAGCTTTCTTCCAGATATATGTCACAAAGAGAAATAGACCTCTTTTACTTAGAGGCTAAATATTAGGTTAAGTGAATATTAAATATTTCTTGTCTCAGTCCTCTGCAGTCCCTAAAAAAATATTTTTTTAAAAGGTTTATAAGCTTAACTTGTCCACTACCATTCCACATGGCGTTCTACAGAATCGTTTCACATACTCAAGAGATGCTTTCCAGAGTTGTGATTAGTGTTGAAGTGTGCCAGGCCTTGTACACAAATGTGAAAGATACAGTTATGCCAATCTGCCACTTTGCATTAGAAAAAGATGACTTACCTATAATGGTGTTTGTTGCTCTATTTTCAGATGTCCATTTTTTTTCTCTTTTTATTTCTGATTAAATTGCAGTATCAAAGTGCCCCATTAAGGAATTCCATTGAAATGAACCAATATAAATTTTTCTCTCTCCAAGATCTTTTTGTAAGAATATTGTATATTTGATGCATTTTTAAATAATGAGTAAAAGTGTAGCAATGACATTAATAATTTTTATTATCCAGAAACACATTTTCTGATAATGCTCTGTCCCTTCCAGTACTGTTTGAAACCGATAAAATGTTTCTTCCATTATAGATGAGATCATGAATCCACTGCAGAAAGTGGGAATGTTGTGACCTTCACTGAGGCAGGCATTTCAAAAGGAGGTTGTTGAATTTCTGTCTCCAATCAGATACCAAGTAACTATGCTATAGAAATAAAATTTTATGCAGGCTGAGTCTTAATTGAGGGAGCTGAGTGAGGTTTAATTCCAGAAATCTGGATAATGCATAGGGAATAATTTTAATATTCAAAGTTCCAATACCAATGATTTGAATATTTGTGGTGTTTGAAGGATATAATTAAATTGTACTCCTATTGTTTGTTTTATACCACATGGCTATGACTATGGAGAAATACTTATCATTAAGTCTTGTTTTCATGTTAGCAGTATCTCTTTCCTTATTAAGTTTAGTGAAGAAATATAACATGCATAACCATTTTTCATATATAAAGCTGGAGCACTTATTTCACTGTATTAGATAGTCTGTGGTACAAATAAGCCATATTAGAGCAGTCTAGGTAATTGTAATCTTTTGCTGAATTTATGCAAACACCCTACACAGAATGAGAAGAGGGAAGGCCATTTATTGTCTCCAATACTTCTTTTGACCCTTTTTCATTTCAGAAATGGCATAATCTTGGACTTAATCTCACTGACCAAGGTATTTAAATCCATTGGACTTCAGGGCTGACAAAAATCCTAGGGAGACGCAGTATCTTCAAAATACCAATGTAAAATAAAAGACAAGATTTCAGGGTTTTCCACTGTGAAACTGAATCAGCCATTAAAGAAAAAGAATACATCTATGTCCTCTGAGCTAGGTACATTCAAATATTGCTATTTTCACTAGTCTAGTTTTTGGGAAGCAGGTAAAAAGGTAGATGTCAATTTATTTCCTCCAAATGATTTAAGTAATAACCTACTTGTTTTAATGTATCCAAACACCTCCAGACAATAGATAGTAATACATTATTGATACTTGGTAATGTTCCAGAACACCTTAAAATGCATCAACTATTTCAATTTGTGAAAACATTTTCTGCCTATTTGGCCACCTTGGTGTAAATTTAATTGTGAAAACCATTAATTCCTATATGGGGTTGCTCTTGATATGTATTTTCACTTTAATTTCAGAAAGGCAGAAAAAAAAGGCTTTAGTTTTTTTAAGAACTTAGAGCAGTGGCAGATAATCTGTAATTTGAAAGAAGAATATTTGGATGGAAAAAAGTGGTAAAATGTTGCCCTTACTTTTCTGATTCCAGTTTAGGATTTGGGGTATTTTTGGTGGTATTCAGAATGAAAATACACACTTTCTGGCAGTAGGTGTTATGCTATACTGAACTCCTTGTAAAAGTGTAATTAAGGAGGAATTTGAAGAAGAAGAAGCTTCTCAAGCTGATTCTCAATGCTAATAATTAGAAGAAGATAATGAAAAGTTTCCAAGAGTGTAGGTATATGTTTGTGCTCTTAATAATTCTAGGTGTACTTGCTCATATTGTTGTATTTGAGGAAATATTTGTCAGAAGTCACTTACACTATGCTAGGTTTAACATCAGGACATTTTGCAGTTTTGTCACTGAATCTTAAATAAGTTTAAAAAATAAAATGTTGGCTTGCTCTGTATCTTGCCTATTGCACACTATTGTTGCATACATATTGAGGAATGTAGCTTCATAATTGACAGATCTTTCCTGACTTCTTAATGAAATATTTCTCTCAAATTCCCAAAGTAAATAATGATTCTTTTGATGCACACACACACGTGAACTTTTGTCATGGATATTAGAAGGTAGTACAGAATTTATGGTTTATCTGTCACAGTCCTTTCAATACAGCACTTCTTCCATGAAGGATCTTTTAATCAGACTAATTCAGCTCTGCTCATACCTGCTGTCCAATACATTATAACTCCCCTTGACAGAGGTGTGTGTTCTAATGCCAAAACTTGGTCATCTTCCTTTTCTGTTCAGTAATTGAAACCTGACACACTTTACATGCCTTCAATGCCCTTAACTGTTGTTTTAATTCTATGCAGTGATTGGGTCATTCAAGATATATCTTTTTACAAGGCTGATTATTTTAAAATAAATTTAAATATCTTACAATACACAGTATCTTTCCAAAACACTTGAGATTAATGAAGGATCTTAGCCTGACAGTTTTGGTTATTTGATCTCTATATGAGGTATCAGAAATTTCTGTGTGCACCAAGGTACTGACAGTGTCCTGGCAAGTCTCCCCTGTGGCCTTTACCCATTGAGCCTCTTCTCTGACTTGAGGGCTGCATCAGTCTCAGGCTCTTGCCCTTCTTGGTCCTTCCTGAGTTACGTGGTAGGTTTGCTGCCCCTGGCCCTGCCATTCAGGCAGAGATTTGTCAATACGTCTCTTCTGCATGGTAGCTCTGACCTCTGAGGTGCTGGATGGAGACTTTCCTTTCCAACCCAAAGAAAGATGGGTGTATGCCCTGAAGAGGGCTTACAATTCAGAGCCCTGCAAGGGGGATCCACTTCTGAGGGGTAGTTATTAAGACTCAAGTCTCTTCTGAAGTTGTTTTTTTTCATTCTAGTATATATTGTGACTGTTCAGCAACTAATATTTTAGCTTGTTCTATTTCACTAGGACTCTCTTTCTGAACAATTCAGTATTCAGTGTGCTCTTCCAGTGAGTAAGGAGTGGAAATTGATTTCTATCCTGACTAAGAGTATTTCATCTCCTCACCACTACGTGCCCTAAAAGCTGCCAGCAGAAGTGGGTGGAGACGTATCTTTTTCTTGTGTAGCATTAAGCAAAAGAAGAAAAAATAGAACCTGTTTCATATGCAACACTAAAATTATTTTATGTGGGAAATTAACCTGAATATTAAATACTGGAATATACAGTTTTCCATTGAGAAAGTCTGTGAATTAGTTGTATAATTTCCAAGCTTAAGCTCTTCTCATTGTCCTTCAGCTTCTCTTTTCTCTGCAATATTATTTCACACTAAGCCATGAAAATGTTAAGAATCATGCATTGTTCTTACAGAAATTTTTCCCAAAGCCTACCAGTACTAGAGGAATATGAGAACTGTACATGCCTATTTCTCGCCTATAAAAATGAAATAATTGGGGCCATTATTCAGGTTTCTCTTCTCTTCCTGTGAACACTGGTAATTTGGCAGTGTTTACACACATCATGACTTGAGTGCCAAAAAAGAATCTGTAGCTGTCACTGAATTCAACTGCTTTCACTGTGCTTCTACTTATAATGGATCACATGCAGAAAAGTAGAGGCAATGAGTTATGCTATTCATAGAGGGAATTAAAATACAAATATATTTGGCTACTTGCTGACCCTCCTTAGAACACTGTAATCATGAAGAAGAATTAAGAGAGGAACATCCCTCAGCAAAGTGAAAGATAGGAATGAGTGCTTTTCTATCACCAAGAGCCATACTCTTGGTGATAGAAAAGTCCAGGAAGTTAGCTTATAAAATGGTTCCTTGAATAAAATAAGTACTTTTATCACCAATAATGCCTATGGATATTTTTTTTCACTGTTTTCTTAGTTGCAAGGGAAAATCCTACATCAGTATTTGCCACCCAAATTTGTCCTAGTGTGAAGTAACTTCATACTGCTGGTCTAATAGCAGCCCCCCAAAGAAAATTTTTTTTCAAAATGCTACATAAGTTTTCAAAGATATCTTTTTTCTAGTGGCCACAAAGATGAAAGATAACCATGACCAGGCTACAAAATATTTAGGAATTTGTAGACCTGGAACTGAATGTCAGGAGAATACTATGAATTCAAATATAGGTATCATTAACCTAATTTCTATAATGCTGATATCATTAGCCTTAAAAAACAAAGAACAGTTGTTTGTATATTTACGGTATTTTGATCCTGGATTACAGTGGGGGGAAAAAGAAAGAAAGAATTGTTTCCCAATATAAGAATATCACAAAATCTCTTTTAAAATAAGCTCTAGTTCTTAATACTCTGGAATAGGCATCACTGTCCTGTACAAAGTTAGCATTAGTTCTGAAGTTTGTTTTTTTGATGTGTCTATAAAATCAGCTAGAAATTTGACAGCTGTATGCACACAAAATTATGTGAAATTTGATTATATAGGGGAATTGCTTCAAGCATGCTTTGACATATTTTTTCCTATGCCAAGCAGCATGTCATCAAAATTATATGTTATGATATAATTGTATCTATTTATGTTATATATCTATGAAATTTTCATATTGTAAAAGGTTTTTTTTAGTGCATAAAATCAAAGTCAATAAATAGTTACTTCCCAAGAAATGAAAAGGGGTTCCTGGGGATTCAGAACTGCCTGAATTTTGGAAAGTTATTATTATCATAGCCTTTTCTCCAAAGTGGAACACTATTCATACAAATTATTTAGGTATGCTCATCTGAATGTGCCTTACTAAGAAAAAAGTATGGCTTGTTATCATGTGTTCTGGTCTCCAGCAAAATATGAGATCATACAACCAGAAATAAGGATCACACAAGTTTCTTAATTTTCTTCTTTCTCATAAAAGACACAGGGTGAAATAAGGTCTTATGCAAGGTAGAATAAATTTACCATTATATGAGTCGTGTTATGTGGATGATATTTTGCAGATGGCCACAGAGTACACCTGTATCCATTAGAAAAATGCTGTGAAAAAAAGCTTATTTAGGGACAATATAACACTTATACCACATAGGAAGTCATATTGGTTTAATGTGATATATTGCAGGTATATATTGTTTACTTCAAGACCCAAGCAAGGACTCCATTGTCCCTTGGTGCCACAGGGAGCACCCATTTAGGCAGGATTTGTGGCAATCTTCTACAGTAATCTGTTCCCAAGCAGGATTTTACGTGGCTGTGTTGCCACAGCCCCAGTTTGAACATGGCTGGAACATTTCCCAGATGAGAGGAAAAGAACGTCATAGCCAGAATTACGATCTGCCTAGCAGACACAAAAATAATTGTACACAAGTGTATACATGTGAGGCCTTTACTAGGTCCAGATTTTGTCTCAGTTATTTATATAAATGCCAGATCTATGGCCAGGCAGTGTTGGTGTCTGCTGGGTATTCCCCCCATCCCACTTAAAGTGCCATCTGCTGTTTCAGATACCTGCCAAGTATATGGATTAAGTCTTCTGTTTCCCATTTATGTCACGTTATTAATAATGGTAATGAATGTTTGCTAAAAGATAGTTGCACAGACTGTAGTTCTAAAATTCATGGTCACACATTCTTGTCCTTTGTCGTATTTGTCTTATGAGTGCCAGAACTCTGGACATACTTTTCAATTCTCAAATATTTATTTCTCCTAATGATCCCTTCTAATGTCCCAACATATCATAGTGCTTTACAAAATATTACTCCCTGACTCTGTGAACTGACTGCATGTACATACCCATGCATTTTCAACTAATGCAAGCAGTGAGTACAGAAATATAACAGGCTCCCCTGCAGGGTTCCCCTGTTTCACATATAATTTGAAGAAGCCCATCTTTTCACAATCCCAATGGTAAAGATAGTAAGAAAAGAGACCTTCTCCATAACTGCCCTGATGTCAAATTTTTTAAGCCATTGTGATAAACAGTGTGCAGCATGTTTTGGTATTTCAAAACATGATAAAATGCAATTAATTTAATTTTTAAAAGCCTCACACGAGGGTATTTTCCCCCCTTTCAGTAGATCTTCCTTTTAAATTCCTGAGCTCTGAAGACTCTTACATCTATAACATAAATGAAGGAAGTTTCAAAGGCACATTCCATGTGTAATTTTTTTTATATGCAATTCAGTTTCATTGTAACTTTGGATACTTATGACAGTTGCATGATATACACTTCACATATTTATGGTGATTATTTTTCCACTGAAATCTGGTATCAGACTTCTGTAATGGGACAGTGCAGAGTAATCAGAAGTAATCACATCTTTCCCATCAGAACTGTCTCTCCCAGTGTTCCCAAGTGTGTATAAAGAGCCATTTAATCACTAACTCTAATATGTTTTTTGGCAATTTCATTTTTTGTTTCACCTTGAGAGCTACAGTGAGGTCAACCTGCTTGAGTACAACTTTATACTCTGCTATAATAACTTGAATATTTTTAAACCTACATACATATGAGGTCAGTGCAAACTGTAAATATGTCTGTTGTTGGACCAATACTCTTGATTTTGTCCTTGTTTTCTGACAGTTCTAGTAGCTTGTAATAAACTTTTGGATAGGATTTAGTAGCTAAAGCAGACTTAACTAAGACCAGGTCCCTAAAATAAAAACTACAGAAATGAAAAATGGTGGTCAACTTCTGCTTAGCCTTGGAGGTGTCACAGGTCCATGAAAGATTTTCTTTTCACATGCAGGACTTTGAAGTATTCAGGAAATTATCAGCAAGTTATCCAGCCATTTAGGGTTTTCCACAGTTTTACCTAGTGGGCTTTAATCTAGTAGCTCTTCCCATAGCATGTGTTATGCACTTCAAGATGGAATCATGGAATCATCTGAGTTGGAAAGGACCTTAAATATCATCCTCAACTTCTATGTTTAACCTCTTCCATTGCCTCCCCACCCTTACAGTAAAGATTTTTTTTCCTAATATTTAATCCAAATCTCTCCTCTTTTAGCTTAAAATTATTTCCTCTTTTCATATCACAATCTGCCCTTGTAAAATGGCATGAGAGGACACTGCACAGATGGAGGCATATGCATTTGGCCAGACTATCTGAATTCACATTCCTTTTTTGACCTCATTATGAATTGCCCTGTTTCACAGGAAACTACCTGTGAAAGAGGGGCTTTTGTTGAAAGCAAAATACTGAAAATATCACCATATCCCAGAAGAGGAAACACGAGGCTAAAAATCATGATCTTCTTCCTTTTGCTCTTTTCCCTATGTTCCTGTTTTTCCAAGGCAGCACACCCTGGCAGAAGGTGGAGGAGGGAATGAACACCACAAAACAACCATGAGACAACGAGCGTTGGTGCAAAAGCCACGGAAGGCAGAAATCTAACTCTCTCTCACCAACTAAATACCAGGCTGCAGGTGTGAGACCCCTACTGCCCTTGATGAAAGGCTATGCTTTTACCCCCGGAAAATGATAATTTTTCCATGTATTCGAGGGGGAGAATGAGGGTCAATGATTTGTCTTTGGCTTTCTTGTTGAGCAGCGCTCAGTGACAGCTGCTGGTGATTGTATGCTGCTGGGTCCCCTCTCACTGCATGTCTGTTTTAAAATTTTTCCTAAGGCACCAGGAGTCCCTTCGGGATCTGCTGGGGGGAATAAATGCCTAATGTGAGACTCCAAATCACATCTTCAATCTGGCATTTTTCCTTTGAGTATTTTTCTCGTACGGGATGTTTACAAACTGGCACAATGCCCTGACTTTCCTTTTCTCTTTTCTTTTAAACAAATAGAAACAATGTATGTGACTTATTAAAATTACAATAAAGCAAAATAATAAAGGTGGTCTAGCTTTTGTCTGTGTCTCTACACACAAATATTTTTGGGTGCTGTTTTTCAGTGTATGACTTCTTTCAGACAGCTAAAGAATAATATAAAATAACTTAGTCTCCAAAGGGAAAAAAAATACATATATTGTACTTAATCCTGAACCTTTAAGATAGCTAAAAAATATATAAAATTGATTAGTGTCCAAATAAAAAATTATACACATATCATACTTCATTTTGAATCATTAAAAAGTATTAAAAATTCAGATTTAGAATATGGGTCTTGTTTTCTAATTTTGGATAATGACAATTCTAACTTTCTAAGTGTGGTTCTCTGTGTAATATACGTATATATACATATGTCAAGTCACAGAATGTTGATTTCTGAAGTAAATGGCAACACATTCTACTTTTTATTTCTCTCCACTTGAAACCTCTATTGTCTTGCTGAGTGTCTTCAGTGTAAGACTTTATAATTGGAAGCGAGCTCCAACATTTGAAACTGCTCAGACTTGGATCTTAACTCAGGTGTATTTCATATAGTTTATTTGGAAATTAATACCTTGTTACAAATATGTTTTTCACATCCTAGTGTGGGATGTTCATACTCTCAATTATTCCAACTGTTCAAATTAAGTTATTTATTATTAGTATGTCTACAGTGAGCACATTGAATAAAGCATAAAGACATTTTTACTTTTGCATGCGAATATAGATCTTGTTTCTATTAAAGTATAATTCTACATATTATACTTAATTTGCAAGGTATAGCAGGAAGGATAACTTGATTGGCTCATTTGTCACCATTATAGTCATCCTAAGCAATAGTTAACTTATTCTAAGTATTTCTTGCATTAAAAAGAGATAAACTATGAAAGATAACTGTATATTCAATATTAAGGATATTGGTAATGTAAATACTTCAGAATGAAAGTCCTAATTACCTTTCAAACAGGCATACACAGAGGGGATGGTGAAGACATTTGTAACCAGTTGGCAAAACAGAGAAAACAAAAAGAGAGAAAACCATCTTATTTAGTCTGAAAAGGGAACAGAATTTTTTCATTTTATCATTGTGTCCACAGAGAGCTATTTCACAGCATAGTTACAGAATTATATGCACTCAGACTTTTTAGATCCATCAGAGCCTGTGTTCCTTTATTCATTTTTGATAGCTAGGGTCTGACAGGAATATTCTCCATACTGACAGAGACCCTTCCTTTGACTGCAGCTTTTCTTAATCTCCTTGTATGATCTTTGATGTAGTCCCAATGCATGTAAAAATGTAATCCACATGTTTTTAAGTTCTCCTCACAAAATTAGTACTACAAAACCAACTAATTCTATTTAATAAATTCTGAGAAATATAAACTTTACTTTTACAAAGGCATCATCATCCTTCAAACGAGTTTGTGAGAGCATTTCTCATAGAGAAAGAAAGTGGTAAATGTGGCAGGTACTGTATGGGTGGTGAAGCAAAAGTTATAGGCTTTCCTGCTGTCTTCATCTGGTCAGTTTTAAAATGGCAAATGCTATCAAACACTTTTTCCATCAAACTTTAGCAGCTGTGCAACAATGAATACAGAAAGGCACACCTGCCATGTTTTTCATCAGCTGGCTTGGCTCTTGGCTCCCACCTGGAAATATGGCACAAATTCTTGCCCTTGAAAACAAGTCACACTTGGTGCTATTGTGGGCCCTATCCACCAGACAAGTCCATCCATGCATATGGCGCTAACAAGCTGGTACCTAAAAGCAGCAACCCAGAAAGAAAATCACAGAAAATCATTTAACTCATCAGATATAGCTTTCACTGTCACATGTATTAAGGTAGAATATTTCCAAATTATTTCAGTGTCTCTACCAGTGTATCCCTTCTGCTCGCCTTTCTCTTTTAATTTCCTCTTCTCAGCATCAGTTTGACAAATGTTTGGTGGGTCCCTTCTGTGCCAATGAGTCATTCACTGCAGAATTACTCTGCTTCTGTTTGCTTTCAACTGGGCTCCACTCCAGATACATGGAAATATGTTCCTTTGATGCAATTATAATTTGATTTTCTGGATACCTTATTTGAACTATTGGCCATTTGTTTTCTCCTGATTTTGGGATAAATCCACCTCATAGCTAAGGTAACCAACAAGAATTTCTCAAGCCTAATGGTGAGACAATAAGGTTCAGCATAATAAAAGAGAAGCAGATGCTACTTCTGCAATGCTCATACTTTGTGGGCGCACTGGCTAAATATGATCAGACTCAGTCTTCTTCCAGCTTCCCACTGCCAGCCCAGAAAGTACCAAGTGTGTTTCACCCCCTTATCAGTTGCAGAATAGATGAAATACAGTCTGTATATGTCTAGCTTTGTGAATAAATCTTTTTCACAGGTTCAGGGATAAAGTTCACATAAGACTTTAGAAGTTTTAGGGTAAGCCACATTACCAGTCAGTGTAAGCCCTTTTTTGATGAGTTCTCCTTATTGTGGAAAATTAATACCAGGGTTCATAATTTATTAAACAGGAAATTATTTTTAAAAATTGCCAGTTTTTGAAGGTTTTCAAATAGGCCACAAAGATCAATTTTATTTATTAGTCATGGTCATTGTTTTAAAATCCTAGTTTCCTTTTTCTAGGCCTTTTCCAGTCTTCAGAATTTTGAAATTAAATGTTACTAATCAGTTTAAAGCTCATCTTGTTGCCTTACCCTGAAAAATTATAATTTTAATTTTTTTTGCTTTAATTGTTAGCACAACATAGAGTATGTTCCACTTGCTTTTGGAAAGGTGATAGCAGGAGTCCATTGTTGGATGTCCAGTAAAATTTTGTTTCAGAATACCAGTGCACCTTTCAAATTAATCTCCAAATTCTGTATTTATCTATTTACCATGTGTTGCCTTAATTTACAAGCTGGTTTTAGTTGGAAAAACCTAGATTTTTTTTTTTTTCTGGAGAAAATTAAGCTAGAATATATTCTTACATTGTAATTTACTATCCTTCCTTTTTTTTCTTGCATAATACATTTGAATGATGTAGACAACTCAAGGAAATAAATAAGAAGCCCAAGAGTGTGATTTATGTTGACAATTTTCTTCCTGAAAAAGACAGAAGAAAGGACAATGCTAGGCAACCTGTTTCATTCTCCTCTTCAATTCTTTGGGTTTTTTGTACCATCCTTTGGCTCTCCCTCAACAGCTCCAGCTCTCAGGCAACTTTTGCAATTGCATATGGCTCTGGTGTTTGTGTAGTTCTTTCTATATGCATAACAGATAGAGAAACAGATAAAATGCAGCAAGGGTTAGTCCCTTTTCCCTCTGTTCTATCATGATACAAAGCTAGCTGAATCACAGGAAATGGTGCTGGGTTTATAAAATCAGAAGTATATTTTCTACGTGAATTCATGCAAATGATTCACAACAGAAAGTGAAAAAAAGTAGTTTGACTTTCCCTTCTCAGAATGGCTTTTTTTTTCCCTTTCCATAAAATGCTTTAGCATCTTTTACCTTAATTTTAGATCTAGCAAGATCTTACCATCAGATACAAAAATATACCTAAATTGTGGCTCCAGGACTGAACATGACCTTCACAATTGCTCCCCACTCTTGCCTTTCTTCCTCACACTCTGCTTGGGAAAGAATTCTAGATAGATGGGCTGGAAGACAGTTTCTGTGCCTGCCAAAATATTCCCTGACTGGAGTGATCAGAAGACCAGGACAGGGCAATGTACTGTGAGGCACTGCTGCCTGTGCAGGTGTTGCCACCACCTTTCTTTAATCAGATGTATTCAGTACACCCTTTGCCCCTGCTTACTGTCTGTTCTCCATACTGTACACACATTGTGATTTCTTTCCTGTGGTGCAGAACCCATGTGAAAATAGGCATGGAAATGGTCATGACATCCATTCCTTCATCGGCCTAATAACGATTTGGATGATCGGGTTGTTGTACCTGGACCAGATCATTCTTGATTTTGAACAGTATGAAAATAGAAATGTTCTTGAACTTTTCTCTCAAATTAGTATTTTTTAAAGCAAGGACTTATTTGGTCTTTTTTACTGTGATCATCCATTGGTAAATGGCCTGACTGTTCAATTCATGCAGTGTTTGATTCACTGAGTCTCAATCAATGCAAGAAAAGTTTGTCAATTCAATGAATTAAGTGGACTAGTTCTTAGTCAGCTATATTCAGTGATACTTTAAAAGTTAATATATTGGGCAGATCTACTATTGAACTTTAAATATTATTTTTTAATGTAACTTCATATCTCACATGATTCCCTTCTATAAGAGGATAATGATTGTGTGTTGTGTCACAGTTTTTTTATGTAAACTGTAACATTCATTTAAAAACAGTAAAAGGTAATCGCCAATAAGTCCTCTGCTGTGATCTGCCTTGAACACTTGTTTGGAAATCATTTTCTAATAAAATACACAGAATTTTTTTGCCTTAATCAGATTTTTCTCAATGTAAAAGATGATCCTTAAAATTCTATATCTGAAAAGTGTATATAAATGGCTCTTAATCTTTTTGCCCCCCTGCATACCATAGTGAAATTAGGAAAAAAAGTGAAAAAATACTCAGCCAGTTTGTTTTTCTTTTTATAAAGCTGATGAGAGATGCTGACTTCTAAAGGATGTGTTCCAGGAGTTGTGCCAGGGAAGCAGCTAGATGATGTGAGTGATAATGATACAAAGACATGGAAGGAAGTACAGATAATGGAAAAAAATGAAAACAATCAAGGGAAAGAATTTGATTATGGCGCTGCTTGTGTCAGTTGTACAAAAGGAAATAACTGGTCTAAGAAGAAACACTTATGAGCTGAAATGAAATGTGGATTTGAAGGCCAAGATACCCTGTTTATTATTAGTTTTACTGTTTCAAAGTGACTGCAGCTGTTCTAAGTTAGCAGCATTTGTTACTACAGAGCTACAGTATTGTTGTTTTACAGCTTCTGGTTCCCTTCAACACAGACCATTTTCCTAGCTGTGTAAATATTCATTAGCAAAACTCAGCCCTCTCCATTTTCCTTCTTACCCTAAAAAGACTCAAAAGGAAACCAAAGACTATAACTACTTCAGCCCTTAGGATGAAAATTAGTTTGGTTTTCATTCAATTAAGCAGTTTAAATGATAACTACTATGAACAGTTCTCTTCTCCAGCAACAAACGACAGCACATAAACAAACAATGCATTTACTGCAGAGACAGATGAAAGGTCACAACACCTTTTAAACAGAAGTATTGGATACAAATTGTGCAGTCAATTAATGGGTTGATTTTCTCTTAGTAATTCTGAAGCAATAATCAGAATAAAAATGGCAATAACATTATGGCAAATGCAGCCTCTACAAGAAAAAAAAACTATAAATTTTTTCTACTTAACATTCTTGAAGTATTTAATATCTGCTTATGAAGAAACGTGTGTCTTACAGAATTAAGATACTCCAGGGAAACATTTTTCTCCAGTAAAGAATCAATGTTATCCCTCATTACTGTACAATAAAATCAGCTCACAGCATGACTCTACAGTAAGAAAGTACTGTTGTCTTGTTTTATAGGGAAAAAATTTAAACTATTTGGCCAAGATCACACAGACAGTCTCCAGCAGTACCCAGAATTCTTGGATCCTGGTGTAATATGTTGCTCTGACTTTTCCCAAGTCAAAAAAAGAAAAAAACAAAAATCAAAACAATGCCAAAGAATCCTAAAGCTTATGCAGTGGGGGTAGGACCACTAGTAGCTAGTTGATTTTTCAATTCCATTTGAATCAAGATTACAAATAAATCTGCCTCTAAAATCTATAAACAACTTAAAGGTTGGTTTATAGTTTCTCTTCTGCCATTCTGTTGTATATCAAGGGACATTACAGATACTCATTGCCTGAACATTTTAACTGTTTAGTAAGTTTTTCCGTGCACAATTTAATTCTGTATGCAATTTTTAGAGTTAGAAGCCTAAAGACTCATAAAACTCCCGACCATATGTTCCCTTAATCTTCAACTTCTAGTACAAAATTCAAAGTATGCATTTTAAAAATGTCTATAGACTCCTAAACAAATGTTGTTGCTAAGTTATGAATAGGCCATGAAAACATTGTTAAAACTGTCTAACATTTTCATTGCAATAGAGAAAGAGCAGTAAAAGAGCAGAAGTGAAGAAAAGAGAAATCTACTTTCCTTCACTTATGCACCACTAATTTTCCCCTTTTCACACCATTAGGTGCTAGGATTATATAATATTTCATAAAATAAATAGCCTAAAACTTAATCAGGTCAACTGATTAAGTTGATTAACTTAATTGATTCCCTTAACTGATTAAGGGAATCAACTACTAAAATCTAAAAGCAGTAAGAGGTTTGATAATAATTGAGGCTTTTTTACTTTTCTTCTTTATTGATCCATTCCCTGGTACAACGTTCTATGCCACTGACATGTTCATTTCGTAAATTCAATGTCCAAAGCACTTAAAGCTTTGAAAGATAATGCAGTTTTATACATATATATATATATATATAAATAACGAAAGAATTGTTCAGAACATATTCTAGCTTACATCATCTGTATTTTCTGAGATTCTGTTTATTTTCTATGTATATTTTTCTCAAAGTAACCCATGTAGCAATGAGGTATGGTGTTGGAAAGTCTTTCATACTAAGTTGACTGAGACAACCCCCATCCCCTTCTCTCTGTGTCTCTGGGAGGAGGAGGTACAGCCTGGGAAGGACAGAGGGGTGTGGGAAGTTGTTTTTAATAATTATACGATATTTCTAAGATAAATTACAGCAAACTGGATGATCCCAGAAGGAGTGTTATGATAAAGCAGAAGGACGAAAAGGCAACATTTTCAACAAATAACAATGTCACAGACACATTTTATGAAAAACTCTTTTCATTAGGATTTTTTCTCCTGAGAAGCTGAGAGGCCTCAGGAACAAAATGTAAACAATGGTTACCTGCTGCTGTGGAATGCAACAGGTGGATCTTTGATTGGTCCATGTGGGTTGTTTTTAATTAATGGTGAATCACAGCCCAGCTGTCTCAGACTCTCTGAGAGTCACGAGCTTTTGTTATCATTCTTTTCCTTTCCATTCAAGCCTTCTCACGAAATCCTTTCTTCTATTCTTTTAGTATAGTTTTAATATATCATTTTCTTTTAATATAATATATATCATAAAATAATAAACCAGCTTTCTGAAACATGGAGTCAACATTCTTGTCTCTTCCTTCATCCTGGGACCCCTGTGAACACCACCACATGACAATACTTTCTTTTTACTGTTGTTCTTTCGCTGTTTCACTGTTCTATTTTTTCTCAATAATCTTAGGTTTCTGTGGTGCTTCTAAACATTTATATGCAAAGGTAATGTGGTTTTAAATGACCATAATTTATAACTGTGTCCTGGTTTAGGGCAAAGTTTGGGAGGAAACCTCTGAAGGGGTCTCTCTAGAAATGAAATTTCAGCATAAAGGCATGAAGTTTTAATATTAGACTTCTATCTGCAGGACTATTTTTAACTGCAATCCATACTAATCTTTTAATTTTGGCTGTTTTCAATGGCTGAATCTTTTCTAGAAATTATAACTTTTGTAGGGATTCCAGCTTGTATTTTTCTTCAAAACATGGGAAAGATGTTCTAAAGAAATAAAAGATCAACTAAGAAATTAATGCCTGCTAAAAATCAAATCTCTCCAAGAATAAACAAATGAAGAATATTTACTTAGAAAAACTAATTAGAAACTTTTGATATTTAGGTATTCACAGAGTGTGTTTGAAATTAACTACAGAATGACAACATGGCCAATGATTTCCTTAAACATAAGCATGGTTAAAATGAGTTCCAATATGCTTTTTATCACAGAGTGCTATCTTTATATTTCTGTGGTACCTTTGCTTTCTGAGTAAACAGGATAAAATCTGCTCAGCTCCACTGAGTAATGCACATTTTAACTTCATTGAAAGCATTTCAAATATGCATTGATGGTCACCAAAAACCACCTAAATATTCACTGTGTTGAATAATCAGTATGAAATATAGCTGAGGTTCTTGAAATCTCCTGATGTATTCTCAAACCCCCTTTTCCTTCGTGCACAGCTTCTGGCTGACAGCTGCTACTACTATCAATCAAAAACCTCAGAGAAACACCCACACAAGTGTAGCCCATGGGAGAGACAACAAAGACAAACTTTACAGTCTGTTTGCTTTTTTGTTGTCTCTTTCCCAATGACAATTTTTAAGAGGGTTCATGCCAGACTGAACTTTTGGGCTTATCTGTAAGTAACCCAGCCACATGAAGTCTTCTTTTTGGAGCAAAATGCACTATTTTTCTGTATTCCATTGAAATTATAAGTAACCTGACTCAGATCACAAAACTAAGCACCTCATTTCCTGTCTTTTTTTTTTTTTCTTGAGCAAATGATGCAAAAACCATGTTCATGGTCTTTTTAATTTTTTTCCTTTGCTCTTTAAATACCAGTTGGGGTACTCATTACAATTTCCCAGTTACTGTGCTAATTAATAGGAAAAACTGTGACAAGTCTATGTCAAAGACTGACCGCAATTGAAATTGTACTGCAGTTTATTTCTGTCATAAAAATTAGAGGAGAAAGAGTTATATTTTTCTTCTTTTAGTGCAGAAATCTATTTGAACATCACTTATAGTTAAAATAACATTTTATCATGGCCATATAAAGGTTCATAAGCTTTTCAACCATCTCAGATACTGCTGTAGAAATCAAACCTAGTAGAAATGTCTGTGAAAAAAACTCAAACTGTTGTGAATATACTTCTTTTATTTAAGAAGCAAGAAAGTGTGACTGCATTTTTGCCCCCTCCATATAGCTGCCAGAGACTAATTAATGGCTGGTGAGAGAGCTTAATGAAATGTAGCCACACTACTGTTTCTCCTCAGAACAGCATTTTTCTTTTCATAACCACATTAAATTTACTCTTGTTCACTACAAACATAGGTCTGTGTTTGTAGTGAACAAGAGTAAATTTAATGTGGTTTTTTTTAAAGTTATGACTTTAAAGTGTTTTTTTTTAAAGTTATGACTCCCTTGTGATCCCAGAAAAAATACCTAATGGTAACCTAATAAAAAGACAAGAAGGTAAAAAATTTTAGAGTATTTTAGATTTTTTTGTGTTCCTGAAATTATCATTGTAGCAAAGATGCTTTGAGTGACTGTTTAACATAGCACTGTGGGTAGTATGAAAGCAGTCAAGGAGAAAATTCTCAACTTCAAAATTCTCTTGTACAATTATTTTGCTGGGTGACAGAATTAAACTAGAATATTAGAAGAGGTTTGCAGGGACACGCATCTTAACTTCAGGATTGTGGCAACTTAACTTCAGGATAATGCATCTTTGTGGTTACCTTTGACACTTGGTGTGGTGCATTGGCTCTATTTTCTCTATTCTCTGAGATGTGAAATATGGATTTTGTAATATCTAAGCTCTGGTCATTGTTCATGTCTTGCTGTTCACTAGTTTGTTCAGACTACTTCATAGTCTGAGCCTAACATCCCTAATATCCCTAACATCCCTTACTACTGTTTCATTTCTAGCACTGTCAGGAAATTTTGATTATGGTTAAAATTCTGTCAATGAGAAAGATTATTTTTCAGCAGATTTCAGACTTTATAGCCATCCAAATAACCAAATTTACCCCTTATGAATGAAAGAGAGCACTCCTTGGAGACTGAATGCAACACTGAAAATGCCTAGCCTGGTAATTACCTCCTACTTCATTTGAGAATTCTTGAATTACCCTACTCTAAGGACCTCCTGGAAAACTTTTTTTAAAAAACATCTAAATGTTGAGAACGTGACTATCACTGTAAAAACAACATCAGCCCTTACATTAATTTTATTATGAATAATTAAACCCTCAAGTCAAGTTTGTTGGAGAATTGTATGGTTTGTTTCCTGGAAGATACTATGCCACTTCCCTTATGGGGAACTTATTGTTTTTAGTCATGAAGAATTTTGAGTAGTCTTCACGAGATTGATTAATTCCTCCAGATCTTGTCATGAAGTTCAGCAGGTCTGCACTGACCAGAAGGGGAAATGCCACCAGGATAATTCACATGGACAAGCTCTGGCCACCTCCATGAGGAGCCATCAAGGTAGTGCAGCAGTGACTCTCAATTGTCAGCGTCCGGCTAGCTCCAGCACTGCCAGCAGCACGAGGGGGCACTTCTCCCGAGAGCTGCCTTCGGGAGAGCGCCTAAGGCAGTGCCCAGCTTGCGGCTGTAGGCACACCTTGTGCAGGACGGAGTCTGGTAAAGGCTGCAACCAGCGGAAAGAAGATGGCAGACTCCAACTGGGGCTTAAACCAGGCTTTAATGAATCCGGAGGGACCGACAGGAGAAGACACGGGGGGGAGGGGGGGGGGGGGGGGGGGGCTGACAGCAGGTTTTAAGGGTAGGGAGGTGCCAGGCATTGGGCCAATGGGGGTGCAGTGGGGAGTGGGGTCCAAGGGATTGACACGTGGGCAACACCAACGGGAAACATTCTGGGGAGGGGCCCCGGTTCCTCGGCCAACCATCGAACTCCCCTGCTGGAACATTCTAGCAGTAAGGGTGGGGAGTGAGAGTGATTGGCGGGGTACCGGGGAGGGATCAGAATTAAAAATACAGGGGTTTCCAGGGAAACCAGGGCGGAGTTTAGGGGATACATTGTTGGCTGGGGTGGAGCCAGGAAGACAGACAGCTCCAAAGGCGGGAAGGGAGAACTGGGGCAGAACCATTTTCAGACAGAAGGGGATTGGAATAAACCAACCTAATAACTTAACAAAACACACTGCAACAAGGTAGTAACTGCAAACAGAGACAATCCAGCTCTGTCACTGACTGGTGACCTCTGTGTTCAACAGTGCAGACATGACGTAGTGCCTGGAAAGAGGTGTTCCCAGGCCAAATCCAAATTTGGGAATCAGCTAGCAGCATCTGCTCAAACACAGCCCCTCACACTGATTTGGTTTTGCAGTGTCTCTTACTGAATTCTCTTTCCCTGAGCCTATTCCAGCTCCTGGATGTTATAACTGGAAATGAGTCACTTCAATTACTTCCCTGTCCTTACAAGAGAAAACCATGGGGGCAAATTGACTAAGATAATACATCTGGAGGGGCACAATGTCAATTTATATTTTTATTCAAGATTCAGTATTACAGTTGAAGTTAAAACCTCTAAGTAAATCAAATATTTTGGATTTCTGCAATATATTTGATGACTTATACATAGCCCAGCATCAATCTCAGATAAGGACAGATTTTTTTTTACTTTTTGAAGTCTGTATGAACCAAAAGCTTGTGAGAGAACAAGAGGGGAAAAACTTCATGACACTTATCAGATGACAGACTGTCCATTTGGCATTCTGCCTGAAAACTTGCAAACTCAATTAAATGCACATATGGTCCATAGCAGGTAAAATCAGTCTTTGCCAACACACATTCCTCTTACAGGACTTCCAAAATGTACCCACGCTAGATAGCTTTTTTCCACTTCTCCAGCAGCATCAGCTCAGCATATTGTCTTCTCTGCCCTGGAAGGATACAGGGAAGAATGCCAAGATGAACATCAGTTTGAACTCCACAGGGGTGATTTTTCTATTGAGGAGTTTTGTTGAGGAAGACAGGTATGTAGATACCTAGATTTAATGAGCAGTGCCAGTAGAATTAATAAATCTTCTCAATACTCCCTGAAGCAGCTGCTCTATTTTGAAATAATGAGCATATGGTTTCATCATATTTCATTGGTTTGATCCCCTTCAGCTAAAGAAATATTCCAGGGGAATGCAAACAACTTACAGAATTTCTGCATATTTCTCACTCTTTTTATTTTTCCTGGCTAAATGGAAAGCTGACTAGCATGTAAAAGGAAGAGCCAGAGGCAGGATTCAAATTCCTTAATAGGGGTTGTGTGAGGGGTGATGGGGCCTCCAACAATAACGAGGACTTGTGTGTGCCCTGAAGCTGCAGTGCTGGGAGGTTTCCTCAGAGGTTTTGTTTCTGAGAAAGAAACTGAGAGAAACAAGCTCAAGCTGGACTAACACAACCTATAAGCTGTATTCTATATTTAAAATTTCTCTTTAGAGACAGAGAATGGGCAAGGAGGAGGCTGAGAAAACATCAAAGCAGCTTGTTGATCTAAAATATTCAAAATCTATAGAAAGAAAGGAAGCTATGAGTTAATTTTCAACTGTTTACAAGAAAAAAACTTCCAAAGTACAGCAAAACCTGTTTTACTTTCTTAATTGCTAGAGACATTTCCTTGCCCAGCTGTTTAGAGGGGAAACTGTTCAATATTTTGTCCACTGTTCATCCTGCTGCCAACATTAGAAAACCAGGATATGAAGTGAGAGTCATTTGCAATTTTTTTAATAAGATCCTCCTAGAAACTGATTTCGAGCAGCTACAAGGTCATAGACTACCTTTTTAAAGGAGTCAGAATAAATCAGTAAAATTTACATATGTTTTCCTTAGGTAACCAGATAGTGTTGTCACCTCTGGTGTCTGGAGGGCAGGAGCCATTCCTGGAAAGTTTGGTGACTGAGAAGGAGGTACCATGTTCTTTATATCAGCTGTGGGGAAGATGTACATTCTGCTTCTGGTTTCATCCTTATTAATTCCCATTATATTATTCTGCAATAAACAGATTAGTTTGTTCTACTATTTAGCCTCTCTTATATACATGTACATATACATATATATATATATATATATGCATAGTTATACTGTATACATTACAGTTTATGTGAACAGCAAATCATGTAGTAACAGTCAATGAGATTCTGTTTCTTTACCTGAAATAGTGATATAATATTGCTGAAAGTACTTCAGTTTTCCATTTTTATTTAAATAAAATCTGGTTTTAAGAATCCCTTTGAGACTTAAAGTCATTTTCCCATTTTGGCATCTGAAGAATAAAGAAAAAGAGAAGAAGGAAATGAAGAAAAAAATCCTTCTGTTTTTAATGCATCAGGAGCTTTCTCACCTACTTTAAACACCTACTGTTTTATTGGGTAATTATTGAAATTGTGAAACCAAAGCAAAGAGATTCACTTCCAGATCTTTGCCACATTTGAACCAATTATGTCCAATTGTAGATTCAGACCTAGAAACTATAAGACCAAAAGGAAACCCATGGTGGTATTTTTCACATACAAGAATTCTATGCCTCTTAGGACAAGAAGGACTATACTTCAATTTATTTCCTCCAGAAATAAAAGTGGTCTGTGTTTTGATGGATTGTAAATTGATACTAGGATCAGTAAAAGCCATCTTTTTCTCTATTAGAACAAGCAAAATAAGCTTGGACATCACAAAAAGTGAAACAAACCATCTTTAGAAACCAAATTAATCTCCCTTGCCCATAAAATGTATGAGAAATATTACATTTGCTACCAAACTCAATTGAAAAATTTATTTCAGCCTCTGTGGTCCTGAAGTTGTGGCGGGTGATGTCTGCTGACATCACAAAAAGTGAAACAAACCATCTTTAGAAACCAAATTAATCTCCCTTGCCCATAAAATGTATGAGAAATATTACATTTGCTACCAAACTCAATTGAAAAATTTATTTCAGCCTCTGTGGCCAGAAGTTGTGGCGGGTGATGTCTGCTGCTTATGTCTGACATGCAAGTGGCAGGGAGGCAGATGAATGCAGCACCTCTCTTTTTGTGACATAATCCATACACTATTAATTTTTGTTGTTGCTGCTCCAAAGCTGTGGAACAGATGCTATTTTGAACTGAAAATCACCATTCTGATATGAGCAGACGCAAACTCTGAACTACCCAGTCAACTAATTAATTCAGCATAATTTAATAAAGGATGGTAATTACTCAGTTTTCCCCATCTTGTTCCCCTCCCTGCTCATGATAACATTATCAGACTTAGACAGGGGGTTGTGAGAGTGTGTGTGTGGAGGGAGATAATTTACAATGGAAGAGTATGAGTAAGCAGATGAAGCAGCAAATGCTTCAATCCAGGAACAGCCTTCTAAAATCTTCTAATTTCCTATACTGGGGGAACTGCAAATTCACAGTGTTAAGCAGCATAATAGAGACAATGCAGTTGTTAAAAGAGGTAGAGGGAAAGCAGATAAAAGAGGTTAATCTTCATGCATTTATTTATCAGATTTCATTTTTATTGAAATTTTGGTCAGTAGTTTTCTGTCCTCAAAATGTATTTGTGGACAGAAATGGAAAAACCTCCTCCACAGGCTTCTTTCTTTCTCCCTTGTTACATCTGAATGGGCAACGATGTCCCATCATAATCAGCAAGATCAATCTGGGAAGCAGAAATAGTTCCTTTAGGCATTCTTCAATAATCCCACCATATGGTGCAAGATTTTCCTCATTCAAAGGAAGGTGCCAAAAGGTGTTGCAAGCATCAATACACTAATCCTAACTTCTGAAATCTCATCCTGGCACATTAATACTCTTTTGCATCTTACAAAACATCTCAGAGGACTCCAAGCACACCTGTATATCCTCTGTCCAAATAATAAAATATTTAAATCATTATAATCTGGTTGCATTTTCAATCTTTTAATTCAATCTGAACTTTGAAAAAAAAATATATATACTCTTAAAGTAAAAAGATGCTGAGTAACAGCAAGTTATGCTGTAACTGCACTGCTGGAAGAAAAAAAAATTAGGAGGTTTTTCTGAGTTTATAAACTTCACCTTAAAAAATCCAAAAATCCATTTAAAATACATATTAATTCGGTTATTTTCCTAGAATTTGGATTGAATTAGATTAGATTAGATTAGATTACCTCTTTCTATAATTTCTGTGCTATTGTTTCTACTGAAAATTCTTCTGAATTTTTAGCTTCATTGGGAGCCTAAATGTCTCATTGAGGAAAGAGTTTGACATAAGAATAATGAATTGAAATAATTTATTACTAATTCATAGAATTTTTCAAGTAATACTTTCTATTGATAAACATGATAGAGTATTGCTTAACTGGTAAATTTAAATTTAAGAAAGAATGTGTAAAACTTTGTGTTTTCTTAAGATATTCACAGATATAAAAGAAATATTTTCTGACTGCTAAATATACTTAAGGTCCTTTGAATTGGGAGCCTATAAACTCTTATAGACTAACCTCTCGCATTCAGCCTGACTCTGAAGGACTTAACTGCCTACTCAGGGAGGAACAAGGACACTATAAAGGATAGGTCAGAGTGAGCAAACACTGTATTTTTTTGAGGCTTTGTCTCCCAGATTTCTTATTTGTATTTGTCTTGAGCCCCCTCTTCCCTTTACGCATTAGATTGTCATAAAAGAATTGTTTTAGATACGAAAATTCTTTTCTATGTTTTATTTATCTGTTTATACTTGGCAGACTGATCTGTAACGCCTCCTTTTTTTTCATCTCCTTAATTTTAGAAGACAAGACAGTGATGGTCATGATTCAGTAAATCCAGATTGGCTGCTACATACCTGATTTAAAAGAGAGAGAAGACATATTCCCCATCACAGGAAGGACATGGACTTGTGGGAATGAGTCCAGAGCAGAGCCACAAAGATGATCAGAGGGCTGGAGCACCTCTCAATGAAGACAGGCTGAGAGAGTTGGGGTTGCTCAACCTGGAGAAGAGGAAATTTCAGGGAGGCCTTACAGCACCTTCCAACACCTAAAGAGGGCTGACAGGCGGTACAGTTTGCTCAGAAATAGTGTGGATGCCCCATCCCTGGAAAGGTTGAAGGGACGTTGGGTGGAATTTTGAGCAACCTGGACTAGTGGAAGGTGTATCTGACAATGGAACTAGATGAGAGTCAGAGTCTTTATCTCAGTCTGTGGCAAAATGACTGGGGGCCCTGTGGACAGGTAATTTGGCATACAATTAGAGAAGACTGAAGAGTTATATTAGCATTTTAACAGGAGTTATAACAGTACAGAAATTATTGGATAAATAAAGTTGCTGCCCCCTGGATGGAATGCTGTTAGCATGACTTGAAACCTGGTCCATGATGGTGCTCCACACACACACACACAAACACACACCTCCCAAGGGGGATGGAATGGAGGGTGGAGCAGTGGGGAGACACTGCAGCCAGGGTTTGCAGAAATCCTCGCAGGAAAGGGAACTCAGTACTTTGCAGCTGATAAACCACATACCAGGAAGATAAAAGAATATGTCCTACTGCTTAGCCAGCAACTGTGGTGAAATCCCTCTTAGATGAACTTGCTTCATTAAACCTAATAATAATAATGATATGAAAGCATACCTCCGTCCAAAGTTACCCACCTCCAAGGTACGACCACCCTTCACTGGACATGTGCTCTACATTCATTTTGACTTTAAAAGTGAAGTGAGAGACTTTTACACACATCAGTAACAAAGGTATGCATGACTAGAGTCACTCAAGCTCCACTTACACACAAAGAAATAGTATAAAATAGACCAAGAATGGTGAAAAGCAGGGGAAGACTCCTTTGTAACTGCTGGAATCAGTT
This sequence comes from Molothrus aeneus, assembly GCF_037042795.1. Taxonomy (NCBI): domain Eukaryota; kingdom Metazoa; phylum Chordata; class Aves; order Passeriformes; family Icteridae; genus Molothrus; species Molothrus aeneus. The sequence goes on from NC_089650.1 coordinate 38,666,887, forward strand.
GATGGGCTGAGCCTGTCTTCTCCCCCATAGCGTCAGCTATTGGGTAACAATCATACTCTGTGAACTTTGAATATTTTCCTGAGGATTACAGTTTCTTTATGTATTCCTTCAAGTATATTTTTGCAGTCAGACACTATTACTGACAACCTTTGAACCTTAACCTGTCATAATGTTATATTAGTAAGAGTTTTATTCCTTAACTTGTTAGTGTGAGTCCTTTGCAGACACTGGCAGTCACTAGCAGCAGGTAACACACTAATAAAGAGAAGAACTTGCTGAGGGGTCTCCCTTACACTGGTGATGTGTTTCCCTGAGTCAGTGGAACCCCCTCCTATCCAGCAGGACTTCTTAGTGAAGGACTCGCCTAACAAGATGCTGACAGTCTAGTTGGGCACAAGGGTCTTGACTTACCTGGGACACTTACAGACAAATTAAACACAAGGAGCAAAGTAAAACTCCCCACACTAAGGGTTGAGGAAGCCTCCCCTTTCCACATGACACAGTCTTTATGGATGTGATGGTAAAGCAAAGAGCACTGGACTAAGCAAAGATATATTCATGCACTTACAGGTATAAACATGAGAAATAAAAATGTAAATCACCTCACAATTTAGCAAGAACCTGGGAAGAGAGCAGATTAAAGCTTCTGATAGCAGAATTAGGACAGTTTAATCCAAAATGCAAAGTTCTTAAAAGCACTTCAGTTTCACCAGAAGGTTTAACTTTTCTTTTCATTGGGTAGTCATTAGAAACAGGACAGCAGAAGTGTGCATACCATAGTGATCTCAAGCAAAAGGAGGACTGAAAGGAGAGATACCCTGTGAGGTTTGAAACCAACCAAATAATCCTGACTGCAGATGATGAATAGCTCCTTAAAAATGACTAATGCCAGTTTCCAATGACTTGGCTAATGGGAACTGAATATACTCACAAAGGAAAATGTGACAATTCCCTTAAATCTTAGTAGGAATTAAATTCATGGAGTGTTGAGTTGCCTCTCCTGTCAGCAAGTGGGAAAGCCCACGACTGGGCTTGGGCTGCGGCTTTCTTTTCATGGCAAGGGACACTCAGGCCTGTCTAGCAGCACATATATCCTGAATTATGAACACCTGCGCAGTAACACTCAAGTATGCTCAAGCAGAGACTCTTGACAGAGAAGCCTGTCTGAGATCCCTTACAAATAAACCTAACTGGAAGTACAGTAGTCCCACATCACAATCACATACCTTTAGGAAAAAAAATTAAATTAATATATCTCTTTTTTTAGTGTAACATTGTCATGACTATTATAGAGCACAGTCTGATTCTATTGGCTGCAAGCAGAGCATGCTTGAGCCTCTAATATTCCATCTTGTGACAGAACCATTCTGGTATATATTAAATATTATGTGCATCTGTCATATGGTATACAGACAAAACCAGGAACAAAAAGTTGCATTTCAGAAAGACTTTGGGGCTTCCAGTCATTCTCATGACTTTTGTATGAGATCTAATGGGGTGTGTGTGTATGTGTGTGTGTGGTACGTGTAGAAAATCTAAAATATTTTTGTAAAAAATATTTTAAAATATCTTGGATCCACTGAAACAGTGAAAAAAGGCAAATTTTTATAATTTTAAAATAAAAAGAAATATTTTTAAAATAAAAGATTTAAATAAATTTAAAATAAAATAAAATAAAATAAATTTTTTATCATGAAAATGTGAAAATAGAAAGTTTTGAAATTATCAGAACTCCTCCCCTTCTTGTTTCTTTTTAGGAAATAATGTATTGGGGAAGTAGAAACATTGACATCACAATTTACTATTGAAATGTTTGACAAGAAGTCAAGATGCAGTGTGAAGATTTATTTGGTTAGGTTTGTCTGCCAATACCAAATGAAAAATAGAGAAATGCAACTGCAGTACTTAACTATATTAATTAACTTAGACTGCTCATCTTTAAAGTCCATAGATGCATCTCTGTGGTAGGCATCCATGCTTTTACACAGACCCAGTGCTTTTCTTCTGAATTATTTCTGATTTCCTTCTTATTAATTTCCAGTAACGTCAATCGTGCATTGTATGGTCACAGGGTTCCTTCCTCTCAGGTCACTGACCTAAGCCTTCACTAAAAAAAGCTGTCACTGCTAACATGCGTTAGTAATTAATGTACATTTCTTAATTTCTTCCTTAGTAGTTTTTGTACTCTCTTGCTCTCATTAAGTAAATTGGCACTTTAAAGTAATAAATGCTAATTTTAAACAATATTAATCTACAAGAGCAATACAAAATAAAGCAATAAAACAGCACCAATAGCAAGAAGAAATAGAGATAACATTCATGCAATCAGAATCTTTTAGGGTATAGAATTATTATAATGGCTCAAACCTGCTACCACAGCTCTGTTATACCTCTAAAGTAGTGTCTGTTAGGTAAGACACTTATTAATAGAAATAAATAATAATATTGTGACCCAAAAAGCTTTAAAGGCAGATGAAATGTCTGTAGATTGAAGTAGAGCTTTCATAAACTGAATTCTCGAGCCAGAATTATACTTCATTTTATTGCAGTGAATCTGGGATGGTTTCCTTATAAAATTGCAGACATAAAATACAATGCAAGTTGTTTCATGGGTACCAATTAATATGAGCTATGTTGATACTTATTTGATAACTCTGAGTGAGCAATAAAACATGTTTCAATGAAACAAAGCATCACTATTTCATAAAATGATTCTGAATAGTGAAAAGCCTCTCATCACAAAGCAAAAACTGTATTAAAGTAATCAACAGAGGGCCATCTCTCATATATTCGTAAACTAAGTCCTGAGAAACTTTATTCAGTCCACAGCAGTCAGCCTTACATGGATAAATCTTTGCATGACTTGGAAGGTGGATATGTTTTGCAGGAAACGTGTTGCATTTGGTTTGTAGCAGTTTGTTGCTCATTTTGAATAGGAAAATGTTACAGAAGAAAATCATTCACTCTAATACTAAGAGTGGCTTTGATAGCACATAATGGTTATGAATGTTAGTGCTTATGGATAACACAGCAGGAAAATACATGGAATCTGGTCATAAAAGCTATCAGAAGATGACAGACTTCCTAGTTCTGCTGTTTGGTTTGTCTCTTCATATCAATTACCATTATAATTCTTACCCATCTATCCTCCTATGTTCTGATTTACACCCAACTGCTAAATATGGTCTCTACTGTACTCATGAATTACCAGTTAGCCTTTTTTTGACACAAAGCTACTTAATATGGATATTATAGCAATGTTATAATATGAGGGCTTATATTAAAAATAAATAAAACCTAAAATATATTGCACCACTGAGACCCTAGGTGCTGTGTGATTCACTGAGCAGATGCTTTCAAAACTGGCACTATGCATTTTTCTGCTGTGTTTGAGAAGATTTTTACTGTGATCTTTGCATTCCATACTGCTTTATTTTGCTTAATTATCTTCTATGTCTTCTGCCCTTGGAGGTAGATGAGTGGCAGTTCTTCAGTTCTTGAAATGGAGGATGCCACGTGCATTTCATCTCATTTACTCAAAGCATAGAAGGAGGAAAAAAAGTTGCTATGGACTTCAAACACCTGCCAGTGACAAATTACTTCAGATCCCCTTTGGAGCTATTAATAACCATGGCTACAATTTCAGCACTTCCCAAGTGAGGGGAAGCATTTTAAATGAACTAGTGCAGTGGGTGGTGAGAAACTCCTTGACGCACCTCATGCATTTTTCATCATTATTTTATGCAATTATTTGCCAAGAAAGAGTGCAACAGCAAAGACTCCCTTTCAGTTCCTTCAACTCCACCTGATTACATTTTAATTTTCTAATCTGTTATTCCAGGTTACATATATATATATATATTTATATGTTACAGTTTTTCTGTAGGTTTTGAGCTCCTGATTTGGAGATTAAAATTGTAATAACAGTCACAAAGTCACCCTGGGCTTGCTGGGGTGAAGAGGGGAAATTTGTGTTGTCCCTCTTGATATGACTCAAAACTGTTGTCAGACAGAAGCTTAGTTTCAGACTACTGCATGAAAACAGTTTCAAAAAACTCAAGGAGTCCTGGACAATCTTCCTAACTTTATCTAGCATTTTGTTCTTTTCAAAGTTCAGTTTGCACTTGAGGCTACAGAGAAAACGGCCAAAGAAGCCAAAGTGATTGCTGGCAAGCAAAAGCGAATTTAGGCCTGAGTCTCTCTGGCAGTCAACAGATATTGTTTAGATGGTCTCTGTAGGTTTACTGCTGCTAGTTTGTTTATTAAAAATAGCAATAGTTTTTAGTCTGGTCCATACAGCTTGTCAGCAGTCATTAAGTACCTTACTTAAAGTAAAGGATAGTGTTAGCAAGAGTCATATTAACAGAGTCATATTAACATAAACATAACTTCTGAAAACAGAAGTTATCATTCCCTTGCTTAAAAACTTATCAGTTAGCTTTATGAGGCAGCTTCCATGACTGTGGTACTTCAGAGCTCTTCCTGAGGCAAAAACTGCTGCAACTGCAATGGTAATTTTATTTAGTTATGGAAAGAATTGGAAAATGTTAGCTGCAGCCAACAAAAATTTCAGCTTAATGCTGAGAAAGCATCAAGCTGGCTTACTGGGTTATTCAGAAAGATCATGGAAAGTCACTAAGGTGATGACACTAAGATCTAAGGTGGTGTTTATGTGAGAAGAACTAACTCCTAGGAAAGAGTGGAAGTGATTAGTCCTGGGAGTTGTGCTATATATGAATGTTTCATTTTTATAGAAGTTGTGTGTTCATTCCAGGAGTAGAATACTGAGGCTGATACCACAATAGAAACAAGCCATTTTGGAACAAGGCTACACCTTGTAAAGCCTTAAGGGAATATCATGTCTGTCAGTGAACATCCATGACCAAAACTATCATCCAAATCAACTGCTGTCCTTAGTGCAAGATGAGCTATATTTGCTAGGCATAATCCAGGAGATTTATTATGTCATCTTATATAACTTGTGATATCCAGGATGTGTGCACAAAGCAAACAGATATAATAATGATAATCCACCTTAAGACTTCTGGAACAGCAGCTGGCAGACAGCTGAGGTGCTTTATGGGGACAAAATGACAAGAACAACCTGTGCTAAAGTCAAAGGTCTCACCCAATATGTGTCGCTGTTTGACTGTGAAAGTTTCTTGACCTCTGAGCAATGATTGTACCATGTCCAGGATTTCTCAGTGCTTGGTGGCTCACTTTCTAGTCCTACTTATGCTCAAGAACTACTGTCTACTCTTTTTCAAGTGCTAGATAAGACTGAGGAAGGTAAGTCAAGCAGCAGGTTTAGCTTTACAGGTCCTAGCTTAGAAAATCTGGATCTTTCCCTTGCAACAAAGCAAAGTCACCATACTTGAGATTCTTCAGTCAATCAACCCCAGCTATTCACTTTCAGCTGCTGAGTGTCCATACCCAGTATCTTTTCTGCACACTTTAAAAACATGCTCAGTTTGATGTAATTTATGTTTGCATCACTGACATGTTCTTTAAATTGTAGTAAAGAATATGAGACGCAGTTAAGGAACATACTCTGCTTCAAATTTCTTGGTGGAGTTGCAATATTTTTAGGATGGAAAAGGGATGGGAAAAAATAAGGCAAACAGCACATTTTAAAAAAGTCCTTGAGCTGCTCAAGGGAAACCCATAGGCTGTGCCCCTGCAGAAGAAACAACCATTTTTCTTCAGAAGTGCATGATGGAAAGTACTGAGGGTTTGGGCTGCGGTAGGTCTTAAAGCTTCCTTAGACACTAACCTTCACATTCAGATTCAGTCAAAAGTTTGTCTAACAGTAACAGCACAATGACCTAAGCTTTTGTGCACTAGAAAGAAGTCTTTTGTTTACTTTGTTTCCTTTCTTATTTATGTCCTCTGCCTTCTTAGCAACTGAATATTCTGCCACATACATTTTCATTTTGCGTTATAATATGAACAGGAACATAATTGAATTATGAGTGACACAGAAATTATCAACCAGCATCAAAAAATTTTCATTTACCTTATTGAGAATTTAATGTTACGGAGCTTAGTCTAAAGAGTTTAAGGACTTTCAAGAGTATAAAGGGTATCTACAGTGTTAAGTCATGAAGCAGAATCATCCATTTTCATTGCAGAAGTAATTAATTTGAAACAAGTTTTGGAGTTTACATGTGTGTATCATTGAAATAAGGCAGCAATAGCATAGTGTGAGATGTCTCTGTTGAATCAAAAGTTTCAGTCCCAAATCACAAAAAATAGCAGGGAACAGTGGGAGAATATTTCCTTGGAAATCTGAAAGTAAGAATCAAGACTTCCCTGAAAAGTGCAAAGATGAGAGTCAGTAGGAAATAATGTGGAAATTTCTATGATTCTGGAGTTACATACTAAGTGTCAAGAACAGAAGTGAAAGATCCAAGAAGTTATAGAAGTCATAATAGAAGTTATATTACGATAAAAATATCCACTGAAATACACTTAAGGAGTATACCAGTCTGCTTCAATCATTGGTGGAGGTACCTCTTTTGAATATGGCAGAGTAAATCTCAGAGCTGGGAAAAAAAGGCAACAGAGGAACAAAGACATTGAAGAGCAGAAATATGGTGGTATCTTTATATCTTTATATGAAGACAGAGATACTCATTTTCTAAAGAGTGATTCAATCCACTCATCTTAAATGCTTGCATGAGGTATTTAGTTACTGTTGCATCTGCCCATCACTGTGGACCAAAGACCCTAGATGAAGGAGTTGAAAAAATACATCATTTTTAGATGGCAAAATGTCAAATAGTAAAAAAACTCCAAACCCTGAAAAAGGTGCTATGCACTACACCCTCTGCATATGTAATCAGTTGCTTTTATGAAAATGGGTAGTTGTAGTTTATATAGTAGTGGCTTGTTTGAAGATGGGTAGTTGTAGTTTTTCATTAGGATAAGATCATGCATTGCTTGGTAGGTTAAATGCAACCAGACTCCTCATGCAGGGCTGGAGAATATCTACTAGCAGCAGGAAAGTAAGATGAAAGAACTGGGATGAAAGACTACACATAGAGAAAAAGGAAATTATTTAAAAAAATATAAATTAATTATAAAAGATTCTTGAGGAACTTTTAAAGCATGATGCATTTTTTTCCATGAGACACCTATAACATAATACCTAGTGTTTCCTTATGCATTTATTTCCATTTATTCTTTGATTGTAAAGATTCACCAGTCAGCAGGTGCTCACTTAAAAGTGCAAAGAAGTAGGATTTTGTAGTGACTGATATATTTTGCTTTGATGTACATGAAGTAGGAAAAATCAATGAAAAATAAAACCAAAATCTAGTTTAGAATATAAAAAATTCTGCATGAGTCATCTAACCTAATTTAGATTCTTTTTAGTGTCTGAATTTCCAGATGGAATGATGAATATTGAGATACTGTAATACTGTTCCTTTCAGTAAAGTATCTGAAAGACAGAAATATATGAACATTGAACAACAGTGCAATGCAACAGAATAGATTTTTTTACCATGCTTTTACTACTGAGTAATAGACATAAGTCTATTTCCAAAATGCTTGCAAGGAAAAGAAAAGAAAAAACAGAGATGCTGGAAGTTCTGCAAGATTCAGACTCTGCATGTTGTGTGTGTGACCTCATGTCTCTTGCAAAACTGAGATAATAACAAAATACATGTTTGTTCAAGCCATAGAACACTAAGAGGTGTTCAGAATAAGTTTTCAGAATGCAAAAGGTTGTTTCAAAAAGAAAATTAATAATCAGAAGTCATTATGGGTTAGATTTGTGTTGGATATTAGGAAAAAGGACAGCCTATGCTATAACAATAATTAAAAACTGGAATAGGGTTTAACCTAACTCCCTATGCTCAGGGAGAAACATAGTAAATATCCATGGGGAACACATATCTGTGGAGGGTTTTCTCATCTTGTTTTCTAAAAGGTTATGCAAGGTTCTTTCAAGAGTGGTTTGAACACAAAAAACAAAAAAAGCTCCTTCTCTTGGCAAGCAGTTGAACTAGATTGACCTCAAGGTCTTGCAGTGAGTTCTATATTAAGCAGTTATAGGAAATACAGAGTACTTGTTAGTACAGAACTGAAAAATGGTGCTAAACAAGGTGGCAATTAACACACTCATAGTTATTTCTATGTTGATGTTGAATAAATTTCATGTCATTCAATGTGAGCACAGAGATATAAATGTATGCTTGGCTACAGGGAAAATAGAAACTCCCACTATTTGTGAGAAAATATTACAAGAAATATTATTTCTCAGAAAAATATCAAAATACTCTGTGCATTCTGATTTTAAAAGGTACATTTGGTGCAGCAGACTTTTATTGTTGGCCATTTACTTTTTACCTACCCGAATGAATATCTTCATTTATGCACCAGAGAAAACCAGAGAGAAATGTTGTCTAAGAAGCAAACTCAGAATTACATAGTCATGGAGCTGAGTGACAGCCAGGCAAAAAGATGCCATGTGGACCTTGAGTTTGATGGAAGCTTCCTCGGCTCTGATGTTGCAGATTCACTTACGAGCTATGGCATTGCAGAGGCTGGACATTTAATCTGTGTGTTTTCACAATAGGTGTGAAGACAATGATAAATTAAATGTTCTTGTGTTCATGACGGCGTGGTTTCAGCTGGGGTATAGTTAGTTTTCTTCCCAGCAGCTGCTATAGTGCCACGTTTTGGATTTAGGGTGAGAATAATATTGATAACACTCTAATGCTTTAGTTACTGAGCAGTTTTTTAACTAACTTGAGGGACTTTTCAGCATCTCATGCTGCCCTGCCAGCAAGTAGACTGGGGAGCACAAGAAGCTGGGAGGGGGCACTGCTGGGACAGCTGACCCCAAATGCCCAAAGGGATATTCATATAGCATCATGCTGAAAAATAAAACTGGGTGGAGTTGAGCGGTAGTGGAAGGGTGTGGGATGGGCATCTCACTGCTTTGTGACTGACTCAACCTACAAGTTTTATCATTTTGCTGATTCTTTCCCCTGGCCCAATGAGTGAACAGCTGCATGGTATTTAGCTGTATGATGGGACACAGGAAGACCAGGAAAATGTCATTTACAGATGGATTTACTTTCCACCTTGCCAGGATTTTACCCCATAGATGTCCAGCTTCATCTTGAATGTTGTCTTCGTTCTCTTTCATGTAGTGTAAGAAGCCTAACATAAAATTGTAGTAATATATTTTTAATTAGCAGAAAAAATGAGAGAAAGTGGACTTTACATGAAGTTGGCTTGGAAATAATTATGAAAACTTTTTCTTCCAAAATAGCATGTTTAACAGAATTCATTATAATTTAATGCAAATTAAATTTTATTTATTACATTGCTGAATTTTTTGTTATTATTGCAGTCTATAACAATTTTGTTTCCTTAAGTCTGTCAAGAATTCCATGTACCACTGAAAGCAAAAGCTAGTACCTATGTCTTCTAATCTGAGATACAATGTCATTTATTTTAATTACCAGAGTTGTCTCTATCACTTGCCAGTGAGTCTGTAGCTTTTTTAGGCTTGTTTCTCAGTAAGGCCTTGTAAGCACTCACGGCATGGTTATACATGGATATCTTCTCAGGCTCCAGCTTCAGCTCAGAAAGCATTAAGACAGTACTGTGAGTGACATTCCTGAAAGTGTTCCTCACACCAATATAACTGGTAATTTCTCACAGTATGAGTAATTGTACTTCATCAGCTATTGCCTTGTTGCACACACTGAAATGCCAAAGCTTTTATTTCTTTCCCTCTCACAAGATTCAACAGCAAGTGTCAAGAAAAGAAAATAGAGTGTCAGCAAGGGGATGCTGGCAACACAAAAAGGTACTATTAGCAAATGTACAAACGTGCAGCTGTTAATATTAGAGGTGCAGTGAAGCCCAAAGACTGACTGGATTGCTGTGTTCTGCAGCACAGAAGTGAAGAGGTGACTCATAAGACCAGCCCTGCTCTGTAACAGAGGAGTCTTTACATTTTCAGATAACAACCAAGTTTACTAAAAAAGCAAGAAGGTGAAACTGAGGGAAATTTTTCATTTCATTTTTCAAATCCTCATTTACTATGCACTATAACTGGAATAGACCCAAGAAGATCTTTGTTGAATTATGAACACAGATACAGATATTTCAAGACATTTTCTCAGATTCAGTCCACACTGGAAATCTTTTGGTGTCCTCATGTTTTTTTACATAAAGATTATACCATGTTCTTCATGAGATGGTGACCTTATGTAAAAAAACCTCATTTTTTTTTACATAAAGATTATACCAAGTTCTTCATGAGATGGTGACCTGCTGTATGCTTTGTGAGAGCATTTCATAACCTGATGATATGGTTCAACCACTTGAACATCTCAGAAACTTTTCAGATATCATTCTATGTAATTCTGCCTGATTTTTAATACCTTCCAGGATTTATTGGACTGTGAAAAAGCTCATAAATAACCACTCTTGTGCAATGTTTCTTCTTCTCATGTGCTAAAGAGACCAAGTACAGCAAACTGAAGACATTAATCATCTGGAAAGGTAAGAAACAGATTTTAGCCCAGCACTGGAAATTATAAGATCTGGGTTATATAACCCTTGACAAATTGTGTTTCTGTTGACAAAACAGAGACTTAACTGCTTTTTTCAGGGTGGTAAAACAGAAACAAGAGCATACAGCTAATCTATCACCTGCTTATTTTCACAAATGATAATCAGCCGAAAGAATTTGAGTTTACTTTCTGAAAAATCGAGGCACTTCCCCTCAAGATAATACAAAAAATATTAAGGTATTTGGTCATGAAATCATACTGTAATGAACAGAACAGGCTGGGGCAGGATTAGCAATAGGGACTCAGCTGCAACTCCAAGTACTCCCTCTTCTCAGAAGTCAAATTTTACCCAGGAATCTTGCAGACATCCACTCCTGTCTTGACAGAATGGATGTGAGCAGGGAGGCATTGGGCTGAAGCACTGGAACCAGATGTAGGGCATGGTTATGGCACAGAGGTGGTGTCTGCATATAAATGAAACCAAAGAAATGCAATGGAGCTAAAAGACATGTGTGTATCTCAGTCTCATCCTAAGAGTGAGGAATGAAACATTATGCTTCAAACCAAGCAAGTTTAGGGGTTATTTTGCTTTGGTAATTTGGTTGATTGGTTGTCTTTTTTTTACTGCTCCATAGTAAGTTGTGATGACGACTCAAAATTGGAAGCCTTCATGGAAGTCCAAATTAATAGAATTCTTATTCAAAAAATGAAAATTATTATGATACCCATATGACCTCAGTAATAATTTGGTCTTGTTTAGAAGTACAGACTTTAGAAAAAGCACTAAATTGCCAAAATAATTCCCATATCCCTTTCAGAATATAAACAAAGCATGTTTCTATACTGACAATGGTGTAGGCAGACAATCAACAGGGTTGGCACCTTTTAAATAGAATCACTAATGCTTTTTGTGTGGCAGTGATGTTGCAGCCTTATTGGAATTGCAAAGATGAAGAAGGGCAGGAGAGGTGAACAAAGTGATAAGGGATTTTAAATGATCCCTTTGTGCAATATGCAAACTCCTCTTTACTTTACTGTATTCGTTAGGTCTGGCTGAATTACTTGCAGTGAATAATTTATGCCACTACTTTTGGATTTTTTTCTACCAAATGGATTATTTCAAGGTCTCTACATGAAGTGGAATCGTGCCTGATTACTACTTTGGTAACTTTATTTCATATTTACAAATTATTTCAATTAACACCAAATTATTTGCAACCATATCTTCATGTGAGTTTGATGAACCAACAGTAGAGAAAGAGTGTTTTCAAAATAATAAAAACTTTTAATGTATAAATAAATGCTTTTTAAAGCATACTTTTAATTTTAAAAACACCTATAAATGAATCAGCAATAAGATTTTTTTATTGCCCTTCAGGGAATGCAGGAGAAATGGTAAATATAGTGCAGGTTTCTTTGGAACTCCCAGTCTTCACACTTAATTCGGGATTCAAAAATAAAGTTTTCTGCTGATTGTGTAGATTGCATAGAGAAGAGCATACAGGCAGAATTTAGAGCTGCATCTCAAATGGTCCACATGACAGACAATTTCTGGGGCTTTAAAACTGGTATGATTACAGAGAAGTCATTGTTAGAGGAACAAGGATTATTCCTCCATGGGTGATTTGAATCCAGAAGGCGAGACAGAAACAAAGCACTTGTACCCAGGTGTCCCTTATCTCCTTCCTTCAAACATAAGAGCTGCTGGCATTACAGTCCTGCCACAATTTGTCTTCTGAGGGAACTACACAAAATTAGTATTCTGCTTAGCATCAGCTTCTCCAGGGTATCCTGAAAGAGGGGAATGGGAATCCACTAGGGTCCAAAATGTGGAGACCTTTTGACTTAACAGCCTCACTTATTTCCAGGCAAAGCTCTCCCCACTCCCCCCACAGCCTATACAAGCTAAAATAAAGTGTCCTAGCTCTAGTTTTTCACTCTGCAACTTTGATTCTGTGAGTGGATATGAATTCAGAACACTTTGTGGTGCTATATGGATAACTAAACCTCTCTATCTGCTCTTATTTTATGTAAATATCAGTATCTTAAGAAAAAAATTACTGATCACATAGGAACTGAAAGAAATTTCTCTTCAGCAATGATGTTGACTCTGCAGTGACATGAATTGCAAAAGTGGGTACTCTAAAAGTACAAAAAGAGGTCTTTGACTAAATCCAGAAAGCTGATTTTTAAACTGGAATGGCAGCATTTTATAAAATTACACTTTATTATTATCATTCCACCCTGAAATATTTGGAATTCTTGAGTTGTTTTGATTCTTTTACTGAAAAGATGATTAGAATTTTAGATTTGACAGATCAATTCTAATAATTCAGAATTGACAGAATTTGTATTTAATACTTGTATTTTTAAATTTTTATTTCGTTTTCCTGTGTGAATTGTACATAGCAGATGATTAATATATTTTAACAGGGGTTTTAAAAGAAAGGTAATAAAAACTGCTTAGAGGTAGGAGTGTGATAAAATGCCTCATAGTTCTATGCATCCTTTATTGAAGTGATTTGACCTTTCTCCATATTTCTAATAATATTCTCCATCAGACGTAGAGTTTAAAAAATAATCTATTAGTTGCATTTCTTTGGGCAAAAGTGAATTTCAATTGGATCATATTTCACAACTAACTTGATTAGCTTCAGAGAACAATGCCTTTGAAAGCTTTGTCTGAGGCTTTGCCCAAAGCACACTACCCAAAGGAAGACCTATATTCTGTTACTAAATGGTTTTGTTGTTAGCATTTTTAAATGAAGGCTGCCCTCATTTTGTTTTGTTCTTGATTTAGATAGTTCACTAGATAAGAATGTGCTACACGCACATAGAAGCAGGAAACATATTCATTAAACAATTTCAAGAAATTGTGTCCTGGCTGGCTTGGTATTGTTTTGCTGGGAAGGAACCCTAGACCATAGGTCTGAAATAAATCTGTGTTTATCACAGTGCTTTAAATGCCCATCGATTTCTATTGTTATGATAGCAAAAACAAGCTACTATATTTAGTGGTTTTATGATTAAAGAGAGCAGAACTGAGAATAAAATATCCATATTTCATTGTTGTCTTTAAGACAAACAAGGCTTTCTGCAACTAGTTGTGGTGTGTGATGGAGATGATAACATGTTAAGCCTAGATTTTTTAAATAAGTGAAGGTAGTTTGGCTGCACAGGGATGGTCAGTCTGTGTGTGGCCTGCTGTAAGACTGGATCTTACTTTTTATGTCTTATGACAAGATTTCATATATCTTCTCTTCATGGCATTTGCCTGCCTTACCTGTTTTCGTACTCACAGAATCACAATATCACAGAATCATCAAGATTGAAAGTGACCTTCAATCACATAGTCCAATCATCAATCCAGCACCACCATAATCACCCCTAAACCATATCCACATCCAGATGCCTCCTGAACATTTCCAGAGATTGTGACTCCACCACCTCCCTGGGTAATTTATTCCAATGCCTAAAGTCTCAATGAAAAACATTTTTTTACTATCTAATCTTAATGTTTCCTGGTGCAACTTAGGGCCATTTCCTCTCGTGTTTTTACTTCATACCACAAAAGAGACTGACCCCTGCCTTAACACAACCTCCTCTTTATGTCTTTCTAATACAACTAAAATTTCTCAGGGGAAACAATGGCAGGACCATGACTAGTTGTTTACAGCCAACTACCTTGCTCCCAAGTAGACATACACTAATGAAGTATTACTATTAGAGAAAAATCTCATGAGGTTTTCTACTTTTTCTCTTTGGATACTGTTGGTTGGTCTTACATGCTCACTGGTATCTATGTTCAAGTTTATATTGGCCTTGATTTTTTTAGATACTGCCTTGCAGTACTTTGCTCATATGAGTGGATTTGAGGATGTTTTGGAAAGCCCACCAGTTTTAACATCACGGAGATTTGTTAAGTGACTTTTAGAAAGCCTTTCTCAGGAATAAGGACAAGATTAAATTTTGTTTCTATAATTTGGATGTGCACAGAAATTACAAAGTTGAGTTCCCATAACTGTTGTGTTCTTTACTGGCTTTGAATTATGACATCACATACTACATGTGTCCGTCTGACTGTAAAGCTTCTTTCTCTCTCTCCATGCTCCTCTTTATTCAGACTGCAGCTCTCACCACTCTTGGATATCACATGAGAGCATCCAGCAGTGGGCGCTTGGGAACAGAAGAAGAGTAGGAAAAATGCACTTGTCCCTGCACATTCAGTGATAATTTGAGTATTAGGTGGTGATAAGGGCTACAGTCATCTTCAGGAGTACTGTAAGTACTTGCAATCTAATAATTTTTAATGCATTTCATTTTTAAAGAGCCTTTTACAATTGGCATCACCATATCCTGTGAATTTAATAATATTGAATTTAATACTGAGGATTTCTCAGTTCTTCCTCTCTTGGAAAGACATTAATGTTCTTTTATATCTTTTTCATAACACTCCAGTTTTACCTACAGCCCATATGTCCTAATCTATTCAGTTATTGTACAAAAGTAGTTTTATACCTCCTGTCATCCTTTTCCTCCTTCTCTGTGTTGTTCTTGGTCCTGCTACTTTTCCTTGACATAGATGTGATCAAAATAATCCACGTAGCATCCAAGATGTGGACTTTCTCAAAATTGGATTGTAATTTTTGCCTAATTTTCGTGATCTCTCGCTACCATTTCAGCACCAGATACATGTTTGTAAACTCTTGAACAATTAGAAGATGAACAATCCACAGTTACTCCAAAATCTCTTCCCTAAACAGCAGGAACAAGTTTGGTGTCCCTCAGGGTATAATGAGCTGGCAGAATAGTTTTCCTACATAAGTTTTTTTGTATTTCTTCACATTTCCATCAGAGAAATTAAATGGTAGGGTAGTAAGCCCTTCTGTTAATATCATTACTTTATTCATTGTATACCTCCCTTGTATGCCTGACCAGCAGATTCACTGACTTTGATTGCAAATCTGTCCTAAGATGCAATAAATTTACTTCTCTTGTTACATTCATTCCTAAATTCTACTGGGTTTTTTTTCATTTGTTCCCCATCACTGACAAAGCTTAACCTTCTCTTTTTTTATCAGTGTATATCCCCTGCAGCACCTTTCTCCCTCTGAGCTGAACTGGTTTATTGCTTGTAGCTTTGCATCTTGTTTGCTGCTTTGTCAATTTGCCGGGGGCTTCTCAAACTTATTACAGCATTTTAATAAATGCCATCTGTTTTTCTGTACTATATGATGAAAGATACAGATCTTTCCAGTGCATCTGCCATCAGTTCTGACTTTCAAAAATGATACTTTCTCTTAAGAATGTAGAATTATATTTTCACTGCTATTTCTTGCAGTGACTTGAATCTAGATTTACCTCATTTAACTTCAGAGACCTACCTGAGGTGTGTGTAATAAGAACACAGTTGTCTTTGGTTCATTGTGGAATCAATGCAGCGAAAGTATGCATAAGATGATTCACTCCATGCAAGGGTTGGCTCAGAAATCTCAGAAATACCTGTCTTTCCCTAGCTGAGACTAATATGCAGAACCTCAAAGACTTGTGCTGGTAATTTAGATACTCCAATTGCATGCTGATGTTAAATGAATTAATCCCAGGCTGTAGTATTTTAAAATGTGAATTCTTCAGAACCAAAAACTATTGAAAATAGAAGTCTTCAATAAAGAAATAAAACAAAAATAAAGGGGAAAAAAAGTAAAGAAAAATGAATAAAGGAGAAAAAAGGGTTATTAAATGTTCTACTTTATAAAATCAGAAAAGGTATAAAATATTCTCAGAATTATCTTGACAAAGATCAATCATTGTTTTTGTTAGCAGCTTCTACAACAGTTGTTATGGCTGGTAGTTCCACATAAGACAAATACATGTGAGTATAAATTTAGTTCACATGGAAAAAAGACTATAAAAATAAAGATCAAGTGCTACTTAAATGATCTTTACAAAGAAGAGGAATAATCACTGTGCCATATTCTTCCCCTACTAGAAGTCACTAATCTCACCTGGCCTTGTCTCCTGAAGAGAAAAATAAAGGGCAATTGGGAGAGAACAGGTTTTCTATAACAGTTTCTTCAACAAACAGAAAATTTGGTATTTCTGCTGGATGGAATAATAGGGATTTTTCTATTTGAAGTACAGGTGAATGCCCTGTAAGGTGTTTGTTGATGCATAACTGTACTTAAGAAATTATTCAAAAGACTGCCATGACCTGTAAGAAGAGCTGTATACACTATGATACAGATGGAGAACATTCCCAGCCACATACTATCTGAGCCTGTGCCAGGATAACCTTTTTAGCTTAGCTGAGGAATGCCCACAGGACTATGGCACTGAAGGGATGACTGTTGCAGTCTGGAACAAAAATGTCTGGAAACATCATAAATGAATCCTAATTTTCTGTAAAATATTTTTTCTCTGTTTTGAGTTCTCTGTGCACACTTGAGATTAAAGGGGATAATAAATAGGCTGGTCCTTGCATTAAAGCAAAATGGGATTTCATTAAATAAGTTTTCCTGCCTTTTATATAAAACACTTTTGCTGACCTACTACAGAATTTAGTAATTACTGACCAAAAGGAGCCTAGCCCCTCATTACAGACGATAACCTGATACCTCTACTGTTGTTATCATTCTCTGATGAGGGCAAGGGCTGCGCAGAGCCCCTGAAACCATCTTTACCTCAATTCTGAAACATGAGATACCTAACATAGAAGAGCAAGTCCTCTAGACCTCTTCTTCATTCAGCAGTTGCTCTCTGGAGTTGCCAACCTTCATTCTTTCATCAGGTTAGAAGTTTAAGGTGGTTATAGTCAGAAGACTGCATAGATTAAGTTTATGGAGCAAAAATGCTCTTTCCTTTTGAAATGAAATGTTTCTGGAAATGCTTTGCTTCTATGCATGTAAATAATCACAATGTTTGAACTTGAGGTTTGTCCCACCTAATTCTTACCTGAGGAGCAGAAGGCCAGTGGGGTTGGTAAGTGTTCTATGTTTGTTCTCTGTGGTGGTTAATGTAACAAGGACATAAATGTGAAGACAGAAAATGTGTTGATCCACTAGAAAATATATAGGATCTTCTATTACCTTAATATTAGAGAAATCATAAGATGGAGAAACATACAGAAACTCAAGAAAAAGCTGTCCACTCATCCACTCAGTATTAAAATGTGGAGGAACAGGAGCATTTCAGCAGACCTGTGAAAAGACAGAGACAAAAGAGGATAAAGAGGAGATAGAGAGCTTACTGTTGAATATAATCTAGTGTTTAAAGTTCCTAAAAGAGCTATTCTCTTTTAAAAAATCTCTACTGAATGTACCAAAAAATAAGTTAGCCAGATGCTAGCTTCACTGTACAACAGTCTTTTTATACTGGCAACACTAGAAATAATTGGTATCTTCATTGCATCAGGCAAATTGGCTCTATTGAATAGTCAGATACAAAAATGTGTGGGAATCTGTTGTCAGGGAGAATCTTCAGCCATTGTGCTTTATAATAGCAAAGAACCGGATGGTGCAAAATGATTCTTGCCCAGATTTGAGTGATTTGGCATGGATGAGACTAGGCAGAAGGGAAGGAGGTAAATTTCTTTCTCATTTCTGAGAGCATCTCTCAGATATTAAGGAGGGAGGCAGAATCCTTGAGCTCCAGAGACTTTAGACCTTGCTAAAGTATATTCAGCAGAGAATTCAGAGGCTGTTTCAGCAATACGTGTGAGCATAAACTCAAACTGTCATAAGCTGTAAGAGAACTGGACTCAGGTGAGACAATACAATTAGAAACATATGCTTGGTTTTAAACGTGCAGGCACATTTTGTAGCTGGGAACAGCTGTTGCTATGACTGTTTTAAATATCTAAGCACAGGAAAGGACAAGAGACTTCCATAATATATGTGACAATAATAAAACTACAGCCTTAATGGAATTTTCTTAATTTTATTTATTTAATTAAGTGTGTGGGATTAAGAATAAAAGCCATTTTAACATTTATTGCCTGTAATATGTTTTACATGTTTTCTCCTGGTCATTGCTCACTAATAAATTTTAACATAGATGCTTAATTTTATAAAGAGTTCAATCCTAATTGTGTCAGCTGCCCAAACCATCTCATAGGAGTAGTCTTATGTCTAAGAGTATTTAGCCTGACCTCTAACTAGCTCTAGAGAAGAGAGGCATGCCCTCTCCTCTCTAGAGCTAGTTAGAAGTCAGGCTGAATATTCTTAGAAAAATTAATTACACTGGGCAGCAGGAAACCAAACCTAGGCATTGCTTTATGGGTGACACACCCCAGTGCAGGAGTCACAGGACACCTGTGGCCACATACTGAAAATGTTTCTGTTGCCTAGGGAGAGCCATGTGAAGCTTAGTCCCATGTACATGCAGACACCACATATATTTAATAGGGAGAAAAATTCCAGCCACTGGGCCTGATTCAGGTACCAATACAGACTCCTAGAATAATTTGAAATGTCCGGGGCTCTCCTGCTTAGCATTTGCTGCTATTTTATATGGACTTGGGTCTCCTGTGTCATAAGTGTCAGCTGTACATGAACATATCTGATAGTTTACATTTTGATGACACTAGATGCTCATATTTCAAAAATTACTGTATCTGAATCAAGCACAATTATCTTTCCAGTGATTCCAGATTCATTCAGAATTGACCAGTTAGTAACTAGAGATAGAAATGTCCACTTGCCTTTAACACAGGAGATATTTTGAGAAAAAAAAAAAAAAGTTTGCTTTGCTGTTAAGTTGCTGTTCTATGTGTTAATAAAGGTCTAAGCCTTCAAAATTGCTGTTAAAAACTCAGGACACTTCTCAGTTTGTCCAAAACCAGAAAATAAGGAAAGACTTATGCACTTCATAAATCCCTAGCATTTAGTATTCTCAGGCAATAGCAACACCAGCTGATACTTCACTGATGAATTGTCATGGGAAAGGTCCTGATTTTAACAACTTACACAATGATATCCTACTGGAAATTACAGTTTCATTACACTTGGAATAACCTGTATGGATATAATAGGATAATATTTCTTTGGGGGAAAAGAAATTACGTGATTACCTCGACTTTCCTATAGTAGAAATGTTTGAAAGATATTTTGCTATCTAGTCCTTGTTTACATTCAGGCAGTTCTGAATGTTATTTTATATTTAAATTATTTTTTTTCATAGTCTATAAATGAAATAATATTTCATGTACATGACATTTAACATTAGAAAATTGGTTTTGTCAACATGCAGGGTTTTCAGAAGTCCAAGTTCAGTCTTCTGGGCAACTGAAGGAAGTGATCTTTTAACTGATAATTTCAAAAATCTTGCTGTTGTAATAATTTGTAAGGAAGAACTACCTGAAATGCTAGACTTCCCCTTTAGAACATCAGATCTGGTTGAAATGTGAAACTGTGGTCTCCAGGCTGCTGAATAGCCATGAGTGCTGTGTCCTTACTACTGCAAGTAAAGCAATGAGCAAGAGAGGGGAACCGTGTCACTGTTATGTTACCTACTAATTGTCAGTCCCCTCATCCAGCTCTGGATCTAAACCAAATTCCCTGCCACAGTTTTGGAGAGAGAAGGGAAATGCTGAACAGCTTGAAGTTTTGTAAAAAATAAAGAAAAGCAATATATTGTCATCCTCACTAACATCCTCATAACTGTATTGTTCATTTTACTCATATGTTTTTATTGAAAACATATACACCAGAAATGAATCTCATTTCTCATTCCTTTTCTTTCTAAGAGTGGCTTTCAGAAGTGCAGAAAATTTTAATTAGAGGTTTCTAATACATCTAAGATCTATTATGTTAGGCTTGGAAGAAATTGATCCTTTCACAGTGAGAGCATTACAGAGAATTCCAAAGTCCTTTTTCAAGTCCATGTGATCTGTGCTGAGATGTATTCACTGGGAAATACCTTTCATCACACAACAGGGAATTTCATGCTAGTATATTAATGTTAAGAATACATTTTTTGTAATTTTTTCCATGAGGCTTTTGGTAAGAATTTATATGCACTGTCACATTCTAGGGTGTCTGTGTGTACGTTCCATGGCATGTAGAATAATGATAGCAGAAACCTGAAGTACAGCATAAATGTCAGCACACTCCCTCAACTATCTCAAAGAACCACTTCAGCTTCTTAATGTGTCAACTTAAAAGTAGCTGCCTTACATCTACTGTATTCCCCTACAATAGAGAGGCATCCACCTCTGTATTGCTGCTATTTTAGAAAACAGCTTACACTGACAACAATTCTGTTTTCCTTTAGAAAATCCTTGAAACAAAATGGTCATATCTGTTGTTTTCTTGTCTAAAATAAGTATCTGTCATTTATACTACACCAGACCCTTAGAGAGTGCTTTTCAAAAGGTAATAACTATTTTTTGCAGCACTCAGTGCATTAGGATTTGCTCATTTGTTGGCTGGGTAACTGAAGATGTAAGGAGGATAACCGACTTAGTCAAGGCTGCACATGAAGTTCATGACAGCAATAGGTATAGAGCTCAAATCTTTTCTTTTCATTGCTCTGTTGAATGCTTTTCCACTTTGTGAGTAGAAGACCATTTGCTCAGTTTTTTCTCAGAACTGAGAAAATTGTTCATCAATGAGAAGAAAAAAGCAGGGATTTTTTCTTTTATATACAGAAACTGCCTCAAATTTTTAAAATTATTGTCCAATTGGACAGCAATCAAAATTGATTTGCTATTGCTTTAGGGATGATTTTTCACCTACTGAAGATTAGGTGACAAACTCCAGTAATTTGTCCAAAAAGGGAGTTCCTGAGGTTTAGGAAGGGAAATCAGATTTTCCAAAGATAAAAACTGTCCTTGCCAATACACAATGGCTTGCTTCAATCAGGAAATATAATCTTACTTTTTTTACACAATCCATAAAAAAGAGTGGGATTTTATTATATTCATTTCATACTCCCCTCTGTAAAATACAACTGAGGACTTTATCTTCAACAAAGATGCATAACTGCATGAACAGTGAATCATCTGGTCAAATGTAGTCACCTGGGTAGTAGCTTACAATGCTCATACATTAGAACTGACCAGTTCAGATGGGGCAATCCAGACTGAGACTTAGTTTACTGAGGTGAGTGTTGCCAATCTTGCATTCTGTTCCATGCAGAAATTTAGGACCATTTGTTATTCTCAGCGTAGCTGAACCATGCAGATAATAAGAAGATTTTTCCTTTCTTCTTATGGACATCAAATAAAATATCCTGAACTCCAGTGGCAGAGAGATTATGGGGGGAAAATGGAAAAAAGGTGTAATTTTCTTCAGTTCTGTGACTCTAACTGAGGCCAAAAAACAGACTAAAACCAGAAGAGTGGTGCTATGCCCATGAGGTGCTATGCCCATAAGGCTGATGGGAAGTAAACTCTATTTGTAGAGTTTACTTATGTTTTAGTATTAAGAAATTGATAATTTTTTATTATTATTAAATTAATAATAAGGTCAGAAAACAGAGGTACATCTGTGATCAGATCACTTCACTTGCATTTCATTTATCTGCCCTACTGGCAGGAGAAGGTATTATTAGAAACAATCTTAAGAACAGCCACTGGCATATTTTCCCCCAAATGTATTTACTATTGTCTGGAAAAATATGAGGAAACAAGGGTAAAACAATGCCTGTGAGCTTCCTTACAGTTAATACCATGGATTGTTTCCTGTCACTAAACCCAACTGTGCCTTGGTCTTGTTTTGTTTAATAGGGCAGACTTAGCCTAAAATTCTAAATTCACCTTTCTTAAGTATTATGATCTGTGAAGTCAATACCCATGGTTTTGGCCCAATATGATTTGTATGTTGCTTTTGTTTAGATTATTTACTTATAGCAATCTTTCTATTTTTCATTTCCATATGATACCCATGGCAGAAAAAAATTCTATACAACAGTATTGACAAGGTTGATACTTGCCTTTAGATTATAAAATTGCATTAATTCTGAAAGACAGCACAATTTGATCTTATTTTTCTCCCTCAAAAGAAGTTTCTTCCTTTCTTCTCACCTGTGTCAATATATCTGTTGATTTCTTATGCCATGCACATCTGTGTAAATTCACAGTTCCATAAATCAGGATGCAAATGTAGGCTGAACAGCCCTACTGTGTAGGTGTGAATAGGTCACTGGGGCCATAATTAACAATACTCCTGTTGATGTTGATGGTTATTTACTGTGCCATTGTTATATTGCGTCAGAAGACCCCAAAGATCAGTTTGTTATCTAGAATTCCTGACTAAATTTGGCAAAGAGTAGTGGAAAGGCCAAACTTATATGAATTTTATCTCTCACAACAATTATCATTTTTTTAAAGGGCAGGTCTGATGCACTGAGAAAATTTTAAGATATATTTCACATTTGTGTTCATTACTCAAAAATGTTAACTGATAGAAAAATCCATTTACACTATTTCAACAAGCAAACATTTCCCTTGCCAAATCCTAGTCCCCATACACAGTTACATTTAGGTAACAATTTTTTAAAGAAATTACATTTTTTCTAAAACAATTCTGGTGTGTGCATTTTCTAGTGAAAATTTTTCTAAGTAGTAACTCTGGGTATTACAGGCAGTAAATGTCACAAATTTTATATATGTACTAATGCAGTCTGTTATGCAGAAGAAAGCTATCTATGCAGTGAACTGCACTAGTCACAGCCTGCCAGCATGTCAATCAAAATGATTATTCCCCTCTGTTTAGCACTTGTGATAGCACATCTATTCTGCATCCCATTTTGGAATCACCTGTGCAAAGACTGAAAGCTGGACCAAGTCCAGAAAAGGACCCTTAGGGACAGTTTAGAGAGCTGAAGAACTTGAAAACCAAAGAGACACTGAGAAAAATGAGTTTATTCATTCAGAAGACAAGAAGGTTTATAGGGCTGAAAAACTGTTTTCACTTATCTAATGCAGGACTGTGGAGAAGGAGGAGTTAGAGGTGCCCAGCAAATGCACAAAAGTAGAGATGCAAGTTGAAGAAAGAGAAATTCACACTGGCTGTAAGGAAAAAGTCATAGTGATGGTGGTAAAAGCATAGAACAGGGGCCCAAAGGGCAACCCCATCCACAGAGATATTAAAAACTTGATTGTGCAAGTTTGACTGACTTGGAAAGTTTGATTGACCTGGAAGTCATATGTAGCAGCAATTCTCTGGTCATAGAGAGCAGGCCCAGACTTTCTCAGGATTTTCACAGGGAGCTGTGAGAAGCTGTGAGAAAGCTCAGAGAAAAGAATTAAAATAATTCTTATCTCCATTTGCTGCACCTGTTGTTGTGCACATGTAGAATGTGTTATGGAGATTGTTTACCAAAGGGTGGTTTCTTAATTAGACACTGGTGATAGTGTTTTGATTGGTTGACCAATTAGGTCAAAGCTGCATCAGCCTGTCTGTAAGGGTTAGGGGTTTCTTAATAGTATAGTATAGTATGATTTAGTACAGTTTAATAAAGCAATTAATCAGCCTTCTGCAATCATGTAATCAATGCTCATTATTACCCAGCTGGGGACCTGCAGAGTCATATTCTCTCAGAAGTGTAAGAGTTCTGAGGAACAATCTGCCTCATATTATATGCAAACTGGTTCTGATCATTTGAGGCAAACCCCAAACTGCTCAGCATTGCTACAGCCTCTTGCTTTCCAAATTGCAGTGCCTTACTTGCTGCCAAAGACAACTTCATATTCTCCTGAGGTAAAATAGATGTATCTGTACTTTGCATCCTAAATTTCTGATGGAGGCTGCTGTTAGAACTGATGCAGTTGCAGCAACAGATTTGCTTTACCATGCAACTGCAAAGAAAGGGACATGTATATTGACTCAAGGGATTTCCTGTGACATGTCAAAGGCATTTTCATTTATCTGCAGAATACAGCAAGTGGCAGTGTATGAGGATTAATATATATTTCAGGATGGTACATTTCCTCTTTCCTGTGTTTTGACCAAATGTTGCCTTTAAACATCCTGGAATAGAATCCCTGGGGACAACAATGTAATAAATAAGGGATTACACAGAGGTATTCAGAAGCCTGAATAGTGCTGCAGGTACCTGAACCTTTGTTAGTGATACTAATGTTTTTGTTTACTCGTTGTGTCTGCATATCTTATAAGCTGTTATTTGTAAGAGTTCTAGAATGCAATTTTCTCTTAAGTAGCTTCTTCAGTACTTGTATAAAATCCCTATTGCTGATCACTGATAAATCTCAAGAAAGTCCCTAGAGAAGTCACCTTTCATTTGGGAGTATTCTGTGGGGCTTTTGTAGTTCCCAGGCCTCAAGGGATGGTGGCTGATCCCCACTCTTTACTTGGTAGACTCAGGATGTGAAAACAGCATCAATCAGTCTGACTGAGACAGGAGACACTTTTGTTTTATGTAAAAAAGAGTCAGGATAAATAAAAGGAAATAGAAAGGATAAACACAGTACAAAGAGACAAAAAGTGGAAGATGTATAGAAGGAGGCTTTCTAGAAGAGCTTCCTAGATAATACAAGGAGTAGAAAAACAAAAAAGACTGAGAGGAAAATGAGTGAAGAAATTATGTTCTGCACTTGGGAATCAATGTACTACTTTGCAGCTTGAGAAGCCTGGAAGGCAAAGAGTCTTCTGTGCCTTATATGCTAGCCTGAAGATATATTATTCTATTCTCCCATTCAATGTCAAATGTCTCTTGGAAACCTAAATAGATTACGTCTACCACTTCAGCCCTATCTGCTCCCTGCCTTCTCCTTTTGATAAGACAGAGATTTATATTCTTATTCTTCTCTGATAGGTGCATCAATCTCTGCTGTCAGGTTGTCTGTCCAAATAACAAACCTGCATATCACACAACTGTTTTAAATGTAATGTTGATAGATGTTGTTTATGTGCACTTGGCATCAACTTACAGTCACTTCCCTGCATATTGCAACCTTCTCAAGAAACCCATATTTGCTATCTTTTCAATGTTTTCACCATTATGAATTAATTATGGCCATAGAGTCATTACTTGGGACATTTCTAGGAATTCTGTGCTTCTATGTCATTAGATTGACACCCTAAATTGCTAGCAGTACCCAGTGTTTCCCAAAATATAGTTTGCATTTTGGGGACAGAAAAGTTGTCAGCACTGAACAAAGCTGAATGTTTCTATTGAAATCTCTGGTCTGATAAAGCATTGAGAAGTGTTCTGCCTCTGTGACTTCTGCTGCTTTCCAGCACTCACCCACACCCTCTGAAAATCCTTCAGAGACCTTGTGCTGAGTCAGCTCGAGGTGACAGCTCCCTGCTCCTCCCTCCTGCCTACAGCATGCACCTACTTCCACCTTTCATCTCCTCCCATGTAAATTATTTGTCCAGATACCATCTCTTTCTTCCAGTTTGTACCCTCTTCTGCTTTTTTTCCCCCCATGGAAGCAGTGAACAGCAACTAGACACTGACCAAGTAGCTGGTCTTAGCTGGTTCAGTCAATAGTAAAATCCTGAGTCCTTCCAGTGTATTGGTTCAGTTCCTGCTCTCATGGACCTACAGCAAGGAAATGGCCCAAAATGACAAAAGCCAAGTTATAATCTCTCTTGACTGTTGCTGCACTGCTCCTTACATAAGGCATATAGAAATATGCTTATAAACATATAGAAATAAAGTCAGAACATTTTTCTATGCAAATAATGAATTATTTACTATAAATAATGAATTATTTACTAACACTGCACCGTTATTAAAACTCTTAGATTTTTTTTTTTATTTTGAAAAGGTTATTCTCCTACACATTTTGCATTCCTAATTCACCTCCCTCATAACTCAGAGGGAAGTGATTTCACACACTGCTCAGCACACTGCATAGGAACTGTTAATTTCTTGTGTAAGCTACAGACACCTTCATCTTTTTTTTCAGTTTCAGGTCTCTTGAAATGCTCAGTTTGCAAAACTGGTTTTTACTAGTAATCAGTCATTATAAAGTCACTGAAGGTCTCTTGTAATGCACTGTTTGTGAGTTTGCTGTTTTCCTCCATACCCTCATATATCCTTACAACATCTATAGATGCTCAGTGTATATCACATACAACAGTATATGCCACATGTTATTCATGGCATTTTAAATACCTTTTGCCTCAAGTATTTCAGAATTCTTAAATTAAAGGTCACAGTCCTGTGGGATCAATATTTTTTATGTGATCACAAGTCCATATAACTTCCTTTAAAAGTATTTGAACAGCATTTATGAATATTATATCTTATTGATATCTACTAAATAGGTAATATTTTTCCCTACTGATATCCCAGGGAAGTCAGTAGAAAACTTATAAGGTCACAGTGAATCTTTACACCAAATTTAAAAAGCAATGGCATTATCATTAAAATTATTTAACAGTGGCAATGACAGAATGAAGATAGCCTCAATTCTAATGTAAACAGAATCAAGCAAAGGAAGTACTATGCATGTTTCTTGTACGAAATCTTGCTAGTTTTTCCAGTAATAGCAATATACCTGTTTCTAGGAGAATGAAGTTAAATTTTTGCTAAAGGGATCTGATGAAAGAATTCTGCCTATTGCAGTAATACAGCCATTACAAGGACTTCTTATCAGTCTGAACAATGAACTCATAAACATTATAATAGTGAACATGACTGGAAAATTTCCAATTAAAAATATTAATGTCACGGCATATGTGTCAATTGAGACAGCCACGATACACAGAACACCATCATACAATTTCAGAAAGCTTCAACCCACACAGAGTAACAGCACTCCACTTCAGAAGGTTGCAAGTGTCTCCCCTTCTTGTTCTTCAGCCCAACCTTTTATACCCCTCATGTTCATGCATTGCGCCTGTGAGCCCTCTGTTCCCCTTAGTGGTTGGTCAGTGCCCCTGGGCACTCCATGGCTCATGGCTGTCAGTGCTGCTCACCTGCTGCTCACAGCTGTGCCCACTGGGGATGAGGCTCAGCCACAGCCCCGCTCCCAATTACCACAAACTGTGTGCCTACAAATTTATTCAAGACAACAAGTAAGACCATCAGGAGAATTGTTTCAAACTTTAGTCAATGATATTTTACTTTTCCCAGGTTTGGGTGCAAAATCAAAATGCTAAATCAGGAATGTAAAATGGAATCTTGGAAAATGTCCATTTTAAATTAAAAATTCAGTTTTGAAACTTTATATTTCATTCTGTCTCATTCCTTTCCATTTCATTAATTTAAATATCAAATTAACTAACTCAAGTGTTATTAGAAAATCCAGTTGATCAAAACTAGCCCCTTTCTGAATATAGTTTCAATTTCAGCTATACATTTCAAATGAAGCAATCAGATAATTTTTATTGCATTTTTGAGGACATGATGCTTACAATGAATACCTTATGTCACTTTTCCTTAAGATTAAAAAAATCAGCAGTCCTGTTAAATTTTTTAATTTGAAAGTTAAATACGACCACAATTTTGAGGAAGAAAATCCTTAATTCCTGAAATAAAGGGTTTTTTGAAGAAGATTTTAAAGCATGTAATATGTAGATATCCAATCACAATGAATTTCAGGATACTTGACAATTTTTTTGTAAGTTAGATAAGAATTTAGCAACATAACAGTAGTATGTTGGATAATACAGAATTGTGTTTTGGTACCATGTTATAGATTGTTGTATTGTATTATTGTACTTCTGAAAGACTCTAGTTTCTTTTCAATTCTTTGGCCAATACTGAACATTTAGTTTTTTCTTCCTCTTCCTTGATGCATTTATGATTACAAAATCTAGTCAGAGAGATCAAAGAGTTGATTCTAAAGGTTAAACACATTATTACTTAAACAATGACCATGGGGTCTAATAAAAGAAGGAGACTGATCCAGCAAACAGTTTGGCAAAGTAACAAACAATCTCAATCTAAGACTAACAAAACAAAATAAGAAAACACCCAAAATCAACCTATCCAACAAACAGAAGCAGCATACAAGTCTAAATGTTACTATGAGTTTAACCAGTATCTGGAAAGGGTAATGGAAGGAAGCTATTTCATTGAAAACTTGAGTCAAATAACTCAAGAATAATTCTTATGCCAAGTCCTCATCTAGTGGATGTTATGATTTTGTTTTCTTCATGAAAATTTGGGAAGGATTGTTCATACTAGTATCATGGTAAGTTTCACTGAGTGAGGTTCTACTGAACTGGCCTGTCTACTGAACAGGGCAAATACATGTATTTTGAGAAAATTCATTGACTTGGTTGACTTGATCAATCTTATTCCTGGAATTGTAGTTTTATGTCTCTTTGTTTCAGCTGTAAAGCAAAGGCTCGTGCAATGTGAACTACCTGTTATCAATCAAGGAGTTCACTTCTTCAGTGACTGTGCTTCTTTGAAGAGCTGGGAGAAACAGAAATATTTATCATGTTCTCAAGGTGGTCTCTGAACCTTTCAATCTTATATCTAGATTACAGCCAATACCTCTTTCGTCAGCCCTTTCATAGATTGTGAAATCAGCAGTTTAAAAAGACATTCTCAGCACAGGAAGCACAGAGGAAGCAAGACACATAATCAATCTTCAGACTCCCATGGAACCTGCTAACAGGTTGTTATTTCTGTAGTCATCCTAAGGATTAGACTGCTTGGTAAAACATCACCATCTCTCTCTCTCTGCCTTTCATTCCATGTACTTTAGCCCTTTTCCCTCTCTCTGATATATTGCTACATGTTGCCTATATTTTATTTTTAATTATTGTTGTAAAATATCTATTACTGCATTTTTTTCACTCAGCCAAGCACATTCTACAGTGAGATCACAGCTACTTCTAACAGTTGAAAGATACATTCAGCATGTTATCTTTGGAAATAAAGAAAACCAAAATGTACTAATGGGTGTTTTTTTGCTGTTTTGGAAATTGAGCCAGAAAGAAAATAGCGACAACATGGCTGTTATAGCTGTCATTAAGTATATGTGGAAGGCAAGGATCATGCTATCACAGAACTAAGCTAATATTATCTCCTCATGCTAGTGATACCTTGTTCATTGATGAGTAGAAACTGATATTTACTGTGCAGTGTTTCAATTCCACCAGCATCTTACCCGCTCCTGAATGCATGATTTGATTTACAAGTATTGTTCTACTTTCTTACACTGTGCTCTCCCTTTGCTTTTTGTTGCTTTCAGCCATTTCCCTCAGCTCCTGTAATAACCTTGATCTCTTCCAGTCACTTCGTTAGGCTCCTCCGGTAGCCATCCTCATAGCGAGCTCTTGACAGCACTCATCAATTCTGTTCCAATTAATTGAGCCAGTACCAATCTCCTGGCTGCCTCTGCTGGCTCCTTCTGCCAATACTTCAAAACCTCCAGCAAAGCAATACTCTAGGATGGCAATAGCTCAATGACCTCAACACAGTGAGACTAGGCTGGTAGCTTAAGTAGAAATTTTAGCCAGAAATATCCTGTCATGTCCCCCTGCTCCAAATTCAATTTTCAGCTCTGTTTCTAGGGATGTGTAATAAAATGGAAATCCCAAAAGATTACTGAATTAGTCATTTTTTGATTTTTTTTTTCCCCCCTTACAGTTAGTAGGGGTATGTTATTTCCTAGACTGATGAGCTCATTAGGTAGTGAATTCAGAGGCCTTAAAAACAATGGGCAGTCCTTTCCAGTTGTATTCTACTCATGCATTTGGTATCAACATATGTGTGTGTGTGTGTGTGTGTGTGTGCGTGCACACGTCTCTGGTGTGACCTGAAACATCTAAACACACAAAGTGAATTGTTCCAGCCAAATATTTAATTGTGAACTATTATCTATGTAACAAGCAAAATTAATATGTACATGTTTTTATGAAAATTCAAGTGAAATAAAAAGGAAGAAACACTCTTTGCTGTAAGCTTCTCCACTGGAGTCTATATTTGCTAGTAAGTACTTTAAAATTATTACTTGTATACTTCCACTTTAAGTTAGTATTTTTTACACTTTCAACCATTTAAAATAATTTGTGCTGTGGCCCAATGCAAGCACAAATTAATCCACTCTTCTTCTGCAGCTGTTCAGTAAGATGTTACCAAGGTTTAATTCAAAGTGGATACCTCTAATTAGAAAAATATTAAACCTTAAAGTCATTGAACATTGAACTCAGTTATTGGGAGGCTAAATGCATAGTGCACAAACCTGCTTCTACAGCAGAGAAAGATATTAAGATATTGAAGTGAATGCAGATAAATACTTTTTTTTTACAGAAAGAAAGAGCATTCTTATCTAAACTACTCTGTTACAGTTTTTGGTGCTATCACAGAATTGGCTCACCTTGAATCCATACACACATTTATAGTTACATGAAGTATCATAACCAAACCCTTCTTTCTACCTACCTAGCTTGTAAAACTGAATTTGGTGGAAATATTCATCCTCAAATTCAAAGATCAGGGATGCAAGATCTGATCACATCTTTGTATATTGTCAGAGCATTTTTATGGATGTTATTCTCATTATGCTGAGAATCGAGTAATTTTTATGTTTGGGCTTAATCCTAACCAATCTACCTAGGATATTTCACTTTCAATAGAGCAAGTGGGAGCAGTTTAAGTTTGTCTAAAAGAAGAATTAGAGTTTTAATGAAAATACTTGATCAGAAAGATTTCTATATCTTTTATTTGCTTTTTTTTTCTTTCTTCTTGCTAGCAAGGAGAATTGTTAGTAAGGAAATATGGTGCAACTGAGTATGGTGCATTTGACATTTGAATAGGGAAGAGCATTTTTGCTGCATGTGATGGTTGTCTTACTGTAAAATGTGCTGTTTCCCTAGAGGAGTCTGGATCTCACAAACAATGCATTTGAGTGCCTTTTATGTAGTTTATAAGTTATTGTCAGTGAAAGAATTATCCAATTACTAAGTGATTAATCACAGGTTCCATCAGGTCTCAAATTGTGTAATGAAAGTTTATGGAATAAAAGAGTATTTCATGCATATGTCTGCACCTGATGACTAATAACCACCTGGGAATGAGAACTACATTTAAAAAAAAGAACAACAGGACAGCAGCACAAAGTACTAATCACTTGACTAATCTCTGTTGTCACTGAGAAACATACCTTTGCCAGACAATCATAATTATAATGAAATTAAAATTAATTAATATTTTATTGTCAACAAACAGCAAAGAAAATATTCAATATTTCCATCCTAACCAGTTTTTTGGCATTTCAGCAGCATACAGAAGCAAAGTTTGCTATACAGAATTTAATTCTGAGATACAAGGCATAAGAAAATATGCATAATTTCAAACAAAGATTTAAAATGTTAAAATGCTAATTTTTAGGGAAACCTAATTAGCATGCAAAGTGAAATATTTTATTTTATAAAAACCCATTGTGAATATTCAACACAAAATCCTTTGAATAAAATACAAAATAGCAGACTCCATGGAGCTGGCTAAAGCTCCATGGAGGGCTGAGACTTAACAGTAGGAACTGCTGAGTCATGCTGAGACAGCAAAATAAGCTCCTGTCTTCTGCCTCTCGACCCATAGCCTATCTCTGTAACCCCATAAGCCACCTTTTCCCTAACCCTTACTATTGGACAAGTTTGGATCCCCCTACACTCTATAAAAAGGGGCTGCTTTAGCCCATTCGGGGGAAGAAGCTGTCGCTGGAACCCTTCACAGACCCCTCAATAAATAAATCCATCGCTGTGGAACCGCCAGGGCACTCCCTCTCTTCTCTCTCGCCATCGGCTTCTGCCCCAGCCAAAGGCGCCCTAGCAAGCAAGCTCAAGCTGAAATCCTAAGAGAGCTGAGAATCACTAAAGAGCTGGAATCACTAAGCTTGCTTAGGGTGGCCAGCGGCTACAAGCTGACTGGATATTCGGGCACTCTGTCTCCCAGAGAGACTGAGTTATCCAGATTGGCCTGCATCGCTCGAGGATAAGCACAATCTGAGGATTTGGGTCTTATCAATACAAAATTTTCATATTTTTATGTTGTGGATGTACAAATGCTTGTAGCATGTATATTTCACCATGGTTTATCTAACTATTTTATATAGGTATGTTATTATATATGTTCCATTTTTCAATTTTCCAGTCACTAAATTTCAGATAAGGAGTAACCTTATGATGCTTAATTTTGACAATAAGGTGGAATACAACAATGGAATGTTGATGAAGTAGATGATGAAATATGATAGAAAAACATAGACTTTTAAGTGCTGAACAATATCACCCAAATCTTCTCAGTTTTGCAATAAAATATCAATGGATATTCAATACAGAAAAAATGGTAGTGTGAAAATTGTTTAATTTAAAGTTTCAAATATCAGCTTTCAGGTGAACAAGCAGAATAAATCTCCATCATCTTTAGGTGGTTTGAGGCTTAAATTAGTAGAACGGTACCTTTGAGTACCATAGTGACACTGATAAGGAAGACTTTGGAAAAGTGTGGAATCTTCACATGTGCTTCTTAAAATCATATTTCATATGTTGCTTGTTTAAACAATGAACCCTTGATCTTGGTGTACTGTTTGTAGTTTAGCTGCAAGACTGATCTAGGCACCCTGGGATGCCTTCATAGGCAATACAGAAAACTGGGATAGCATCAACATGATTTTTTTCACCCCAAAGTAGACAGCTAAAATTGTGGACTGAAAGCATACATTTCCCATGTTCAGTATAGCATTATAGATCCATCAGATAAATGCTTGTTCTGGCATGGCTTCAGTAAACCAATGAAAATAAAGTATTACTTAGTTTGGAAGTCTGCCTTTGTGGTCCTGTCAGTAATTATCTTCCACAGATGCTATATGGCAGAAAAGACAATAAGCTAATGGACTTGAAGATTTCTCAAATTATGTAATTACTGAAAAGCTGGTGGCTCTGTCTTTATTTATACTTCTTCTCTGGCTTATTTCCAAACAATAAAAATCAGTAGACTGATTTATCTGTGTTCTGCACTCACAGCTAAACAATACAGACAGCTATTTTACCAAAAACTCCACCACAGAGAGCCCTACTGTCCTTCACAGTACCAAACTTTTGTTGTGCTTGACCTTCAGATGGTAACCACAACAGATTTCTAAAAGTGTTTTTCTAAAAGAATTAGATGATGAATAAAAGGTGGCTTTGCACTTGCTTGCTGAATAACAGCAGAAATAAAAGTTTTGCTGAATTTATTCTGACAGCCTAGATAATGGTGTCATAAACAGGGAAACTTCTCAGTCAGAGCAAAAAACCTGACTTTTCATGTTGATGGTATATGGACCTCTTTTCACTTTTCATCTACCTCTTATTTTTAGAGGGACAGTAGATAAGTGCATCAAGGCAATTCTAGACTTCTCAGGATTTATTCAAATCTAATCAGATTATTTCTTAATATTTTTACTGGTTGGTAAACTGGTAGAGAAACACATTGGATAGTTAGTAGTGATGTCAGAACACAAGCCTTAAGTTTGGGTCTGTGAGATTTTCTTCGTTCCAGAGATCTAGCTAAATTTTTAATTTGGTGCAGGGAGACCTTGTTAGCTTTACTGAGTTTTGCTTCACTTACTGTTGAAAAAAAATTACTTGTTTGTCAGTCCCAATTTGCTCCAATTTGATTCACTACTACCTCTAACTTAAATGAAACTGAGAAGGTGCATCAAGAGAAAGCAAAAGTGCTGGACGACTTAAGTAGCATTTGAATGAGTTCTGTGAAAGTCACTCTAGACAAGACAGAGGTAACACTCTTTTTCTGATGACTGAGGAGGAGTTATTTCTCCTATTTCTCCTGAAAAAACCTGTGTACAGTTGAGGACTGTATTAATGAATATTTAGATGAGGTACAAGTCATGCCAGTATTTCTGTTGCATGGGCTGATCTGAATTAACCTGAACATAAAGGGTAAGCATTCCTCCTTTACATAGTGAACTGTAAGGCTGAATCTTTTGAATTCAACATCTGAAAATCAAGAGGAAAACAGAGCTGACCAAAAATGCAGATGGTTGATTCATTTACAGTATGCACTAAACCCATATTCCACAGACTAGGCTGGTTTTCAGTTGCTTTCTGGGAACACATATACTCTGCAAGGGTATTTTCATTCACAGTGTGACAGAACTTGACCTTGTAGAAAATTAGGGCTTGTTAAAAACTCTTTATGTTACAAAATTTTCTTCCTTAAATCTTTTCTATTTTTTTTTCTCTGGGAAAGTTTTAGAGCCTTCAGATGAGAAAATTTTCATTGGGTTAGAGAGACAATGTCTCATACTGAGACATTGAAAGAGGAGAATAATTATATTTTGGGAGAAATCATTGAAGATAGTTATTAGCTATGTTATTAATTTTTGTAAGGTGTTTTGAACTTTGGTAAGAATTTAATATAATGGGTTGGAGTGCAAGAATGTTTTCTTAATGTGGTGAATTAAATAGACTTAGCCTCTTTCTTCCTGCTTTACAGCTTCTGCCTTCACATAGATTGAGTATCTTTCACAAAATTTTAACATGAAACTATCATGCTGTGATCTGATTCTGGTGTGTCCCATGTGGTACAGATAACCCAGGCAGTGGATGGACACAGGGTTTGTGTTTCTCATGCAGTTTCCCATTGTTTTGTGTCTGTGGTCATATAGGTAGAATTAATATCTAATTACATGATTTATTTAGATCATGTTATCATGCAATATAAAAATTAAAATCATACACCCAGTCCAAGGCTCCTTGAAAGAAAAAGTTAATATGGCAAGATCAATTGAAATAGTTTTTCAGCATTTTGTTGCCTTAACTTTCAGAAAGATAGCAAGACAGAGAATGGAAGAAAGGGGAAACTCTGTGACTTGAACCTCAAAGTAATGTCACTTAAAAGCTTCTGTTTTCAGGAGCTGTATGAACTGAAAAAGCATTCCAGAATGTGGATGGTACCTCAGAAAGTTATTTGAAGTTCTTCTCTTGACTGTCAGGGAAAGTAGAAGCAGAGAGAAACAGAGTATAATTTTAGTCCCAAAGAAAACATTTAATTCCCCCTTTGTTATTGAATATTAGAATTGCACAAACTGATTCAGATAATTTTAATTAATTTCCCCCAGGCAGGATTTTGGGTCGTGACTCCAAACTTACCTGATATTAAAAGAGGAATTTGCCAGTGAAATTAAGTCTAAGTGTGCAAGTTACAGCAGCCTTGAGACAGAGCGAATTCCACACTGGTAAATAATGTAAATTTATAAACCTGTTTATTCTGGCTTAGTGGAAAAGTACATTGATATTTCCCTTGATAAATATTTGAAGCACTCATCATCTTTTAAAATCATCTTTACAAAAAGCAGAAAAAGAAAATAACATAATTTGTACTCACTTTCTGTTCTGCATTTTTGAAAAGAGTAATATTTTTTGCAGCAGAAGGCTACAGCACCTTGGGTGTGGAACCCTGTGATTGTCTAAAGCAGGCTAAAGATCTGCAGAACAGACTCTGTAACATGAACTTCCTCATTCAGCATAGGTAGGCAGTAAACACAGGGCTACAATGCTACTTCTCTGTATTCTCTTCAGATCTGAATGATTTTCATTGTGTTTTAATTACCAAGATAACTTATGTAAATTTTGTATGTGAAAATTCATCTTTTTCTTTTCCCTTTTTTTTTCCCCAGTTCTTCCTCATATGATTATGTGGTTTATGAAAGAAAATGTCTCTGTACAGAAATAGGTTGCTGTATTTTCATCTCTGGAGTAGGAGACAGTTTGTACTGAAGGAAATCTGGAAATATTGCCCTTAAAGGATTACAGAACACCATCATTCCGGCTCATGAAATGTAGTGCATATTAATAAATATGCAAATTGAGTTCTACTTCATGTTTAGTGTGTTAACAACAAAAAAAAGTAGTTTTTAAAATACTTTTCAAATACGGCTCTTCTGACCTAAGCTATAGATAGCTAGAAAGGTGGCTGCATTCTTCATTCAAACTTCAAAGAAATGGTATTCAGGAGTCCAACTAATCCAATAAATAACAAAAAAAAAAAAAAAAAAAAATCATCCACATTCCTCCAAAGAGCACTTTAGAAATAAAAAGGAAAACAATCCTATAATAGCAATAACAACAACCACTAAAATAGCAATAATAACAGTAATAGTAATAATCCTACCTAAACCCCAGCAAAATGCACTGTGAAAATCCAGCAATGCAAATAGCACTCTTTTACATTGTGGTAAATAACACAGGTGAATGCTTTGTGAAGGGGCAACATTATCAGTTGTACTAAAGTACATACAGTATACATGTATAAAAATCTGCTCCTGTCTCACCAGTCTGAAGCAATCTCCTCTTCCTAAAATAGACATCAATCAATCAATCAATCAACAACGTCACCTAAAAGCAAAACACTGGAAAAACAAAAGACTTTTTGCATGTGACCTGTCTTTGGCGGAGAAATTAGGTCTAAAAAAGCAATATTCAAACTCTTTTGGAAAATATCAAAGCCAAATCTATAAATCTACCCTTGAAACTGACTGATAAATGTTGTGGATGAAATAACAGGATGAAGTAACAGGGCTACAAAGTACATACTTTAGAAGAAAGCATCCCTCAGGTAGATGTAATTTTTGAATGGTTTTGAGGTACGCAACCTAATGAAGGGTAAGACATGCGAATGATGGAGTCAAGAGTAAGAGGTTGAAACCTTGTCAAGCTGGGTGGTAAATGTTTTTAGAGTTTCAGCCTGAGTTCTGGACAACAAACAACCAGAATATACAGCATCAGCTAGTCTGGAAAAAACCTACAGCTCACCCCAGACAAGGAGGCTCTAATAGCTTCTGCTATTTCTTCTTTTTGTTTCCCTTATTTCTGCAAATCAGTTTTCAAATGTGCTCAATCTTCACTCCCTACTTTTCTCTTAATATATGAAACATGTCTAGGAATATTCTGGGCACAAAGAGCAGCTGGCATAATATAAGCTATGTTTATGTAAAACAGAGTTTCCAAAGTAGGGTTGGCAAAACTTCCTTTTGAGGATGATACCTGAGACCTCACAAGTTCTGAATCATGCCCAGTTTTGCCTGGAGAGTGTTAGCTGGCCTGAGCCCAAGGCAAATCAGGGACCAATCTCACAGTCAGTTGAATAGACTTTCAGTCCTGGTAGCTTGTAAAGCTCCTGAATGCTCTTCAGCTTTCTTGTCTGTCACATGCAGGGCTTCATAGTGAGGGCAATTTTCCTCCCTAAGCTAGTGCTGGAAAAAAATAATTTTTATACACTTATACAGTCACTTGAAATTTGCTATGCTGGGTTAAAATGTTGGAGTTCCTACATGCCAACATTTTTTCTGTAAGAGGCTTCAATCTGATCCTGAGTATGAGGCACCATTCTTGTGTCTGCATTGCAATAATAATAAAAATATTTCAATAAAAATTTCAATTTAAAAATAAAGTGACTATGCTCCCATTTGTTTGATTTTAGGGTGTAGTTACCTGAATAAATGTTTACCCTGAGCTATCACGCTATCATCAAATAAAGGTACATATGTACAGGTGTAAAGGTACTTTACACCTATGCAGTTGTTAGCAAGTATAGGTTTCTGTATGCATAATTAAAGGTCCTAAATTATGTGATTAAGTATCTCAGTCACAGCACAATCTTGTGCTGACCAGAGATATTGCCTCTGCTTAATAAGACACATGCAAACCTGTCCCTTTTCACCTAAATTCATATTTATCCTGTGTCCATTCAAACAGCCTGACTTTGTTTCACTGCTTCTGTCCTAACTGCCAGAGTTTAACACTGTGCCATTGTCCTGAATAACATATATCAGGGAAAAAGTTCACAGGCACAGACAGCAAAGAGACAAGAAACTAACATCACTAACTCCAGCTTTTAAAAACAACACATAATAAGCACATAGTAAGATCTGCATTTCTCTTGGCCAACATACCAAGCAGCTTCAATTTCTAGACCTAATTGGACTAAGCAACAAATCATACAATATTTAATTACTCATTCAATGAAAATATTTTATTTTCCTGATTATACACATAGATATGAAGAAGGAAAAATCCCAATGAAGTTACTTTCATTATGAAAAGAATTGTTTTCAAAGAGAATGATTTCCTTGAATCATCAGTAGAACTTTAGTTTTTATGCCAGAATTACTCAGCCTGAGACTGACTGCTTAAGAAACTAATTTTATTTTTTTCCATTAATAGGCAGATGCAAAATGTTTTTAAAACAATCACTTTGGACTAATTAAATGGAATATTGGACTCACTTCATAATATCACTCTGCAAATTTTCTTTAATAGAACTTCCTCTCCTGTTCCAAAATGGCCAATTAGATAAGAGTAACAGCTGTTGGGGTGGCAGAAGCCAGTACCAAACTGATGATAAAAATAATGACTTTTCTTCTCTAAAAAAGACACATTTTCACATAGTGTGGTGGAAAAGATGCAACAAATGAACTTCTAGTGGCAGACTGGCATTTTTTAGCCTTTTCAAACACTTGCTTTAGTTTTGCTAATTGCATCTAGGGACCCAGAAAAGGTAGACACAGAAAAAAATGGACATACCTGCCAGTATAGTTCTCAATTTAACTTGCAACTTATTGATAGAGTAAGAGAGGAAGGGAAGGGAAGGGAAGGGAAGGGAAGGGAAGGGAAGGGAAGGGAAGGGAAGGGAAGGGAAGGGAAGGGAAGGGAAGGGAAGGGAAGGGAAGGGAAGGGAAGGGAAGGGAAGGGAAGGGAAGGGAAGGGAAGGGAAGGGAAGGGAAGGGGGCTGCCAGCGCTGGCTCCATTCAGCCTGATGCCAGCTAGCACCCCCAGATCTCTGTGCAGTGCTGAAAAAGGACTGAAAAACAGTGGAAAAAAGGAATGTTTTGGTCTTGACATACACATAAGATAGATAAGATATACTCCAGTGATTAGCAGCCCCATGTAATAGTTTCAAAGCAAGTTGTGTGTCTAACCATGTTGTTCAGTCTCCCTGTGGGCAGTGGGGACCATGCCTGTGCTTCTGTCATGCTGCGGTCCCATTGCTCACAGCTACTTTGGAGCTGAGTCTCAGTTCACAATTTTCTGGTTCCTTTGTCAAATCCTTGGAAAACCGAGCTAGGTATTCACCCTGCTAGAGATTTTGTTGACAGTGCCCAGTTTGAAATTTCTTTACATTTCATGAATTTTTTTTACACAGTTTGACATTTTTGTTTCAGCCAAAAAATAGCTATTAACTCCTTGTTTGAACATGCATTTTTCAAAGACTAAATAAATTCTTTCCAACTCTATCCACTATTTGACATTTTTTGCCCCCATGCTTAGAGGTATTAATACTGTTTTGAAGGCCTGCATAATGAAATTGCTATGTGTGACTGAAACAAAGAGACTGCTGATACAAGTCAGAAATAAAATCATTACAATGCCTCCTAAGGCATTGGCTTATATTTTAACAACATCTTCACTTTAACTTTCTCCTCCTCTGCATTATCATAGTACTTCACTGGTATTCCAGCAGATAGAGGAAATCAGGAGGTGACATTTTCCACATCATTTTAACATACACATATGCATCACTTAAGATACATCTATGTGAAGCAAAGAAGGATACTAGAAATAGTAGATTAAGGCATTCATCTCACAGGTGACTGTCCACACAACTTGCTGAACAGCTCATACTCTGACAATGAAGCACATTTAGAAACACATTTATTTATTATGAACAGGTGTGATTTGGAGAAAAAAAACCTCCTTATGATCAAAGGAATAATTGTGGCAAGTATGTGGATTGCCTTTGTTTGTTTATAAATGTTGAGCTACTGAAAAACTTAATTAATAAAGTATAAAGCAAGCTCTGTCATGACACTTTAAAGAATCTATTTTACAGTTTGGTTAGATTTTCAGAATAAGTTAATGTCTGGCTTCACTATTTTAAGGATTAATGATTGATCCCACTTTTTCTTTTTTTAATGCAAATGGCTCTTTTGTAATTATAGTCTTTTAGCCTTTCTGGCCTTCATCATATTGTAATTTATATTACTCCTTTGCTTTAGAAAACAACTCAATTTTACATTTGGGAACTGAACAAAGGGAAAATTATCTAGGTGCTCCTTTGGCAATATTGCACTCTCATTTTTCTTCAGCTTTAAAATTTATAGCACAGTTATATCCATGAGCAATGAGTCTTAATATTATCTTGACAAGCTTATTTTTACATTTTCAAAGTCCAAGGGAGTAGAGGAGATCACCATGGCAGGTGTTTTACCTTGGACCTTTTAAATAGACAAAGATACTAAAAAGGACAACTCACATCTGTCCAACATTTCTGTTAGTGTCACATTGTTCTACTTTTGAAGAAGGAAACTTTCAAAGGTCTTTTTATTGTTTCAAACTAGTGGCTGCTTATACCCAAATGAAAATTTCACAGCATCAGTATGTCTCTGTTGGCTAAATGCATCTTCTTTAATCTGAGTAAAGACATTTCTTCCCTGTTTCAGATCGATGGGGAAATTTAACATTTCCAATCAGCTTATTAGATATTATGCAACATTTATGCCTTCATGTGCCTTTCTCTAAGAATTGTTATGTATGTTTTTCAGAGTAAGAACTATGAGGCAACAGATCAGTCATCCAAAACAGAGTCAAAAGACTAACAAAAATCTGGCAAATTTGCTGATAAGAGAAATATCTTGCGTCTGAATAAACTCCAAGACAGGTGTTTGAAGAACACTGACATCTACTAATGAAGTCTAAAAAAGGTGAAAGAAAAACTGGGGTTTAAGTCTTCAAAAATTCATTGCTGACTGCATATCCACTCTTCCAGTATTTTAAAAAAGCCTTGCATTACCTTAAATGCAACTTAAACCATTTATTGAACTTTTAGAAATCTTCAACTTTGGAAACTGTTGCTGGGTCTCTAAAAGCACTGTCTAACTCTTCACATCCTTTGGTCCCAGGAGAGGTGTTTACATCATTACCATGTGCTGCAACAGTTAGAAAATGGGATAGCTTTTACCATCATCATGAATACTCCACATAATTGGGGTTTAATCAGAAAGGTCCCAAGGGTAGCATAATGGTACTTAATTAGGATAGTAGTGTCATCAGGAAAAGCTTGCTCTGTAATTAAAGCACAGAACTATGCAAATCACTTCATCTCTCTCTCCTTCTCTTTTTCAGAAGCGAACGGTACTTTTTATATGGGCAGATAGTGATAGGACAAAGGGCAAATGGTTTTAAACTGAAGGAAGGTAGGTTTAGATTAGATGCTTAGGAAGGAAATTTTTACTCAGAGAGTGATGAAGCACTGGAACAGGCTGCCAAGGGAAACTGTGGATACCCATGTTAGATGGGGCCCTAAGTAACCTGACCTAGGGAATGATGTCCTTGACTACAGCAGGATTGGAACTTGGTGATCTTTAAGGTTTCCTCAAGCCATTCCATGATTCTATGAGTTTATGATTATAATAAGGAAAGGATCAACCATCCATTCCTGTCTTTGGCTTCAGAAGTAACTTCTTATGTTAGTAAGAGAAATAAGGAAAGTTGAAGTTTTAACAATCTTCCTGTGTAGTATACCCAGGGCTAGCATTCATTTAGCTAGGCTAGGTTCTGTATTCCTTTAGCAGTCTAGCTACAACCCATCAAATTTAGATTCATTTTGATCTCTGGGGTCTCTGGATAGTCAGTGTCCTATTTATCCTTGATGGTGGGACATACAAGTAGCCTCTTTAAGAGGGTTTAAGAAGTAAGGTTGTCTCTGCTGCACTATATATCTCAAAAAATCTTGAAAGTTGAGGATCAAACATCTGTTCCAGTTAACATCTGTCAGAAGTGTCCTGTTAATGAAGAATTTGGGGAGGAAAAGAGAAGAATTATAGTATGCATTTTTCCAAGAACAATGAATGCAAGACTGTATGTGAGGGGGTGTTTATGATTTACATATTCGTGGCAGAGTGCCTGTGTAAGAATAAACATTGCAAAGAGAAGGAGTAGACTGTCAATGTGTTGTGAACAGTTGTCCTCTCTAAACTAAAAGAGTTTATACCTAGCCCCTGGGAAAGGCAAGATCCCATACATTTTCTTCTGCTGAATATTTTGCTAAATAGGAACAATGATATCTTGCTACTCAATAAAAGAACTTTTCTCCCGATAAGAACACTTGATAATAACAAGTGCCATGCATACACTTTCCAGAAATTAAATTCTGTACTCTTTTTCTAGTTATTTTATTCTGAAGGCAATTTATGATTAACCTGTTTTATAAACCCAAAACCCTTGTCAGTATGTGCTGCTCATTACAGACTCATTCTCCCAGTACCACTGGTTGCCTGAGGATGGCAATGCATAACCTCTCATAATTATCTGTTTATAGCTGGGCTGAAATTCTTTTTCTCATGGTGTAATTTACAGAGTGGCAGCCTCCCATCTTCCCTGCTTTGAGCAACAGTGCCAACAGCAAGTTTTACACAACAATCCTTGTGGCTGGAATGTGCTTGTATGGAGAACATCACAGGAACAACTCTTCATTGCCAAAAATTCATCATGCAGCTTCAACAGATTCTATTCTGGGAAGAAATCAGTCCCCAAGATATATTAGCCAATGGAGAAGAGGATAAAATTCTGGAAGATGAGTGTGGTTGCATAAATAATTCCCTATTTCCAGAGAATCAAGTGATGCAACTTGGCACCCAAAAAAATATGAATTTTTTTTTTGCTGAAGAGTTTTTTTTGGTTCACAAGATGGGTGTGGGGAAATTTGTGTACACAGATATAAAAATTTCTCATATCTATTTCCAGTACAGCCCAGTGAACTTGCAGTTGGGAAAAATATTGAAAGTCTCTTAGATGTAAATCTTCCTAAGAAATTTTTTATATGATGAATCTTTCCATAGAAAAAATATTTTATATTAATATTATCTGAGCTCTAGGTGAGACTGCCCAGTAGATTTCATAGACATGCTTTAGTTCAGGAGTCACTGTGCTGACAACTTCACCTTTCTTCCAGTTCTTCCCTAAGCCAAACAGCAGAACATCAATAGTTTTTAAAGTTCACTCAGTTAATTTTTTAGTTTATGGTGTGATATCCAGCTTTGATATAAGTCACTGAATTTCTGAAGGTACAAAAGTAGTAATTCATAATGAGTATTAATTGCAAGCAAAAGTAAACTGCAAAAAAAATTGCTCTTATAATCTCATTATATGTTAGAAAATTTTGTGCTCTAAGGCCTCTGATTTAAAATGTGGATGAAGTGCCTTACGTAATTTGCAAACTCACAGCTCTAAGCAATATGTAAAGACATTTTTTATGGTATTAATTGCAATTATCTTTAAATAACTTCTTAATTTCAAACTTTTATACAAATACTTATTAATTTGACATGATAGGATGAAAGTTAGCTTTTGCCAATTTTTAGATTTGTCCCTGGGAGTGCATACTGTCTTGACTGTTGGCTGTCATGAATGTGATTGTTGGATGCCCAGTTAGTATCCATATAAATCAATGGCCACACTCACACACCAAAAAGTCCATCCTCACTAGGAAACAGAGAAGCTGGAAAGCCTGGCTATGTTACCAGGAATTCCTGTACAGGGAGATTTCTTGGAGTGAAAATCATCTCAAGCATTGTAAATATCTCTGATAAATTTCAGGGGGTGAATG
The DNA here is from genome assembly GCF_037042795.1 of Molothrus aeneus. NCBI lineage: Eukaryota > Metazoa > Chordata > Aves > Passeriformes > Icteridae > Molothrus > Molothrus aeneus. The sequence goes on from NC_089650.1 coordinate 38,710,968, forward strand.
TGCATTTGCATTTCAAGTTATTTTCAGAAAGAGGAGGGAGAGATGAATGAAAGGACCATGATTGCCCACAAAATAAAGGTACTTTATAAATGACCAAATACTTTAGAAATCATTGCTGCATGCTGATCTTGGATGTCTCATGTCCTTATGCAACTTTAAATGCCCAAACAGTTATTACTATATATTTCCTTGCCTCAGATCTAAAGATTTTGGAGTATTTTAATTTTCACATGCCAAGTTATTTTTGCGTAATTTTAAAATGCATAAATAATTCATTGCAGAGGTGACATAATGAGGGTATCACTGATGACATGAAGATGCTGCGTAAATATGATTAAAGGTTTATCAAACTATAGAAGTGTCAGCTGTACTTGGTAGAAGTGCTAGACAGTTTGTGACAGGCCTTTAAAAAAAGACCACAAAACTATAGATTTCTTTCTCCACAGATTTTTCACAACTAAATAGAAAAACTGTGTGAGAAACAGGCGCTGTTTGCTATGATGTGCACCAGGGGAGAAAATGTGAATTAACAAATAACCAATGTAATTTCTATTTTAATTCATAATAAATAACACCAACATCCCATGACTATTCTTTTTGTGCTAATAGTTATTTATCTGAATGGCATTTGTGAACATCAATATAATCTCCACAAGAACAATGAAATCTAAAAGCATACAAGAATAAATTAAGGTATTTTTACGAATGAAAACTCACTTAGAAAATTGTTGCATTTCTTTTGTTTCCAGAGAATTTCTCTTTCCTGCTTTAAACTGTTTTGGCAGCCTGTGGACACTTACTAGGAAGTTGGAATGTCAACTGCCTCTGGTCATCTGTTTTGGGGGTACAGTTTTTAGCTTGCCTGGTTCTGATGGTGCCAAACAAAAATGTACAGTTTAATCCAAAAATTGCCTTCCCTATTAAATGCCAAAGTGTGTCTGTGCTCCTGCAAGAAAACCATTGGAATGGACTGCTCAGAGAGGTGATGGAGCTATGGTTCCCCAAGGTGTTCAAGAAGCAGCTGGATGTGACACTTAGTGCAGTGGTTTAATTGACAAGGGGTGATCCGTCAAAGATAAACTCAATGACTAAAGAGGTCTTTTCCAACCTAAAGGATTCTGTGATTTTTCCTAGGATCTGTGACTGATAAAATGCAGAGCTGAGACCATAATATTTCACTTCACAGTCACCACATATCTTTCATCTTAAAATAAGGATAATGGAATTGAAATTAAAGTGCTTACATTTAAGTTGTAAACATGCAACCAGATTTAAATGAAACAAAATACAATGTGTAGTGGAGATAATGGGATAATGTACCTAATGATCACTTAATGGTTATGCAAGCATGATTAATTTAGTCTACACATAACTCAATTAACACATTAAAAATATCTATGAACAACATTTACTGTCACTTGTCTATCTCCTCCTTCTAGAGAATATTTTATTAATGTCAACAGCTAAAGGAAAATAATGGCTCATTATTCTTCTGCAAGTACTGATTCAGGGATTCCTGTGAAACAAAGGGCTCATTTGTCTGTATCTTAACCAGGTTAGGTTTTCTCTTAGCATGCTTTTTTTGTTTAGTCTGCCCTCATGAACTGTCCAAATATTTTCACTCCAAAAAGTGATTGTTGTCGGTTAGTCGGCGAGATCTCTTGCTAAGGAGAGTTCTGGTGCAGAAGATTCTCCCGGTCAACATTTTTCCTGGAACTTTAGACTGAAAATTATGAAAATTAATTTCAGGACAGTCATATTTACATTTTCTCTAATATTAAATACAGACTGGTGCTATTTCAAAATATTATAACCAAAAATTTATTTCATTAAAATTAGACAATGAGTTTTCTATGCTACTTTGAGGAGAGCTATTTGGAGAAAGGAAAAAAAATCACATTGCAGCCAAGGACAAGTCTTGTTACTATTGCTGGCAGCTATGTTATTTCTGAAACATGGGGATAGGAGTGATGTATACAGTTCAGACAATAATATATATATTTTAGTCAATACAGTAAAACACAACTTTCTCCTCTGGTAACCATATAAGTCTCTTTAGCTTACTGTAACTTTTGTGACAGCCAAGTGAAATAGCATCAGGATGAAAGCTAAGATAAAAATCCATCTGGATTCAGTCATTTATAAATCCAGTAAGCAGGAACAGTTTTGATAAAAAGAGCCACATTCCTACTGTCAACATTTTCTATTCTTCTACCATAAGCAAAGCTGAAGCTTATGCAATCTCTTGGTGTTTGTAATGCAGTCTGCCTTCTCTAAAGGGGAAAAAGAAAAGAATAAAGAGTTCACAAATTATTCTGTTTGATATGTTTTTCTAAAAATACTTTTTCTGCCCTAAGATAGATTGGCAAAGGATAATACAAGACAAGGATTGTTTGTATTTCTTTGCTTTAATACTGTACTCGGTCTCCAGAAACAGTGGAGCCTGTGGATGTAGCGGAATATTTGCAGGCAGTGCAGGACCAAAGACCAGCCTTGCTCCCTCTCAGTCAGCAGAGATCTCTTCAATGTCACCAACAGGAAATTAATCAGATGCCATGTGTACTGCAGTGAAAGGCAAGTAAAAGGGACGATTAAAAATCTGCTGCTTCTTGAATCTATAATACCAGCTAGGATGGTCTCACTTGGAGGTAAATTTTTTTAAAAATTAAAATAATTTTAAAAAATTTTTAGAACTTTAACTGTATTAATAATATTAATAACCTCTAAGTAGGCTGAAGGGAATTGCCAGGTATCCACTTATACCACATGTAGATGGAAGGCTTGAACTTCTCTTGTAGATGTTGATATGGGTTAGATAAATGGACAGTGAGGTGGATTGGACAAGCCTGAGCAGCTGGTCCCAAAGAGAACAGATCAGCAGCACCGAGTCCAGTTGCAGACAGGCACTGGTGAGATATCCTAGGGGCTGCCATGGAGGCCAGTATTAAAACCTGTTCATTAACTATATGGATGGTGGGACAGCATGGACCTTCAGGCAGTTTGCATGTGATATAAAATCAGAAAGAGAGATTGCTGCACCAGATGGGTGTGCTGTCATTCAGAGCAACCTGGACAAGTTGGAGAATTGGGTAGTCAGGAGTTTTATGAAGTTCAACTAGAGAAATAATCAAGTCCTGAACCTGGGAGAGATAACTCCAGGCATAGTACAGGCCCAGGGACAAACAGCTGGGAAACAGCTTGGAAATGTCACTCTGGCCTTCCTCCTAACACTCAATGTTCTGTCCTCTTTTAGCCAGCTTAAACCTCTGAAAAATAAGCTGGTGTATTGATTGATCTGAAAAGAGAGTGTGTTTTTTAGAGTTAATTTTAATCTAGATACAGCTCCTTCTTTAGCTAGCACAAAACCTACTACAAGGGAAATTACACTGACAGGCAAAAGGAATAAAGACGGAACAGGTGGGATCAGAAACTTGTGTTGCATCTATGTGACCATGTAATTATAGACTGAACATGCATGCCACCTGTCAGAGAAAAATTTTGCACATTACTTGCAAAAAAGGTATTATTCTTTCACACAAATTATAACATCATGAAATTGTCTTTTTCACAGAATTCTTGACAGTGCTTCTTAGTCAGATATTTCTTCAGTGCTAAGTTTTTCACTAAAGGGTGATTTGAAATAGCTTTTAGTTTTTCTAAAACAGAATGTCCTATGTCCTGGATTTATTTCTAGGCACATAAATAAAATGGGACCATAATATTAAAATACATCCATCTTCAGCTTGTCTTGTTTCCAGAGACAGCAAGTCAAAGTCCTAATCAGAGCAAGCAATAGTTGGGTTTCCACTGAAGGTAAATTACTCTCTGAATTTGTGCAAACAGAAACACAAATAAAAGATTATCCCAAGAGATGTGAGCATTCCAGTGAGGATGGAAAAAGATACAGGGTGCATATAGTAAGAATAAAGAGCCTGGTGTTTGTGTTTAGAAGTTAAAATGTATTATAAAAATATGCTGGAAAGAGTGCAGTATATATATACCCTAAGAGTGAAGTATATGTACCCTAACTTAAGGAACCAAAATTATATATTTAAGTTTAATTTAGTCATTGTACTTTCCTGTCCCATCCCATGAAGAGAAGTAAGATTATAGAGAGAGTAGTTGATCTCAATCCATGGTGATTGCCTAGGCAGTCAGAGACTTTATCCTCTGGAAGTACCTATTTGCCATGTAACATGCCATGTAACAGGTTTTTAATGTCTCATTGTCATTCACTGGTTCCAAGTTTATTTTCACAAGGAATAGCTAAACCAACCATAGAACATCTCTGCACATACAAGGGCAGCAGGAGGGAAATACAAAACAAAAGGCAAATTTAGACAGTAGATGCCTTTTCCATTGCAGCTCCTGGGATATGGAGGAGTTTGGTACTGCAGTTTTGTGGTTAATTTCAAAAGTAAAAAGAAAACCAAACCATCAGAGTCCATTGTTATTAACAGGCAGCAGTTCTGAAGGCAATGATTAGAGTTTCCACTGAAATGCATTCAATAAGGTCTTCTGGTTTTCTATGCATCTCCCATGAGGAAACCATATCTATGCTGAGAGGTTTTCTGAAATCTAGACAGCAATCAACACAAGCCAGTAAAATGACACTCCATGTCATCAAACATGCAGTGAAAGTTACAATACTGAGATCATCAAGTAAATCAAGACTGACCCAGTGCAATCCATAAAATTAATCAGGCACAACCTACCCCCATACAGCTTAGAGCAATCTTCATTGCAAAGGTTTTAATAAATAAACACATTTGAGCCATCAAATATGTAACTATATGCTTGTATCAGTTTAATAGTTCAATTAGCATAGTTTTAAATGAAGTTTTAAACTCTTCATACAGTTTCATTTTCCCAAACATCTGTATGAAAAAAAACCTCATTGAAGAAGTGAGGAAAGATGACCATCCACTATGTAAAATTCCACTTTACCTTTTACCTTTCCTTAGGTTATGTATTAAAATCAGCTTTTGAAGGGTTGCTGTGAAGTAGCCCTCTGATTACTTCTGAAAATGGCTCAGAATGATTTATCATCTCTAGAAATATTGAACAAATCTTGATTTGAAGATCAGATCCCATGAAAATGGAGACAACATGTTCAAATAGTAAAGCTGGACAATGCCATTTTCATTTGCATGAACATTCCAAAAAGAGATGTTCCTCTTCCTTACAGTTCTCAGTGGCTGCTGCAGACTAACTCCCTGCATGTGGAGGAGGCTACTATTCTGCCCCACCTTCCTAGTTCTACACTTCCTTCCAACACTGCAACAAAAGTATGCTGGCTGCCACTGGAACTGTGACTGTCCTGTCATTGTGTAAATTCCATAATAGAGGAAGTTTGGAAAGGCTGGATATTTGTTAATCACTCATCCAGTATGGCAGATGAAAGGATAGAGTGGAGGTAGTCAGTGGAAGGGAAGGAGAAGTGTTGTGAGTGCTGAGAAAGTCAAGTATGTGTCTGTCCATCCATCACAGCTGCTAATAATGCTGGGCCACATTGTCCCTATGCTGCCACCTATTCATGGGAGCTAATTATTCATTGGCTATTTGTTTTCACTATCAGCTGGAAAGTTACACAACCAATAGACAACAGCATCATGTAATCAAGTAATAATCAGTCCCTCAGGTAAAATTATCATTGTATGAAATTATCCTGCCATTACTTTTTAATAGGCTGCCTAATTAAGGCAATATATCTTAATATATTGAATCCTTGTTGAGCCACAAAATAATTGATACATTGAATCCTTGTTGAGTGCAAAATAATATCTCTGTAAGAAAAATGTAGAGGTTGCTAAGGATTATTTTGAGGCCGGTGAAGCTGTTTCTGACAGCTCCCAAATGAGCTCTAATATATTTCATAGCCATTATTAAATTGGCATCATATGCCGTGAGATTCCTATTTGCTAATAATTTCTACATGCTTGCCTTTTTACAACAGTGGTTCTTAACAGATAATGAAAGTTAGAAAGATGTAATAGAACATATTGCAAGGTCTAGAGAAACTTCTCTCAACAAAACAGCAGTTGTGAGAGCTCATAATGGAAAACAACAGGACATGGGGATCTGACTGACAAATCACTTTTAGCACCTAGAAAGTTTCAGATGCATATTACTTTGTCAATAAACCAAGTTTTATATAGACTTAGCTAAAAGTCAGAAGTGTTTATGACATGTTATTGACAGTACTTTGAAGCCAAAGACTCCTTCTCATAATGAAACAATTTGAAAAAATGGATTCCAGTACAAAAAAATCTTCGGATGGGAGTCACACAGTTGTGCACCCTGGCTGACTGAGCATCTTCTGTGTACATTTATACATTACTTACCATTCCAGTGGTGCTTCTGAAGAAATGTCACAAATTCTATCCAATTATGAGAGGAAAACATAAAAATGTTATATTCTGTACCAAAAAGGTAAGAAATGAGAACTATGAAATAAAATTGATCCAAACAAATATAAGAAATGTGAAGTTAAGCTCAATTATTTTAGCACATGTCTATAATTAGTTAGGCAAAAGTCCTATGTTGTTATAGATCCATGCTCTTCTAATTTATTTCTTGTGTGTCATTTCCCTACACTCCAGGAAGTAATATAACACAGCACCTGAAATGGGTGAGCTCTCTCTTTGCCAGAGAGTATATTCCCCAGGTGAATTGATCCCTGAAGAGAAGTTATACCAAAGCCTTCTTCAGCATCTTTGAGAAATGAGTATGTAGATGCAGCATTTAACTTTGGAGCCAACATAGCAAAGCAAACAAACAACAAAACCAAAAAAACAACAACAACAAAAAAAGAAAATGAAATTTAGATTACCCTTGGGAACATAGTCCAATTTAGAAAATCACTGTTCATATACTGAATTGAGCATCATTCATAGCAAACCATAAAATTGGTTTTCTTGGCCGGATTTTGCAGGGGACATCCCATGCTACTAAACAAAGTCCTTGCAAGTAAGTGAAATACTACAAATTGCAACAAATAAATATCTCCTGCAGCTTTACACAATTTTCAAGTCAATGTAGGTCTGGTCCAAGGTAAGTTCAGATGCATTTAACCTACCATAGGGTAAATGGAAACAGCAGGAGGAGTTTAAAAAAGTTGGTCCTTATATTAGATAAGTATAGCAACAGCACATATAGGGATCTGGATTGCAGCAATAGCCCTGTAAGAGCTATTTGAAACCTACATGGCAGTCAGGCAGTGAGATTAAAGCTGTAATCAGTTGCACAGGAGAGGAAGGAAAAGAAAGCAGATATTTTCCTCAGTGTATTTTTCTTGGTGATTCTTACTTAGTGATAGGATTTTAAAGCTACTCTGTGAACTTTCCTTTTCTAGTTACTGAAGGCTACCAAAAAGTAATGGAAAAAAATATTTTCTTGGTCTCAAAAATGAATTACTTTTAGGGTCTCTGTACTGAATGAAAATTGAGCAGTTATCCTATGAAGCCCATGACTTAATTCTTTTAGATCTCTTTCACTTTGAAAAAGATTTAAAGTGAAAATAATTTAATCCAGTGATTAATTGATTTTAAATGTAAAAAACCCAAAAAACTATCAAGATTATATTTACTTAAAATAATCTGGCCAAATAGATATGCTTAATAATCAACATCATCTGTTCAGGAATTCAGTTCTGACTGAGACGTCAGGTGTCTGCTAGTGGGCAGCACTAACACACCTGAAACTGATAGCTGACCTGGAAAATTTAAAAAGCCAGGAATGGAGTATGAAAAATATACTTATTTTACATATTAATTTTTCATATTTATCAATATTATTATGATAAGATTAGTAAAAGTTTACAGTTTGTAGGAAGGGAAAAGTAAGAGGGAAATCTTTGAGGGAAATTTTTTTACTGCAGATCCGTCAAATGGGGTGGGGAGGAGGAGGGGAGGAAGGGTGGGATGATCTGTAGCTGAAAACTATATCCTCTTCTGATGGTTATTAAAGATACTGTGTGAGGAATTCACTTAGAATAAGTAAGGATAGACATTATAGCTACACATTTGTTTAGAAGTATCTTGAAAAGTAACAAAATCTGTTATTTACTACACACATGAAAAAAATCAGGCATATTTAGGAAAGCATTGTCTATGAGCCGTGCGAGGTGTCAGCAGGCAGGAGGGAGGGTTTACCTAAAAAATGATCTCAGTCTAAGTGGCAGTCTATTGCCTGAGAGCTGTCTGCTTATTTTCCATATTCAAGGTGTAAATAGACATCTTTACATGCTGGTGGTGGCTGTACAGAGTACAAGGTACATTAACATCACTGAGAGCCCTACAATATTTATTTCTGGTTTCCCATTCCCAATGTGTTCATTGTGGCTTGCTTGAAGAATTGACTCTTTTGTTCCTAAAATTTTCTAATGGTTTTTATGGGGGAAAAATAGCAAAAGGATATCTAATTCTATTTCATAAAAATTAATACTTTCTTTACACAGTTCAAGTATTCAAGCAGATTTAGATAGACTACAGCAAAAGCTGAATTTCTGCCCTTGCTGTCTGTGGTCTGTACAGTAGCAGTGACATGAACATCATGAAACTCACTGAACCATTGGTCTAATGGGAATTGTGGGAGGGGGGTTTACCATTTATGAACTTCTTCTCTTGAGAGCTAGGAGTACAAAAAGGGAAAAAAAAAAGGTGAATAAAACAGACTGTCAGTGTTCATCTTATGTAAACTTCTTTATTCCTGTTCTTTGGTCCTGACTGTCAAAGCACAGCAGTTGTCAAGGAAAGGAACATTTTATTTTGTTACTCTTATATCTTGGACACTTCAAATGAAAGCTGGAACCACTGGATTGTGTGAGAAGCAGCTGAAGCCTGTTCAGCTGTGGAACTGGGTAGAAATTTTCCAGAGAGTAACTTTCTGTCTGAAAACACTGATGGTAATTTCTGCAAGTTTTACACAAAAGCAGGTCCCAGGCCTGTTGTAGTATGTTTTTATACTTTGTAATACTTTGAAGTAGTTTTGTTTTGTTTTCCCATATTTTTCCTAAATGGTTTATCCCAGACTGTACTCCCCTCCCTTTACCTGTGTTATCCCTCTCCCGGGATGAGATCATCCCCAAACCCCCACCCTGGCTCTCTGTCAATCACTCAGCATCCCATTCCCTCCATCCAGAAGTTTCTGTCCAAGTCGTCGAGTGATTAGCCAGAGACCAGGGGTCAGCCCCCCAAGCCTTGCCCCATACGCTGTCCTATATGTCTATCCCCCAGCATCCATCCCTTAGGGTCACTTATTGGTTGGTAAAATGTTATCTGCTTTTGGTTTCCACCTCCCTTTAAATGTGACCTTGGCACATCTCCCGGGGCTCTGGGCAGGAGGCCCCCTGAGGTGCAGGAGCTCCTTCGGGACTCCTAATAAAACCTTGGATTAACCCCTGCTAAGAGTCAGCCCTTTCTCTTCTGCAGCAAAGGCAACCAGCCTAGGTGCCTTCAGTACCCTCGGGGCACAGAGAGTGTCTGCCCCCAGCCCAGGTGCCCTCAGCACCCTCGGGGCACACACAGAGAGTGTCTCCCTGCTGTCAGCCCAGGTGCCCTCAGTACCCTCGGGGCACACAGAGAGTGTCTCCCTGCCAGCCCAGGTGCCCTCAGCACCCTCGGGGCACACACAGAGAGTGTCTCCCTGCCAGCCCAGGTGCCCTCAGCACCCTCGGGGCACACACAGAGAGTGTCTCCCTGCTGTCAGCCCAGGTGCCCTCAGTACCCTCGGGGCACACACAGAGAGTGTCTCCCTGCCAGCCCAGGTGCCCTCAGCACCCTCGGGGCACACACAGAGAGTGTCTCCCTGCCAGCCCAGGTGCCCTCAGCACCCTCGGGGCACACACAGAGAGTGTCTCCCTGCTGTCAGCCCAGGTGCCCTCAGTACCCTCGGGGCACAGAGAGTGTCTCCCCCCAGCCCAGGTGCCCTCAGTACCCTCGGGGCACACACAGAGAGTGTCTCCCTGTCAGCCCAGGTGCCCTCAGCACCCTCGGGGCACACACAGAGAGTGTCTCCCTGCTGCCAGCCCAGGTGCCCTCAGTACCCTCGGGGCACACACAGAGAGTGTCTCCCCGCTGTCGGCCGTGTCGGGGCTGCCCCCCGGTGTCTGCCGACTCAGGACTGGCCCAGAGTTCTTGAGAGGCTCGCAGAGGGACCGAGACACAGGCCCACCAGCAAAGTCTGAGGCTCTTGTCTCACACGTGGTAAAGAACACCCAAGTTCAGTACATTACATGTCTTAATGCAGGAAAGTGCTGAAATACAGAAGACTAGGTTTGTGTACAGAGGGAAATACCATCATTCCTTTCCCTCTGCTGATGTAATTTCTTATTGTAGTAATAAGTATTCACAGGATAAGGGACAAATCAGTTTTGGAATCTGTATTATCTGTGGAAGGAAGAAAAAATGGAGACCATATAGAAATTATACTGAGGTTGGGTTAAGAAGATATAAGTGTTAACTATAGCAAATTTAATACGGCAAGGAAATTGAGACCCTTTGAAGAATGTCACTATTTCTGTAAAAATTGTCAAAAATTAAATTTTTGTCTGTTGCATAACATAGCTGTGGTAGGTTCATGAACATATTTTTTACCTGTTAGCCTATAAACCAAGAGGTCATTTTAATTTTACTGACCCATTATTTCCATACTTTTAGCTCTGTTTTTCCTTAGGAGCTGATAATCATGATGCTGATGAGAGTGAATGTACAAGAAAAAATATTTTTAATGTTTTCACTTATGTTTTTTTTAAATGTTACATTTTGATTTTTAAATTATTAAAACAACTCTTTAGCACCAGAATAAATGGTGCTTAAAGGTTACTTTTCTTAAACCACTGTGATTTGTTGAGCTGTAACTTAGGCCATACTGTCAGTTCTTGAGTTTTTCACATAAAAGTAACTCAATGCCTGCTAAAGGAAAATAGAGCATAATTCATCAGAAGGAAGTGGCCTCTGGGAAAATATTATTCATATTTCACCATTTGTCCTACCATTACTTGTCTCATTAAATGTGAAGAAAATAAATCTCATATTTCCATTTTCCTATCATACTACTCAGAAATAAGGCATGCAATATTCTATTTTGTCTCAGAAAAGTAATTTCATTTTTCTTCCATGTTTGAAAACATTTTTTGAATACAGAATAATTTCAGGTGAAAACTTAAAATAAAAATAATATTCCTTTTTTAAATCACAGAATTTTTTTGAAATTTCAGCTTGCATTCCAGTGTCCTGATTCCTGAAGTACTGTAAAATTCAATTGTTTGGTTGAGGAATCATATAAACTAAAGTTAAAATTACAGTTCATAATAGACAGAAATAAAATGGACTTGCAGAAGAGATACAAAAGATGAAATTATTTCAGTCTTTCTGTAGGCCCTAAACTAACCACTAAGGAACATGGAGAGGTTTACCCCCTTACATTTGGTTTGTATATTCAAGGAAGAGCCAAGATGTCTTACTGTCAAGAGAATGTATTTAAGTGGAGAAAGTTTCTAGAAAAGTTTCACTGTGGGAAAAAGAAAACTACTTTTTTTCTATTTCTGGCTAGCTCCTGAAAGACTCAGCAAGACATCAAAGTGGCAGGGTCCCACCACACTCAGTGACGAGGTGGTTTAGCTCCCAGAGGTTAAGTGAGCACTGAGCCTGCTCCTCCATCCCTCGGTGCTCCTCCAGAGGCAGACCTGCTTGGCTGTTCTTCCATTTTTGCTCTTTTTTATTTTCTACTTGTCTTCTGTTTATACTGCAAAGTTAATTGCTAAACTGAAGAATAAAAAAAACCTTTTGCAGGTAGTTTGCAATTCTCAATCAGAAAATCACTGTATAAGAAGAAATGAAGCTGGAGTCCTTTAGAGGCTTAATTAAAATTAATTAAATAAGTTGTTTCTTTTATTATTTTTGATAATCATAGAGGAAGATTTTCAGAAGACATTCTTCTAATCACTAAAAGCACAAAATACTAACAAAATCTAGTACTATACTTAAAGAATTCAATGAAAAGAGGTCTAGACAGTCTATTAAGGGAAATAAAGACTCTGGAGAAAAAATGCGAGGCTAGCCATTAAGAGACAGTTGTTTTTAAATCCATTGCATGTATGGATATGTACTTCTAAACTTGGAAAAGAAAGATTATATATTCCTACCATATAATGATGGAATTTCTTAACCTTAAGTAATCCTCAGGAAAGTAAGATGGTATCTACGCTGAATGTCTCAATTTCAGGTAACTTGTACTTGAAGACCAAAGAGTTGTCTGAAGAAATAATCAACTCACTGGTAATTTTTAATTACCTAAAGTACTTGGGATTTCCAAAGACTGTAAATCCACTGAAGTTACAGCAGAGTTGATAAATGCCAGTGGGGTGATTTCAGAGTTCCCACAGGCTATATCTGCCTATTCATCGACCCACAGAGATGATAGGAAAATCAACAAAACTTTTTATTTTATATATGACTGCTCAACAAACATTTTAATAATGCTCATAAACAGAATTTTAAAGAGAAGAGATATTGAAAAGAGCAAAGAAAATTGCTTTCATTCTTTGATGAGATACATTTTTTTTCAATTAAAGAGGCTAATAAACATAGTTAAGAAGTTGCAGATTTTGTATGCCAGTAGTGTGACATTCTGTTTAAAAGAGTACATCATACAATCACAGTAAGGTGTAAATGAATGAACAACTGGCAGAGAGAAATTGTCAGTGGTACATCAGCTTTACATGAATGCTTCCTTGTAGGTACTTCTGGGACTGACTTTGTCCTATGAATTGAATTCAACATCTTTATTAATGAAAGTGAATCAAATATGAAATCACAGAAATAAAGTACACAGGTAAGAAGGAAGGCTTAAGGGATAAATGAGAATGAAAAAATTGTATGATCTAGTTACTTTATGGTTGACAAGTCATTCCTGCAAAATACTTTAAAAATATCAATTAATATGGAAAAAATAACACAAGCCTTCCTGGCTTTTAAACCTATTGGAGTGAAGGTCCACAAAGGTGATCAGAGGGTTGGAGCACCTCCCCTATGAGATGAAGACAGGCTCGCAGAGTTGGGGTTGTTCAGCCTGGAGAAAAGAAGGCTTAGAGACACTTTAGAACATCTTCTGATAGATAAAGAGAACCAACAAGAGATGGAGAGAAATGGTTTCCAAGGACATCTAGTGATAGGAGAATGGCTTTAAACTGAAGAAGAGTAGATTTAGATTGGATATGAGGAAGAAAGTCTTTATGGCAAGATTGGTGAGGCACTGGAGCAGGTTGCCTGGAGCAGTTGGGGGTGTCCCACCCCAGGAATGTTCAAGGCTAGGCTGGATGGGGCTCTGAACAACCTGGTGCAGTGAATGGCATCCCTGCCCATGTCAGGGGGGCTGGAACTAGATGATCTTTAAGGCCCCTTTCAACCCATTCTATAATTCTATGATTCTTTGGGCTCTAGGTTAGGATTCTCTTTTAGTCAGCAAAATGTGCTAAAATGATTCTGTAGGATACATGTCTATATAGGGAAGCACAATATCTCTGCAACACAATAGTGCTTAGACCAACATTAAAACACTCTATGCATTCTATAAAAGATATTGTGTTTACATTTATTAAAGTAATATTTATAAACACAAGCACCTATTCATGTATATACATATATATATGTTTATTAAATAAATTACTCTTTTAGCTGTCATGCATAATTAATAAATCAAAAGAAACTACATAGTGCTAAAGAAAATTCTACTATGGTGGACTGATGTATAAGAACAAGTGCTGTGTTGAAATTGAATCAAGACATGATTAAATGAGAAGCAAACAGAGAGAACAATTTTTCTTTCTTAACAGAGAGAACAATTTTTCCACTGAATGAAAATATCAAGACAAGTACAATTTTTACACATCTTCAGATCAAGACCAAATGCCTTTTGAAAAGAGTTACTTTAGTTAAGTGGTAGTTAGTGGAGTTTGATACAGGCAAAATGCAACATTCTGATACATGTGATGTCAGACTAGATGATCTAATGCCATAACTCAAATGGAAAAAATAAAAACTCATATGACACAGAGGTGATTTTGATAAAATCCGCTATATATGTGTATATATAAAATCCGCTATGTGTATATATAAAATCTCAAAAGATTCATACAGCTAACTATAACAAAACCACACACTGAAAATTGATTCAATGTTCTCACTGACTAAACTAATAAAAAAAACAAGGCACGGCCCTAAGAATCGACATGATATATTGCTTAATTACCAGCACACCTGCTGTCATGGTTTAGCTGTTACAGTGTACTTAAAACAGTGCCAGGCACAGTTCAACAGGATTTTGTGACAGACGCTGTTTCCAAAAGGGCATTATGACTGCAGCCACATTGTTTCCATGAAAAATTGTCTTGGTGGGAAGTTAGCCATGTCCTGTCATTTGGCCTCTGGGTTTTTTAGTACCATAACCTAGCCTTGTTTATAATTTTATCTGAAACTCAGAGTTGAATGGGAAAAAGTGATTGTTCACCAATGGTCTCATTAATTGCAGGCTCCAATGTCCATGCCTGCAGTAATGTCCCCTTCAGATGATCACATTAAGCATTTTACATCTTCTAGGTAATTGACCAAGTTTAGTCAAATTGGACAAATCAGAGCTGCTGCTCTCACCTTTGGATCTGTTCTCATGAAAGACAGTAAATCTCATGTTTTTTTCTTATATAGTCCTGAATCCTGAATGAGGGAAAACTCAGACCACAGAAGTGCTCTACAGATTTTGTTCTCAGGTTCTTACAGGAGGCACCCCTGGAGGTCATTTCCACAGACATGCTGCAAAGGTGTCAGGGAGGAGGCTACAGAACAAAACTGATTTTTTTCTTCTCCCTCCTTACTTTTATCCAATAACCCTGAGTTTAGATTAGAGATGGATTTGAAGCACTTGTTTGCCTGGGTGTAATTTCAGCCCAAACAACCCCCTTCCTCTGACACCATGACCTAACAATCAGTGGGATGAATTTTTGCTCCCGTCTCTTGGAGCTGCATACCTGCATGTGCAGTACTCATCCTGAATATTAACTTGCCCAGGAATGCACAAACTTCCAGGGTATCTTGCAAAGCTGAGCATGGGAAAGACTTGACAAAAACCTTCAGGGCAATTGTTCTGGTCTCACCCAGGATAGAGCTAATTTTCCTTTTAGTAACTGGTACAGTTCTGTGTTTTGGATTTAGCATGAAGATAATGTTGATAACACATTGATGTTTTAATTGTTTCTAATTAGTGCTTACCCTAAGTAAGGATTTTTTAATTTCCCATGCTCTGCCAGTGAGAATGTGCACAAGAAGGAATGAGGGTGCATGAACAAGACAGAATTGGCAGAAGGGTTATTCCATACCAGAGAACAACAATCTCAGAATATAAAATGGGAGGAATAGGCAGGGAGGGGTGATCACTGCTCAAAGACAGGCTGGGCACAGCCAGTGGGTGGTGAGGAGTTGGACTGTGCAACCATCCAGTGCTTCCTTTGTGTTTTATTCTTCTCTTCCTCCTTTTCATTACAACTGTTATTTTTATCATTATCATTATCATTATTATTATTGTTGTATTTTATTTTGTTTCAATTATTAAACTATTCTTAACCCACAAGATTTACTGTATTTTTCTGATCCTCCTCCTCCGGGAGGGGTTGAAGAAGAGAATGACCAAGTGGTTGTGTGGTGCTTAGTTGCTGCCTGGGGTTAGACCACAACAGCAATGTTTCCTGAGGGACCTGTGTATGACAGGTCTCTCATTCCCACCTCTCAGCATTGGGTAAAAAAGTGAAAATTGTTTTTGCCTTGTTTCACATTGAGTTACAGTTTTCTGGTTTCTTAGAGACCTCTTTTCAGTTTAGTTGGACTAATAACAATAGTTTTGCATAACAAAAGAGAACATAAAATTAATTTATACCTGATAATGGTTCGCTGCCAATCCTGAATGATAATGAAAAAATCAAAACATGTTACTTCTACATTTTAGTGCAAGTTCATTTTCTCTCTATCTGTGAAGTAAATTGAGTGAAGCAGATAATAATTTAAACAACCTTGAAAACTCAAATAATATTTTGGAATAGGATGAAATGTTTAAAATTTGAGTTTTATAGATGATGTTGTGGGAGAATGTAACACCTTATCAAGAAAATCTTAAAAATAAAGCACATTAATATATGTTGAGAAAATAATTCTTGGTTAAGAACCAGTAGCAGATGGAAACATTTATTCACCTGAAGGCATCACACATTCATTCATGGAGACACAGATGCTACTCAGACTGACGGGATGTATTAGCCTTCAATTAATAAAAATATATTTAAACATTACTTTTTTTCACCTGTTTAAAAATGTGCTGTTGATTTTAAAATCATGACCCTAGTTGAGAGATTTGAAAAAACTGACTAAAAATATTGCAGCTTTGCACTATGCTTGGTTTTGGTTAGCAGAGGCACAGCATGGAGGTGAGTGATCAAACTGAGACAGAGACAGCCAAAGTGGCAGATCTGTGAGCACAGATTGACAAGAAAGATGGGGATTTTAATCTGTTCTTGCTGTGCAGCAAAGGGGATAGAAGTTCTCAACTGCCCATAAGCAGTTGTGAAGATACTTAAGGCTGCAAACTAATTGTTCTTTTGCCTTATTGGGGAAGGAGAAGGAAGGAGAAATTTCTCTTCTTTGGCCAAGGACCCGTGGTCCCAATTATACATGGCTAGGCTTACATACAGAACACCTCAACACAAAGCAAACCACCAACCAAAAATTAATTTAGCTATGACCCAGGTTTAATACTCCCCCAATTATTTCACCTCTGAGACATTAGTGTATCTAATAATAATTTCCAGCCTAACAATGGGCATCAATGAAGAGCAGTTTTTGTCTTTATGAGGATACTTTGATTACATCTTTGTCTTCTTTATGTGAAACAAGAACAGAGTATCACTTATTGTGCTGGCACAGTTGCAGTAAACTGGAACCCATTATAGAATTGCAAGTCATTATGTTTAACTTCCTTCTGAAAATAGATGGAGCATTTTGAATTGTATGTAGAGAATAATTCTTCTCATACATCTCAGGATTATAGGAAATCTATATAATTCATTATTTAAGACTTTTTTATTATACAAATCCATGTATTTTCTTGTTAAGATAAAGTTTATACTGCCTTTGGAATATCAGAGAGTGAAATGGTAAAGAAAGCCCTTAAAGATAAATGCATCATTAAGACAAAACCAAACAGAAATCCCTTTGTTTTTGGAATGATGCCATGAGCTTGCTATGATGGCTATTTCTTGGAAGACTGCAATATCCACAAGATTGTACATATAATATTACAGGATCTAGAGACATTTAGTAATCTTTTTTTTAATCAATATGTCTTTAAAAAAAAAGCAATGGGGATACTGTTTATACTGTTTTAGCAGTTGACATCAAGGAGGGGTAATATATTCACAATGCAGGAAAAAGAAGTGTGCTTTCACAGTATATGGGACACATTTTCCCTGAGAGAAAAGACAAATTTAATTATCCTGTAACTGGACAGTTGCATTTTGTCTCACTTGGCTTAATAGATAAAGGCAAGGAAAGTTATGCCTTCACAGTACTCAAGAAATGAAAAACAATTTAAGGATGCTGAAGAGATATCTGCATCTGTTCACGTAAGGTAGTTTTGAAGCTTCAAACACAAGAAAATTTAGTAAATAGACATCCAAGCAAGTTTCACACAAGCTATCTTGCAGCCAGAAGCAGCACAGCCATGTGCATGCAGCCTCACTGCTGCTCACTGCTGCTCTCAGCCACTTGCTGCACACATCAGAGCAATGTGCTTCTGAACTCAGCCCTGTGGGCCTGCAAACATGGAGCAGTCTACTCTGTGTGCATCTGTGGTGCCAACACAAGCTATACTTCCTGGAAGATATCACCAAATGGAAAATCTGGCATGTTTGGAAGGCTTGACTGTTGGGGAGTGCTGACTGAAAACCATGACAGACTACTCTCTCAATAAATAAGCAATATAATTGTCTTTACAATGCAAAAGCCATTCCTGGTTTAAGAATGAATATGCAAAATAGTCAGGAGTAAAATTAGGTTAAAAATTAGGACAATATTTCTCACTATCAGAGCAGTGGGAATTAGAAGCCATCTCTCTGCAGTGATGGGTAACAGTAGTTACCAGCTTCCCTCTTCTGTCTTTTATTGGACTTCACAGAAGTAGCTGCTCTGATGGAGACTACTTCCCAGAGATTCTAGCATTTGCTGTTTTTAAGGCAGAATGAGAGGCAAATGGGAAAAAAGCATTAAATGGATCTTTTCTTTTCTTCTTTATGAAACTAGTTATAAATAGGATGCACTTATTTCTTCTGTTGTTTCTTTTCTGAGTAGATGTAATTTTCCAATACCTGCCTGCCAGAAAAGGAGGAAAACTCCCCAGCCAGGCATCAGACTCACTAGGTGTCAGTGTGGGACAGTGGGTGCAACAACAGCTGGAAAGCAAACTTCTTTCTTTGAATCACAAAAGATTAACATGGACAATATAATAATAATAGATGTTGTTCTCATGAAGCAGAATCACTTCAGTCCTTCTCTACACAAACTCCCCTCAAAACTTCCCAGCCATTTGTTTTTCACAATGAAAACAGACTGCAACAAAACCTCAAAAACCTTATAGCCTTTAAAATAAAGGTGCAAAAAGCCTCTGGAATCTTGGGTGCATTGTATCTTCTGTCAGGGACAGCATGAAATATCCAAAGTAGCTAAAATTTAAAGAAATTTCTTGGCATAAAAACGCAACAAAAAAATGAAAAAGCAATGGAATATCTTAGCTGCAATATTTTATCACTTTAATTCATTGTAGTGCTATTTCCTAAAATATTTAGAAAAATGCCTACACTTAGATTGAGGTGGCCATCAGAGTAACAGGTCTGTATGAACCAAAACTTCCCTGACTGCATGAATGCGCAATATTGTTTTATTTTCACAGACTACTTCAGTGGACCGTGCTGTGAAAATAACAAACAGAATAAAATAGATTTAGTGCAAAAGTAGAAAAAGCCTGAAAAAATCACAGGAGCAAGATTTGTAATAAAGATCCATTCTACTAAATTCTGGATAGTCTATTGATATCTTAAATTGTGAGACAATGTTGACCATAAGTTATAGTTTTGAGATATATATCAAACCACTGCAAATTACTGTACTTTAACAGCAGTTCAGTAGGAACAGAAAAGATATATCTTAGACAGGTTTGAGAGATTATCTTCTCTGAGCTGGGTGCTCCCAAGCTTGGTTTTATAAAAGCAGAGGCTATGTTCATGCAGTAAAGATGAGCGTGGTTTCAGACTGCAGGTATGATGTCTGTAGATGGAGAGGAGAAAGGAACAGGAACTCTCTCAGGAACCAGCTGGGCCAGTGGGGTGCAGGTGCTATGGTCTCCTAGGGAGCATTCTGCTGAGTGCATTTAGTATAGCTATAATAAAGGTAAGGTTTAGATTCTGCTTCGTTGCATTCCTGGGTAAGGAACATTTTACTTCACACAGACTCACTGCTATCATAGCATAAAATTTAGACTGCTGTTTTAAATGGTTCTGCTTTTCATAAGCATGCTAGTGATTGTGTGCAGGATTGGGTTCTTCCAAGCATATATAAATATTTACAGAAATATGTCTTTATCTCACAAAAAAGTTTAGATGATTGATTTTTCATATAAATAGACCTATTTTAATCACATCTGGATATATTTGCAAAATCGAGAATTAAAAATACATCTGCTGAGAATCACTTTCTGAGTTTCTTGGCAGTCATTCACTGTTAAAATATTTTCTTTACATGGAATTTACTAATGTTACTCTTTACAGCTTACCATTTCACTGGCAGTTTTTTCCAGACAGGCTTCCTGCTAGCAGAGGAGGAGAAACAGGTAAAAGCTCACTGTAGAATATTCAATGACTATTTTATTGTGACTGCACTCAGCAACAGGCTTAATGCAGAAAATTTGAATCAACTTCATTGTAGGGAAGTTTAAGCAATTTAATAAAAACTAATTATTAATAACTCAGAACTTGGAGTTTCTCACACATGTCCACATTATCATATCTGTGTCAAACTTTTTTATTTTACTTCCAATTTTATTCAGAGACAACAAAAGCAATTCCCCAATTGTTTCCACTTTGTGGCTTGAGAAAAGATTTTGACTGTGATGTTCTTTTTGCTTGCCAGTGATATGCTATTCCACATTCAAGTCTCTTTGAGGAGACATTGATTTAATAATTAAAAATCAGCGTTTTTACTACATTATGATAATAATTTGTCTAGGAAACCTGATTTTTTTATGTGCCTTTGAATGGAGAAAAATGTCTTTTGCTAGATTCAGACTGAAGATTGAGATATTGCAAGTATGCATATGAAGAAATAATTCTTGGAGAACAGTCTTTTCCCATTGGATATTTCAACTGCTAGATGCAAAGCAAGATAGGATACTGCTTTCTTCAGTTTTTTTCTAAGTGGACACATTCTGAACACACACATTTACTGTATACTTGCATTTCATAACTGAGATGTTCAACCATGTAACTTTTAAATATTTTGATATATAAAATTCATATATAGAAATATATTAGTGCATTTGGACAAGGGAAACAAGGCTGGTGAGGGGAACACAAGCTAGGGGAGGGATCTGGGGTTGTCCAGCCTGGAGGAAAGGAGACTTAGAGGTGACCTTATCACTCTCTAAAACTCCCTGAAAGGTGGTTGTAGTCAGCTGGGGGTCGGTCTCTCTCTCTCCAAGCAGCAACTGAGAGAACCAGAGGACAGTGTCTCAAGCTACACCAAGAAAAATATAGGTTGGATATTAGGAAAACGTTTTTTAAGTAAAGAGTGATAAGGTACTGGAATGGCCTGCCTGGGGAGGTGGTGAAGTCACCATCCCTGGATGTGTTTAAGCAAAGGATAAGGCACCCGGTGCCATGGTTTAGTTGAGGTGTTAGCACATGGGTTGGACTTGATCTTGAAGGTCTCTTCCAACCTTGTGATTCTGTGTGATTCTGTGTGTGATTTACAAATGTAGATTGTTTACATAAAGGTGACATTGTGAAAGTATGATCTACACCCAGCTATGAGATTCTGGGTTTATTCCATGTTGTTTATACTAAGACATAATTTTGCAAGTTAATGATTTCTGTAATCAATGAGAGATGACGATTCAGCTGTTTAGGTCTCTTCCTCACCATCTGGAAAACATTCTGCTTCATAGGATCATCCCTGAGTATCATTACGGTTTTAAATCTTAGGCTATTCTCTCTCCTTCCCTTCCTATAGCAAATTTTTTGAGTTTTGACTTCACTTTGGGCAAGCAACAGGCTCAGGACTCTGTGCTATGCAGGGGTCAGCAGAATGGATGCCTCAACAGGCTGTCTGGCCTGCTCTGATTTCAACAGCATTTTTTCATGTGTGCTTTCTGCAGATGACTCTTACCTTTAGCAAACATAGGAAGATAATATGTTCTTTAATTCTCTTAGATAGTGTGATCATGGGCTGTCCCACATCTGTGCATGTTATCAAATGTGTCCAAAAGATTTGATTTGTCTGAACCTGCCTGTATAAATAACCTGATGACAATTCTTAACTGAGCAGTATGGGTTAGAATTCTCAGTAAGGTGGGATATATTTGTGTCTAAGAACTGCTAGAATTTGGACAGCAGCTCAGCAATGGCAATTACACATTTCAACTCCAGAAATATATCCACAAGCTGAAGGCATAGCTAACATTAAGCAATATTCCTCATTTATACTCATTTTGTTTTGTCTGGAAGAGTTATTGTTTCTGTCTGCTCATGCCCCAGTTCTTCATGTCTGTTTATCTCAATATAGATTAATTTTAAAACTGAGTGTACTGATGCACTTTAAACTCTATTGTAAGGGTTGGCTAGAAGGATTCTATTAATATTGCCAACCCAAAGTCATGAGTCAGATCACCAAATCTTTAAAACTGTGGAAATAAAACCCATAGTTTTCATTTATTTTGCTTGATTCTAGGGTCATAGGAAGTCTCTGTAATTTTCACAAATTCTGTAAAATCACATAACTTAGGAAGCTGAGACTTTAGGGAAACTTTTCCCAGGCTTGGATATCCCAGTGAGAGTCAGCGACACTGATGCCTCTGCAGTTCCAGTACAGTTACTTAAATTGCATGATTTACTTCACCTGGTGAGAGAGCAAATTAACACTTCTGAATTTAAAAGCACGTATTAGAGATTCTACCTGTGCACACATCAAGTCAGCTTTTGCTGGGCAAAAAAAAATTCTTATATCACATGAAACAAGTGATAATATATCATGCTGGCTATCCAGTCTGAAGGAAGTCTTAATAAAAAGGTCAGAGTATATAAAAAGATCATAGTAATACAAATCAAAGCAGGCAAGTAAAGACCCTACATGATATTTTTTTCAGAGAAGGCAGGGGAAAAGAGATAAGTAAAAGCACATTGAAAAGTGCTGTATTTCAACTAAATTTTTAACTTCAGGATATTTACATTATGCTTTTTGATCAAGAACCAGAATACAGATGGATATACATAATGAATGAAAATAAGAATTATTTGGGAGTGAGATATTTTTTGTCTATTGATGACCTTAATATTCCTTCCACCAAAGCAGAAGAACATTACATATTATGTGAAATGCTTTGAGAATTCTGACATCTGCAAATCTGATTACAGTTTAGCTATAACATGATGAATACAGACTTGCAGAATGGGTATCATACATGGAAAAAGTCATAGAAGAACTGTCCTATAGAGTGAAATATTGAGTTACATTGAGAAGATATTGATATAATTAATTGTATGAAAATCTACAATTATAAATGTCAAAATTTTTTTTCATTATCTATGCACAAAAATATTTTCACAATTTAACTTTAAAATCTATTAAGAGACCCATGTGAGCTCACTGTCAGAAAAATTACCTTTCTTCCTGAATAAATTGAAAGTAAAGTTACTAACATTTAATTTTATATAAATGCCTATAATTGTAATAATGAAGAATTCCAACACAAATATTTGTCTTTGTAGATTTGACTTTTTGATTAGCAGCCAGGCAGACTCTACAAAAACTTGTGATCAGGCTATTTATACAGGCAGATTCAGACAAATCAAATCTTTTGGGCACATTTGATAACATGCTCAGATGTGGGACAGCACATGATCACACTGTCTAAGAGAATTAGTGAACACATTTTCATAGGGAGTTTTGAAGAACTGGTTTCCTTTATGGTATGACTCTGGAGTGGGTACCCACAGGACCACACAAATCATGATATTGCTCATTTTCAAGCAAAATTCACCCTAAAACAAGGCTCTGGGTTAGATTTCTTAAGAAATGTTTGGGAAAACTGTTCTCATTATAAAATTAAGGTAATTCTAATTATTTTTCATGTTTGATATATTTGTCAAATATTCCATAAATATGAATTCTGACTTGCCAATTTTGTATTAAAATGTTTCCCAAATGGTAAAAGACAAAAGAAAAACAGGACCTATCACAGACTAATCAATATTTTAGCTTGCAGCTTTTGATTTTTTTAATATAACTGGTCCTGTCTTGAAGAACACCTGTGCTAATGTCATTGTCTATACCACATCATTGCCTCTCAAGAATTTCTGTTCAGATGTGCTTCGTTTAGAAATAAAATGGGGTGTTTATGTTTGGTTTATTTTTTGTTTTGTTCTATTGTTTGTTTGGAGTTTTTTCTGACTGCTTTCCCTGCATTTCCTAGAACCCAGCAAGACTTTTTAGGGTGGTTTTCACCTCACTTATCAGTGCTTGTTATCAATGTTGTGCAAAGCAAATGAGGTCCTAGCAACGTCTGTGCAACACTGACTTCCAAATCAAGCTGTCTGTGGATGGCACCATCAGCCTATTTCCCTCAGCAGAATTGCAGAGGTGTGTGCAGATGAAAGCTATTAAACAGGTCTGTTGATGACATACAGGATGGAACTAAATTTGCAGCTTAGTGTTTCCTAGCTGTGCTGGCTCTGCAGGAGAGAAAGCTTATTTATATTACTGGCACAGGCAATTATTACAGAATGCATGGAGAAAGGAGATTTGCTGAATAAAACAGTGTTATTTGGAAGGAGGAAGGGTTCAAAGCAGAGCTGCGCTTTATGGTCTTCTGTACTGACATTCTGTAATCACAATAGGTTTTCTTCTGACATGGTGGAACAGGGGCAGATGTCAACAAGAAAAATTGCTACAAATGAGAACTTTGTAACCTTGGAGAGAGGTAATAAAATGTTATGACTTTCTCATTGGCTGCCTCTACTGAAAAGAAGTATATAAGTCAGTTATAGATGACCTTGTTTTGGAGTGATCCTTACAGTCATGATACTCCAATTCTTATTTCAAAAGATACTTCAAAATCTTTTTAATGAGATTCTTAAGCTTTTGCTGCCATCATTTATTTGATCCTTCAAATTTCTGCATTTTGTTGTTGCTTGGTATGTTCCCTTGTAGAGAGGGAACTATTATGGTAACTTGAAATATGCCAATTAATTTTTTCCCCTTGGGAAATTCTTGAGAACATTTTGTATACTTACAATGTCTAAAAACCAACCCAAACCAAAACCCCCACCCTCTTATTTAATTAGAAAAAGGAAAAAAACACCAAAAAACACAAAAACCTTGAAAGTATTTTGCTTTAACATTAATATGACATTCTAATAAAGATTTGGGGTTAGTCTTTTTCTTCCTGAATCAGTCTCTCCCTTTTCAGCTAAAACTTCACCCTAGAGTCTTCTCCATGAAATTTATTCAACATTTAGGTCAATTCAACCTTCTCTCATATATTTGGAAATGTACAGTATGCAGCTGTAATTATGCCTAGGAAAAAAGCCTTCAAAAGAACAGAGTGATATTTGAAATACCTAGATGAAAATAAACTGGGCTGAACCCCTCACTTCAGCATCAAACTGCATACATTCCTATAGTGCCTAGACACTGAAATGCGTAAAACTTAATGGAAGCTCCCATTAGCTTTGACATTTTCAGACTGATAAAAAGTAATTTTTAATCAAACCACTCTACTTAAAACCTATGTTGCTATATAATTTTCAAACATCCTTCTACAAAGAAAAATTATTGCTTCAAAATCCTTTCCACAGAACAATATATCTGATATTAAGCAAGTTTACAAAACAAACTACCCTAAACTTAGTGAAAAAGCAATCTGAGGAATCACTGAATCATCTCTTTTGATCTCTAATACATAAAATGTAATGAGGTAACCTGGCTTTATTTCACTCCCTGTTTGCTAACTACTTGGTCTAGCACACAAATATGCATCTGTAGGCTGTTACTATGTCATCTTGAGACTTTCCATTACTTCACTAATTTCTGAAAGATTTTGTTTATTAATATAAAAGCAGAGCGCAGCAAACAACTGCCTAGAAAGGAGTCTCACCTCTCACTGCGGCACACAGCTACTGCTGTTTTTTATGAGGGCAGCACGTTCAAGATGTCTTCATGTGAAAATGAGCAAAAGCCAATACCCTTGGTTCCTGAAGACTTTCAGGACTGCCATTGTTCTAGGATATTTAAAATAAAACACATGATTTGCATACTTGCTTATAATCTCTTTTATTGTCTTGCCGGAAGAGCAGGATTTTTTTCTCCTTGTTGAGGATCACTACAAAGTAGAATTATAATCCAGTCTTATTTTTACTACACTTACCTACATTCTAATTGTTTTCCTGCAAAGCTGTCATAGTATCATCTTTTTCCACCCCCAAAAACTGCATGTATTCTGAAAGGACTCCACAGATAAATGCATGAGATGTTCTCCTGAGGTGCATAGATGAAACTCAGGGGTCTCTCACCCAAGAAGCCCCACAGCTGACCAGTCCAGACCAATGCCTATGCCAGATAATGAATCTCCTGTGCAGTTTTAGGAGCACTGCATGGCATGATGGGAGTGGTGTTTATCTGACTGTATTTATGCTGCACCTGAAACATTATTTCAGCCTAGAAAAAAAAACCCTTATTACGTCTATTACTTTAATCAAAGGCCTAATAGATCTCTCTTCTGTGCAAGCCTGATGGATTAGGTAGAGGCAAGCATACATGTTCCCTGCCCAGTAGCATGGTCCCTGCACTTAGCATAGAATAATCACTTAATTTTTAAGCCTTAGCCAGTGACAAGGGTAGAAACCACATGGCCTATGGCTGTGTTTAAGCTGCTTTCTGGATTATATCATTATGAATGGTTGCTTAAATGCATCTTTATTTCTTCATTATCCTCTGCTCTGTTGCTTTTTTCTTTTATTCACCATCCACCTTACCCACTCACATATACACAGAGGCCACTATTTCTATTATGGACTTGTAAAGAACAGACTTTTATTTCATAAGTTTCCTAATCATTATATTGGATTCTACGTGATTAAATGTGAGACTAACATTGTATTTACTGCATTAAAGTTAATAATCCTTTCACCTACCAGATATGACACATCCAAAGTTGAGCTAATTCTATGTCTCATTAAGCAGTGTAGGGAATATTATAACCATCTCACACTTGTCTTTCCTTTTAAAATTATACAATTGGAAAACCCACACTTATACGGTGAATTAATACTCTAAAAATTTATCTAAGCTCAGTTATCGTTCACAGGTGTCTGCACTGAAGTCTAGGAAGTAGTTTCTCAGTGGATTATCATGTTAATGATGTTGTTCTCATTACACCTTGCAGGAGAATAATTTTTTAAAATTTGATTGAGGATTATAACTTAGAAAACACAGCTTAATGTTTCATTCCTGCTTCTTTAAATAACAAGCAAAATGAATACTGCTGCCCTGCTAGCTGTCCCTCCATAGTAGGTGTGTGTTTGTGTGTGTGTGTGTGTGTGTGTAAATGTAAGGAGATAACCTGAAATATTAAATTCTGTTCATTCCTATTTATAACTATATTTTATGTCTGCTTAAACATTTCATATTGAAAGCCTTTCAATGTAAAATTGGGATTTTGAACAAACCAATTTTGTTTTTTTAGCAAAAACTCTGTACATTCCATAGAAAACTACTTTTGTTTTATTTCATTTTCCTTAAAGACCAGAGGTCTGAAAACCAAATATTTTGATTTGGCTGTGTTCCTGTAAAGGTACATAAAAGCCCAACAGGGGTTCTTTTTTTTTCTCTGCTAGGGGCTGGATTCCCAGTCAAAACACTAGTATAGTATGTTACAGCCAAAAGTCATCAGGAGAGGAGACTGTGGTATTTCATAGGAAGATACTGACCAAATGCAGATTCAGATTAATGAAAGTGTGTTCCTTCATCCCAGTTATAAGTCACATGGACCATGAGCAGTACTTATTGTTTTTTACCAAAAAGGAAATGAGGATGAGTTATTAAGCAAAAATGAAACAATTTTTAAACTATTCTGAAAAAATATATGTCTAGAGAATAGGCAATTAAACCTATACTTAAACCCATATGTTTGCTCTAGAAACCATAATGACCAGTAAAGTCTCAGCCAACCTGAGGCCTCCAAAGTTAAATTCCATTGTGCAAGCAGCTCTGAGAGTGCTCATTCAATTTTATAGATAAAATGCACCATGTTAAGAAGACTAAGAGATACAGACAAAATATAGGCAGAAGAAACATATATTAGTTTGATTGTTCAATTTTTGTTGATCTACCCCCCAAAATGCATATCACAGTGGACACTGCATAAGTTAGAATGAAATTGAAATAGTAGTCTGTATGATAAAGTGCATCTGCAGTGCATAAATCTTCTCTTAAAAATGGCCAATGTTTTCTGGTCAAAAGATGGACACAAAAGCAATCTGTGCAGCAGTGCAAAGTCATTGTGCTGAGCTACATTTATTACATGAAATGTAATAAACCATTTACAAGTACATAGCATTCTATAGCTCTGCACAAAAAATAAGTCTCCATGAAGTCAATATGGTTTTAAGTGAGGAACCAAAGAAAAAGACAATATGGTTTTAAATGAGGAGCCAAAGAAAAAGAGTCTTTCATTTGGCAGGAAGTTATATGGGTAAAGGTAATAAAATTAACTTTTAAGTGTTTGTAGTGGACTCTGTTATGCTCCTGTGCTGGCTAAAACCAATATCCACACATGGTCTCTTCTCATCTGTGCAAAAGAAGTGTAACCATCAACTTCTGATTGTAGCAGCTGGGAGGTGCAGGACTAGAGTTGTGCAATGATAGCTGGTTAAAAATGTTCTTGTAAAGTGGTTTTCTTCAGCAAAGGAGTTGATTCATAAAAATTTGGGGGGTTTTCCCCTAGAGCATACAAAATTCTGTGAAATGTTTATTCAAGATATTTTGGATACAGGATAAGAAACATCAGAGAATGACCTTGAATACTTAATAGACCAATCACTAAAACATTTTTGTTTGATGTTAATTTTGATCAAAGTCCCTGAACTTTCTGTTAGCTTATGTGACAGAACCTTCCTCCCACCCCATCCTCCCCACCGCCAAGGGAGTTCAGAGGAGCACTGCAGCTGGGGAAACCCCCAATACCCCCTTGTTCTCCTGGAGCTTCACAGGAGCCACCGCCCCATCAAAATCTCATCCCCACAGCCCCAAAGACACGAGGGGACCGCAGTGTACCAGTGAGAGACAAGAGACCCCACCCCAGCCAGCACCTCTGCCGGTGGTACACAGTCAGGCTCACTGCCAGCCGGACCTGCAGGCATCATCGTGTTACTGCCGCATCTTCTGTTTCTGTCAAGCAACTTTATCCCAGTGAGTGTTCCTGTCACAGGGCTGCTGACTCTTCCTTGGAACAAAAATGTGTATATTTCCTACATTTGCAAGCTAATAAGCCTGTTTGCTGCAGTGAGTGTTTAGACCCTAAGGCTCAAACATTTACCGCTTAATTGTGATATTTTCTTTGCCTTGTTGTCTCAATATAGAGCCTATTTTTGGCACTCTGCTGGTTCTTGAGACCTGGCAATTAGATTGTAATTCCTGAAATATTAGACAGCCTTGATTCATTTTAATGGCTCCTACTTTAAGACAAATACATTTATTTTAAGCGATGCAAGTTATTCTCTCCTTATTCTGTGGAAGAGAACAAATTTTCATTTTCATCTTCTCCTTCAATAGAAACCTTCAATGCCTTGAAATCTACTTTCATTCAATCAGGGTACAGAAGTTTATAAAAGCCAAGATTCATCCCACACAGCTAATTGCTTAAGCATTGTTGAAGCCTTGTTGCTCTGGCAACTACTGCCTATATGGAAATGATCTTCAACTTGTGATCCAAGGAACCCCTGTATCCATGGTCAGCTCTTGAAAGGTCTGGCAACTAGAGAAAAATAAGTTTATTGTCTGAAGGTTTAAATAAAATTAAACTCAGTTCACATCTATATTGGAGGAACCATGATGATAGGTGCAAAAATGGGTGGGTGAGGAACAAAAAAAGGTTTCACCATCAATCATGGAGGGCAGATAAAAACGGCAGTTCAGCCCACCATCTGAATCACTATCTGGAGGCATCTGTTACTTTCCATCAACGATTAAGGGAACTTTGTGTGAGCAGGCTTCTGATGCATATCTTAAATTAGCATCTTAAGTTAGGTGGGCTGAACAATGTTCTGCACTTCTATGGGGACTTCATGGTTGTGGTGGTTTGACAGGAAATATGTTTTCTGGGATGCTGTGGTCAGGCCAATGGGTGCTCAGATTTTAATATTGGCACCTAATGTGGCCATTGGGACATTGGGTCTGCCTCTGAGAACACGGGGTTAAAGCAGGGCTCTCCCCTGGGAGGCTCTCTTGGGTTCCGATCAGGGAAAGGTTCAGAGCTCCCCTGCCCGGCTGAGGGCTGGGCGGGGCAGGGGCAGCCATGCGGCCGGGTGAGGTAGGCCGGGCCTGGACAGAAGGGAGGGGAAGGCCCCTGCAGGATGGAAGGGTGGAGGAGCACTGAGAGGCATCGGGCAGCCACCCCTTCCCCCTGGAGAGGCAGAGAGAGAGCCTGTGCCTGTGCTTGTGCCACCTTGAAATTTAATAGTGGCTGGCCGAGAGGGAGAAGGCGGGGGGTGTGGAGAGAAGGTGCCCAGCAGGGCAGCCGTGGGAGTTCTGGACAGACAGAGCTATAAAATGCTAATCCTCCTGGAGCTGAATGAGAAGAGAGATAGAGATGAGAGGAAATGGGCCACGAGAGAAATAGAGAAGAACTCAGGTGGAAGAGATGATGGAGTAGCTTATGCTGGACTCTTTTTGTATAGCCATGGACAGAGCCATGTTCCTTGTGATACAGAGACTGCATTCTAGGGGGAGGCAGTGCCTCAGGACCAAGAGGGTTCGGTGTGGGCACCCCTTGGCCCCAGGGGGTGAAAAATATGGGGGGGACAGATGTCCCAAAGGTGAGACTGTGCCTTTTTGGCGTGGGACGAAGCATCCTCAAAAGTCAACCCTAGAAGCAGCTCTGGTCTGTGTTCAGTGGTGAGAGCACTGGACATGAAAGGAAGAGGTCACCACTGGCACAAGAAGGACTCCTTGATGAACTGAGGATTGAGTATTCTGAAGGGTGGTGCCGGACCAAGAGTCGATGATTTGGGGGATGTATTGTATTGGGAATTTGGTGGGGAGGAGGAGGAGATGTATTTGTGAAGTTTTCATTTTCCCTGTGTGTTTCTTTTTTTTTTTTTTTCCTTTCCCTTGTAGTTTAGGTAATAATTTTTTTTTTCTGAAGTGGGAGCCTGCTTTGCTTATTCCTGGTCACATCTCAGAGCAGAAACCAGGGAGAGGGTATTCTCATGGGGTCACTGGCATTATGCCAGTGTCAAACCATGACAGTGGTATTCCATAACTAACTCAGAAAAAAAATCCCACAGCCTCTTAAAATACTTTCCACAACTAAAAAGGGCTTTGCCTTAAATTTTTGTTATATTCTTCAAAGGTAAACAAGATAAATGTAGAGTGTATCTAAAATCTCCAAATAGCTAGATTCTCCTATTTGTGTTACAGGGAATAAAAGAAAAAAGCTCATTTCAGCTTTATTTTCCAGAATCAATTTGCTTTGGGAGATACTTTCATAAGGCATTATTGTAAACATCTCATTCATTTTCTCCAGCAGTGATCAGTAGCTGGATTGTGATGCAGCCCAAGAGTAAGGAATGTAGGTAACACCAATATATGGCAGATGTTATTTCCAGCACTGAGAACCATTTTTATGACTTCTGTCATTTTATGACATATTTACTACCCAAAATAATTAATAAGATGACTGTAATAATATTATTTTTGAATAGTTCTAATTTGTTTGATGTAGACAATACTTTGAGGCCCATTACCATGAAACAAATAAAGAATACCACACTATCTTAATGACTCTTAAGAAAAGTATGCCTGTAACAGGTTGTTTAAAACTTTGTCTTTCTTTTAAACAATTACCCAAATTAGTATACTGAGCAATAAACAAACTCTGAAAATCCTAAAATGAAAGACAGTTACAGAAAATAGCAAATCAAAATAGGCTTTGTGAAACTTAAGCTCTTGTTAAAGAAAATATTATTTGTATAAAGTATCATTTAGAAAGTATTATTTCCACCAACAGTGAGTCTCACAGGGATAGGTGTTTCACAATGCAATTTTTATATTACAAGGGTTAGTAAAACTGTTATGAGTTGTCTTCCATAAACCCAGTGCACAGGTCAAGTTTCTCATACCTTTTGCATACATTCATTTCCGAGTCCTCACCTGGCAATTTTATGTGAATGAACACAAAATCCATTTGAGGTGTTTGGACTTGGGATCTCAAAATCATTAGTCCCTTTTGAAAACCTTGGCCCTGGATTTTTCATTAATGAATCAGCATTTGGATATAAATGTATAAACACATTCCACTCCAAAAAAGAAGCCAAATTTGCATGTTACGGATGTATGACTAGTCACAGCAAGAAATTTGGAAGAAATTGCCTTCTTCATTGCAATGTGCATGACAGCTGTCTCTACATTCATTTTCTTTGATGTGCTTCTTCTCTGCTAAACAGAATATTTTTGTATGCTTTTTTTTTTCTTCTTGGAAAAGTTTACAGACGCTTTCAATCCGACAGCTGAAGACATTTTTTTCTTTCTTGGCTGCAACAGCAAAGCTCTCGTTATCCTGTTTTATATAGGTTGCTGCCTTTTTCATAAAAGTAAAGGAGAAAGGGTAATAAAAGTTTTTTGTGAAATGAAGACAGACATGTTGTTAGTTGACTCTTCTTTTGTAATATTTTACTTTATATCTGCTATATAAAGTGCTACCATTTGATTTGCTAATTCTTATATTTCTGCATATCCCCTTGAATGCGTGCAGGTGCAGTTTTTCCAAATAACCCTTTACTCTGACAAGATGAAAGAAGAACCTTCACAGCAAGTAAATTCATCTAGCTGACATTTTTGTTTTTCCTAGGCATGTCTAAATCTGATTTTGACTTCACAGCATCATGCGACACGAGCGAGTAGGGATGGAGCACGAGTATGATCCAGCCCTGGCCAAGACTACGAGTGAGCTAATACCATGTAAACTGTACATCTGAAGAGCAGATGTGGCACTATCTAGACTCACAAATAAAAAATTAGTTTTGTTTTTTCAGAATCCATTTTTGGAGCTGTTAAAAAGGCATGATTTTCTCAATCTAAATAGCCTTTTCCAAAACATTAACAAAACTAAAGATTCCTTGTAACCTTGGTTTTCATACAGTTGCCAAATTATTTTGGAAATAAAGGACAACAGTGTATTGTGTTTCACCATAATGAAGTGTATGTTTCTACTGGGAAGAAACTTGAGAGTGGTATAATTACAACCCTAACACATTTCTTCCCTGATTTTACATAATTTTCATTAGTGATAGGCTTCCTAAGAATTGTTTAAATATAGAAAAAAGCCCAAAAATTTAAGAGCTCTGAGTAGCAATAAAACTGGAATACTCTCCACTTTTATGTCTCTGTGAAGTATACCTGGCTGAACTGGACATAAGGACTTTTTAAACTAGAGATTAAAGCATCTCTGAGAATCTCATCTGGTGCAGGCAAAAAACTGAAGGAATGCAAAGACCTCTCGATACTCAGACATCCAAAAATATGTGAATAAATATGATAGAATAAATATTTTATAACTTTCTTTTACTTGTCTTTTTTTTTTTTTTTGTGCTTGACAAGTGTGACATGTAATAACTAAATTGAGCAGAGTTTTACCACGAGAGGGCAGGAATGCTCATCAAACAGGTTTGCCACTAGCTGTTTCACCACTTCTCTGCCAGGAGGGTGACCCAATGTGCTTTCTCTTTGTTGGTATTTAGTATCTAAGCGTGCACCCCAAGCACTTAACAACACGACAAAATGCTTTGACCCCACAGACTGACCTGTCATTAGCACGGCTGATTAATCCCCCGGCATGGTGGTGGGGCTCAGGGGCATGGCTGAACTGCAGCTGTGCAAGGCTCAGAGCAAAACTGGAACTCCTCACTCTGGGCTGGCAGAGGGAAACAGCTGCACCAGGGCATCCACCAGGCTTGCCAAGGCAGGCTGGATGGTAGGTTGAGGTGAATCAATGCCTGCCTTTCCTCCTTATAGTGTGCAACAGGAACAAGAAGGAAGATCTTTAGAGACATTATTATTATTATTATTATTATTATTATTATTATTATTATTATTATTATTATTATTATTATTATTATTATTAAATATTGGCAGCACTGGCTTAGTCATGAGCATTATTTTGATTGGACTGTAACTGTAGCCAGATCTGAACAGTAGAACACTGTACTGGACAGGATACTGTAGAAAAGTTCCAGACTATTATTAAAGTGAAACAGATTTGTGTGGAAAGTCCTGGGTAACTCATAAACAATTTATAAACTGAAGCATTTAGCATAGCTTGATTAAAGGCTTAAATTCTTGTAACTGTTTGCCAACAAAATACAGTGTTTCACTGTTTCCAAAAACATGTTTTGGAAAAAAAACCTACTGTGAGGCCACTCAGAGTTGTAAGATTTTAATCAGCTGAAATTAAGCTCAGTAATTTACATGGAAATATCCTCTCTTTTCCTTGTTTTGCTGTCATGTTAAGTAGTTTCCTCTTTCAAATGGCAAAATTTTTCACCATGAAGCAAATAGTTGTGGAGTTGTGACAGTGACTGGATAAACAATATTCAATAGGAACAAAGATAAATAAATGAAAATGTAACCTTACTCTAGTCATAACAATAGCCTTACTCAAATAATAAGAAAAAAAGATTTATAGAAACTATTTTCCATTACTTATGGCAATTGAATTATGTTTTCACCAAGTTACCGTACCCTCTTCCAGAAAAAGAGTGTTCAACAAAATTATCAGTTGCTTAAAGATTCTTTGTTACTTTGGTCATTGGGTTAAAGAGGGTTTTCCTCAGCCTTAAAACAGAAAAGGGCATTGCCTTCCTATTGTGTGGCTTGGCTCTCTCCTATAAGCAGCTCTTGATTTACACCTAGAGGTTTGTATACCTGTTAGGAGCTCTATTGTGTCATTTTACAAATCCCTGCTCCCAGAGGTTTTCAGGAGTCATGTTGCTACTGGGGCCAGTAGGTGGAAAAGTAGGAAATGCTAAAAGATCTCCTCATTTGATGATTTGGCATTTATTTCTTTGGGCTTCTAAATAACCAAAAATCTAACTGTGTGTCTCTTTTCAAAGGCCTGGCAACATGCAAGAGTGTTTCAGCCCAGACTAAGCAACAGAATGCCACCTGGATTTTTGCTGAAAAAGGAAAGGGTGTAACTGGATAGCAAGCAATAGTATGGAAATAGGAAAATGGCATAAGGCTAAAAAAACCTATTTTGTTCATTTTTAAGATTAACAGTCAATCCAGGTGAGAACTTCTCCAGAAGCTATGCAATCCCTGTGCAGACGGACCATCCCATAACTTTTTCTAGTCAGAAACTATGAAGAATGTTCTTGAAGATGTCCAGTATTCATCTGCAGGAGAATATTACCTCTGACCTTTTAGAGGAATGACGCACAGAGTGTCTTGCCCAGTGCTTCATAAATGGAGAGCCTGTGTCATGCTTTGGTTAAACAACAGAAGGAATTACTTTCCTTTCCTTTCCTTTCTATTGTATTTGCTATAACATAAGAATGTAACAGGTGGAGAGCCCAGGTCTGTGTGAATCTTATGGTTTCACTGCTTTAGTTCTTACTAAGGATATATAGCAAAGAAATGGCAAAAGAAAATTTACATTTTTGTTCTTTACTTTCTTTTTGTTTTGTTCCCAGGTTATACTGCAAAAGGAAATGAGAATAGGATGATATTTGTTCTGGCATTTCCTTTTCTGTTACCTTTGGAACAATGACATTTTGGACAAATTTATAAGCTTGTCTTTGAACCCTGTTTCACGTAATGAATCTACTCACCTGTACATCCTCTCTGGATGTAGAAATTTCTCTTTGATTTGTTGCTCAGTGTCTTTCCCATTAAGTGTGATTCTAAGGAGATCAAGTAGGATTTCAGTGGATGAAAACTCCAGCAGACAATCACCAGGCAATACCTTAGACAAGGAGCAGAGCCTACAAAATACTGTCATGTCAGACAGGGCCACATATGGCAAAAGTTATTAAAATTTTCACTTGCTATTAGAGAGATTAGGTGTTTTAGAGAAATTTTTGTGACAGGAGTTCCTACTCAAAATTAGTGTCTACAGGAGCCTCACCCCTACCCTCTTGCTAATCTTGTAGTGTGCAAAAGCACTCTGTGAGATTAAGAAAATTCAATATTTTCTATGCAGAGTGCTGATCCTATAAGAGAAATTAGACTTCCTAAAATTGTAGCTATTTAACAGAAAAAATAAAGTACAGGAAGTATCTGTAGAATGTTGAAGTCTAGCACTTTTAGGTGCTAGAAGTAGCTTAGATGCAGGCTTTTTATCTCACGTGGAAAGGTCTGGGCTAGTGCAGCTCATGGGGATACTTATCAAGTGGTAGATTTAGGAAGGCTTTTAAATCCACAGATGCAGAGATGTACATTAACTTCCTCTCAGCTCCCTAGCAAAGAAAAGCCTGAGCAAGCACCTCTGTTAGGAAGCTGCAACTCATGATCGTGATCCATTTAAAATAACTTGAGCTGAAACATCATTGAAGATGCTATTTAATCCTGCCCTTTGCTGTACAGGTGCTCAGGAGTGCCCAGAGCAGGGGAAGGAGTGCCTAGTCCAAAACATATACAGCTTTTATCAACCTACAGCAAAGTGTTTTGTTTTCCTTTTGGTTTCATTTTTTACTTGAATGCATGTAACTGTAGTTTTGAAAGAATTACCTTGTTCTAAAACTTGGATTTATTATTGAATTGATTATTTAATAAACAAATGCATTTCTAAAAATATTAGCTTCTCACATCTAATCTCAGATTCAAGTTTTCAGATCAAAATGTTTAGCAATACATTAATTTCCTATATTATCTCACTGGTTTTCAATAATTTGCTTGCTTTTCTGAATCAAATTTGAGCTGATGTGTTTCAAAAACTTATGATCCACCATAATTTTCAGACCTTGTTTTTAAATAATTCAACTTTGCTGACAGGAATTTTTTTTCTTTTTGCATTATAGTACCTATCTACTCATCTAGAATTATGAGACCTTTACTGACTTTGGACTCAATAGTTTTAAAGAGAATATTATGTATCTAGAAATAAGCATTTGTGAATATACAGGTACAAAGTGGATGTTCTCTATTTACTTCCCTGGTATATTTTAAGAGAGAGATTTACAAGGTCTAGTTTTCTTTTACAAAAATTGTGGAAATTTTTCCCTGTGATATTCTACACATTTTTCTGTCTGTAACTTCTATTTATTTTATTTTAATTTTTTATTGGATAGTTTGCATGGAATTTACAGTCCTTTATTCCCAGCATCCCTTTTAAGAATCGAACTTCTCTTTCTCTTCGGACACCATGGCATGTTATGTGCCCATGAAAATTACTGATGGGAAAAAGAGCTGGTACAAGTTGGATGGTGAGAGTGATCAGACAAAAGGAACAGAGGTGTGATACAAGCAGACTCTTCAGCTTTGGAAACTATAAATTGTTAGACTGGGTCACATATCTCATAAACTGCAATGTGAGACTACATTTCTGTCTAGAAATCACCCCTCTGACAACACACAGCCATGCAAATAATTCTAGATACTCTACATTGACTTTCCTGCCTTTAATTATTCAAGGAACTTCAGTTTTTCTCATTCTGATACATTTGAAATTGATTTTATTACAGCTCTCCACTTAGCAATCTGATCCTCAAACTCTTTCTGTTTTGCCCTATTATGGTTTTAAATTTAAGTTGCTTCAAAAGGCTATTTTTTAAAAAATTAGTTCTAAAAATATTTTGCCTCTTCTGCTTGGCCATACTGGCTCTTTTTGGTTGATCCTTTTAGAGGCATGAGAACTGAACCAAAATTTCTAATGAGCTGGAAACTTGAACCAGTCTCCTTCTTGGTTGCACTTTAATCAGTGGAATATTTCCATGAAAAGAAATCATCATCTTCACATCACTAGGTAACAAAAACTACAAAACCATCAGAGAGTTTGATACAAAACAATGGTTAACTAATTGAAGTCCAGTGTTAATTTTTGTTTGCTTATTTCTTCCTTCCTAAAAAGTCACAGCATTTTTTGCACATTTCTACCTACAAGACTCGGTCTTTTGTTTGTTTCAGAACAAACTACATGAAATCTGTCTAAAAGCCACAAAGTCACTTGAAAGGTTTATAAAAGTTGTAAAGAGCATTTTAGGAACACAAATAATTTTGTGTAAAAAATCCTTTTTATTATATTTAAGAGGATGTGTGTACATCCTTCAATAAAATTTTTAGAGAATTTCAAGAAACACTATTTTTGTATAACATACAAAAATATTTAATGAGATCTGAGTACTGCCTTTTCCAGTTATCCCAGACTAACCAGTTTCTGAGAATGGAAACTGCAAGAGTTGCTCTTTCTCCCCAGCTGTTTGGGTTTCTTTTTCTGATGGGTTTCTAGTTTAGGACCACACACAGGATTGTGAAGAGGTCAGCATGATGGAGATTGTAGTATTTCCAGGATGGAATGCCAGACATTTAATAAAGACGTTAAAAAAATTTGAACTATGTTTTACAGATTAGCAATAAAAAATACCTTTTTTTTTCATAAAAACTCAAGTTCCTCAGTGCTTTATTGGAAATACCTGAGCTTTTCACTGCTTTTAAAATCTTCTCAGTTTTAAAAGCAAGTCATATATTTCAGCATATGTAATGTAAAATGTGTGCCAAATGTTTTCAGAATGAGTCATGGCAACATTAAAGAGACTACATCCAGAAATATGATCTGGAAACAATTCTCTTCAAATGATGTCTGTTCCCGAAAGAATAACCTCCATATACACCCTGTTTTTCCTACTGAGAACCTCACATACACAGAGCTATGGATTCTGTAGTTTAGCCTTATTTTCTCTGCCTGTATAGTAAGTCTACAGGTCAGACTGTTTAATCAAGCAATGAAATTAATCTAGTTATGAGTGAAGTCTGAAGCATTTTTTTCATTTGAACATGCAGTTTGGAAAGGAGGAATATCCAAGTTTTTCTCAGCTTCTGTGATAATATTCAGCTTCAGACCACATGAAATATTCAAGTGCTATTATCTCACTTAACAGATACTTGGGACTGTAGATATTTGCAAATCCCTTTCCAAACAGGCAGTCACAGAAATACAGCTATCACGAGGCCTGGGTCAAGAAAGGTGATGATATTTTTAAGTGAGACTTGGAATTTAAGAACCTAAAACTGAGTTCTTGAAAGCTCCTGCTTAATCTTTGGAGGTGCCCAGACTCTATCAGCACCTCATTTCTCATTCCTGCGTTTCCTCAGATGCCTGAATTTTAGGTCTGCAAAGCCTTAAGAGTAAATCACTGTTGACATGACTGACAACAGCTTGGCTTCTGTCTCATTTTAAGTCTCATCAACAGCAGCAAGCTTGGTTCCCCTGTTCATTTCCACTGTGTACCTCAACTTCAAAGGCATTCTCTCAGCAAACTCACCAGCATGAAAGGGGGAATGCAGGAGAGAGGTTAGGCTTGTAGCTGAGTAGAACAAGAAGCTTTTAATGAGACACTAAACCCTCTTTGGCTGTGGGCCTACACAGTTCACCATCAGCACTGCAGGATCTGTGATAATGCAAGAAGCTGACTCCTATTTTCTTCCCCTTGGGTAAATTCTTTAATCACATAACTATGATTGCAGTTGCCTACAGGCTTGTCTTTTGAGTGAAAGGCTGTAGAGAGTTGGGAAGAAATATTACATCCATTTCTCAGTACTGAACTGGAAAAATGAATGAAAGAATCAGCAAAGAATAACAGAATTCACAGATAAAAAATACAGTAGAGAGGTTTATGTGACAAGAAAATTCAGAGATTACGAAAAACTTCATGGTAGAAACTATGTGGAAGAACTGAAGGCTGTGGAAGTCTCTGTAAGGTGCTTCTGTGTTTTTGAGAATGGCAGGAATATTGCAGATTCTGAGCTGAATACCCAAGTTTAACTCCTGCACTCTTTATCTTCTGAATAAAAAAATAGTGGCTTCTTCCTGCTGTGTGCTATGTTAAACATTTTGGAAATTTATGGATAAATATGAAGTTTACAATCTATGTATTAATTTTTTTTCTTAAATTTTTCTTACAGACCTAAAATCAAAAATCAAAATCAAAATTGGGCTACAAAGGTCAGGACCAATACATTAATTAAATTTATATATTGAATAAAAAATTGATTGATTGATTGATTGATTGACTGATTTCTCTGAAGGCATTTAAAACCAGACAATCATTCTCAAGAGTTTTAATGAAGCCAGAAAGTGTGTTTCTAAACAAATGTGGCACCACATGGCTGCAGGAGACTGCAATACCTTAATACACTTGAGCAATGCTCATGTTATCTTACTAAACTGACCAAAAGAAAAAAGACTGTGAAGTCCTAACATCAGACCCACTGCTCCATACACAGTCCTGTGCAGTAACAAGAGCTATTTGGAGAGGGAACCATTTGATGCTGTACCTTTGTCTCACAAGCTGTGCAAGTCTTTGGCATGGGAGGAGGTTTTGCTGAGTGTTGAGGAAGAGCAAAGAGGCTCAGAAGCTCAACAATGCAGTACCTGTGCAGACAAAAGGCCTCCTGAGGAGACACATCTGGAGAATCAGTAGAAACCTCAACAGATTCCAAGGCTTTTTTAATGTCTCTCCATCACAAAGCCAAAAGATGCCCTGAGGCAAGCATGATGCCTTAAGTTTTAGCTTTCATATTTTCCAGATTCTGCACTGCATTAGTATACAACTCTGAATTTCATACAAAGTGTTAGCAAGTTCTCTTCACAGTTTAGTTAGACAAAACAATTCTTTTCCAGCCTGAGAACCAAGGACACTGTTGCAGCTTTGGGCCCAAAAAGTGTAAACAGTGAATTGAGGAGAGAAAACTGGGAGGATGGGACTTCATAACCTGAAGCTGTAATTGGGCAATTAACCCCAATTTTTAAATGGACCAAAACTTATAAAAGTGTGAAAAGGTGTGACCTGTCGTCCATCTTGGGTGTAGCAATGGCCAGGCTCTTGTACTGCCCAGAGTGTGTCCTTTAAAGGCCTTTCAATAATTACCTACTTTATTCCTTTAACATTGTCTAGCTGCTGTTCCAGGTAGCATCTCAAAGCATCAAACTTAGAGTCAGGAAGAAAAAAAAATAAAATTTATAAAAGGAAAAGTTTAGTCCAGGGAAGCTGCATCATGCTTTGGCAGACATGCTCACCTCAGTGCCCACATTTTTTGAGGGATATACTCTGGTTTTGCTCTGCACCAGGTACATTTGGAAAAGAGCCACCTCCTTTTGACCTGTCATGCATGCTGTGGCTGTGGCTCTCTGGTCACTAGCACAGCAAAAAGTCCCAGCAAAAGCTCCCCGGTTTCCTTTGGGTTCCTACTGGAATATATCACACAAGCGCATATACATATGCACATAGTTTCACAGAATCCGTCAGAAAAATGTACTTAAAAGATCATAATTACCATTAATTATCTCTTCCTGCTCATCTGGAAACTGTAGAAAAATCACATCCTGTGTACCCACAAATATAAACTATTTAAATGGCTTAGAACCAGTTTGTTCTGGTTCTGTGTGTAAGATGTGTGCTGCTCTTGCAATACTGGTAAGTTATCTGATGTTGTGTTTTCCACTGTTAGGATGCTATAACGCTGGAGCTCTTATACTGATAAAATATTCTTCATCTCTAACAGCAACTTCTCTCAAGTGCCTCTTCCCCCTTCTTCCCAGTGAAATCCAGATTTGTTCCTTCTCCAATGAATTTACTTGAGAACAGTTAACATTTCAAGTAATGTAAATCCCAAATAACATATTTTTCTCATAACCCCAAGCTAAGCACTTCCCAAAAGCAGTTGGGGAAATGCATTTTTAGGATATTCAGTATAAGTGAAAATCGATTACACTATAACTGTGCCTAAGCTGTGTGCTGTAGACTCCTGTTGCTTTGGCTAAGATGCAAAGCCAAGCAGAGATGTGCCCACTCCTGACCAAAAGCTTTGTTGAGAAAAGCCCCAACACAGACATCTCTGCCTCAGCAAAGCTGCATTTTTACAGGGATAGCTCATTTACTGGGGGGATGGTGTATATAAATTCCATATTTGCCTTCAGCATTGCATATTGCATTGCATACAGAGATGCTTCAGTAAACAAATTATGAACACTGTGCTGAAATATTTTTAGAGAGAGCTTGTGTTAGAAGGCTTGCTGTGCTCAGTCACACTGGCCTACTTAGAGGAGCACAGTTCTGTAGTTCCTGTGTGCAGGTGCTGAAAGTTGTCACATCTATGCTTATGTGCACCAAAATCACGGAGGCGTGGATCTTCAAAAACACTTCAGAGCTCATCTCCTTCTTTAAGTGCCTCTGTTCAAGTGACAGTAATATTTTTAAAGTGATCAGCCAGCTGCAAGTGAAGCTGGCAGGTGCCAGTTTGCTGGGGGTAAGTTTGTGCAGGCCCAACCAAAGCAAGGCAACACTGCTCCTTGTTGTAAATCGCTTTGCCTGACACTGCATCTAATTTGCATCTCTCAGCAGCAGTATGGTGTTAGCACACTCCCCTCTTCTCACACTCCAGTTCGTTATTTCTGCCCTTGAATTGCTCTTTAAAGTGTGCTGCCACAGCTATGTGAGTACTGAACTGAACCTGGAAACAGGACAAACAAAAATTAATCTTTTCAGCAATCTTCCCTTCTTCTTTCTTCCTTTTCTTTGCTTTTCTCTTTCCTTTTTTCCTTTTCCTTTCATTTTTTGACCCTTCTTTCCTCCCCACTGCCTCCTTCTCT
Organism: Molothrus aeneus; assembly: GCF_037042795.1. Taxonomy (NCBI): domain Eukaryota; kingdom Metazoa; phylum Chordata; class Aves; order Passeriformes; family Icteridae; genus Molothrus; species Molothrus aeneus. Next base: position 38,753,346 of record NC_089650.1, read on the forward strand.
TCCTAAATTTATTTCCTTTTCTTCATTTACATAATTCCTTTCCCTTCTTTTGCAAGATCAGTTCATCAGTGTAGTTTTGTTTATAATCAAAACATTTTTAATTTATCACAGTGGTGCTAGGCTGTGATAAGAATGCTTATGCCAGTTTAAGAAACAGTTGTGCTGAACCATACTCAATAAAGTGAAACCAGTCATATCCTGTGTATATTACAATATTCACCTCCTGTAAATTCAAACATCAACTCCATATTTTAACAGCACTTATTCATTTGTCTGCAGTGACCTCTGCTGTAGTCCTTGAAAGGTTGATGCTTTTGAAAGCTTCAGCCTAGAATACTTTTAAAATTCTTACTCTTTAGCAGTTATGGTATAGAAAAACAGCCTAGACATGCCCACATGGCTTTGGGCTCCACCCCCTTATGCTTACTAAAAAAAATAACCCTTGATTCATTGATTCAAACCAGGACAGCATTATAGAAATTATTGAGCAAACTGCTCAAAAACATTGACTAAATTTTTCTTACAAAGCTTCCAAGTGGTTGTGTACTTAAAATATGTCTGTATAGCTGGTGACACTTTTGTTTTCCCGTGATGTGCATCTATAATCCATGTTTTAACACATTTAGATGTTAATGGCTGAAAAAGGTATGGTAAAATCTTCCTTCCTTACATTTTATTCTACATCTGTATTGAAATTTCTAGTATATATATATTTATACACATACACACACAAATATATATATATACGCATACACACACACACATATTAGACAAAGGTAATTTGCACTTCCAAATCATTTAATTGGTATATTTAGTCAGTCTTTATCTCATTGTTGTGTACCTGAACATGTGGGCTTGTTCCTGAAATTGGAGATACTTTTCGCACTTTCCTTCTGTCACATCCATTTCACTTCTACTGATCCTGTAAATCACACTCCAGAAGCTTACCAACATGTAGCTCATCTCTGATTTGATAATGATTGTACTGCTCAGGGATGCAGAGTCCTAATACTTTTTTGTTTAGACAAGAAAATTAATCTAATATCAAGTAGAATCACTACTGTCTATTGTTTTCCTTCTGAATACATATAGGCTTTCAAGTGGTGACAAAGACATGTATTGACTTCTGCTTCTACTAAGCTAATTTAAACCTTACTAAGGTCAAGATTTTAAGCATTGATTAATGCAATAACATTCAGCATGCAGTGTGCTCTTCTTCAGCAACTAGAATGAGTTCAGAGAATTGCTTGAAATTTGTGATATAGATGCTCTCAATGAGTTGAATATTTCCAATTACCCTTTCATTTTGAAAATCATTCCACTGGTTTACTTTGGCTGCATAAATAGCTACATTGAACATAATTTTTTATTCAATCGAGTGATTTTTAATGTTTTCACTTCATAAAGAAGGGAAATGCCATTGAATGTCTTTGTAAAGAGAAGCTGAATTGCAGTATCTTGCCTTTCTGGAAGAAATGCATCCTGTTTCTCTGATTTTAGGCCAGGTTGTCCCAGAAATACCTTATCTCAGCTATTCCTTTCTTTTTTCACTTTTAGCACAGAGTATAGAAAAGACTTCCTGACTTCAATTTTGAGGCGTTCTACTTGATATTAAATACACTTAGATTTACACTACTGAATGTATCAGAACAAACTTCCCACATATCAGTATTTTATTCATCTTTGAGCAACTGGTTAAGTCTCAGCTAACAGCAGAACACCAGACAGCACCTGGATACTGATTTTATATCAATGTGCCGTGACAGGTCCACGGCACAGAAGTTGAACTTTCACCTGTGGTGTGTGACAAGTCCTTTTCAAATGAAACAAACAACACCAGCTGGGTGATTCTTATCACAGTAGAAAACATTTTAGAGGAAAAATTAAGAAAGACTTCAAGTATAATCATAACTTTTATAATTGCTGTGGTTAAATAAATTTACAACTGGTGATTTATGCCTCAGTAAATCACTTACTGATCCTTCTAAAGATCAAATTTACCCGAGAAAGACATAATTTGTGAAATCTGCATCCTGCAATTGTTTCCTACTGCTCAGATGGCTAAGAAGTCCAGGATGGCACAGAAATGCTTCTGACCTGGGATATATCTCTTTTGCAAGAAGAAATTTCTATTCTTACAACTGTTCCTTGAAGCTTCCTGAGATATTATTTAATATGTGTTGCAGCTTAATCTGATTTATTTGGGCTGAAGTCCATATAAACATTAAGTCAATAATAAACTACATTAAGTCAATACTTTTGAGAGACTTTTTTACTTAGGCATATAGAGACAAGACAAGGGATAATAATTTTCAACTGAAAGTTGGTAGGTTTAGATTGGATGTACAGAAGAAATTTTTTATGGTGAAGATGATAAGGAACAAGAACAAGTTGGCCAGAGAGGCCATGGATGCTTCATCCCTGGAATGTTCAAGGCCAGGTTGGATGGGACTTTGAGCAACCTGGTCTGGTGGAAGGTGTCCCTGTCGAAGGCAGCTGGGTGAAACTTGATAATTTTTACAGTCCCTTCAAACCCAACCCATTCTATGATTCTACAATTCTATTTCATGGGGTGTACTTTGACATAGGGAAAAACGTTTAGGCAAATATCTGTAATTGCCTGGGATTTATTTTTTTATTTATATCGGTAAGAGAGTGATGTTTTATATTAAGCAGATAACTTACAGACACTTTTGTTTGCTTAAAAAAAAATCAACCTGATAGTTTTGTAAAATCCATAAATCAAAGAGATTGGTTTTGGTCTGTATGCTTAACTGCACCTTTTTTTTTCCTCCCTCTTTCTTTTAGTTTGCTCTGAGTTCTGTTTTTGTGTTTTACTTTGAGTGTTAGATTTAAACAGTAGTGAAAATTACACAGCAGTGGTTATGTTCCCCAGGTTTTGAATTTAAATATGCTCCATGATGATTTGTGTTAATATAATTCAAAATCATGTCTCTTCAGAAATAAATTTTTGTTCAGATTAACTCAGCAGGCACATAAAGCAGTTTTTTAACCTTGTTGATACTTCAGATTTCTAATAAAAAAGCCAAATAAGTTTAAAATTTTATTTAAATCTTTGCTTGATTTTATCAAAATAAATATTTTTAGAACCTATAAGCTTAGGAAAAATGAAAAAATTCACATTTCATGATCCTAGCAATAGGAAAAGTAGTCTCCAAAACATTTCTACTCAGAAGGATATCCTGAAGGCTTATATTTTATCTTCCTCTAGAAAAGAGTAAGCTAAGTTCAGTCCAGGTTAAGACATTGCTCTTGTTTGCTCAGATGCAACCTACCGGGTATCAAAGTTCCAAAAATGAGAGCAGGTTTTGGTCAGTGTTTTGTGATATCCTTTGTGGGTGGAATTTTTTTATTCAGACATGTTTATAGGGATTGGAGAACCAACATGAGTGCTTGACTTCAACGAAAATGTGCTGTACAAATTCTAACTTTACTAGATCTTTATTAGATTTATCAAAGCAATAGTGTAAATAATTTTGATTAAAAATTGACTAGTTTTAGATCCCATATTAGTAGTACAGCTGAGTGAAACTCTCTTTGCAAAATTATCTATTTGTCAGGCAAAAGAAGAAAAAAGAAAGGTTTTGAGGGACTAGAAATTATACTGAATTGGTGGAAAATAGTGATTGTCAAAACAACAGTTTAATTTTGAAATAATACTTCAGCACTGCAGAAATATCTTGATTTGAGCAAGATATTTGATAAGAATGAAGGAAATAGATTCACAACACTGCTGCAGGTCCTATACCACAGAGTGCAGTGATTACAATAACCACCTAGTAGGTGGGAGATCAGCACTCAGATTCATCTGAAATAGAGGTTGATTCCAGAACATGGATTTAAAAGAATGCTTTTTATCTCCCCTGTGTGTTTTAAATAGCTAGCAAATGCAGTACTTGATGCACAATAGGAGAGCATCAATAAAAAGCAAATGATCTCAGAATACCAGCACTCAGAATATTGGTAGGGCCATTGGCTTGGGAATTTGGTTTTTAAGTGTTACCAGGGAGGAAAAAAGGTCAGGCTACCAGGGCTTGATCTTCCATCACCATCCCAATTTCCATCTCTGCACATTTCCATCTCTGCACAGTTACCAATCACACACTCCTCAATAGTATATGGTGCTCCAGCTTCTCACTCGCTCCTCTACCATTAAAAAGTACCAAAATTGGAAAAGGGAACAGGATTATAGGTGTCTCAGGATGTATTTCTGCTCTTCTGTTACTGACATGAGCATACCTATATCATGCATCTTGGCATGAGAGTGCGGCACCAACACGTAATTCAGTGCAGAGCCACCACCCATGCAGAATGGAAGGAAGAAAGGTTCTCTTCTGCATGCCTTCACGTTTGTTTTCATGGAATCATGGAATGGTTTGGGTTGGAACTGACCTTAAAGACAGTTCTTCTCCCCTTCCTTCCCTTCTAAATTGTCCTGCACTGTACTTTCAACTTTAGTTCATAATTTAAGATTATAATAGTGTAGACTCATAAACTATTGATAAACAAAGCTTTATTCTTTACTTGGTGCACTCCTAGAACAAAGGTGTTCCACTTACATGAACACTCTCATGAGTACATTCCATAAACATGGCCAATCAGAAACTGGAAAGGGGCAGGCTAAGAAGTGAAGCAGGAGAGGTGAAGTATTTTAGTTCTACAAAAACATGAAATAACCTCATAGTTGCACTTCAAATTCATTGCTGTAGCATGGTGGAAAGGAAAGGAGAGGGAGTATTTAGAAGGTTCCCCTTGCCTGTGCATACAGTTTATAAATAGGTGTGCTACAGATACACATGTAAAAAAGAAAAGTTCTAATCCATTAACTCAGATACACAAGGGTTGTAATGTAGTACCACAAGGATCCTATATCTTTTCCAAAGCCATATTTTTTAGACTGATGTCTCTATTCCCTTGCACAGCACACGTGCTCACTGGGTGCCTTAGACACTAAACCTTATCACCTTAAGGATATATGAAACACTTCCTCAGTGTCTAAGCAGAAGGGGACTTCATTTTCAGTAGGAGGAAACAGCGTTCTTTCCAGACAAGTCACTGAATGACTTCATTCATGCATGTAATTCATCTGACTCAGCCTAGATAGCCATGTCTGTGTTCATTGCTCTATTGCCTTCTACAGTCAAAGGGCATAAACTGATACTGGCTAGAAATCAGTATTCTGGTGTGGGCTCTTCAACCCCAGATCCTTATGTCAATTGAGATTTAAGAATTTTTATCTTTACTAAAAATACATGTCTGAACCACTCAGACCAATTTAAGATTACAGGTAGAAGGCTGTTACTGTAATCAAACCATCAGATTAAAACCAAGCTCCTTGGAGTGGTGTATTTGTACAGTGTTAGTCTGTGGCACTTAGATTGCTACATTTTTGGTGTGTAGATTCTCCTCGAATCTCACCATCTGTTAGGTTGTAAAGCTATTTGCTCTTCAAGCAAATTAGACACTTGAGAGGATTTACACTATAAAAAGAATTTTTTTTTTCCCAATAAAAGTCATGTCTTCCTAATAGTGATGAAAACCAAATAGGGGTATATTTATCACCAAGGGCTAACAGTTGGAAAAAAACCCTCTCACTCTTTATTTGTTTTATAATTTCTCTCAAGGCAAAGCAACTGCAATATCTCTGTAAAGGCCTTTCTCTGTCATATATACCCACAGGATCTTCGTTTCATCTTCATGGCTCCTCTTGTGGCTTTACTCATATATCTGATGCCTCTTTTCCAAGTACTTACAAACTACCAATAAAAATTTGGATTATGAATTATCTCACCTCTTGATAAGTATCTCTGTTTTGGGTGGAGGCTGTTCTTGTTTCAGTCACCAGATTCCATAAAGGAATGAATGTATACCTTGTGTAAACTGAGAGCTGATGGCTATGCTCAATAATTCCAATAGATGTTCAAACCATAAGAAAACAAATATGTGTTGAATAATGGGGAAACATTTTTAGTAGGAAGCATGTGAATACATGTGAATTCCTCTACTTCTTTAACTGTTTAATATTGTAGAAATTAAGGCATTTAAGCAACAGTTCCAGCAAGTCTCCTGTGAAAACTGTAAGATTGAATTCTGGCTACATAGCGAATCCAGTTAAATAGAAAATGAGTCTGGTCTGTTGGTGATGAAAGCTTCCTGAATATTGGGCTGTGTCAGCAAAATCATAGCCAGCAGACTGGGGGAAGTGATTACTTCTCTCCATCCAGCATTCATGATGCCACAACTGGAATATTGTTCCCTCTGTACAACAGAGAACAAAGACCTGGAGAGAACCCATCACAGGGGCACCAAAATGATGGAAGGGGGAAATTCATATCATGTCAGGAAAGGATGAAAATTCTAGGTTTGTTTAGCTTGGAGAAAAGGCTAATGAAGGATCAGTTTTAGTCTTCACCTATGAAAAAGGGGCTATGTAGACAATGAAGGTGAATTTTTAGTAGAGGTATACAGTGAAAGAGGGGATACAGTGGTCACAAGCTGCAGCAAGGGAAACTAAATCTAACTGCAAACAAAGAGCAGTGACTGTGAGGGTAACCAAGCACAGGGATAGGTGCCCAGAGAAGCAGTAGAAGACCCAGTCTTGAAAATAACTCCATACTTGACCAGGCAAGGCCCTGAGAAATCTTACCTTACCTTGAAGTTACGTCTGCTTTGAGTAGAGGTCTAAATTAGATGATCCCCTCTGGTGACTTCTGGTCTGTATTACCCAGTGGTTCAAAGCAAAATGCTTGTCAAAAATGAGGAAATCTATAGAGAGAAAAGAAAACATAGTTTTAAGCAGGAGGAAGCACAGCACTAATGCATGAAAAAAAAAAATAAAGTTGGCATTTTGACAATATTGTTTTTTTCTTTGTTCCTGTCCTTCATTAAGCATATGACATGGTTTAGACCTAGCTGGAAACTAAGCACCACACAGCCACTCACTCAACAACCCTCTCTCCTCCCAACCCCCAGCTGAATGGGGAAGGAAATCAAAGTAAAACTTGTATGCTAAGAATAGTTTATTAATTGAAAATAAAATAAAATACAATAATAATGTTAAAATATAATGACAATAAAAATGAAAAAAACAAGTGATCCCCAATGCAACTGCTCACTACCCACTAACCAATGCCAAAACCCCCTTCCCAAATCCAGATCAGGTAACTCCTCCCAGTTTATATACTGGGCATGGCATTCTATGGTGTGGAATATCCTCTTGGTCAGTTCCCCTTGGGTCACCTACCCCAGCTATGCTCACTCCCAGTTTCCTTTGTGCACCTCCTCACTGGCAGAGCATGAGACAAGAAAAAAAGTTGTTGAATTAGGATAAACATGACTTAACAAAAATCAAACCTACAATTTACCAACACCATCCTCACTCCAAATCCAAAAGCACAGCACTGTAACAGCTACTGAGAAGAAATTAACTCTACAATAGCTGAAACCAGGACAGGTCATCCCACAGATTGCAATCTATGTATTAGCCATGTTTTAAGCCCTACTGACAGAAATAAAAGTATTACAGTTTTATCACTGCATAAATAAGCTTTTCAACAAAGAATAAGAAAAATCCCTCTCATCAAAGCAGTGTGAGAATCCAATAGGCATCCTCAAAATTTGAGATCAACAGATTATGAAGATTTCCAAGACAATTTATGCTAAAGACGTTCCATTTTCACTTAGTGGGAGTAATGGGAGTGAGGACAGTTGTTTTTTTCTTAGTCGTCTTGCAAGGAGCTTACACTTGGTCTTTCATTGAACATTTACCTTTCTTTCTTTGATATCTGTTTGCCCTTTATTTTCTATGAAGCATGTTATTTGACTTTTAATTGATGTATCAAAAACATGCAAGGTTAGTGACATATTCAATTACTGTGAAATTATTATTATTTAATACATTATAAAGAGGCTCATGAATCCTTTATTTCCTTTTAATTATTTCTGATCCTCCCATTCCTTTATCAGCTTGAATCAGATTTATCAACTTCACTCTAGAAATGAACAAAGCAGCAGTATATCTTAGAGATTAATGTAATTAATAAAAATAAGTGATGTTAACATTTTTACCTCGTAAACCACAGTGGACCTTATTGAAGCCCTATCCTAACTAATATTTAACACAGTATTTTGATAAATTTCAAAACCTCTAGATGTTTAGAAGTATTATAGATCCAAAAAGCCTAGGTTTCTGGAAATGTAATCCTATTTTACCACTGAAAGGGGTAAATATTTGATGCATATATTATTTAATCATAATTTTCCTTTGTTTCTTTCTTATTTAGTGTTTCCCCAGATTATGTCAGCTACGTATACATATATTTACTGCCTTTTAGAGCATGACTTTCTAAAAATCATCTTTCCTTTTTATATATAAAATTTTCACTCTCCAGAAATCCCAGAGTAGGTGCTCCTGGGTAGTGATGCCTGCAGCAGACTTTCTGAGGGTAATAGGGGTGTGGCGGCTGTGAGCCATGCTGCAGCAGGGTCAGTCAGCTGGAACAGACCAGGCACTGAGCACCTCGAGGAGCAGATGAACTGACCTTGCAGGTTTTATCACCAAGGAACTTTGAGATTAGTGGCAAAAGTTGCACATCTTTTGTAAAGTCCATGAGGTTTTAAAAAACCACTGTAAAAAGCCTCTCACTGAAAATGAGAGGCTTTTTAAAAGTGTGGTGAAAATTCTGAAACTCAGTAAGTTGCCCTGGGTACAATAGAAATCCAACCTGAGAGACTGCTATATTTTTATTTTTTTTTTGTGAATGTAGAGTGCTTTCTAAGAGATAATTGATTGATTTAAAAATTAAATAAAACACATTGTCAAACTTCAGTTGACTCACCTCTTTGGAGAGTTAAACTTCACACAGTTCCCCTGCTCTCTCTATGGCAGGGGCAACAAAAGAAGGACTTGCTGCTTCAATTGGAGTTACTCAGATAGAAAGATCTGAGAAAAGAAGTCAACAGGGAGCCTTCCACAGGAACCATCTCATGCTATCCTGTCCTGCCTGCAGACTGTGAATGTCAAAAAATTGATTTTGGCTGGATACTGTTTCAACACTAAAGCAGGCAGAGAGAAATATTTGGATTTCTTAAGCTAAAACTTTCTTATGCTTTGCAATTTGTAAACACCATAATTTCTGCTAATTACAACATTTTTTTCCCTAGATCATCCACATTTCATTATGTCTTCTACATGCTGTTTTTTGGCAGCTAGATACTTACTAAGATTACATGGTATGAGAAAGCAGGGTTGTTTACCTCCTGAATGAACCTTTTCTAGGACACAGGTGCTTTCTTTGAAAACTTTTAAATCTTTTTCTGGGGAGATGAGATACTGTCCATGTTATGGAGTTTGGGTTTAGAAATAAATAATTGCTGAATGTGTTCTTATGAATATATATTTTTACTATTTGGACAGTCAAGATAATGAAGGGGAAATATTAAATAGACCAAAAGCATGGTTAAAACACGCACCCATGAACCCAAAGGAATACAGCCTTTTCCTTTTCTGACAAAGAAGTGATGTTAAAATACTGCTCACAGTAAGTATTTGTTATATTCTTGTTGATGTCACCCCTTCAGTCCAAGGTTTATTGCTCTACCCCAAAATAAGAACCATATTGTGGTTGCAACTGTCAAGCTTTTGAATATCATTGCCACTGTCATTTTGCAGTGCATATAGAAAAGGCTTGCAAATTCTCTGAGACACAAATCAGCTTTGGTTATCTTTCTGTCTTTCACATAAATTAATTAACTGTGATAATCACAGATTTTTTTAAACAGCTTTTTTTTTACACTTCTAATTGCAGAAGCAAAAACTGAGATGTTTACTAATAAAGCCCTATAACTGGCAATTATGTAAATTTTATGGTTTTTAAATTATCATCCACCTGCAACATGCCCAGTTGCCAGTGGAGGTAGGTTGCTCTTAAACTTTAAAAAAATCTATATACATTATTCATGCTTTGGAGATCTGGCTTCTGGCTTCAAAGGTTGCAAAACACAGCATGAGAGAAAATAATGCATCAGCAGTGAGAAATAAAAGAGCTCTGACCCTTGCTATCTCTGTAAAGACAGCAAACATTCAGGAATAATATCTTGTACTGATCTTCTCCAATTGCATCAGGACTTCCCCAAGAAGAGACTTTATCTACTACTACTACTACTACTACTACTACCACTACTACTACTACTACTACTACTACTACTACTACTACTACTATTATTATTTATTGCTGTTGTTGTTAGTAGTATTACTGTTATTGTTTTCTTTGCCTTTTCTTTTCACATCCATCCCTAGAGGAGCTTCCAACCTTATTGTATCAAGCATATGGCAGAATAGATTCCCTATAGCAAAACTGCAGACATCAGAGATTAAAAGCCCAGTAAATCAGTGATCTTGGCTAATGCAGAAATCAGACTCAAGGATCTTTTTTCTGTGCTATTCTGATGCATTTTATACAGTCTAGCTTTAAATTGTTATTGAGAATGAACTCTAGATATTAGACTTTTCTAACTATGTTCCCTGAGAAGTCCTATTAAAGATTTTTTCCTGACTTCTTTCTCCTGAACTTACCATAAATATCTAATTTCTTTATTTCAAATATTTTAATTAAGAAACATGCCTTTTGCAATGAAAATAGAAACTTGTAGCTATAAAATATATCTGTATTGTTAAACAAGAGAGTTCTGAAACTTCCCTTCCAGGGAATGTGTGTGTACATTTAAACAAATTAAATACATTTAAGTAGCATTTCATTGGTAGACAAGCAGAACCACAGGCAATCTAAACACATTTCTGTATGACATTAAAATGTGTTCAAATACATTTAATAGGCAAACTGGGAAAAAATTTTAAAGTCAGTCAACTTGTTTACAATAATAAAAACTAAACTATAGAAGGAATTAAGATTTCATTGTGCAGCAGCTGTACAGAAATGAGAGGAAAATAGTATCAAAATAACATAGAGTAGCATATTTTAAAAGAACATAATAAAAACACTTCTAAAACATCTACCAAAATTGCTTGTAAAATTAAAACTTGTGCTTTTTGCCCAGGACATTGAGAAAAGAGAGAAAATATTAAGATTATAAAAGACTGTGCCAGATCTTTAAGACTGGCATCTCATCATCATCAGGAATTTCAGAAACCATGAGAACCATCTCATCATCCTACCCAGCCAGTGACAATGCCTGCTGACTTCTTTGGTAAATACTTATCTGAGTAAGAACAAAATTCCACACTTTCTTCTGCAGAACGGTTCCACACTGAACCTGCTTTGGTACATACCTGCATATAAAAGGAAGTAAGAGAAGGGAAAGGAAAGGAAGGCAAGGCAAGGCAAGGCAAGGCAAGGTGGAGCTCTAGGCTTTCTGCATTGAAGCAGCTCTGTCAGTCTGGTGTATAACAGGCACCAGTTTGTCTGTAAGCACAGCTCTGGGTGACAGACCCAGGAGACAGACCCTGGTTCTCATGAAAATTTAGTAACTGCTAAAAGACATCGGCACATGAGAGAAAACAAAGTCAAAGCCGTGTGCAAGGCACTGGACGTGTCTGCTGTCTCTCTCAGTACAATTTCTCCTGTATTTCTGTGAAGCCATATGGCCAAAATCTGGTTTTCTGATCTACGGAGCTAATAATAATAATTACAAAATATTAAACTATTCCTAAAATATGGTGGGAGTTTTAGGGGTCTTTAGAGCAAAAAACTCATGGCAAATGGATGGGGTTCTAAACATCCTCTACTCTAGTCCTAATCCTGTATATCCACCTGAAAAAGTTTCAAAGAACATGTTATTCTTGTCCATATCTTAAATCAGAAAGTCTTTCATTTTGTCTTCTACTCATTCCTTTATTGATAATGAATCATAATTAGAAAAATTAACACCCACTGAGAAGTTATACTGAGCAGAATCTAAGCCACAGCTTTCCATTTCCCACTAAATGAGGAAAATATTTTATCAGTCCTCACAGATTTCTTGTCTTTTTAAACTGAAATAAATCAGCTCTCTGTTCCTTTAATAATTTTGTTTTCCTTCAGCACATTGCTTCATCTTTTAATGGCAAAAATTCTTGAGTAATTTTAGTAGATAGATCTACCAGTGAATCCACTTTTGGTTTAATGTAGTAATTTATTTGATTAGGCTTTTTGTAAATGTCATTTATCTTATTGGAAGCTAACTTGCAAATCATCTGTTTAAACAATTCTCAACTCATTATTTATCAGTAATCTACTCAGAAAATTTTTAAGCTGGTTTTTCTGTTACTGATGTCCTATGTTATATGACATTGCTACTCAATGTTGATTTTTAATTTGCATTCAGGAAATCCTTTTCTTTTTGAAAAAGAAAAAGTAATTCAGACCAATTTCAATTTTCACGAAATGTATTTTCTTCATTAAATGAATTGCTACTACAGTCATGAAATTACTTTTTATAAACAACCATAATATCCAATTTAGCTAAGAAAGTTACAAGCAATGTGAAATCACAGTGTGATTAGGAAATTAAAATTTTATTTATTACTGACATTATTTATTCTCTTAAAGTGAGTTTGTTGACATAAGCTCATAAGACAACATCATTCATGAGACTTACACAAGCAACTCTCTTGTAAAGTCATTTACAAGATTCTCTTCATTGTAAAGTCAGGGCTCCTCCTTTTTCCATTGTAATTTTCAGAGGTGAGTGCTCTCGCTTGCCGTTCCTTGCAGTTCCTGTTGGCATTACCTGTTCCTACTGTTATTATCAAGGTGCAATACTGCTGCAATACTGCTGTTATTATCGAGTTGCAATACTGCTGATCCTTACGCTTCCTGCAGAGAGAGAATTGAAGATGGGGAAATCAAAGTCTTTATAAAACAATAAAGTCAGGCAGCATCAAATAAACAACCTGTTTCCACAGCATGAGGACAGTTTATTTTAGTGGTTTTCAGAGATGAGAGTGAGTTTTAGTGACAGACTGTACTTGTAGTACAAGAAGGTAGAAGAAAAGTAACAGAAACTCAAAGGTTGCTCCAAAGAGGTTTCAAGAATAAATAAGTGCAATATTGTTCTACTACACATAAATAGAAGGTAAGGAATTGCACAAACAGAAGACAGGTGTATCTCATGGATATTCTGCATTTGTGTGGTGGTGGTGTTTTCCCAGCCCAATAACCAGTAAAATGTGATGGCAAAGATTCAGCGTACTTCACTTCATCTCCTTTGATAAGCCCCATTTCAGTTATACAGGAAAGAACAGGTAGAAAAATTCAAACTATTCTTTTTAACTTGGGAGTAACTAAATTAGGTTAAAAGGTTCTAATCTAACCAAGTCTAAATCATATTACAACTTTTAAATTACTTTTCACTGTGTAAAACCTTTATAAACCTGCATGTGTCTAGCTGTCTTTCTAATTCTCAACCTCAATTACTGCATTATTGTGAAAGTACCTTAGCAGCAGGCTACAGTGCTCTATGCTAAACACAGGTCCTCAGCTGAGGTCACACAACATATATAGGATTTAACATGCCTACTTTAATGGCACTAAAAATTCCTGTGAATTTATTCCTTTCAAGATTGTTGTCTAAAAGAGAGAAAGCAATAATGATTATATAGTTGTAAATGATGGGTTATGTGTCACTCCAGTCCTCCAAGTGCAGCTAGAATATAAAAGGGCAGGAGCAGTCTTAGCAGAAATTAGTTCAGGCTATTGCAGGTTTGGATGGTTCATAGAGTTCAGTACTGTAAATCTAGCCCAATTTCCTGTCTGTCTATTTCAAGAATGGTCTACAAATCTCTGCTTGCTCTAAATAGCAGTGAGGCAAGCCATTTCTTAGAATATAAACAGGGAAAATACATCTAGAAAAAAATGCAAACATGTCATATACAGGCCACATATTTGAAACTATTTATCGGTGTTGAGGATCTTCTAGAATGTTTTTTCTTTTTTCCTGATGAAACCAGTAGCAAATCTCATTGTGGAACTATTAAAATCTAGAAGGACAACATAGGGGAAAAAATGTCTGAGATTCCTGCACTGTGAACAAGAAAAACAGATGGGTCTAAATGGGGTGGTTTATCAACTGATATATTTTTCCATCTTCGGGTTCCACAATCTTGTCTAAAGAAAAGCAACACAGTTTTTGCCAATGAGAAAATTATAGAGGTGGAAGCTACAGTGTAAAGGGCCTGTACCAGGCATAGAGCATGATTTGTGACACCAAGTCATTCAGCTAATCAGTAAAGGAAATCAGTGTCTCCTTGTAAAAATGTGAGACTATGAATAAATTTCAATGCAAAATGCAAATTTTGCAATTCAAACAAAATTGCAGGAGTAACAAATGATAGGTAAAAATGGTACCTAGAAATCATACTCATCACTCCTTCATTATTCTCAAACAATTTTCATTTAAACCTCTTCTTCTACCTCTGTGTGTAGTATTCTGTCGTCAAGCAGATTAGAGTGAGACTTCTGGAATTTTTAATGGATGTTTTAAGATGGTACTCAAAAGTGATGCTGTTAGTGTCCTCATTCCCATAATTTAAGGATGGCATATTTTGATTTCTTCCTTATGCTTGTCATACCAATAATATATAATAAATCTGGATATAAAAACAGAGAAACTGATTTTTGGTGTTAGAAGCTTAAGAATATAATGTAGTTTATATTATTTTGCAAGAGGTGTTTAAAAAGGAAAAAAAACCTGGCTTTTAACTGTGAAAATATGCTTTCCCTGAAGGTGCATATTTACATATTCATGAGAATCTCTTATCTACAGCTCTGTGTTCTTGTTCAGCCTTCTCATTGGTCAGAAAAGGTCAAAAATTTGTGATCAAAAATTCAGCTACACATTGTCTACATCTGGCGCTTGGAATTTTTCAAGGTTGGATGGGCCTTTAAGCAGCCTGGTCTAGTGAAAAGTGTCCTTGCTCACAGCAGAAGCATTGAAAGTAGATGATCTTTAAGGTCCCTTCCAACACATTATTCTATTATTCCAATAATTCAATGTCTTATATGAGTTACAGTTAAATTGTAGACATTCATATATAATTGTACAAAATATTGTATTGTATATGCATGCAATATTATTAAATATCAAATAACCAAAGTTATGTGTTCTAACTCCCTTCCTGTAGACAATACTCAAATATGGTAATTGCAATATGTCTCCCTGGGGTCCATAGATTGGATAACCTTAAGTGTCTTTGGAAATCTAAAAGATTCTATGATTCTAAGGCAAGTAATGTGATATAAACAATTGTGTACCAGAGCCTTGGGAAAAGCAGCTCCCCTGCCCATTGGCATGGCAGTGAAAGAGCTGGGATAGTAATTTGCAGGAATCTTTGGGGTTCAGACATATTATATGGCAGATCATTACAAGCAAAGAGAGCATTCTTGGCAGGTGCTGCTGCACGGGCTGGTGCTGCATTGCAATGTTTCACAACAAAATAGAATTGGTGGAATAGGTAGAAGAGCACTGTAAAGCACACCGAAGTTTAGGGACTGGCTCTTTTCAAGAAATGGGAGACCCTGACATTATGCAGCCACATTGAAACATTCTGAACTCGACTACCATAAAGACAAAAATATATAATTTGCTGAGATGAGATATGTTATAGAGAAAGCAAAGCAGCCAAAGATACAGGTGTGCCAAAAGGAAACAAACAAACCAGTTTCAATTAGCATTTAGATTAGGTGTCAAACTTTCTTTTGCCCTCTAGTAGCTCACCTCTTCAGCCTGCATGTAGCTCCTAACTGAGAACCTTGGGTGATCACAAGATCTTTACATTCACATATAAAAACACTAGTGATTCTTTAGTTTTCTAAACCTTAGGCCTCTCTTTGGGATTTGTTTAAATGAAGGACTTTTTTCCTCTTCCCCACTGAGGTGTTTCTTAGGGTGTGACTTCAGGTTATGCTGAATCAGAGATGACTGGTATCCATGAAAAAAATATGGAGCTTTCATCCTTTCTTACCCAGGACAGTCCCTCACATTGGACTCAGTATGTGTGCAGCCAGAAGAGGGCTGGCTCAACTGACTGATCTCAACACACGTAACTGCACCTTTATTCAAACTGAAAGGAGTTATGACCTGCTTGCTACTCAGCCTGCAACTTGGAAAATGCCTATATAGCTGGTCATAGCCCTATTAAGACTCTAAGCATCTAAATGAATTAAAGAACATACTTACTGATCCCTAAAAAATGGCAATATTTCTTTTTCTCTTATTCTTCAGTCATTCATCTCTCCTGTGTTTCCAATGTGTGCTGCCAAGGCATGCCAGAGCCAGTGCAATGCATTCACCAGACTGTTCTGTAAGACAGTTGAACTGACAGGTTGGCCAAGATTGATCTGAATTAAGCTAAAATTATTTTTTCTTTTGTGTTACTAAGGTTTTTTTTCACTAGAGAAAGGTCCTAAGAATAAAGGTTCCATTGGTTTGAAGCAAAGACTCACAGAGGCAGATACTGCTTTTTTATGAAAGATGTTGGGCATTGCTTCTTAACACTAATTACTGCTTTCTGATGTTTGAAGCATAGAAGGTGCTTAAAAATGGCATAACAGAAACATTTAAACAGAATGCTTCAGGATTTTTGAAACGTTTGTCATGTTGACCAAAATGGCTCTTGGAATTCCCCCTCAATTCGCATATGGCTTTGTCCACTCATGGAGCTGTACCATGGAGAGGAGGAGGATTTTACATTTAAAAAATTTAAATTAGCTCTCCTCTTCTCCCAGAGCTCAACACTAGGTATTTTACAGAACTTTTGCAAAGAATTTCTTTCAAAGTGCATCTTCATGTCTGTGTCAGTTAAATGCAGGACTCCCAGCAATACAGCAAACACTCTCTGTCTCTGGAAGGCTTAGATCTTTGATAGCTCAAAAGGATAATATTAATATTTCCCTTGCCTGCAGTAATTTTAACCTAGATTATCCTGATTTTATTTTTGCATCTATTGTAATGTCAGCTAGTTTAGCTTTACTAAAAAGATTTACTGCATAAATGTCAGATGAGCAAACAAAGACCGTATGAGTTCAATGGATTGCACTTGGCCAAATTCAGCAGTGGATCTGGGAATCTAGCAGCTGGCTAGTGTATAATATAAAGAATAGAGCATATGACAAGGGATAAGCAAGTCCACTGACGTGCACAGAAAGTGCAAAACCACTGCTTTGGTCCTCTTTTTAAAAAATCTTTCTAATTTGACTCATATAAATTGAAAACATTGCTGAATATCTGAAAGTGCAAAGCTCTGCAAATGGTTGAAATGTTTTTGCTCACTAAAGCAAGTTTTATTCTAAATGCATAGACAAATGCCTTGCTTGGTAGAGGCTTTAACACTTTGGCAGTTCTTTAGCTTTTCAGAGTCCTGCAAAAACATTAACACAGGGGTGTTCACTCCTGTGAAACAGGCAAATATTATTATCCTCCTTTTACACATGGGCAACTTGTGAGACAGAGCTGCAGCTTGCTCAGGCCTGAGACCACACAGCAAGCTGGTGGAAGTGCCAGCACTAGGATTCAAGCATTCCTGGATCCCAGCCTAGTGCACAATCCACTAGACAGCCTGTCTGCAGCCCTTCGCTATTGCTGCATGAAGCTACCCAGTTTTTGCTTTATGAATATATGACTGTGAAAAATTATGCTTTTTGCAAGTGTTTATGTGATTGCTTCAGGGCACAGTTTCCCTATTGCTGCTGGAAAATACAGATTACTTTAGCAAAAATGAGGGGGAAGGGAAGGAAACATGCTAGAATAAAATGACAAACCAACTGGTTTACAACCAGACATTAAAAAATTATATAAAAAGGTCCCAGTCAAAACTATTGTTTAGTTTTTCTGACACAAAAGAAACAGTGAGGAGATTATTTTATTGTTGACACCTATAAAGAAAAATTTTCATGTTTCACTACAAAATAATGAAATCATATTGACCCAACTCACACAGAAGTCGGGTTAAGGAATCAATGATAACAAACAATTGTTTAGAACTGATGAGAAGCTTTGTGGCTGCCTCTGCAAAATGCAGCTGCAGCCTGAGGAGCAGGGACTAACCAGATCTTCAAGTGGGAGGGATGGAACTGCACAGCTGCTTTAAATCAACACTGCCTCGTCACTAGAAAGTACCTATACCCATCCTGCATCTACAGAAATAAAAACATTTGCGCCTCCTTATCTTGCTGGATAAATTCATGTTCAGCAAAAATACTACACTGGTATGCACTCACTGCAGAAGGAAAGAAATGCAATTATAGGGAGTTTGGCTAATGTAATTTTTGGAAGTAACATTTGCCTACCAGAGATTGAAGGAGCACTTCAATTAAGAAGCTGCTGGAACTTCAACTATAGGAAGTCATTCTTGCTGTCCAGACCACTCCAACAGCTATGTTAGGGCATGATTTATCCGAAACTCAGGAGATAATGCTGCTTTATGAATATTTCCTAGTGATTCACTGCTGCTTTTCAGTTTTAGAATGCTACTTCCCCATAATTCAGTTCTGGTTTTTCCTAAGAAAACAGTGGAACGTATCATTGCAAATCCTATACATAATAAAAGGCCAACTTCACAGTTTTGAGAAACCTGCTTTTGAAATAAGAACCACTGCTTGCTACAGTCCTGGTCTTATGAACTGCTGCTTTCTGCAATCCTGGTCTCACAGGCATTTACTGCTAGGGCCAACCTTGAAAAGCAGGTGTATGTGGGAAGGCAGTGAGGAGTGACTAGAGTATCCAGGGTGAAGAAAAGCATGATTCTGCATCGGGCTAGGGAGAAAAGTAGGACTCTTCATGCAGCCTATAACTCTTTTTTTGGAGCATTTCCCTGGATAGATGTAGAGGGATAGCATTCCTTCCAACTCTCCTTCAAAAAGGTTTAATAACCAGTGCTTCATTATGTTGGCATCCTCCAGATGATGCAGATAATGCTGTTTTGCCTGCAGTGTGATATTAAACACCTAGATCTGAATTTTTGCCTCAGTAATATGCTGTAAACTCTGCTTAACTTGCTCTTTTCATCTGAGTCTGCCCTTTTTCTTATTTCTGCTGCATCTTTTTTTCTAATAGGCTACATTGGCTCTTACTCTACACTACATCTACGCAAGAAAATTACATAGAGGTGAGGCATTGGCCTATGACTACCCATTGTATAAGTGCTTCTTTGCATATTCTCAACCTTTGGGCATTATGCCAGGCATGGTTTGGGTGATCATACAGGACAGGACACTCTCCAAAAGTCAGTAGGAACTAAGACAGTAGAGGGGAAATGCTTAACTGTAGGCCTGACAGCCATGGCACTGATATTAGGGGAAAAACAACTGGCCGGTTTGTATTTTTTTTATTAGAAGGAATTTGTGTGACTACCATTTTTTTGCCACCTTTCACCAGTCTCAAAAGAAGAAAAGTAGACCACAGAAAGGCTTTGTTTGAGTAGGGTTTTCATATGTTTGTGTCTGCATTATTGGGATTTTTATTGTTTTGTTTTAATATAAAGCATTTAGTGTTGCTGTGCTTTTAGGGGACCCAAAGATTTAGGTTTTCCACGCTAGAAGCTAATGCAGCCTGTGATGATATTAAGTCCCTGCAGGAGTTAATTTCTGAGCTTTGGGCCAATACTGGGAAAAATATAGTTCCTGCACACTTAACATTGCTCTTTGGCAGAGAGATCTCCTATCCTTGAGAAATGAAGACTTTGTACCCTGCTTATTGTATATTCCTTATTTTACTTGAGAAATAAAGATGTTTTTGAGGTGATATAACCTTCTCAACAGGTTAAAAAAATTCTTTGAACAATTTGTATCTTCAGGAACATGAAAACCTTGATCAGGGATGAAATACTGTACTACTTAGGAATAACTAGTCTTTTCATTTAATATCTAAATTTTACTTTGAGGAATATTAGTCAAATCTTGCATTAACTCTGTTGGTACTGAGTCAGAGAAAGATCAGGAAGCTTTCTAAAATAATACAAATTAATTTAAAAGATCACATGTGGGTATGAGGATTCCTTTAGAGGAAAGGAGAGGAAAGGTGGCTGGACCTGGAGTAAGCCTGGAGGCTGACAGTCTAACGTAACAAGAGAGTGAGGTGCTGAGCAGCTGTGCTGTGGTCACAGAGATGTGGTGTTCTGAGTGCAGTAGCTAATATCCACAGACTTTAATGCTGTCCAATTACCAAGAAAAATAAATAAATTGATAAGCATTATAGACATCAGATTCCTCCCTTTTAATTAAGTCAATAATTCAGATAGTTTTTGCTCACTAAAATTCAAAAATCTGATCCAGCATATCCTTGTTCTCTGATGGGCTGTGAAAACATGATTTTCATGTAATTCCTGTGGATATGAATAATGAGAGGCAAAAAAAGGAACATCAAATCACCCATTGTTCCTTTTCCAACACAGCCAACAATTGGGAGCTCAGACTGTATTTATTAATCTTATTTGAAAACACTGCTGCAAAATGATAGATTTCACCAAAGGCCATATTCAAACAAAGGTTTTTCTGACAATTTATCTAGTAAAGGAGCAATGGCATTTGCAGGCATAAAAAACACTCAGAAGCATTTAAAAAAGTGATTTTTTTTAAGCCCGTAGATACACTGCTGACTTTTCAGGAAGGTTAGAACTTTTTGAGATTCAGAATCAAAAACTGATGTGACCTACATAAAAGAATCACTGATTTCTTAATTAAACCAAGCTGTAACTGCACACTTGGTTAACAGCCACCAAAAAATTATGCAATAAATCTTATGACTGTCCTCCAGGAATGTGGAGAGGAAGGCAGTGATGAAGAGGATGGTGGTCAGAAAAACAAGATGGGAATGCTCTGTGTTATTCCCTTTAACATTCCCTCACAGAGGCTCTGAGGCTTCTAGCACATAAGCCAAACAACTGAAATAATCACATGTGTAGCACTATGTTGAGGGGGAAAAGCCCAAATATTTTAACAGCTGCTTTTTTAGGTTGGGTTTTTTAGTTTTGGGTTTTTTGGGTTTTTTTCCCTTTACCTAGTTTGCCTCAGGATCTGATTTCTTTCTGAAGGGGTGGGCTCAGTGCCTGCCAGGAGCCCAGCAGGGAATGTTTACTCTGAGACACACAGAGATGTTTCCCTTTCTTCTCATGTGATTTTTTTTTTTTAAGCAGGCAGTGTAGGGAATTCTTGCAAGAAAGGTTCACTTAAAATAAACACACCTTACAAATATGTGTTAATCTGCAGGTTCTTTTCCTGTCTTATGAAAAATTTATATGAAAAATAGATCAAGAAAAACAACATCACATGTTACTGCTGCATAGCTATCTTCTCTGTCTACTGGACCAGTATTTGCAAAACATTTGTAATTTACAGTGTCTCAGGCAAGGACTTGAACTGCCCTGTGGATTTCCTGTGACTTCACCCTTTGCTTGCTCTCCACCAGAACAGTTGTATCACTGCCAGCCTCTAGCAGAGTTAGACAAAGCTGCTCTGAGTTGTGATTTGCACCAGTGCAGCTTATTCCAGTTCCATGAAAATTTTTAATATTAAACCAAATTTCTTCAATATTCTCCAGATACAGCTGCACTTATGTTGAATTTACCAGATGGACAAACTCTCATAGGCCAAACACTAAAATACCGAATGTGGTTTATCAGAGATAATAAACAATGCCAAAGATCCTGACAATGTTTCTCTTTCCTTCTCCTCATTTCATAAACAGAGCTTCCCTCCTATATTTCAGAGGTTTCAAGGCAGCACACAGCATACAAGGAGCAAATATTCCCAAGTCATCAATGATAAATGAACAGTGTGACAAGAACAATATACTTCATTCCTTCCTCCAGTCTCCCCATATGCCCACTGTTCACAGTCACATGGGAGAACAAAAATACTTTTTAAAGACAAAAAGAATATTTTCATCTTAATGCAGTCTTCCAAGACAGGATGCTAGGAGTAAAACAAGCAAAAACCAAAAATAACCACCAATGAGGAGACTCAGCTGACAGTAAGATGTATTAGTTGGGTGATGATTCCAGTGTAATTTTGTCTTGTTGCTTTGAGACAGCAGATCAACATGTTCATGTGTGGTCCCAGTATTCAGTGTATGGTCAGATACTGAGCTCTGGGAAGGAGTTTCGGAACAGTCCTGCTAATGTTGTTAAGCAGTGTGTGTTTCATCCCACAAGGAATATTATGAACGCCTGGCATTTACTGCTGTCAGTGTCTGCCAGTCCTCACTGCAGTCATCAGTACAGAACAATCCTGTTTTAATACCCTACTGGTCAGGACTGAAGTCAGATCTTTTCCTGGTTTATTGAATGATAGGTCTTTGATGACAAGTTTTTTTCTCTGTCTGTCTCCATTTGGGAGTATGGAGAGAAATCTCTGCTCTTTATTCCTTGGTTACACTTCAAGTCTAAATTATCTTTAGAAAATGTGTTTTGGTTTAATCATCTGTTTACAGAAACCCATTTGCTTAACTTTACTGGATGGAATTTTAGAAATGGCAATCCAAGAAAACTCATTACTAACTTCTTGTAGGTTACTACCAAAATAGCAGAGGGAACAAAAGGGACACCAGTTATTTGACAACTGCAGCAAGATCTCAGAGAGGTGTTCATTCATCTGTGAATGGAGGCAGCTCAGCACAGTAGACTCTAATCACCTTCTGTGTTATTTCTAGCCTTAGTCTAGGTGCTGTGTAAGACCCAGTTTGTTGCCTGTAGCTAAGTCAGTGTAGTGAAATCCACGCTGCTGACATGAAGGGAAGGGAGTCTTGTCCCTGTAGTTAACTCCGCCCACCCATTCTTGTCCTCCTTGAAGCTGCATTGTGACTGGGAAGCTGTGTGGCACTCTAATCTCAAAACTGAGCCTAACAATTTCTAGTGTGCACATAAAGGAAGAGGTGGGGCAGTTTTTTGGGGTGGAAACATTGTACAGGTTTAGAACCATAGAATCACATAAATTGTGAGGTTCCTAAGGAGATCCCATGGTATCAGATCAACACCTGAGCACTGCCAATTGTAAGCAGTGGATACTTTGAACTTCTAGCAGCCACCCTCTGACAGAGGTATACATGGCAATGCAAGTGAAAGACACAGTTGCTTATCATCACATAGTTAGTAATCTCATCCTTTATATACTTTAGGTAGTAAAGTAGAAAATTCTGTTTGTCTTATGGCAAAGTTATTGTAAAACAGCAGTAAATAAAAAAAACCCCTAAAAATTTATAAACATTCTCTATTTTTTGCCAGACAGCAAAGTTCTCAATGGGAGTCATTCTTTGCTAGTCTGAGATAAACTGATTTTTGCTGATTTGTACATTCATAAAATCATAGTATAGTTTGAGTTGGAAGGGACCTTTTGAAGGACATCTAGACTAAAAGCCCCACAAAGAGCAAGGACATCTTCAGTCTGGCTTTGTTCCCTGATCTTATTCTCCACAGCAATATCTCTACCTAAAATTTTGACTCCAGAAATAAGAGTGAAATACAATCACAGATTGAAAAAACCATTAAACCATGGGTTTGTCTTAGCATAAATCAAGATATCATTTCACACAGCAATTATGTGTGCAACACACACCATCATATAGACATGAGCATTCCATGTAAAAGGTGGAATAACTGAAACCTTTTTCCCTACAGCATGGACAAAACAGGAAGAAATCAAAGCAAGAAAATAAACATCTGTATTTATTTTCCAAGTAAGTTTTCCTTTGACACAGAGGAAGAACTTCTATATCCTTGAAGATGCATCTTTTTCTACCTACGTTAAAAAATCTTTTGGTATAGATGGGACACAAATATAAATGACTCTCACTTAAAGAGTAAGAATGCATTTGGGTTCAACAGACTAAGGTTAGAAATTTGCTGTGGAGTTTATTGTAGTTCAGATGAAGAGCTCACTTTCTGAGATCACAATCTGAGTGAAGGTAATTATATTTTACTTACCAGTCTGACTCAGCAGTAAATGTGTCAGTGATAAAACTGGAATTTAGTCAAAGAGCAGCAAAGAGGACAGCTGATCTCATGGACTGTAAGTCATACAGCTACAAGACCTAAGATGAGAGAAGCCTGTTAAGGCTTCTTAGTTCTCAGGTCCAGTCAAATACACATGATTTGTGTCAGGGGAAGAGTTTATGTGCACAGTCTTCTGTTTTCCAAAAAATAAAAATTAATAATGTGTGTGGGAAGAGAATCATGGCAAACCATGGCCTGATTTGAAGACTACTTGTGAAGGGGAATCTGATATAAATTAGCATGCACATTTACTGCAGTGGTAGTGAGTGGTTAATATTTCTGCATCTATGTACTGCTTTCCTGAAAAAATTCTGGAAATATCTTTAGGGTTTTTTATTATTCTTTAGAAAGAAAAGGGGCAACTGGCAGAAAATGCATACAGTTTTTTGCCAGGAGTATTCTTAACAAGCCTTTCCCTTCTCAGTGATGCAGTGTGATCCATACTACATACAATGCAAACTACTTGGCAGAGTCTCCTGTCGAAATTTTCAAGTTGAGTTTTGAGGACCTTCTCAAAGTATGTTTTTATTATCCAAGAAAATTAATAAACACTTCCTTCATTTAGCAGGAGTCCAATCACATTCCTGTTAAAATGGAATAACTTCCACTGGATTGAAAGGTGCAGGATTGGTATAAACCAGAGGAGGAAAATACCATTAATCATATTTCTAAGATATTTCATATTAAAGGTGTGCAATATCCTTCCCACTTAGACAAAGCTGACTCTTACAGCAAAGTTCTTTGGAACATTCTCAATTTCTTAATTTTATTTCATTGCTATGTCATTCTTCTGATGAACATAACCTTTCAGTGAAGGAACTTCAGCAATCAAAAATTATTGGTTTTAATAGGTTAATAACATTGGTTCTGAATCTACATTTCAAAAAGATACCTGGTTAACATACAAGGACAGAAAAGAGAAAATGCCCTTCCTTTACTCTTCTACTAAGGTGTTCTTTACATACTCCCATGGCCTAAACATAACATTTCTACCTGAGCACCTACCAGCATTTGAGGTGACATAACACTCAGTGTCTCTCATTGCATTCTTTCCAGCCTGGACAAGATTAATAATTTTTTCTGTCTGGAAGATTAGTGACTAAGGATGGATGAGGATGTACAAGGGTAGCATCAGCATCTCTGTGTAATGTATTGAAGAAAATGAAAACAAAATGATCACAGAAGGTGTCACCCCTAATTTCAAAGCCAAAAGATTGGATCTTAAGTGACACACCAAGGTCACATAGGGAATATTAGCTTCAGGAAAGAAAACAAAGTCTGAGCTGCTACAAATAAGCTTTTGAAAATATTGATACCAGACCATGATGCCAAGGTATGAACCCAAAGTGCAACATGCAAGCCAAAGCAATCAGTACTTTGAGGAAGAAAATATACTGCATTTAGAACTTTCATTTCCATATGAGGTTATGGGATTAAATTAAATTTTTGAAAGGTAAACAAATAAAAACAAATTAGAAAGTCTATTGCATGGACTTGAGTGAGGGAAAAAATATCTTTAGATTGATACCTAATCTTTCAACTTTTCTCAGTTTCTTGTTTTAATCTTTGACAAAACAAACAAGCCAAAGAAGTTCTGTCTGCACAACTCCTGCTCTAAGGAGGAGGGAGGAGGCAGGTGGAGCTAAACTCTCCCTACAGCCTGCCCTTTCTCATCAGAGTCAAATAACAGGGAGAGGCTGAAGCACAGTGCAGCCCCAGCAGCAGGCAGCCAGGAACGTGATAGCCAAAACTGCCAAGCCTTTCACTGGAACAGGCAAGAAAATCTGTACTAGGATAGAGGGTAATTTACTTGGAAGGAGTTTATTTGTAACACAGTCCTCCTTGTCATTATGAGAGGCTATCCTGCACCTTGAGCACTCACAGGCTCTCTAAGAGTTTTCATTCATATCTTTATTATATAAAAATCTAATTACCATAAGAAACTTACTATGTTTTTGCTCCAGAGAATATAAGTTTCAATTTGAATAGACAAACTATGGAGAATCATTTAGATCATGTTGCAGACTTCGTGTAACTTATTCAGTCTTCTTTAATGGTTTACCAACTATTAAATGGCCTTCTCCAGGAGCCATTTAATCTCATATTTTATATGTTAAAATGAGAGGAGTAAAATAGTTTTGAGAGGTTCTTTTTCTCTTTCAAGTCTCTCTGCCAAGGAGAAGTTTTGGTGGTTATTTTGTACTAAACATTTAACATCAGCCGAGGTGCACATGCCTCCAGAAGCAGATAGCAAAAGAGCATGGGAATCAGTGCACAAAGAGGCACATTCCTGTGCTTACAGTGGGATCCTTTCCTGTCAGCATCTGGTAGTTAGTAGTTTTGAGACTGACTGAACTATAGGCAATATCTGGATCAAACTTTTCTGTAAGCTTGGAAACCCATCCTGAATATTTGTCTAACTCCTTCTTGAACCCATGTCCATAAGCAACTCATAAATGATAATCTGTGACAATGAATTCCATCAGTTAATTGTCCCTTGTGTTTTTCACAAGACTTGATAACACAAGACTTGATAACCACAAATTAAGCAGAATAAATATTTTCTCCCATATACACCAAAGCTGTTCCAAGATTTAAGTTTAAAGTGGAATGTAGCTGGGTTCAATTGAGGGATACTATTAAATTGTATGTGAATGTATTTTATGATTAATATAACTCTTTGAAATTGTTAAATAGCACTCTAATTTTATACTAAAATATTCTATTTATGTTGTATAAATTGATCATATTTTTCATATATATATATGTTCTTTGGCTACTACAACTTCAGGAACTCTTATGAGTGTTAATCTCAAAAGTTGGACTGGCTGTAAACAGTTCATTTTTATAAGCACCTTACATCTCAACAACACCAAAACCCAGGATCTACTACTATCAAAAAGACATGTACTCCTAGCCCTCATAAATGCTAGGGAAGATGATAGCCAGCAGCTTGGCACAGCTGAATGCAAGACTCTGTAATGTGGTTTTTGGTGTAATTTATAACCTTTTTAAAAGAATTAAATTAACTTTGGAAGAATAAAAAGTAAAATATTTCATTAGATGGATTAAAAATATATGGGTAGATAATCATTTAGGCACAATTTACACAGTCTCAATGTATGACCTTCCTGGAAAAAAACCAAATCATGGTGTCTGCAAGCTCGATCCTACTTCTGGTCTACAAACAATTCACTTCAGCCAGTTCTGTGTGTGCACAGGAACTTTATCTAACATGTTTTTCAACTTAAAATATACAGTATAGATTCATTAAATCAATGTGTCACCACTGTAAATTATCAAAGAACAAAACTATATATTAATTCTGGGTTTGAGACAGAAAAGCACTTCACTACTATTCCTTTACCAGATACATTCTTCTTACTCCCCTGTTGATAAAGAGTATATATACTCATAACAGCTGCCACTTCTGATTAAGCTGAATAAATTCAACTTGTAAGAAACACTTTTTTATATGTGGTGTATCTTTAATAAAACACTGAGTACTTTTGAAATGTCACTGAGAAGCAGAAACCTATATTCTTATATTCTCTTTGTTCAAACTAAGTGGGATCATCTTGTATTAAAGGAAGGTTTGTAATATTAAAAAGTTCGACCACATTATTTATTCTTATATACAAGTGTTACTGTGAAGAAAAGCCACACTGGTAATAGAGATCTAAAAGCCTGTTTTATACCAGGGAGAATCAGGTGTTAGCACTGTCTGCTCTAAGTGGACACCCCAGGATCCCAAGTACATGTGTGTGTATGCACACGGGGTGATTTCTGTCCCAGGTATCAAAGCATGCAAATACCCATGGCTGCTGTACATAGCTGGTTAGCATGTGCTGACCCTAAGACCAATCTGTCTGAAAAAAATCAGATACAGATCATCAGGATGATGTTCTTTCCTAAGATATGCATGGCACAATTTTATCTCCTTGAGATACTAACTGAAGAGTTCTCTATGCAAATATGCAGATATGCTGCCAGTGGTCAGCACTGAGGTTTCAGTGTTGATTACTTGGACAAATATGAAGTAAGTTATATGCTGCTTTTATAGCTCATCATACTCAGTTTTCATTAGAAATAAAAAATTAGGGCTAAAACTGAATAAAGCAAAATTAAAACCCTGCACTGCTATAGCCACTCTTGTCATATCCACACATTTCAAAGTCCAGTTTCTGCAACATGAAGTTGGATCTTCAGGTGTCTAACCATTTGAAAACATAAAAAGGTATGTTTCATTGTACACTGATTAAATTATATTATTTAAGTGCTCTTTTACAAAAACAAAAATCTCAGATGCTTCATTAAAAAGCTATCAAATCTGCTTTCCTGAAAATAATACCTGTGAACAGTTTAATTAACTCGTTCTTTCTTAAATCTTATTGCCAAGAATCTTTACAGGATTAAGTATTCAACACCAAGAGATTAAAGAGGTATATCCCTCCAGTTCCCACTGCACATATCTCCCCCTAGTCACCAGGATTAGCTTTCTAAGCACATCAAAGCTTTATTTCCTTGTGGCTATCCAATAATAAAGGCTAAGGGTAAACCAAACTCTCATCACTTTTTCACCTACCCCTCCACAACCAGATCCTGACTAAATAAGAATGTGAATAAAGATAGTCAATGTAGAAAGCTGCAGTACTTTACAACAGCAATAATAATAGGAACACAGCAGAGTAATAAAAAGAAGCAAGAAGGATGGTGAGTTACATAAAGTCTCTAAGGGGACATAAAGGAAGGCAATTAATAAACTGCAAAGCCTTTTGAAAGTGACTGAATAAATATTCACAAGTAAATACTATTTGTGTAGCATATCTGAGGAGCATTTGTCCATTAATTAAAAGATCTGGTATTGCTCATGACCAATACTTTGAAAGAAAGATTTCATAGAAACTGTTCATATCTGATCAAAAGCAAAGTGCTTATTCTAAACAACAGCACTGGGGAGCTCCATTTTTTAAATGCACAATGACCACATAATAATTTCAGTTGGCACTTTGCAAAGATCAGTGTGTATTTTAATATTTCCCTGTACTGCTCTTGACAGCCATGGACCAGTAAAAAGACCTATATTGGTATATAAGATCATTAATGTCTTCAGGGTTATATTAAAACAGATATTTTGTCTACAGATTGAAAGCAAGGCAATCTGGGGATACATCTAAATTTTCCTCCTTCTTCTGCTGGGCTTATCTGAAAACAAGCCCCCAGTGGGATTGAGTTGAGTTAGAAGGAAGATAGGACTATTACAAAAATGTCCATGGTACTTGAAGGTTTCTAAAAGTCTTAGCATAAATAAAGACATTGTAGTTTTCACAGCCAGATACCTAAGGAAGTTTATACAGACTCTGCTTTGCCTGAGGCAAATTCTGCACTTGAAGCCTACAGGTGTTTACTCTGTTTCTTCCTGCCTGTAGTTATCCTCTGGTAAAAACATTCTTTTTTGTCAGCGAAGCAGTTGA
Organism: Molothrus aeneus; assembly: GCF_037042795.1. NCBI lineage: Eukaryota > Metazoa > Chordata > Aves > Passeriformes > Icteridae > Molothrus > Molothrus aeneus. The sequence continues at coordinate 38,782,818 of NC_089650.1, forward strand.
AGTCAAGGCTTCTTGTGACTTTGACAAATCACTTACTCACTCTGATCCTCATTTTACCCACAAAAAAATTACATCAGAGTACTGTTCTGAACCCCAATTAATGATTGCAAACCATTCTAAAGTCCCTGAAGGATGACACTGTAGAAAAATAATCCTGTATTTTCTCCTGCCAAAACAAACAAAAAAAAAAGATCCATTTGACATTCAGTATTTTTAGTAAAGTACATAAATTATAACACATTCATGTTGTGCAAATAATAATTAAAATAATTGTTAATCTAAAAATTGAACACTAGCTTTGTTATGCTATCACTAAATTTTCTTTGTATTATTCTTTATTCTAGAAGTCTGTGAGTAGTACCAAAATACAGGAATCTTTTTACAGATTTTAACATTCTCAACTTGTAACAAATACATAGATACACATGCAAATGTGCATACACCTCCTCCTGCATGTATTGAAAAATTCTTTCATAAGCCAGCTAATGAAAATATCCAAAATGTTGATTTAATACAAAGTAATTTCTTCTTATAAAATTTTGTAAAAGACCTCCATAAAACCTGTATCAATGTATATTTAAGATTATGTCTTACCTTAAAGAACAAGATAAATTGCTGAATATTTTTTTCTGTATTTGCTAGCACGTTAATCTAAATTTAATAAAAGATAGAACCAGTGAATTAGCAGAAAGAACATATTTTCCACTGCTGCTTTATTAGCACATAGAATTTTACTGTATGTGTTCCATTGACAGACGGGATATAAAGACTGTTATTTGTTTAATAATCTTATTCATTAAGCAAACCAAACTATTTTAATTTGCCTATGACTCTAGTGACAGTAATTTTTAGCAAGTTTATCCTCAATTCTGCCTCAGACACAACTCATTTACTTTATAGACTTGTTCTTATAACTGTGGTAAAACTGAGGTTTTTCCAGATGCTGACAGTATAGCCCTCGTATATATGAACCTTCCCAATTTTCAGGCTTGCATCTGACCCTTCCCAGAAGGGACAAGTTAGACATTTCCAGCACAGCCATGTAGTTTCTCTCCAGTTCTCCAGTGCCTCATGTGGGGTGCAGGGGGCCTTGGGACAGTACTGTGGGGGTGTACAGTGGCCAGGGGCATCCTGGATGCATTGTTAGAATATAATATTAAAGAAAGCAAGGAGAAGGTGTCATGGCAGATGCTCTGCCTGAACCTGGGGGATACACAATTGTGCATGCAACAGTCAGAGAGAGAATTCAAAGATACACTCAGGGCTTCCCTTCAGCTGCTGTTAGATGCCTGGATGACATTTTTGAACAATGATTTCTTGAACTGCCACCTGTGATGCCAAACATCTTAAGTGGATGCTACACATTAGTTTGGTTTTGAAGGTAGTATGGCAAAAATCTCAGACTTCTCCAAGCTGCACCTTTTCAAGGCTATAAAGCCAAGCTATAAAAGAGGCCCAGTTGAAATACTTCAAACTCAATACATCCGGTACATTTAATCTATTTCTGTCCTGAAGAAAAATTGCCCTTCAGAAACATTATTATATAAGAAATGAAGTGCTTTATGCAGTGGTTGGGTTTGAGGTTTTCTTCTCATTTTTGTGAAGGATTAAGTCTATCTGATTGTAACTGCTGACACTAGCTTGAGTAGGTAGAGTCTTCTGATAAATTAAAATAATTTTTTTTGTCAAATAAGTAAAATGCTGGTACTTTATTTGTTTATGTTTATAGTTGAAAGATTTCAATACTTCCAAAATTACAAGTGATACAAAAGTCTGTGAATTTTACTTTGTTTCAATTATAAAAGCAATACATTTATTTCATATGAACTAAAAGGTCCATTAAACACCAGACAGTGTTTGATACCTAATCAAAATGGTATAGCCAAGTAGCAACAGTAAAATGACTGTGAGGAAGACAAATATATTTTTCATCTTTGGTGCATTTTTCCAAGACATGTTATGCATTGGGGTCTTTTCCCAAATTTTGGGCTTTTTTACACATAAATCCTCACATTCTAAAATTATTATTATGCCTTTCCTAAATTAATAATAAAGGTAATTACCTTAATACAATGAAAAGCACTTAACTGGAGTATTCTTTGGTTTGTGAGATTTTTCTGAACAGCGTGAGTGAATATAAATGAAACAGAGGAAGAAACAACTAACAAGTAGAAAAACAATATACAAAACATTACTGAGATGTGAACTATACTGAAAAAACTCAAATCCTAAGCCTGAGCTGCTGAAACTGATTGTGGCATTAATATTATCTTACAATTACTCATGAGAAGATAACAAACTTTAACAATTGACTTTCTGGGAGTTAATTGTAAGTTTCTCAAAGTAACTGTGATATGTTACAGGATACGACATGTGAGTGGATTTCTTATCTTCATGAGAGCCCAAGAATTCTTACTAAAAACCAGGCCTGACTTTTATGATCTGCTGGGACCTTATTGTCTAGTGAGGGAAACACAAAGGATGAGCTGCTGACATTTACAGTTAGGCAAAATTCTTTCTTGCCCAGTATTATTATCCAGGAATGACTCCAACACTGGCAAAATCAAAATTAAAGTGTTGCAATTTCTCATATCTAAAATCAGAACGCATTTTTACTGCAAAATCAGATGAAAATGAAACTAATTAACAGACTTGGAGTTAAAGCACTGCAATGAGAACCTATCATTACAGTTCTTCCTTTCCAGTGTTCTTCCCAGTCATTACAGAGACCAGTCCAGATGAAGGTGTTCACAGGTCTCATTAACTAACTCCATTGCTAAATTAATCTTCAGTTGTCATCAGGAATATAATAAAACTTGCTCATTAGATTTTTATAGCCTTGAGACCCTCTTGAAAAGAGGCCCTCTTGAAAAGAGGTGTTCTCATACTTACCAGCAAGACCAGTTTGCATAGTGCAAATTTAATGATGTAAGATCTCTTGTGATTCAAAAGAGACAGAAAACCATATATAAAAAAATCAAGGTGATTTTCATCTTTGTGGAAGAAGGAAATCAGAAAGCACTGAACTGATTTCACATAAGATTTGTAGAAATTCTCATTTGAAATAAAATATAATGGGTTAAACTGTTGTATTAGTTGACCTGAGTTTCTCCCCATTCACTTGCCAATTAATACCACTTGTAATTCCTATACTATTTCATGTATTTCCAACTGTCTTTTGATGCTAAGCAGTATATGAAAAGGGCAGGTCCTGTTAGCACCATGTGATCACCTAGGTCTTCATGGACTGCAACAAGATGCACTACACACCACCAGCAACAAAGAGCTATGTTCTAACAACAGATCTGCCTGCAATTGTTATTTTCTTTTATCACTAGTGCTTTCTTCACGTGAGTTGTGCAGATTATCCATTTTAAACATGTAACACATCAGAAGTTCCTATATTGCTTTCACATTTCCTGTTCATGCCAATAAAATGTCAGCTTAGGCACTTTGTGTCCCATCTTCAGGGACTTCTGGGTATTTGCAAACAATGTTGATTCCAGCTGGAGTCCTAGGTGTTCACCACTCTTCCTGCAGCTCCATTAGTGCTGGCAACAATGGGAGTTCTAATGTAGACAAGCTGTTTGCCTTTTTATGACCAGTGTTTACTATACAGCAGTAAATCCGCATGGTGAAGTAGAGCAGCTGCCAGGACTTTTTGCATGCTCAAGCTGATGTCACCACTAGATCGTGTTAGTCTAACAGTGGGAAATTCTGCTAAAAGGCTCCTTGTAGACATGCTTTTCAGTACTGTACCTCTGCTCAATAGATCATTCATGAGCACCCAGCCCCCTCTCCAGAGAGCATGTAGAGTCGAGTCGTGAGCAGGAAGGGTTGGAGACAAGGCCGAGTTTCTTACTTACAGCTCAGGCTTGGAGCTGTTTTATTGTCGCCATGGCTACAGGCCCCACATGCCTCCAGTCCCTGCTTTATGAAAAGAATGATGCAGTGTCTAGCCTTACAGCTGAATATATAAACCAAATTAGTCTACCATGCCTCTACCTGTTTTGCGGCTCACAATGAAAGAAGTAATGTATCAAGCAATCAGTCTTGTAGCAGTTATATTCTGTAAACACTAAGTCATTACACCCAGACTTTTTTTATTTGCTCTTTAGAGCCCCTTCTCAGTATAATAAACTGCAGGTTTCAAGAAGAAAGCTAATTCAGAATAGTCCTCTGTGATTTCTCAGAATTTCTGCAACATACCAGCTAAAAGTTAATTCAAGTCCCCTTTCACACTCCATTTTTGCATAATCCCACTCACTAAATAAGATGCAGAAAGACAATGATGAATGTCTTTTCCAAAGCTACAGTGCCAGGGTATTACTAGAATCAAACTATGCCTAAGATAACTAAAGAAGAGTTATATAGTCCTGCAGGGAACTATTTACTCTTCCTGAATAGAGTAAGAGCCTCATACGGTTCCATCTCTGCTAGGGGATTAAGTAATCCCTGAATGGCATTGAGGCAGGGCAGTGAGGGAAGATGTATCCTGTGATACTGCTGTTGTCAGTGTTGTTTAGAAGAGGGGGAAAGAGGGAAGAAAACTTTAGAAGCGTGGTCTCCATTGAAAGATAAATATATAAGAGGTGGGGAAATGGGTATCAGAATAAAAATGCATAAATCTCAGTGTATGACAGTGTAGTCGGCATGCTAAAGATTTGGAAAAAAGGTAGTAAGAGGAAAAAGAACTAGCATGAAAAGTAGGGAAGGTGCAAATTGTCTTTTATTTCCATCTCATTATACATTCTTCTTTTATCCATAGCTTGTAAATTCCACCAGTTTTGATTCTCTACATGCTCATTTAGACTGTACATGTCAGTAAGTGGAGAAATGTAGTCACACGGTTCACCATCTTTTACATTCTATCTCTGTGTTTAGCAAAGTCAGCCTTATCCTCACCTCCAAAATTCCATTAAAGTATTTTGGCAGTCTGGGTTGCAAGAGACATTTCTAGCCAGGGAACTGTAAAGAGTTCTCAATGCAAATAAAGAACAGAAGAAGATGGTATGTTTTTATGAAACTGAACAAATAATGGCAGCTTTATTACCTATCAGGGAAGGAACAATGTAAAAATGAATAAATTGAACACAGTCCACCAAATTAAATTCACCCTGGCTACAGAAAATTGAAATTATATGAAACTTCAGCAAGACACTTCTATTTTTCTCACATTGTCCAATCTTATTTACATAAAATGTTTAGTATTTGGGCAAGTGTTCAATAAATGAGCCAATATGACCCAGTGCAGAAACTCCCATCTGTAAGAGGTATGAATCCTGCTCTTTTGGCTTGGAACAGGAAGTGGTTTAGACCCTCAAACCAGTACTGAGCTTCCTGTTAAAGCGTCTCTTCTTTTGGATATTTTTGATTATTTAAGATGTGTTATTGTCATTTAATGCTGTAGAAGAAATTATAGTAACACATATTACAGTAAATAACAGTAAAAAATTTGTCATCTAAATTTAATATAAACAGAAAACTAAGACTAAGTAACAAATGAGACAAACATATCAATATTCTATTTTACTGTTGCGTTGTACAAATATTTATAATGCATATGTTGTATGGGGCAGCATAATGTGAAAGCAGGATAGCTATTAAGTTTCAGACACATTTAGCCTGTGTTCTAAAGATTAAGTGAAATAAATTCTTTGAAATTCTGTACTTTCAGAGGTTTCACATGCAGTGTATTATATTTTTCCTTTCTTTTACCAAAATGATTGAGGTGTTAAGTACAGAAAAGAGAGGACTTTGTAAGAAAAACTATACAAATAACTGCTAATGGCTTGCCTAGTCTGTAAGTTTTAAAAACAGTTAGGACATTTAGATCATGCATTCCAACCTCCTGTATTCACATTCTCCCATTCACAACCATTTTGCCCAAATAGCTTATGCTAAGGCCAACAAATTGAGTCAAACAAAAACATTTCATCATTTTTGTGCTGAAGCAACTGGCTTCTCTCAGCACTGAACAGCAAAGACCCAGGTTCCACCACAGCCCGAGGCTCCTTGAGTAGCATGGAGCTCATTAAGTAAGAAATGTTCCAAGGATCTGAAAGATATGAATCATAACCCATGACAAGGAAAATCATAAGTAAATAAACAACTTCTCATTGACAAACACAAACCAAGAAAACAACATTAAAAACCTAGTCCAATCTGATCGGCAGAAAAGGAAATGTATTTTTGGTCTGATCAGTTTGAGCTCTGGCATATGGATAAATACCAACCCATGTCATACAATTAAGATTCTTTGTACCATTTTTGAATCTTAACCTGACCTATATTGAACTGTCTGCAGCTACAAAATAAGATCTAGCCAAACAAAGAAATTAAAAAATACATCTGTCACTCGTAAAGTGAAATTAAAAGTGATTAATTTGTTCTTGCACATAAGTGCCTGAAATAATCAGGCATGTTGTGTTGGATCATAGTAATTGCCATGTTTTTCCTGAGTCCAATGCAAAATGTATTGTGTGCAAATAGATTCTAAAGTATGTTCTCTTTTTTCTAGAGGAATGTAAAGTAGACAAGACTTCCCCAAAATGGAAAATAAAATGTCAACATCAAGAAAACAGTTATGACCACATGACTCATCTCCATTTCTGATTTCCTTCCAGTAGTTTGACTTCTTTTCCTTAAGAAAGAACCACAATCTGGTTCCAAAAACTCCAAGTGATGCTGTATATCCTGCCTTTCTACAGGTATTTCTGCATTTAACTTCTGTTATGAAAGCACCTTCCTTTATCATTCAGTTTGCCAGATTTGAGATACATTCACTAGAATTTTAAACATTCTTCCTCTCTGTTCATATCAAAGCTTTCCTCAGTATCACCTGAACACAGGGGCTGTCTTCTATAAAGAAAGAAATTCACAGAAACTGAGCTAGTTTTAACTTTTATATTATAAAGCTTTATACTCTCAAGTTCATCTTCAGGACTGAGTGAATTTTTTTATATATCTGCATTCTTTTCAAGTATAGATGATAGCACTGATGTGCTAATCTAGTATAACAGTGCTATTTATAGAAGTAATATGGCCTGGTTTTTTAAATAACTAAGATTCACAAGGATTCTTTTTGCCATAGTCTTTCATTCATAATTTGCTCATGCCAAAAAATGTTAATCTCTCTGAACACTCAAATCTTATGTCCTCCTATACTCACCTTTACTCTTGGTTTCCAGCTACACTCTCTTGCATTTGGATACTGAGAAAGCTTTTGGCTGAAGGACACCCACTTAAATTATACATAATTATCTGTAATCAAAACTTGATCTCCCTCCTCATTATTTCTCCTCCCACAAACTCTTTTACACCTACAAAGGTTGCCATTAAAAATATTATCACCTTGATTACCAAAAAAGTGCTGCATGACCTTTAGAGCAAAATAATTTGAATCCAAATGGATATGACCATTCATAGTATAGAGTGATGTGTAACAGGTGGGGTCCCAGGAGAGCAGAACAGAGGGGGAGAATGACCTCCCTTGACCTGCTGGCCATGGTCCTTTTGATGCAGCCCACAATTTGGTTGGCTTTCTGGGCTGCTAGCACACACTGTCAGCTCATGTTGAGTTTTTCATCAACCATCATTCCCAGGTCCTTCTCCACACGGCTGCTCTCACACAGCCCTGTAGGTGTGTCTGGGATTGCCACATCCCAGGTGCAGGACCTTGCACTTTGCTTTGCTGAACTTCATGCCTGACTACGCAGAAACGATATAAATAACTGTATAAATAAATATTTCAGTCTTGAGATTCATAAATAGAAAGGGAACTGCAATGAGGGAAAAGAAGGCAAAACTATTGAGTTTATTCAGGATCTCAGTGCCACACTTTACCTGAATTTCACAGAAAGGATTATATTATCGCAAATATTCTGAATACACACTCATCCTGAAGATCCTCACATTTTCATAGGTTTTTTTTTCAAAAATCATCACCTGAATTTGCCATAGTAAGACCCTCTTTGTGGTAGTAGAGAAAATTCTTGTAAAATTGTACTAAAATGTATTTCATACACAGCCTATGCTGTTTCATTTTGCTCATTTTAGAAATATTTATGCATGTTTCATCTCTTCAAAAAGGGAATCTGACGGCTGAATGAATGTACTTTGAACCCAATGATCTCCTAGTAGAATGTAATGTTGCCTAGGTTTCCTGGGAATAAACCACAGGAACAGATGAAGATAATGTGGTTGCATATTACGTGATAATGAATATTCTGACTGATGTACTCACCCCAAGGTACACTGGAACATCTGTTAGTTTATTTAGGCATGACTCATCATTCTTATTTTTAAGATATTTAAGTGGGTGAACATATCTCTCCTTAAAGATTATCAAATCGGGAAAAAATAACAAGAAGCATATGGGATTATGTACTAGTGATGGCACAGAATGTGCATCCAGGTGAGAGATGTACTTTAATTCTGTCACTGTTCATTGCCTTAGGAACTTAGGTCTATATTTTAGGAAGATGACAGCCTGGCTTGTATTGATTACACAAAGCAATGACAACACATTAAGAGCAAGTGTTGTAGCTGTGAAGCCTTACTCATTAGTGCACATATTTAAAAACAAAAAAAACCCAGTAAAATACAGTACAGTAGGGGATAGTATCCTCTCTAACATATCAAGACTTAAAATCTGGTTTCAATGATTTTCTAAAATAGTGGACATCAAAAAAGATTATCTGCAATATGAAGTAAATTACATGGTGAAAGATTCTGTTCTGTGTTATACAGAAGCTAAAACTAAGGGACATAATGGTCCTCTTTCATTTGAAAGTACAGGTTGTTTAAATCATTTAGGACTGCAAATCTACCCACTGCACTATAGGTAAATATAATGTTGGATCAAAGAAGTAGTACATGTGACAGTGTGAATGGTTTCCTCGTATTCTGTGAATGACTCCAAATATAAACATTATATTACACATGCATCATGTTATCGGCTGATTCTGATTTCTGAATAGTAGTGTCCTCAAAACTTTTCACCCACTAGTGGGAAGACATTGAGTTTTCCATGTTAACCCAGTATTATTTAAGTCTGGTTTTTTTGGACTTTGGCAAAGCCCTTCAAAATAAACTTTAGGAAAATTGCAGACACACTGGCTGTACTGAGTATTTTTATTTTATTTTGCTTGCTAGTTTTATCTTTATCAAAGTGAAATTACAGACACCAAGAAAGGAAAAAGGCTAAAACTGCTAACAAAGTCACATAGAATACTTACACCTTTCACAACATTTATGTATTGATCCACCCTTTGGGATGTACTAGACATAAAACATCCTGAGCAGGAAGTGAAAGGAAGTCTATCTTTAAAGATCTCCAGTGATGAAGATGAATGGAACAGTACTGGTCCCTGTAAAGATGCCCCCAGGGACACCACTTAACACTGATTTCCATCTAGACATTGAGGTGTGACCATTCAGCCAATTCCTTACCCACCAAAGAGTCCATCCATCAAATCCATATCTCTCCAGTTTGGAGAGAATGATATTACTGGGGATCATGTCACAGACCTTATAGTAGCCTAGACAGTGACATCCTTCTCTCTTCCCTTGCCCACTAAGGTACTCACAGTTTCTTCCAGCCTCCAGCTAACACACATTGCCCAAAGACAGCACATGGGCCTGAAATTGAGCTCCCTTCACTATTTGTGCTGGGCTATAGTTATTTCCACTGCAATTCTTCAGATGTATTATGGCTTTGAGAGGTGATCACGAGTGAATCTACTTTCTGTGGTTTAAGGTGTTACTGTTCATGGTTGCCAGTTCCACACCTTTTCCAGCAGGAACACTGCTGTAGCATGTTTGGCAGGTGAGGATATGTCTGTGTCAACTACTCTTTGAAAGTATATGCTGAACCAACATTTTGCTTTTAAATGAGCAACAGTGTCCATGTACAAAAGCTCCCCACCGCCACAAAAATTGTTTCACAAAACAATCTGTGCAAAGTTTTCATAACCATCTTTTCAGCAGAATGTACATATTAATTCATACCCTAACTCCATCTAACCTAAAATGTTGTAGCCTAAAAAGTTCAGTTAGCCTCCCATAGTCTAGTAAAATGATCTGATGGATGTTGCTTCTCAATGATCCTCTCTTTCATCTTACCTTTTATTTAGCTGTTATATTCATTTTCATTCTCTGTTCTACAGCCTTTACCCTGATATTTGGGAAAACTTATAGTATATCCAGATAGGTCAATTTTTTATGTCCTTTTTATGATGTCAGTTAATAGGAGATACTAAGGAAAGACTACAAGACAAAGAGAAACATACAGTGATTTTTATCTCAGGGAGGGTAAAAATTCCTTTACAATGACAGTGGTTTACACTTAGCTTCTCTAAAACTTCATTCACATATTAGTTGTTAAAATTTTTCTGGACACTTGCTCAAAAACTTCCCTCACACCTTCCATGGTGCTCAAAGTATCCCCAGGCATTATCAGTTGATTGGAGGCAGCTGATCTCTCCAGCTGAGAGGAAGCTGAGAAAGATGTTCTCAGAACCCTTGCAAATAATATGTGTATGGAGAGCAAGAGCAATGAACTCCAAAGAGTCAGGGGTAGTAAAGACTACTTTGGAAGCTGGAGACAATGAAGAACTGTGAGCAGGAGTACAGCTGGCTGGAAAGTTTTCCTTGCATATTAAAAGGGAAATACCAAAATTGCTTATGGCACCCTCTGATTAAATTCTCAAAACCCAACTATAAGGTACGTGCCTAAAGCTTATGCAGACTGAACCATTCAGGGTGAAAAGAAATGTACATTGAGATCTTTTTGCTGCTAATAAGAATTACATCAGACTGAAGCTGAGAGTCTATTTATTTTGTTGTTTCCACCATTGTTGTTTTTCAGCATATTTTATCACATTATGAGCCATGTGCTGATGAAAGTGTTCATTTGTGCCTGGCAAAATCTCAAGCATCCACACACCCAGAGCACTAAACACCTGACTCCTAGTATTTGCTGACACATTTGGTTCAATACCTTGGGGCATTTTGACTGTTTTTACAGATAGGTAGACAGGCCAAGCACTTAATGCAGGCTTGAAAACACAGAAACAAATGTTTCTTAAATAAAGTCTTCTTTCTCTTGCCCCCATTCTCTTACTTTTTCAGCCTCAGCTTTTCACTATCAGGTTATTTTTTTATTTTTTGAGAAAATGAAGATTGCTTAAGAGCATATGGGGAAAATTTGTGGATATCTGAATTTGGTTTACTATATTTTGAAAAATACGGAGATGTCATTTGCTCAGACTTTGCAGAAACAGCAGAACTCATTCAAAACCTGAATGGTATTTTTAGAACTAATTTTTGGACTGAATTTCTATCCTCAAATACTTTTTAAATTATGCTTTGGAATAATATAAAGTGACTAATCTCTTACTATTTATAGCATTGAAAGTATGTAAAATAATGGCATAATGATTACTGGTTAAAACTGAACCATCTCTTCTAGAGGTCATTACCTTGATCTGTAATGTCACTGCAACAATCCACAGTAGGTGAGTTTGGTTGGGTCTCCCTACATTCTTCTTTCATATGAAGGAAATAACAGCATGTCTCTGCTAGCCCAGTTTAATATATCACTTGAAAAAACAAACTACATGCAATATAAAGAAGGATAATATGACCTAAAGGAATACAGTAAAACTCAGTCCAGATAAATAAAACCAGAATTGCCAGGGCTTAGCATGTCTAGGCATAGAAACTATACATTTATGCCTCTAGAGAATACCTAATAAATTATTTTCAAGTTAAAACTTCAAGTTCATGCCAATACATGGAAGAAATCCCAGTATTCAAAGTCAGGACTTAGTGTTTATGAAAAGATTTCCTTATCCAGCCAGAGAAAACTTGGAGATCAACATCTTTAACAAACTTAGAGTCATATACTATTACTTAGATATACTCTTACTTAGAAACTTAGAGGCAGACAGTCATATACTTCAGAGTCTTAAGTTAAGCTCAGCCTCTGCTTAGATTCAGCTTAAATGGCCATTATATGAAAAGTTTAGGTCTCGGCTGATATCTTTGAAAGTCTGGTCAATCAGAGGTTGTTGCTTCTCATCGCTGTTCAAAAATCTTGTTTTTAGTTAAGGTTATGGAAGAAATGAGCTCTTCTGAAGGGCTGGTCTGAAGCAACTGAGAAGTGCCTGTTAGCCAAAATCATCCTGGGGATCTTAGGCACTTCCTTTTGTCAGTATTCAAAACTTTGCTGTACATTCAACATTTGATGAATTACTACTGGACTGAGAACATGGCACTGTGCACAGCCTCATGCATGCAGCAAAGGACAGAGACTGTTGGAGAAAACTGAAGTAACATACAAACCAGAAGCTGAGCATCATTTTTTATTTATTTGTCCAGGAAAGCACACTTGATAACATTGTACAAAGGGGGGATGTGGGGCTTCTTTTGATGGTTTGTTGCTGGGGCTTTTTGTAGGGTTCTTGTTTGTTTGTGGTGTGTTGTTTTCCCTCCGAAGCAGGTAATTCTTGCTTTCTAAAAGCTGAAAGCTAAAAACTCTGACTTAGATGACCCTGACATATAACTCCAGCTTCTGGCCTAAGCTGAAATTAGTCTAAACCCTTAATAAAGCAAAATCAGGCAGAAATCTTGCAGCATCATTAATTAATTTCATAATTTTCAAAGCAGTTTGTGTTCATGAGGAAAGAGGCACAGAGGAATGTAACAATTAACAGTAGTTTCTGTAGCCAAAATAAGTGAAGGTCCGCAGCCAACAGTCTGCACCATGCATTCCCAGGCATGTTGATCATACTTTCAGAGTGGAAAAACAAGAACACTGTAATCAAAGAGGATGAAGTTAGAGAGAAGTGTTTTACTGAGAACACGGGAAGATGGATAACAAGAGGAAGAAAAGGGGAAAGTGAAGATCCCACATATTTTGCAGCAAAGAGTAAAAAGTGGAAGATTCCCCTAGTATAACTCCTACTGTTCACTCCTCCCTCAACATCTTCAAATGTATTTCTGTTCTAACAGTTGCAACACACTTCTCCTCTCATTTGCTACATCATTGAGCTCTCTTGCATTTGGTCCTGATCAACTAAGCTCCCTAGTCGTAAACTTTCTGACTCATTCTCACACATCAGCCTAGTTTCTATGGTGTAGAAACACCAAAGAACAAAAGCCTAAGGTGATAATCCCTCCTCTTCATACTTAACTCCTCCATGAAACAAATTCCTTCAGCTCTGAATCTTCGTGCGCCTTCTGACACACACAAATGTTTATTTGAAATCATCATTCATATATATATATATATATATATATATATATATATATATATATATTTATGACCTTATAGAACTATGAAATCCCACCTTAATGTCAGAAACTCTGATCACTTGCTATTTAGCACTAAGAGCCTCAGAAGATTTGAAATGCTGGATGTGAAAAAACAGTAACAGAAAATGCCACTGTTCTGGTTCTGTGCACTAGAGTGAAAAAAAGCCTTCATATTAGTTTCTTTCTCTGATGCCTACAAATATTAAGCAGAGAAAATAAATTTTTTATGATTTTTTAGTGTTTTCCTTGTGGTCTTAGCATTAGAGGATGGAAAAAGCAGAAGGGCCAGTCAGCTGAAATGCAACTTCAATGGCATCATCTGTATTCCTTTCTGAAGATATACACTGTCATGATACCTGCAAGGAATATTGATTACATTATTTGTAGCCATTGTTTGTAAGTCTCATGTTTTCTCTGGACTTTCTGAGTCATCAGAATAACTCTGACAAGCCTCAGCTCTGTCCTTGTGATCAACAAACCACTTGTGTAGTTAAAGGCTCATTATTATGGAAGTAACAATCAAAACAGCTCCACATATAAAGCAATTTTGGCTTTACCTAATCTCTTTTATGTAATGATATACTTGTTTTCAACCATGGGCAAATATTAATTCCTTCCAATGATCTAAAGTATCTAGCGTAAAAATAACCTAAGATTAATGACAGTTTGTGCAGTTTTATCTTTATTTTAATTTCTTTGCACATGAATCATTTAAATTACTGATTAGAAAACACTTCCACTGACTGACTTGCTAAACAAAACTTCAGAATCAGTCTGGCTTGTCCCAGCAGGAATGGTGGAAAAATGTCCACGTTAAGGGTTCAGAAGTATTAGGGAGGATATGGAACACAAAGATACACGTAATAGAAAATAGTCATGATATTTTTTTTCTTACTGACAAACTCTTCAAAACTTTCAGGTAATCCTAGAGTTTCAGTAAGCTCTATTGATTTAAAGAATGATTCACAGTTGGACTGGAAATGAAGGAGCTTTTAAAGTGCAATCACCAAACCCATACGGTTTATTGCACATCTTACTGCTCAACTTTAGAACAAATATAATTCAAATCACAATACAATGATGATTGATGTTTTTCATCAACACCCAATTATCATTCCATCATGGCACAAGACTTGAAAGTAGAGTTGTTTGAGCCAAGTAAAGCACAAAGTGAGCATCTGAAAATCCAGATCTGTGCTCTTGCAAAATTACTTACCAAACCACATTAATTATTTTCTAACATGTTAGGTCATGTTAGTTGTGTATGGGTATAAAAGATCAGGCACTAATTTTAATCTTATGTTCAGATATCTCATTTCACTCTTTTCTGAATTCTTCAAAGAAACTTCTGTTTTATTTTAAACCAGGCTAGAACTGGAATACTTAGCTTTGGTGGGACCATTTCTAATTTTTTTCAATTTCACTGGACTTCTCTAATTATTTGACACTGTGCATTAACAGGCTATCTACATATTTTTCTGGGTACTTCAAGATGATTACAAATCCACTAAACTGTGGAGAATATAAATACATGCTTTACATATATATAGATATATATATAGATAGAGATATAGACTAGCACCTAACATGAAACAGAAAAAGAGCTATCTTGCACCATCTGACATGACCTGACATGATTGTAGTTGAAAATTAAGTTCCATAATTCAGAAGCCGGTTGTTTGGGGTTGGGGTTTTTTCCAGCATTGCACAGTAACAGCAACAAAATGATGGGAGGTTATGGGAATAGGAGGAAGTGTTTAAAACATGCAAATACTTCAAAAATGTAGGTGCTAGAAGACCTACTAGTAATCTGTGCAAATTGTTACAGTATCCTAGGTTCTACATTTCTTTTAGCCATGATAAGTATTATTTTATTTTCATACTAAAGCTTATGTAGTATGTATCACAGTACACATTTTGTCCTCAAAGACTGTAAAATAACCAACTCACAGCTTACATAATAAACACTTCAAATTTTGATAAAATGCTGTCACCTCAGGTGGGCATAAAAGCCCATACAAATATTAAATAATTTTTTAAAGTAACACATACCAATAAGAAAAAGATAGATAATACTTTTAAAAACGCTATAGTGTCTGTTAGCTAAGTGCAACATAGTAACCAAAATTGGATCTTCTCTTTTGCCTGACAGATACCTCAAAAAAGATAAGCATTTTTAAAATTTTCATCTGTGGAAAGGATCTTTGTTTCATCTTGCAGCTCAAAGTATGTTATCTCCCATACTGTACTTCCTAATTCTGAATTTGTGGTATTGTGCTATAATAAGTGTTTGATGGTTTACAGATTCTTCAGGGAAGAAACAACAGACGCATTCTAATGGGGTGTGGGGGATGTCATTTTAATGCACTTGAACTTTGCAGCAATGACATCCAAAGTAAAATAAAAAGGTTGCTTTTTAAAGATGTCTTTCCATTTTCTTTGTAAAAATCCAACAAGTTTCAAAAAGCATTCGATTTTTTTTGTTTAATTTACCATATGAACCATATTTGACTGATTCAAGAGTTATATGGTTTTTTCAGAAGGAAAACTTATTTTATTCTCATTTTCATTGGAGGAGAAAGGAGAAATGTGTTTTAACACATTTTCATTTTCATTTTCCAGTGAAGCCCTTCTAAAAGAAATTATATGCCTCAATCCAGAAGAAATAGAAGAATAAGATAAAATGCCTCCAGGCACATGCACTATGATCATAAGAACATACTATTACCACATCACCCCAGATATGTGACACATACCTTCTACATTTAGTTGCCTGTTCTTTTCAGATAACCATTTCAAACAAAATAAAACCCACAAACACACTTTCATACAGAGGTTTACAACAACTTTCTTGACTAACTGCTTGAGTGACATTTTGATTCCAAATCTATCTTGATTTGATATTTGTTTCTGTTATACTTCCTATATTTTACCTCGAGGAAGAAATTATTAAAGATAATGCCTTTTAAGTTTGGCTTCCTATCTTATGAAAACCAATGTGAATATAGTGTATTTTCTCTTAAGATCTTTGGAAATTTCTTCAAGTATTTCCAAAGGCCCCTTTATACCAGTCTGGCACCATAAACCTGATGTAAAGTGGATGCAAGTAGAATATTAATTTCCTTTAAAGACAATTTGCATTGATTACACAAAATGTAAACAAGAACCATGTCCCAAAATTCTTGTTTCCAACAGATTTTCATTATTTGTTCAAAATTTAATTCAAACAAAACCATTTATGTTTTGTTAGGAATTTGTTTACCTCAAAGAGTCCTATAACCTAACACTCTTAATTTTTATGACTCTCTTTCACTTATGCACATTACCAGATGTCTGTTCACACTATAATCCTGTGGAAAATAACTTCATTATCTGCAGGTAACAATCCATCATTACTTACCAATTAGAAATTCATGAGAGACTGTGGAAAGACTCTACATTCAGTCTGGTTGCTTACAGTGTGTGAGGTCTGTCTTAAAAAGAACAGCTCAGTGTCAGACAGAGTTCTGTGCTGTGCTGCCATCCTGAATGACAACACTTCTGTTGCAAATACTCACTCTCCTCTTTTGACATATATCCTAAAGTATTTAATTTGGGATCCCCAAACTGAAGGTTGTGGCACTTAAAAGAGGAGCTTACTAGACCGATAGAAATTATTATTTTTTTCTGCTCTTATGAGCATAGCAAATGACATTAGGTTATCTGTCCATGCTTGGTTTGAGACCAACATAAGAAATGGCACCTCCTGGGTGAAGTTCATAACTGTAACTGGAAGTGATATCTTCTAAAAAATGTGATCTTCTAATTAACAGCAAAACAGATAAAGAGTGAGCAGTGAGGAGGAATAATTGCATGGTACTAAATTACTTTCAGGAAAATTGCTTTTCCTGCAATCTAGAAAAAAATGCAATATGGCCTCTTGAGAGATAAGTACAGTTCTTCTCAGTCTTTGGTCAATGAACCACAGGTGCTGATACCACTTCTTTTCACGGTCAAAAGTTAAGTGATGCATTAACTATATATGCTGATAATCGTTTAGGCTAATGCCTTATGCATATAATAAGAAACCTCTTCTTTCACTCTGAACAGTAATGGGCATCAAATGTTGCAGAAGAAAGCAGACAGCACTTTTGTGCCCTGTGTATTCAGGTGGGATACAGTTCATTCAGAGCCCAGGTTATTCCTAGGTGACAGTCATCCATGTGCCTCCTGGTGCCACAACCACAGGTCAGCCTTCATCTGCTCTTTTGAAGTTACTGCACTCTCTTAACCTTGTGCTTCAGCCAGTGTCATACAGACACCAGCCTTCTCTAATTTTATGTGAACTAGTTAACAAGGACAATATTTTGGTTCTCAGGTAGGTCTAAAGATATTTTCACTTATTATATTTTCAGAGCTAGTGCGGGTGCTAATTTTTCAGCAAATGCTGATAAATGCCTTGATATTTATATTGCCACTGACTGAACCTATTTTTAAGAGTGGCTTACATGCAAAGCTGTAGACAGGTAATGTGAATGATTACAAGATTACTGTATAGAAATGTGCATGATAACTTAAGGGCTGTCTGGATATGTTCAGGACAAGACAAGTAACCCTAAGCAATGTAAATTTTAACACTGGATTGTGAATAGTTGCTATATTGTAAGAGAAAAAACCATAGTGTGTCCCCAAGCTGCTCATTGCATACCACTGTTGCACAGTGCATGAGCTGTGGTGAGGCATTAGCACATTAACACGCTTTCTGTTCTAGAGCATATTTACGAAAAAACACAATGTATGATGGAGAACTTTCAAACTGCTCAGCTGCCAATCCTGGTCACAATTTCCTAAGACTATTCAGTTCATGATTGCATGTGAAAACACAAAATTAAATATCCATACATGCCTAACTACATGTTTAAGTCTAATGGCATAGTTAAGATACCCAGTTAAGTTTTAAAATTAGTGCGGCATTACTCAGGAAGCAGCTTTTCAATGCTTTATTTTACTCCTTTTAAATTACTTCTAGAAAGCACAAATTTGTATGCACAGTATGGTACACTGTAAGAACATTTAAAACTATTTAATAAATACATATTCACAGGGGGCAAAAATTAATAGACATATTTGACAATCTGTGTCTTGATTTTTGAAACCTTAGCAGTACAACTTTGATGTTCTGTTATTATGGTTTGTGTCTGATTGTTTGAAATAGTTTCTGGGTTTGTATTTTCTAAAGGAAAAAAAATTCTGCTGTTGAATTGTGCAATCCATCAGCAAAAGTTTGTACATTTCATAAATGAAGACAATATTATTTTCCTATATTATTATATTAAATTTTTTTTTCAGAAAATCAATGGACCTGAGGACTGTCACTTTTATATCTAAGCAGATGTGAATTCAATGTGAATGCAAACATCTACTCGTATATTGTTCATTATTGTGTTCAGTGGTTCAGTAGATATTTTCAAAGATAAATTATTTTGTGGCAGCCTTTGTTCCATGTCTCTTTTGGTCTTGGAAATCTTGCCATTAATTTCAGCAATATTTGCTTTTTAAAGTGAATATCAACAGATGTCCTCTACTATAAAAAGCAGCAAAGTTGAAAAAATTTATTTTGCTTCCAGGTGCCAATGGGAGGTAAAAAGCTGCCTTACAGAGTAATACTTGCAACACTCAGTACATAGCAAAATTGAACCCAACACTCAGTCTTTGTCATCAATGTACTTTCTGTACTCATATTTGTCAGTATCTATGATAACTACTAATTCCAGAAACATGTATACAGCAGAAAATACTACTTTTCCCATGCCTTCTCTTGGAAGTGGCAAAATGTTTTAAAATTAAAGAAAATAAAGAATACTTTATGGAAAATAAAAAGGTACGGAAAGTGGTATTTAAAAATAGTAGATATTTGAATCAACTGGGAAACTGACGCAAGCACAGAATCCAGTCTAATACCACTGGTGGATAAACTGTGACCAGAGGATTAATAGGACATGTCTTTGTTTCTCTTCTTTGGACTTTGGACTAATGGTTCCAATTACATGATTTAGCTGAACTACTACACTTATTTTAGAAATATAGCAAGTGCTGACTTTAAAACATAGGTTGAAGAGATGTCCACAAAACAATTAGGAAACTGGTTCCAGTGACTAATTTTCCTCATTCCTAACTATTGTGTCTATTGATTTTTCTTGGCTTTACCTTGCTTCCACTGGATTGTACCATAACATTTTGCCTGAGCTCATGGTGCACGTGTGAATACAGACCCAGATAAGCAAATAGAAAAAAATTACTCACATAAGACCAAGTTGTGACTCCTGAGGGATCTTGCTTCAAGAGTAACTAAGAACAGCTTCATATTGTACATAATGTTTTAATCCATTCCTTGTATTTATCTTTTGTCATTTAAGCTTTTGACTGAAACACAAAACTGTGCGATATCAAGCAATGTACTACAGAAGTGTAGTCTCAATAAAACAAGTGGTTATTTCGAAAAGATAATATTAAATGATCCTCTAAACATTCTTTTGATTGCTTGTTGAGAATTATCCAGCATTGAGTGTATTAATTATTATGTCAGATGTCTAACTGCTTATTTAAGAATTAAGAAAACATACCTAGAATAAGATGGCCCTTCACTCTCTTTTTTCAAAACTATCATTAGAAACATTAACTTTATTGCAATTTCTGAAAATGTTCATGGTTTCTCCAAATTATTAGAAAGCAGCACATGCAGATTGTACATATGACTTTAAATGATCTAAAAGATCCATATTATCTGAAAAACTCCTACCAGACAAAAGGTTATAATAGAACCTATTTAATAATGTACCTAGACACAGATGGAAATAATAAAAAACCTAGTAATAGTCACATGGAAAATACATATAACCTATCTTTTTTGTCCAAATGCAGAAATGGACTATTTGTCAAACCTATCCCTAATTTTTACCCCACTCCAGTCAGGAAGAGCTAGGTTGTTTTCAGCAGATTATAAATGGACTTTTAGACAACACGGATCATTTTGACAGAGGATGAGGTGAGCGTTGGGAACAGTAAACTGTGGAAAAACATATGTGGTCCAGCCATAACCAGTATTGTCCCTGTGAGGTGCTGGCCTAGAGTTCCAAAAGCTGAATTTAGCCCATGACATTTATAAGCAAGGACAGGCTTTTCAATGAGGTCCCTAATTATAAATACACAGAGAAGGCAAAGAAGGGAGAAAAGATATGAGTGTAATCAAACCAATTCTAGTTACAGCAATTGTCCTTAACATTTAAAAAAAAGGGTGAATGTGTTATAAAAAAAAAGAAAATAACAACAGAGATTAAAGTAGCAAGCAGTTGAGTAACAGACACATAACTAAAAACATAAGTGATACTCATGACTAGAAGATGTCACATTCTGCTTTTGAAATACTGCCCCACATCATACAGGCCTTGTGAGCCATCTGAAACCTGTAATCAAATTTGTAAGAATAGTAAATTCTCTTTTGTTTTTTATTCCCTTAACTCATATGTATTTCTTTAGGGTTTGGGGTTTTTTTTCCCCAAAGCAATCCATTTAGTAGGTGGAAGAACAGCGCATCTTTTTTTTTTTTTTTTTTTTTTTTCAGGGAGAATTAGGCTTTCTGAAGTGATCCAAGCTAAAGGATCTCAAATCAGGCACACAGCTAGTAAAAGTAATGGTTTTAGGTTCAAATGAAATAAATATCTTCAGAGTTGGTGTTTCTTGGGTTTGGGGTTCTTGGTTTTTTTTGTGTTTTGTTGTTTTGTTTGGGGTTTTTTGGCATAGACCTGATAATGCTACAGAAAACAAAACAAGACATTCTGCTTTTGTTAAAATGGTTATGCAAAATTTAAAGCATCTTGCAGGAAAAAAAAAAAATCTACTGACAGTTACACACATTCACATTCATCCTAGGGTGGAACATCCTTTGGGCAGATGTATGTTTTCAATAACTAATTTCTTCTGAAAAGATAAAAAACAGTAAAAGCAGCCAAATTCCTAAGTGACAACCTACTAGTGGGGAAAACCTGATTAGAGAATAATTGCAGTTCACCATTCTTGGCCTGGGTACTGCTATGTTGGCATGACCTGAAAAGGAATGAAACCCATCTCAAGCATTGCTTTTTGTTCTTTAACACAGAGGATTTGGAAAAGAAAAAGCACATTGAAGAAATTATGACATGCAGTAAATAGGACATGTAATTACATTGAGAAAGGCATTGCTAATGTGGCAATACATAAAATATAGTCCAGAAATTAGATTAGGGGTTGGATTTTATATTTCTGTGAAATTACTTGGCTACTGGCTAGTCCAGTATACTAGCAAGGCAGATTATTAATAATCAGGATGAAAATACCATGTCAGGTATTCATCCTTTTATCTCAAACATCAACAAAATATTATTCCTTCATTTCAGGATTGTTTCATCTGATTGCCAGTTATGTAAATTAAGGTAAAGTGTGGTTGTTTTCTTGTGCACAGAAGCTTTTGAAATAATTCCAACTTCATTCTCATTCTTGGTGGTCTTATAAGAAGAACAGCATTTTTAGTCACAAACTTTTCAATTATAAAACTGGCAGCACTTACTTAGAGGTACACTTACATTTGGATTTAGTAATTGAAAAGTATGGGGTGAGCATACATAATGGGATTTTCACTGCTAAACCCTTTTCCCATCAGTTTGCTCCAGTGAGTGGATACTAAAAATGCACATGGGGCATTTTACAACCAATGGAAAGAGAGATTTCTGTGGTCTAGGTAATACTCTCCACTGACCATATCATGAGCTTGGATACTTCACACAATCTTGATAGGCTCCTACTTTTAAAAAGGTCCTGAACTTATTTCAAGACCATCATCTCATGTAAAAATGCTGGGAAGCCTGGGCCCAAGTTAGTTCTGTAAGTGTCTCCTAGTACTTGTCTGCATCTTTAGACGGTGAAGTTTAGAAACTTCTTCATTTCTGCATGCTGGTTTGAAAATCTGTAAATGTATTTAGAAATGTATTACATAAAAATGAATTTGTAAATGATTTATTGTGGACTAACAGGTCTTTTTTTCCTTTTTTTTATTCCTCAGATCTCTGCCGGCAGACCTTTTATTACTAAATTATATAATAAGGTGAGAGTTTGGGTTCACAGCAAGCAAGCACCTGAATCCTTATACACATGACACTCCCACTCTTACTCATGCTGGCATGTCCATGTATCAAATCAGCTCATGGCTTTTGTGCGTTCCAGAAACGTTTTTAGGTGTGAGACACTCAGTAAGTTACTAACCTGGATGTTTTATCTTTCTATTCCAGTCTTTGCTGTTGTCTTGATGAATTGCTGACTTAATGTCTAGAAAAAATAAAGCCATCAATATCAATAATAGTGCCAATGAACTGTGGCAAACTAAGATATGATAATACAGCAGGTTAGCAATACTGCATGTCAGAGGCTTATGATATAATGATGATGATAATAATTGGAATACAAATTTACCTCTACAAAAATAATATTGTAAACAATTAGAATAAAAGATAACTTTCAATTATATGTAGCCTGCTTTATCCTTAGTGGAGTATTAACTATAAAGTTATAGATGAAAATACAAAGCACTGCAATTGTTTGTTACACAGATGCAAGGTGAAACCCAAAATAAACATCCCTGTGCTATTCATAAGTAATATATATTTTAAGCTACAATATATTTGATGTATAATACTATAAAACTTGCACTCAATTTAAACAAACTTCATCCAACTAATGTTTAAAAACCATCAAGTTGAAGAAACGGGTTTACCAGTAAGATTATTTCTTTAATTTGGGAATTAATGCTATCTGTACCCTACCAGAACTGTCTTGTTTAAATCTTTTAAGAAATTAACCCCATTGATGTGATAAATACATTTTCATTTCTGCTGCTGATACGAAGAGGGATGCTGTCTTTTTGACAACTTCTGCTTATTCAGTATACAAAAGATATTAAATTACTTCAAACTCTGTTCACATCATTGTATAGTCACTTTCCAGTCAAATGAAAGCAAAGTCTGAAGCACGCGTTAGCACTCCCTTCTGCCACGCAGTAATTGGTCTAACCTCCCAAATGAAATTAAATTTATCTTTCTTTTGATGACTCAAGTCTGAAAGGAAATAAGCATACCCATATTCAAAGCTCCTATTTACCTTTCCCTTTGTCTTCTTAACAGAGATAATCTGGAGCTTTGTCCTAGCAATATAGATGCTAATTTTACTATCTGGGAAAATCACAACTTGTGACTCTATAAGACCACATAAAAAACTCCACTTCTACTTTCCTATTGTTGGCATCCGTAATAAAATTTTGTGAACAATTTTCTTTTTTTTCTCTCCCTCTGACTTTTCTACAATTCATATTAGTAAAGTTTTTCCTTCTCAGCACAAAGTACAGAAAAATAAATGAAAGCTGAAATTACTATAAATCTGGAAAAGTTGCTTTATCTCTAAAAAAGACATATGTATCAGGTCACCCCCCCACCCAGTAAACATACTAAAAGTTTTTTATCCAGAAGTCTTGTAACCTGGGAATTACAAACCCAAAAATTAAACCCTTAGAATTTACTCCAGGATGATGCCTTCTTCTGAAATTGCTTAGTGAGATTCAGTGAGATTCAGTCTCATCTCAGCAATAACTTTGCTGGCAGACAGAATTGACACTGCACTTTCCCTTCTAGGCAAAGTTAAGACTGGGCATAATTTTTTAGACACCTATTGCTCATTTTACCCCAACCTCCATCTTCTGATTCCATTAGACCCATCAGATCCAGCAAGATAAAGTGCTAATGTACTTCATTTCTAACTTGGTCAAAAAGATCCAAGGCTTTTGGCACTTAATCTGTTAAAACTGATGTGCGTGTGGCTGAACTGGTTAAGGAGCAATTGCAGAAGCAATTGTGACAATAGATCAAGGCTGGCTGATGCACACCTGATACACACCAACCCAACCCAGTTCTTTCATTCTCCCTTCCCCAGGCTCCCCCTGGCCCTGGCAGAATTTGCTGATGCTTCTAAATCTGCAGAAGAAAGCTCCGTGCAGGATCAGCCAAAGTTCAGATCTGGTAAAAAGGAGGTGACAAGAAAAAATACTCAAGAAGAAACAGGAAGGAGAGGAGAGGTTGAAGGAGAAGGCCAGAATCTGGGAATAGCAAAGGCTGCTGGGGACAGGGACCTTCTCAACCTGCCTGGAGGCATTCAGGATAGCAGAGGTGACAGACTGCAGAGCATTTGTCCCTGCATTCCCTAGCGTTTCTCCTGCCACACTGAGGGGCATTTGGCAATAGTTTCAAGGAGACCAGATCTCAGCATGGAGCTCTGAAATAAATGGAAGAACTTCCCACCTAAGGTATTTTTAGCTTTGAACTCCCTCCTAAAATTAGGGCAAGAGCAGATGTTTTCTCTTTTCCCCAACTGGAGAATCCTGACCCAGGCCACCTGTAACTGACTGAGTCTGTGGGGCAACTCCCTACCTCACCCCAAGGAAATTCAACCAAGTTGATGCCAGGTGTCTGCACTGCTAGGCTATTCTCTTTTGTTGTGCCTGAAGCAAATTAGTGTGTTTGGGCTGACAGCCTGGAGAAGGTAGGTATGAGCAGCTGCTGTGAGCCAGATCTGGCACCCCTGGACCCAGCAGAAAGCATCTGTCCTTGATTGCAGGTCCCTAAACAACCCCATTCTCACAAAACACAGGAGGAGGAGTGTAATTACCCCTCTCTTATTCTACAGTGTAATGATTAAATCTCTCACCTCAGACTGGGAGACAGATTTCTAATACTTCTCCTGTACAGGGTAATGTGCATCTGCGTGTTTTGGATGTCCAGTTTTCAGAATTACCGAGCATTTCAGAGCATGGTAATTTGCCCTTCTCTCTGCAGTGAAATCTAAAGCAGGATACAAAAACCCTTACCATCATCTAGTGAAATTCTTGTCATCTAGAGCTTGTTCAGCCAGGATAGGAAGGATGAAGAGTCCAGGCTCTCTCCACCTCCCCAGTGAATATCCCCTGTTTAATTTGAACACAAGCCTCTTCCTACTGTTTTAAAACACACCCCAGACAGCAGTAGTTTGACACCGCTCTCTGTCAGAATGAGCACCTCATCATCCACTTGCTGAGATAAGCACTCAAGCAGAGAAGGAAATTAACTACGGGATAATGCTGTAATGCTGTAACCACAAAAGTAAAAGGGGTATTATGTCATCTGGTCTCACTTTAAATGAAGAGCAGAAATTAAGATTTGATCTGAGTCTGCTGGCTGGTTTAGGCCCTGCCAGCCAGCCAGGCAGAACGATGTCTGATTTATATACCTCAAATATGTTTGAAACCTAAGCTAAAGGCGGTCACGTGATGATGTCTTGGCAACTCCAGTGTATGAGCAGTTGCAAACTTAGACATGGAAGAAATTTAACTGATAAAACCTTCAGTTCTTATAATAATCAACCTCTGCAGAGTTAAGTGACAGCCAAGGAGGCCCTGTGAGGCTATATATTTTAGACATTGCAAACATAACAGCCACTCTGATACCTGAAGCTATTTTGTACCTCGATAATAAAAAAGCCTAAAGCATGGTCTCACCACCTTAGAGGACAGTGCTAGTATGACAGCAAGCCTCTGGCATGTGGTTTCAGGGCAGGTGGGAGTAAGGAGAGATCTGGGAGACCTCGCTGGTGCAGCTCCTCTCTGCCTTAGTCCTTCACCCCTCAACAGCCAGCACTTGAAGCTGCAGTGACCAAGAGTAGTCCCACCCTTGGAGGGTTGTGTGTGAGCAGCTTGTTTACTAAGCCTCCCATCCTGGCTTACTTTCTGCTGCCAGGAGTTTTAGGGTCTGTTTTCCACCAGCATTCATTAAATTATCATACAGTGTGCCAAGTTTCCAGCCCAGCAAAAACTCTTTCAGTTCCAAACCCTCTTTTCCTGATGGCAGTGCTCTACACTGTTAGACTTTCAGAACTGTCTTGGCTAGAGAAATCTACTCATGAAGTTTAATTTTCCTAAGAAGCTGATGGGAACATACACACTCCAATAAGGCAGAAGATTACTGGCCACAGGGACTAGTGCTTTCTAAAATCAAAACTATGAGGGGGGAGCAGTTAAACATAAAAAGACAGCCACCAAAAAAAGCCCCCAAACTGTAGACATATGTAGAATTTTGAACAGAGATGGTCAATGCTTCAGGTCCTATAAATCCAAAGACTAATCCTAACACTGTGATCCTGAAATTGGTTTGGTTTTCCTGAGAATCAAGGAACTAAATCTCTCCAGGTCTTATTTGGAGTTGAAACAGAAATCAGTAGCAATAAATGTAGCAAATAAAAATCTTTCCTGCCTGAAGGCGGAACTTCAATCGCTCTCAGCACATTCTGTGAGTATGCAGCTATCCAACTCCCAGTACAATTAACTAAGTCCTTAATTCCTGTCCACTGAAGTAAACAGAGGTGAAGTCATTGATTCAGCTGGGCTCTCAGCTTGCCTCAATCCACAGATTGCAAGGATGTGACTGTAATGACTAACTGCATTGCTAATACCTGCTTCTTTCTTCTGTGAAGGAAAAGCTGCTCAGAGGCTGTTCACTGGGACAAGGGAACTGTTCCAAGTAAAGCAGAATTTTGCAATTGTTTTTACTACACAGAGGAGATCGAGAAATCTGCATCCTTTTTTTAACTACACAGCACAATTAATGACAGGTCTGGGTTTTTGGAAAGGGAGTTGGAATTGCTTTATGAAATGGCACAGGATCTCAACAACAGAGCAATGAGAAGAAGTCATTGTGACAAGGATTTTTAAAGACCTTCCAAAAAGGATTAAGGAACTGCAGACTATGAAATCTTACATTCATATTAGGAAAACTAGTAGAAGCCTTCATAAAATATCCAGTCATCAATCAAAAACTGATAAATATTTTACAGTAAGGAAGAATGGACAGTATTATTGCAGAAAGAAGTTCTGACTTACAAATTTATCAGCAGTTTTGAAGGATTCTCAAGAGCAGACAGACATGGGAAATACGGGTTATGTAGTGAGTGTACACTTAAACCTTTTTACAGCATTCATTTCCATGAAGAAGCTGGAATATAGCATGGAAGATCCCATGAAAAATTCAGATCTGTTCCGGGTGTACAAGAAAAGAGTAGAAAAAACCAGCTGATTTTACAAGAAAAGAAGATGCCCAGGATCTGTGCTGAGGCTTGTGTTATTCAGTATAATAATAAATTATTTAGAAAAGGAAGATGATTTTACAGTTCCTGTCAATTCAAGGTTTTAAAAATGAATATTCCTAATATTTTCTGGCTGGGTCAGGAACTGTCAGGGGAAATGTAATGCTTATAAATGCAGGATCATAACCAAAACCAGTTCTAATGAGATCTATATACTAGTGGGCTGAAAACTAATTTAACTACTATAGAAAGTGATCCTGGAGTTAGTGAATAAATTTGTAGAAATCTATTCAATGCTCAGTACTGGTTACAAAGGTAAACAGTGAAAGTCTTAGAATAAAGTAAAAAAAGCAAAATTATTATTATGTGATTATTATAAATCTGACAGGTTGCCATTTTGATTATTATTTTCTTATTTGTGTCAAAAGAATATAGTGGCATAAAAACAGGTTCAAAGGCAACAATTTTTATCAAAAGTACTGATTTCCTTTCATATCAGCACAGGTTGATTAGAACTTGTAAATTTGGAAGACAGGAGACTCAATGGATTATGCTAGAAGTCACTGGTGAAGCTCGAAAGTCAGTGAAGATGAAGACAATGTAGTTATTCAGATGTTTATAGACAAAACTAAGGGGCAACAATTGAAGTTATCAAGCACTAGTGTGCAAGGAAAAAGAAAGACCTGTGCATGCAGTGTGTTTAACTACTTAAGTTAGAGAATTCACTGTAAAGAGTAATAGAGAAGCCAAAATATGAACTGGTTAAAAAGTAATATAAAAATTATATAATAAAATAATGCATCCATGGCCCTAAATTACAAAGATACAGCTGTGATTTCAGGAAATCTGTGGACTGCAGAAAGCTGGAAAAAACAGGCAGGTGAGGAACCATGCACGATGCCTTTTCCCAAGGCATGAACTGCTCTCCTCAGGGAGAGACAAAGTGCTTCACTCTGACCCACTCTCAGTTGTTTTAATACTATGTGCCTAAGTATATTAAGCTGAATATCTGAGCTTCTGTGGGAATCACATTAAAAAATAATTGCTTCTAACAATAAAACAAAACTTTGAAATCACAAGAAATGCCTCAAGTTTGAAAAATTTTTCCCAGGACACTTTCAGATAAATTTCTTTCCATTGAAAGCAACTGGAATACGTCCAGTGATTCCAATGTCTAATTATCCCTTTAGCATCTTTATCACACATATGTCCACAGTACTTTAAATAATACTGAATAGAGAAGACTCTCCCTGGAGCCTTTTGCAAGTCAGAGACAAAATTCTCATTGATTGCTGCAGGTTCAAACATTGTTAATTTTGCAGGTTCAAACATTGTTAATTGTAATAGGAAGGGATTGGCTTTTTGACAATTGATTTAAAGGCAGGGAACTGGAATATGCAGGTGTTTATACTTCAGTGCTAGTTCTGGGAACCTATTATCATAACATTTTACTACATTGCTTTCTTATTACTAAGTGTGGGCAGGACTGCAGTGTGTCTCAAGCAGCATGACACTTTCCCACAAAAAATTAGCATCACTGTTTTTCTTATCTGGGAGCTTTGCCACTGGTTACTGAGCTGATTACTCCACTGACCACTGGAGCACACTGTACGCTGCTCTTATTAACCAAGGAGTAACATTTAAATAGGAAGTTTACTGGAATTAGTGCTTCAACAATTTTACCAGATCTGTGAAGAGGCCACCCCATATGGATGGGTGTCGCAGACATCTTTTTGTGAAAATCTTTTCTTAGGATTTCTTCTCTTCTGAGAAGCTGAGGCCTCAGAAACAAAATGTAAATAATGTTTATCTGCTGCTGTGGAATGCATCAGGTGTGTCTGTGATTGGGCCATTTTGAATGTTGAGAATTAATGGCCAACCACAGACCAGATAGCTTGGACTCTCTATCCGAGCCAGCTGCCTTTGTTATCATTCTTTTCTATTCTATTCTTAGCTAGCCTTCTGAGAGATGAAACCTTTCCTTCTATTTTTTTTTTAGTATAGTTATAATGTAATATATATATCATAAAATAATAAATCAAGCCTTTTGAACATGGAGTCAACATTCTTGTCTCTTGCCTCATCCAAGAACCCCTCTGAACACTGTCACAGATGGGGATTCTCATGAAGTCTGCATAAGTGAGTAGACTACAGAATTTCAATGTTAGCTTTATGCTACAAGAATCAGATTGAAGAGCTTATAACAAATAACCTCTGTTCTACTACCTACCTAGCCAAGACTGAATAACAAAGAGCAATCTTGCTAAATGAAGATTCCTTTCCTATCAGTTAAGTGATAGCTTCTTACTCCTTGGGGCAGGCTACTGCCTTTTATGTTGACAGCTGTGGAGAAAAATCTCAACACAGCTGTGTATCCAAGCTCTTTGAGTATCCACAGTGGACCAAACTTTTCCTAGCGCTGCATGAGACCCCTGCTGCTATGCAAGGCTTATTTTGAACTCCGGAATCTCATGTCCCAAGGAGTAAAGCACCACACACAGCAATGTCTGAATCAGCTAAAACCAGTAAGGTTAGTTAGTGTCTCTTAACCAAGGCATAGCTCTAAGGACTTCACAAGTGATGTTGAAGCAGCTGATCCTTTGAGTTCACAGAAGAAACTTTGTAAGGATTTTGGAAAACATTGTAAACTCATTCATGTCCTATAAAAAGAAAAAAGAAAGAAAGAAAAAAAAAAAAAGAGGACTGGCTGAATGCAATAGTCCTTGTAACTTAATTTATATTCTCATTATAAAGATTTAATAACACTATACTATACTGATCCGTGCTTATAAATTCAATGGACTTTACTTAGGTCTTTCACATAAGAGAGAGAATTAGGCAAAGTTGTAAAAGCCATGAGAATTGGATGGCAGCAGCTTATATTACTATATAATGAATGCAGCCAGTACCTTATAACTTCACAATACCTCTCTACAGAGATAGCAATGCTTCAACTGAATGCATCATAGGAAACAAAATGTATTCCAAACTAGGCAGGAAAATACTTTATGATCCTGGAAAAGAAACCTAATCCATCAAAACTCCTCCTTTGTAGTATTTTATTAAACATAAAGCTGTTTACAAAGTACTTAATCATACATATTGTACAAAGGCATGGTGATTTAGAAGACACTGAGGAATTCTCAGCTAAGACAGTAACTCTCATTTGGCAAAAGAAATGGGGAATTCAAGATAAAATTTTTCAAATATTATTCCTTCAGACAGGCCACACTGTGAATTCTGTGTATTAGAAAAGCTAGCAGATACTCAAAAGCTGTATGAATTACAGAAGGGCAAACAGAAAGAGTGGACTTGTATTAGAGGGCAGATCAACAGCTTCTACCAGTTCTTACTGCAGCTGGTTAAATTGTGGCTCCTGCCAGTCCTCTCCACTCCTCTGCTGCATGATAAAATGGCTGTTCCTGTTCTGATCAGATTTTCACTGTTTGTGTTCATCATCTAGTATTTATGACCAAGTTCAATAGAATTACTCCTGTTCTCTCCCAGAGACCTTGGCATAGTGGATTGGCCACCATACAGCTTTCATGCTGGGGAGTATCTCTAATTTTAGGACAAAGAGATACAGGAAAACAAGCCATGAGAGAGCCAATTGCACACACCTTCAGTTTACTGTGTGTCAGTAGCTGTAAACACAAATTCATTAAACTGCTCTACTCTCTTTGCCTGTCCTCTCCATTCCGCTTCAGGCTGGGGTCCTGTCTCCCACTTATCTCATTAAAAAAATTTCTGTGTTTATCTGGCTTTATGAATCAGGGCACCTTTCCCAGAGGGTGGTGTTTTCCCAGGCTTGTTTACCTGTCTGAGGAATTTGCATTAAACTCTCACTCCAGTGATCTGGGAATATTATATGAAGAACAGTGTTGAAAAGAGAACTAATTTTTTGAGGGGGAGGGGAGTGTTGAGTTTTATGAGGGTTTTGTTTCTTTGGGTTTGTTTTTGGTTTTGTTTGGGTTTGTTCTTGTTTTGTTTTGGATTTCTTTTTGTTTGGTTTGGTTTAATTTTTTGATTTTAGTTTGGTTAGTTTTTTGTTGGCTTTTTGTTTGAAGGGGGGTTGCATTTGCATTTGCATTTCCTGATATTCTAGCATACATCTCAGTATAATAGCTCTTGAAGTTTCCAGGTTTCCAGGATCTCAATCTGAAACAAGTTATCACTAATTAATATAGATAGTATAAAAACACTCAAAGGCTGAGGAGAATTACATGAGAGTTCCTATCTCACTACCTATTACTATCTGCTCTTTTGTGAGGAAGCAAAAGATGTGAAATGGATGTCCAAATTTTGCCACAGACTCAGAGAAAAGTACAGCCTGTCTTCATTTCCAGGGCTGTCCCAAGTAAACTACATAAATTCATTAGGTGACACCCTTTTAGCTTAAAAACTTCTGAGGTATTTACCTTTAGTCTCCCACGTATACTCAGAAGTGGAAAATGGATGCTGATTTCTCCCCAGTTCCTCTCCTCTAATGGTGAGTTGGATTGGTACTTGAACTCAGTTAAAAGTCCCCAGAGAAGACCCAAATGTTAACTGTGGCCAGGACTACAATTAATCACATCCAATCCTATGGTAGCAGAGAGTGCATAATTGCTTAGTTGCTAGAATACCCACCAGGAAGTTCTCTCAGGAAGTGAGAGAACTGAAATTTATTTCTGAGTTATCCCAAGGGAGTAAATGCACATCTCCAGCACAGCAGTGGCAAGGTACTGAGCAACAGGGTAGCTTGGAGAAGATCACATCCCCTGGGATGTGCAGGCAGGAGTGACGAGGCTAGAAGTGCAGATTTGAGATGTCCCTGCTGCAGCCCACGTTTGAAGCTGGACCCTCGGGTTGGAGGGGCAGGGCTGGGCTTCTATCCCTGACTCCCAGTGCCACTTGTGTTCACTAGACAGTCACAGTTTAATACAAAACATTACACATTTCAAGATTCAGCTGCATAATATCTGTTCCGACCTGACCGCTCTTAATGCATCCAGCACAATAATTTTTCATCTCTTCTTTGTAATATAGAAACAGGAGATGAAATGGATAAAGGCCTAAGCTATCTCCATTTAATTCAGTGGCAGAGCTCAAATTTAAGTGAGATCAGACATCAAACTTAAATTATGAACTCAGATCCACAACATAAATTAATGGCAAAAGTGAGATTAGAATAGATCAACTGTTGGCAGGATTTACACACAGACAAACCACTCATACTTCGGAGACATAACTCTGATTATGCAAAACAATAAAAATGTCATGGAATGACTGGGATCATTATAGAAATATTTCTAAAATGTAAAAAAAATCTGAAATTGATAGAGGCCACATACTTAAAATATGGGTAGGATGCTTTGCAAAGTCACAAAGGTTTGGTTAATCCTGAAACACCAATGTCATCAGAATCCTGTTTCTTTTGTTTTACCTGTCATGTCTGACTGCAGCCATATTGTGCCATAATGCAAGGTCTGATATTTGTCCACTTCAGACTACAGAGGGAGCAGCATAACTCTGATTTTTTGTACTGTATCACAGGCATCTTCTGTGCTGTGTAAACAGCCAAAAAGAAACAGATAGAATCCTCTTACCTGCTTTTATATTTTCTATTTAAAATAGATATGAACAATCCTACACTCAATATTAGCACTGAATTTCATAGAGACTGTTTTTCAGATTTGGATTCAAGCACATAAAATATTTGGTGACAGCATGTAAATCCAAGGCTCTGTATTCCAGAACCTGCTGCAGAAGCATGCTCTGTAGAAGTCACATGACTGAGGTACTTGAGGGAGGACTTTCATAAGATGAGCATCCCTGATCACAGGACAGAGCAAAAGTGATACTCTACATGAAACTATTTTGCAGATATGCCCTTGAAGGTCCAGGGAAGCATAAATTTAGCTGCAGTCAAGGGAAGCATAAGTTCAGGTCCTCTGTTGATGCAGGACTCCGTGCAGCAAGCATATTCCTGCAGTTGAAATGAAGCTGCAGCATTGGTGCTGGAACTAAGCTGTGAACATTGCAGTTGTCAGCACTGTGGCTGCACAAATCCTCATACAGACAGTCTAAATCTTGTTATTTAGTATAAAATTGATGAGTCAAAACCCGGGATACCTCTTTCCATATGACTGACTAACCACCAGACTCTAAAGCCAGGTTTGTATGGCTCACTGGCTTGTGAAATTGCATGCTCCAGATCCACAAGAAGGGTCTGTGAGCACTTTGTGCGTCTCGCTGCTCTGCCCTTCATCCTCTGTCAGTGTGTGGCTCAGGGGTTCACATTTTCCTGGGAGGGAGGCGGCAGATATGCATATGAATTCTGTCAGGGTGAGAAGCAAAATTAATTAAGTGCTTCCTTTGCAACTGGTATAATCCCCAGGCTTTTATGTAAAAAGGTCCTTGTCCAGTCAATAACTTTCAGAAGAAAAGCTGAATCCTGCTCAATTACTTAAGGGAATGGTTTCAAGTTTCCACTGCAGGGGGAAGGAGAGCAAGTGGCAGGTCTCAAACAGACAGAAGCCCTTTTGGCAGACATTCATTGAGCACCTCAGTGTATGTCAGCTAAATATATATGTCTGACTTCTTTAGTGACCCTGAGCAGGTCTCTGCACAGTATAAGGATCTGGGGTTCCATGTGAAGTATCTGTTTCCCCAGGCCTGTCAGGGGAAATTAACTTAAACTTTTGGATTTCATTCTACACTTTGGATGCAAACCACTCAAGAGCTATGTTGCCTTGTTTATAAATATCTGCTGACTTTCTTCAACAGAGATACTCTTTTAGCATATATCAAGCACAGTGATATATTTGAAAATATCGAACACTGATATTTTAGAGAATTAAAATAGAGGTCAGATTATATATATTACATATATATAATATCTATATATACATGAATATATACATATTCATGACAATTAACATGAAGTAGTTTGCCAAATCTTCCTTTTGTGAGAGATAGGGAGGGAGAAGATTAAGGCAGATGATATGAACTGTCAGTGCCATTTTCCATGTATTGCCCACCAATGCATAGGTTAATTCAAGGAAGCAGAATATACCACAGACTGATTTGTAGGTATAAAGTCATAGTTGGGATATGTTTGTGAACAGCTTATATTAAAAGCAGATAGCTTTAAATAACATTGAATACATAGTAATCAGCTTTTTGAATCAGAAAGCCAGAATCAACAATTTTCTCCTCTTTCAGCTGACTTTTAAGAGTCATTTGTCAAAGCAGACAAACCAATAAGAGAATCATGTTTTCCAAGTGAATTTGCTCTATTCACTTGGAATAAATTTTCTCAACAGCCCTTCATCCTAATTAACTCAAGGCATTGTTTGACAATACAGTAAATCCAGATTAGGGATTTTAGTACCACATTCTAAAAATATCTTGGCTACAGAATAAAAAAAGCCCTCTAACATAGCCTGAACTCAATCTACTGCAAACTTGTTAAAACCAAACAAAAGCTGGGGTTCTTGTTATGCTGTCAGGCTTTATGCAGAATCAGGTATTGTTTGTCACTCCACTCTAACTTTGTGCCAGATCAGGTAGCATTTTGCAGCAGCTGCAACTGCCAGAAAGTCTGGATAGGGCACAGTGTCAACATACTTTGTTTGTTGTGTGGTCTGGGTAATTCAGCATATATATGATTGTTTGCACAAAACTAATCCATATCCTATTTTTACTGCAGAGTCACCTGGTAAAGCAGATGCCCTGTAAGAGTTATCAAGGAAGCAAAATCTAATTTACCCACCAAGGGAATGGCAAGGAAACACAACAGAGTGTAAGCAAAATAGAAATTAATTATAAAACCTACAGGAGCCAAAGGATGCCAGCAACATCTTTTATGAACATGTAAACTCAGTGAGATTGCACTTAACATACACCTAGTGCACACACTCATGGCCACTGCCTATAGCCAGAGAAGGTGCAAATAATTGGTCTTGCCATGTGAGGATATCATGACTGCCTGATCCAGCATGTCTGGTACTGGACAAACCACATTCTGACTCCAAGGATCTTCTCAGAATAGCAGCCCAAGCATTTGCCCACAGGAGCTATCACTTGGAGGGCATCCTGCAAAATACCTGCATGATTTGCCCTTCACATTTGTGTATACGTGTGTTGAAAAGTCTGATTTCACCAAATCTAAATTGGAAGAACAATACCCTCTTCCTCTTTTTAAAAAAGGGAGTTGGATGGAAAAAATAAAAAACCCACAACCACCTGTTCAGAATTATACAGATTTAAATATTGACTGCACACTGGTAGAGGGAATGTGTTTTTTTCCTTATTCTTTGTGGCTGTCTTACTTAAAATGCTTTGGAGTCTTGGTCCATTCAGTATGAAAATCCCTTTTATTTTCTCATCAGGCTTCCTACTGTTGTAGGACAATATCTCATTTCCCTCATCTTTTTTTGTCCTCTTTCTCTCCCAAATATATCCTAGAACATTTCTTCTTACTAGAGAGGCCAGAGCATTACTCCAGTACTAGTTTTTAATGTGCACAACTGGAAAAGTGCCTTAGACTGGCACACTACTGGATCTGTTCCCTTCTAGATGAAGCAAATCAAAGTGAGACAAACTTCAGTGCCCAGCTGCTTTGGTTTCTGATCATTCTTATATTCACAGAAAAAAGAAAAAAAACCAACGAACCAAAACCTCTGCTAGAAGCCAGTTGAAGTAACCCACTCAAAGAAAATATTTTTTTTCCAGTGTGCTGTATTCATTTAAAGTTAGTGGTTAAATATAAAAGATTTGTATCAGAGTTTCCGTTTAATGAAAATATTTGTGTGGATGATCTCTGTTTAGTTGCTGTTAGTAGGAATTTTGCAAGATGTAATTTTCAACAAAGCAGCAGACTACCTTATTGAGACTATTACCAAAAGTTCTTTAAATTAGGGGTGTTGACTGTAATACAACATAACTGTCATTCCTGATTTCTTATGTTTTTTTTCTCTGTGCTAGAAGAGGAATGTCTTACTGGAGAAACTAATACATCTGCTGTTCCAAGAGCACAAATTGAGTCTAATACCTGAATATCCTGTACACGTACAAAATAACTAACTATATAATCCCATCTCATGGTACATGTAATAATGTACAGAAATAAAAAAAAGGGAGAAATCTTATGGCTTTTCTGTAATACATTTATTGTGGCATCATTAGAGGAGGCCAGACTTAACACAGGAGAGAAAGATGAGGAATTATGTAGACATCTCTTTTATATTCACAGGAATTACTCACATATACCAACCAGTGTCTGAGTGTTCAACCCTGACTGTCAGGTGGAGTTTCTGCCTCCACACTCCTATCAGGACCACAGTGCTTCCTCTCCTGTGCCTCCCAGGGGTCATGCTGTTAACTTGAGGCTCTGCTTAAACTGGTCCTGTTTAAGCCCATTTAAGCCTATTTAAACCCACCATTGCCCATACTGCCCTCAGTCAGATCCTTTTCTTTGTATCCGTCCCAGGTTCTTGCATTGTCACAGCTCCAGCCTGTCACCTCTGCTTTCCCTTCTCTCTAAAGAAAAAAATGCCAAGAGGCAATTTATCTACAACAGCAATGAAGTATTTAATAGCAAGTGAAATTACAGGTTTGATAAAGGTAACAATGTAAATAAATCAAATATTATTTGACAGGACACCACACAATGTTATGAACAATAAACTAGAATGCTGTAAAGTCAATAAAGCACAGAGCACAGATTAAAAATCAGCAGCTCTTGAAATGCAACTATAAACATGGAGTAAATTTTGAGTAAAGTCCTACAGGGACAATCTTCGACCCTAATTTGCATATATATTTTAATTATCTAATTGGATGAGGGGGAAAAAACCCAAGTCAGATATCACTACGGTTTGCTTTTGGCACTTTTGTGAGAGGAATGGTGGAAAAAAATGCAAAAGCGCAGCTTTGCTGGCATTGTTTTACATCATTTGCTTGGGTAACCATATGACTTTTGTTATGATCAAAAGTTAAGTCATGTCCTGAATCAGGAAGACTAACCAATTGTTATCCCAGGACTGGAGAATGGGAACCAAGAGGAGGAGGCTTCAGACTTCGACTGGGCCTGAGCCCCTGGCAAGTAAGACTCCCCGAAGTGATGGTTGCAAAAAAAGGACAATAGAGCTCATTGAGATATAAACAGGGGGATAATGGATTGAAGTGGGAAGATTTCTCTTTGGTATGCTGCAGTTAAATCAGACTTGAAGAAGTAATTAATATACAGCAAACGAGATGCCTTTGTTATGTATGAGGTCAGATGAAGAGTCCCTTCTGGTCTTAAAATATATTAATTTATGTATAGGGGAAAAAAATACCCTCACAAAGCTTTATCCAACCTGACAGAATCAGTGGAGTGCACATGGAATAGTAATTAATTTTCTAGTTATTATTTTAAGAAGAAAATTGCAAAGCAAATCTTAACAAATTTTTAGATAACTCAAGGTTTTCCAAACTGGAAACACCAAGACTTCAACTGTTTGAAGCTTTGTATTCCTGTCTTTTCCCTTTTCCCCTCCCTTTCACCAGTGAATGAATGATTCTCAGGGATTTCACTCCATTTCTAGTTCTCTTTCTCCCACCCCCTTCTGTCTCTATTATTCTCAGGAATTCCTCATTTTTGAAAATGTTACAGAGCAGTTCTAGGAAAACTGGAAGTCTCTAGTGTCCAGCCCCTGGCTGTTTCCCCCTAGCTCACTCTGAGCAGCCCTGCCTCCCACCAGCTGCCAAAACCCGCACAGGGCAGCAGCCAGACACCCACAGCCCCACCAACACCTTCTCGCCCCCCTCTCCACCCTCTCTGCTGGTGGCTGGCAAGAGCTTAGCTTAGGAGCAACTTCCTCAAACCACCACCGCCTGCACTCTTCCCCAAGGAAAAGGATCTGGAAGTTTTATGGGGCGATTCAAAGTGGCTACAGCAGTTAGGAAAATCTGGGCGTCTGCATTTCTCTCCTTTTTCCTGCCTTCAATGAGGTGTTATATAGCAAATGCAAATTGTCTTGAAGAGAAAAAACAAATGAGGAACCTTGCACATGTTCATAGAGTGAAATCCAGACTGCCTGACAAAAGGACCAACAATAAGTTAATGAGTGCTACAAACCAGGACTTAATCATGTACTCACAGGTCATTAAAAAAAAAAAAAATCAGTGTTGTCTTCAGACAATTTGCTAATACTCAGTGTGTAAAGTTTTCTTTAGAGCTGTCTGGCAAGTGAATGGTGGAAATGCAGACACCACCATTAGAGACATTTAGGAGGAGTTTTATCAACAGCTGGATTATGAATGTGTGAAAATGTCTCTCCTATCCTTTCAAATTGCTATTTAATTGGTATTTAATAAAAACCAAGACATTTAAAAGAAGAAAAGGTATCACAGAAAGAGTTTTCTTAAACTAGCACAATCTGGCATTGAGGAATTTGGAAGGTGTTTTATATGGATTTTTGTGGGTTTTAGCTGGGTGGCTAAAGTATACTACATTAATTTTCAGTTTGCACTTACAGACTGCAGCAGAGTGAAGATAAAACAATTAAGTTTGTTTGCTCTCTGAATTGTGATACTCTTGGCCTTTCATTGATTTAAAGGTATGTTGATCATATTTTATGCTTTCATAGCACCTGCCAATCCAAGATCTCAAATGCTTTATAGTAGGTAATTAGCAAAACCTACAGAATATTTCTGCCTCTTTAAGCCAGATACTGTAATGCTGAAAATGCAAATTCTTTATATGCACTAATGAAAAAGAAAATGCATGATAGTGAAAAAATCTTTTGCTGTGACAGGTGTTAGGAATCCTATTTTGTTCACAGAGGGGAAAAAAACAGTAGAAAAGTTGATAGTCACAGTCAGTTAGCAAGAATGCAAACATGTACAAACTACAACCACTCTAGCAGTAACCACGGCTGGAATATGGATTTTGAGAGGTGCTCAGTACCCAGTAATTCCTGTGCTCCTTCAAGTAAATGCCCAAATAAAAACAACCAGAGCTGTAGTTCATATACATGGCCATCTGATAGTTCCCTTCTTTACCTTCTAAGCAAGTTTCCTCCTAGTCAGAGATTACAAGATGTGAAAGGCTTGTTTCTGCTGTGATGGTAATGGGAAATTGTGGTAAGGAGAGGCCAAGAGAGATCATGTGCTGCTCCAGGCAATGCTAACGAGGGGGCCATTCATTAGCACAGTAGCCTCCCCTGACATAAATCTGCCCTGATCTGTTAACATTTGCTAATATGTAGTTTAAGGTAATAAATTAGAATAAATTGTACCAGCTAAATTGCCTGTGAAGTTGCAGTTTCTCTTTGCAAGACGGGAGCTGCCTATTTGGTTCATTGGCGTGTTCATTGCTCTGCTCAGTGGCTCCCTGCACCACCAGCCTCAGCCCCCCCCTACAGATCCACATGCACCCAGGAGGTCTAAGTAAAACAAAATCCCAGTTGAGTTTCACTTGGTTTCATTCTGAAATCATGCAAAACCAGACATCTAATTCTTAGAGAAGGTAGTGAATGAAGTTCACAAATGAGTTTTCTAAAAAGCTTGCAGACAACCTGGGCTGAGATTTGGAGCAGGTAGGTCGAGACTGAGATGTTAAGCCAAGACAGCACTGATCAGAAGATCAAACTCTTTTGCAAGTCAGTACAGTAAATTGTTGATGCATATGCTGCCATCAGCACTGTTGACCACAGAATCTAGTTGAATAAGTAGAAAAATTAAACAGTTGCTCATTAACTTATTCCTTTTCTTAGGGTGAAGTCTGACATGGGAGACAACAAAAGGAAGGGGAAATTACTTTTTGCCATTGGCTGTGAATTCCCTTATACCACTGATGCACGTGATGCATGTGAGCAGATTTAAGAAGCTAAACAAGAAGAAAAAATATTTTTTTCCTTCCATGGGTTTAGTATGCTGATGATCCAGAAAGTTGAACCCAGTTCATGTAAGAGTAGGACAACTCACTCAAGTGAACAAAACCATCAGTGATTAGAAAGAGGAAGTGTGCTGCTCCCCTTTCATAAGAGCAGAAGGAACATAAGTTGAGAGATCTTTCTGTAAAGTAAAACTCCACCCTCAAAGATCCTACATATTATTTAAACCAGTAACATCCTTACATAAAAATCATTAATAGAATCTAGATATAGTATCACAGAATGGAAGTGGCCTATGAGGGTCACTTGGTCCAACCCTTCTGCTCAAGTAGGGCTGCCTAGAGTTGGTTGTACACAACTTTCCTGAGAAACTTCTGCCAGTGCTCTATCACCCTCACAGTAAAAAGTGCTGAAGTTCAGAGGGGTCCTTCTGAGTTTCAGTTTGTGTCCATTGCCTCTGGTCCTGTCACTCAGCACTGCTGAAAAGGGACAGACTCCTTCTTTGTACCTTTCCTTTAGATATTTTTCCTTTAGATATTTCCTTTAGATATTTACATTAATGAGACCCCCTGCCCGCCAGGCTGAACAGTCCCAGCTGTCTTGGCCTTTATCCACATGAGAGATTGCTTATCAAATTCTTTGAGGAAAATTGTTTATATTCCTTCTCCTGTGAGGTCAGGTGATAGAAGAGAGGATACAATGTGCATTAGAATCTATTTGATTATATTGAACTGTCTCTCTTTATAATAACTTGAAATCTTGTGTGTGATCAACAGAATCTAAAGAGTGATTCATGCCATCTTAAAGTAACTGTCTAAAACAGGTGAGATGAACTATGCTCTAAAATTCCCTACTTCAGTAAAGAAGGCATAGTGCAATTATTCACACTGAAGGAGAACAAAGTTGGACAAAATTGTCTCTTGTAAGTTACAGAGACCTCTAAAAAAGAATATGCTACCACATAAACCAAAAATACAACTGATGTGTTTATTCTGCACAGAAGATATGCAGGAGGTATTCTAATGTGCTAAATTAATACTATGGTCCCTAAAAATGACATTCAAATTATTTTTTAAAAATCTGTTCTCAACAGCAGAAATCTTAAGTCATTGACATAACAAGATATAGAATTTTCAATCTTTAAGAACAGTCCCTGGCAAACAAATCTACAAATATACTATTATTTGGTTCATAGGGAAATATTACACAAGCTGGTCTAGACCACAAAGGTTTTTATATCGGCTGCTCTTTCTGGGGTAATTTATGAAGCAGGATAGGACACGGGATAATTGCCATTGTGAGGAGATATTTAATGTATTGGATATTGATCACATAGCAATTTACTGTAGAAATTCAATTTCAGTACACTACTGTATTCTTTTTGTTTAATCAATGGCCTCAGGCTTGTCTGAAGCCTTTTGCATATGAAAGTATGTACAGTGGGAGAAAGGAGAAATTATGGATGAGCTTCAGAGAAGCTTTGATAGGATACAGATTCAGCTTCCTTTTAATCATCTGGATATCATCTGGACAATCATCTGCTTCTTCACAAAAGAAAACAAACACCAGAGATTTTTGGCATGAGATTTAAGTTGGCTGGTATTAAACAGCAGCTGTAGATCACATTGCTCCATAATAAACCCTCCACCCCTCCCTCAAAAGTGATACTAATTTTAAATATTTCGGTTTCCATGTAGATGAGATTATGTACTTCTGGAGACATACTCATGCATTTTCTTATAGAAAAGGGGTTGAGATGAAATTAGGTGTGTTTTATTATTTGAAGACTTGTTATACAGTGCCTGTCAGGAGAGGTTTAGCACTGTAATTAATGTTTCCATGAATTAAACACAGAAGTCTGGTACATACAGTGACAGTATTTAAAGTAAAATATATGGTTAGTCTATCATCTGTTTAACAGACTTTGTCAGTTCATAATTCATGTTTATTTTGAATATCAGTCAATCTCTGATTGTTCTTCCTCTAAAATACCATTGTTTCATTACATAGGAAGAAACATAAATCTATAGTACTACAAAGAACAAGACAGTCTCTTCAATATCCTCCAGGTACTCAGAATATTGATTTTAGGTACTGATATATATCTGGGGTAGCACCTCTGCATATGCCTTATTGGTCCTCAAATAATTCCAAATGCTGAGAACACTGAAAGTTGAAACAATACTTTATACATCCTATTTCACTTCAAAATGCTGCAAATAATATTTTAAATATTTTTGCCAGTTTACAAGAATATAAGCTAATAAGCAAGTAGATAAACATGCTTTACTGGAATATCTGAATTCAGATTTTCAAAATCTTAAGGGTCTGAAAGGAAAAGAAGTTATCAAGATAGTTCAGATACCCACTTTCATTATTGTTAGTAAGATCTTTGACAGGTGGGAAAATTTTAAAAGTCCCAGTACTTCTGTACCTATGGTAATGAGAACTGCTAGATGGATGTTGTGAAAATCCATTTGATAAAGTGAATGATCCCTCAGTCCAGCTGACAGTCAGTGCACAATGATCAG
Organism: Molothrus aeneus; assembly: GCF_037042795.1. Lineage (NCBI taxonomy): Eukaryota > Metazoa > Chordata > Aves > Passeriformes > Icteridae > Molothrus > Molothrus aeneus. The sequence goes on from NC_089650.1 coordinate 38,825,701, forward strand.
AAGGATAATTCCAGTTTGGCTTACTCTCACTTCTTGTTCCATTATCTGTCTGCAAATTGGGTCTTGAAGAATTTGTGACTTCAGTGTTTCTCTGACCTTGGATCTGGAATAACTAAGAAACTCCGTGAACTAAAATCTTTCACCCAAGTGAAGGGGACTGCAATCAGACATTATCTTTCAATATTCTGAAAGAAAACTCTGTAGCAGCTGAAAGCAAAAGGAATGCAGGGGAGCCCACAAGCATCATCCAGAATGAAATGCATACAGAGGATGTCTTAAGACATCTCAGAAGCTAACCACAATGTTATTTTCTTGATAGCAGATAAGTCAAGAAGCATAGTAATGACATGCAGGAAGACAGGGTCATGCAGACATCAGGAGATGGATTTTGGGAAAGACAAATGCAGGAGAAATATGGTAGATTACAGACTAGAAATTAAGATAGAAAACCACTACAGAATATAAGGAGAGGTTTCCTTATTTTACCATTTCAACATTTTTTTTAATGGTTCAAGTCCTTTACTCTGGTTCAAAATGCAGGGTCCAGATAGTTTAAATGAGAGCTGACTGTATCTCGTCACAACTGTACTGCTCCTAAGATGAAGAATACAGGACTAGCTCCACAGACCATTCCTTAGGGTTATATCAAATAAAGGATGTTCAGAGATAAAGAATAAACCTATTTTATTCAGGGTGATGGAACTACTGTGCTTTGGAGTTTTTTAAGATTTTCATTTTCAGAGAAAATGAAGTGACATGATACACTTCATATGTCCAAAGCTGCTTTCCAAAAGTTTACATGAACTCACGCAAACCAGTTTTGCTACATGCATTTAGTTCTTTTTTTACTATTGAAATTTTAACTAACTAAACCCACATTAAATTAAGAAGCTATAAAAAGATTTACACATCATTTATTTTGAAACACAAACTTAATTGAAAATATGTTTTTACCTAGAGAGGAGCCTATTTGTTTACCTGTAACCACACAATGTGGTGAGATTGCCACATAAATGGAGCAAGTGAGTGATGAATTCGGTCTCCAATATTTCTGACTTCTCATTATATCAGTGAGGAAAATATAGAGATCAAAAGATAAATATATATATATAGTATCAAGAGATACACAGTCAAGTGAACTTATTCCAGACAAAAACAAGTAATGAAAACTGGAATAAAACAGAGAAATAGGTGAAGATTTCAAAAGAGAGAATAAAAATAATTTCTTTACATCATTTATTCCTTACATTGTCTATGACTTTTTATACTAATTACTTTTCAAGGCCAATGTGTAACTCTCCCCATTTTAATCAGGAGAAATGTAAAAACCCCATGGTTAAATAAATCAGTCGGGTACCTTTTTAACTCTTTTTCTACCAGTTCTACCACTGAACCTTCTACATCACAATAACGTGTCCCTTGAATTGCTGACCAGTTTTTCTTAAATAGTTTAGTATGTGCAGAACATTATTCACACTGCATATGACTTAATCTTTATAGCAACAGACTTTTCTGAACAATAGTTTATAAACACAAGCCATTCTGTTATTACTCCAGAGGCAAAGAACCAGATATAGCTCTAGAATGTATGGGCAACTCTTTTCCTCTTTTGAAATGTGCAGAATCAACAAAAACTTGCACCCAAAAACCTGGAAATAGGGTTTTTCCCACTGTACAGTGTTATTGCATGGATAGGATCACACATGCTGAAGTTAGCACATTGTTATGCCCCATTCTGCTCAGTGAGTTTGGGGAAGGACTGTTTGGCTCACTCTGGGTGGTGCACAGGAGAAACAAAAGTCTTAGGAGGTTCAAAACCAAACTTTTACATGCAACCTTTAGAACAGTAAGGTAGAAAAAAGAAGAAGACAAATTTTAAAATGTAGCCATTTTGGTTAGAAGTGCAAAAATATAAAACCATAAAGATAACACTTCAGAAAATGTTTAAGGGAAAAGGGGGAAAGAGAAAGAAAGGTAAATAATCACCACCCATGGGTCCTGCAGCAAGAGTTGGTTGTTGCAATTCCGATGTCTGCTGGTCAAAGTGATGGTTGCAGTCTTGGTCTGTTGGGGGTGGAGGAAACAAAAAGTCCAATGGGTTAATATATGTTCAGGTATAGGTGTACCTCTCCTGGGGTGGGGAATTTTACACTGTATGGGTAGGTTCCCTGTATGGGAATGGAGGCTAATTTAAGTGATTTGAATAACTTTTTGAAGATGTTGTATTAACTGTAACAAAGTTAGTCTTCTACTTCAGTGTGTAGGTTTGAATCACACCCAAACTAGATACTTCAAATAGCCAAAGCTCTGCTCCAAAACCCCCTGGGATCTCTTTTGGATGAAAAAAATTACAAATCTTGGACTTTTTATGGTGAAAAAGTCTCTTCCACAATATTCCTGAAGACTGTTGACATTAGAATAATTCAGATTTATTCCATTATAGTAGCAATAATAGAATACTTATAATAAATGGACCTAAAATTTATTACCATAAAAATAATTTAAAATATAAACTGGTTAATATATTTTTAATTGGACTACATTAACATACCCTCTGTTTCTAGAGCAACTGTAGTGGAGTGATCAAAAAGGGGAAAATACACAAATATTGAGAGTTTAACTACAACTGGTTTGCCAGATGCTCGGTAGAATGAACACAGCAGAACCCAATTAAAAATTGCTTATAAACTGACTTGATTTAGCCACAAAGTGAGCCCCAAAAGGATATTTTTACAGTCATTTATTAAAGAAAAAACAGTGGTTTACATTCACACTACATGAGCAATTGTTGTGGATGCGTAAAAGAAAACTGATGCTGTACATATTTCAGAGATTCATATTGGTCTACCTCTGCTCTGATTCTATGGACCTATGTCTTTGTTAAAACTGATAGTAGGTTCAAAATGATAGGAGGTGATCATAGAGTGTCTTACTTGGAAGTGACCCACAAAGATCATTGAGTCAAACTCCTGGCCCTGCACAAGACAACCCTAATCCTTGATGACCTGACAGACAAAAATATGGAATGACTGCTCAGTCCTCTAAACTTCATTTTCTTAGAAAAATGTAGAATAAAATACCCAAAACATTACCAAAATCACAGCAAAAGTATCTACCTAAAGTAAGAAATACACATTCTTTATAAGCTTTGCAATCAAACCTCAGGCTGCCTCACCCAGCGTGTGAGCGCAATGGGACGCTGCAGATATTTTAGCTGGAGCCAGTAGCTGTTAAGCAAATATCTTTCTTTCAAACTATTCACTTCCCTTTTGGTTTTAAGTTACAAGGGAAAAAAGAGCTAAAAGAACAAGTTGAAGAAGAGAGGCACTGAAATTCTGCAAAGGAACCAATCAGAAAAAGGCATTACTTCATTTTCTCATATTCACACAAATGGAAATCTGAAAAGTGAAATGCTAATGGTACTTTCAAAGTGTTGAGTATCTTGGGCAATTTAAATCCTTACTGCAGAGAGAAAGGCATTTCCACAGTTATTCTCTGCCAATATCAGAAATTCCCCTTTATTAAACAAGTTCAAGTAATAGCTCAGTGTTTCCAAACTTAAAGAAAAAGTGAGCTGTTATGTTTTCCACAGAGCAAAAGAGACATATTTTCTTCTCTGGAATAAGTAATTTTACATTAAGTGAAACAACACAACCAGAAAAATGTATTAAAAATAATAATAATAATAGTATTTAAAAAAAGTTCCATGTGGAAACCACAGCCAATACCAGAAAGAGTAAAATCCTGGAAGCATATCCCACATGGAAAATGGAATTTTTACTGCTGTATGTGACAGTTTCATATACCTCTGTAATGGCACTTCTGTTGCGTTCCTCTGGAACTAGAAAATACTTTACTCCACGATTCAAAAGTTTGATTGTATTTGGTATTCCTGACTTTTTATCAGAAAGAGTTCCTATTCTAGAAGATAATAAAATATTTGTTATAAATACATAATTTATGTAAGAATATAGTATGGACTGATCTGGAAATAATGACATTAATAAAAATGACTGGTTTGAAACAAGATAATTTCTTAATCTATCTAAGAAAATAAGAGATTTTTTTTTCAATTAAGGAGCCAACTTTTTTTCCTCAAATTCCAATTTGAAGTTATTCCTAGAGAACGAGCAAGGATAAAGAAATTCAAGAGACAGACTGACTGCAAATGTCTTGGCTAGGATGGTATGATTCCATATTGTGGAACAGAAACCAAAGATGGGAAAAAATTACCTATATTAAAAGTATGAAAGCCAGAACTCCATTATATCTTAATATCATATTAAGAACTTAGAAAGCAGCAATGCATCCAGTGATGAGGTCACTGATAGACCTGATCCGTGATTTTTTATATCTTTAGGATTTTTAGATGATTTTCAGAAAATATCATATAATTTCAGATCTTTGATGAGAGAGAAAATGTTCCAAATGTACAGGGCAGCTAGAATTGCACTTTCTGGTGCAGTAGTACACTGCATGAAAACCCAAGTTCATGTTCCCTGGAGAGGGATAAGTTACTTGGATGCATGGTCTCATCATCATTAACCATCACAAGGAAACCACCACATGCTGCAATTCACTTTACTGAGATGCTACTGCCAGGATAAGGAACAACTCTCTAGCAGTATTACTAATGTCAGAGATACACATCAAAGCATTTCTTCTGCAGACAAGCATCCTTACAGCTCTATAAAGCAGAAAATATCTGCAAAATAAAATACTTTGTTTGACTGTTAAGAGTGCTGAGAATGGATGAGTTTTCATACTCCAGAGGTAGAAATATCTCAGGAGAAAACTCCTCAGGAAGTTAGTCCCTATTATGGATAACCCATAAGATGGAGTTTTGTTTAAAAAGGCAGGATAAAGCAGCAGCTCTAGAGGATTTGGAAGCTGGCACAAAAGCTTGCATCACATGTTTGAAATAAGCTGAGGCCCATCACCAGAAGAAATGCTAAATCGGTAGCATACACAGATTTATGAAAAATTATTCATAGTCAAGCAATCAGCAGAACTAGGAGACCTGTAATATATCTTTTATTTATTAAAAGTTACAGAAATTACAAGATAGCAGCAGATTAATACTCCATTTTCTATGAAGTGCACTGAATGGAGGGCAAAACTAAGGTCATAGGCAAAGATGTTTGTATTGCTTATAAAGCCTGTCAACTGGTTGCTCTGGTTGTGTTGTGACCTAACACCACTCTGACCAGGAGTTTATTTCTTCTTTGCACTTCCCTATCATCATTTCTATTTGTGTGCACTGATTCTGGCTTACAAATTCAGGCAGAGACTCTTTTGATCTTTGAAAGATGTGTAACAAACCTGACTTGCTGAGACAACAGGGCTCCATGCCCCACGGTAGAACACAAATCAGTCAGTGTCAATAGGGAACTTAAGCACAAATTATCATCTAATAGGTGCTTTGTGAGCAAATGAAGACAGACTTGCAAGACATCCTAGATTGTCACAGCAGTTACCAAGCATACAATTAAAGACCTCAGAAAAGAAGGCGTCAAATAACAATGTTTTTGTTTCACACTAGCAGGAGCATGAGTGACAGAACAAAAAAAGCAGTAAAATATAGGGATGATAATAATCCAATGCCCATGTACTCAGGTTATCGCATCTGAGAACAGTCCTCAAGAAGTACTTTTAAGTACTTTCAATTAAGAATGTGAAACCTAAACTGCATTGGAACAAACTGCATGGGTGACACACGGCAGATTGTCCTGCAGTAGGCAAGGCAAGAAAGAAGAGTTATCAGTGACCTTGTCATATGCAGCTGTGTCATGTATATGGCAGGACCTGAGCTTAACAGAAATATCATTGGTCAGTGACACCCAGTGCTTCTGATTTTTCCACAAGATTTGCAAACAACATCAGCAGGAATCCAGAGATTACAATTAATAGAACCCAAACAATCACATAGAGAAGACTAGCACAACCATAATGATGTGAAGGGACAGGATAGATTCCTGGAACATTCATGCACTGTAAAGTCTGGCTCCAGAAGGCTTTCACAGAGAACACAAAATAGTTACTAAAGGAACCTGTGCATACAACTCAAATCAAGGGATATGGCCTGGAACTGTTCATTAGTTACTTCCTAAGATGTGAACAGATGTTCCCTTACAACAAAGCCACTCATGAAGTACATGCTGAGCTCATACTATCTCAGTAGAGAGAAGTTATGAGCAATATGCAATGAAGACTTTATATTTCCTGAAAAAAGTATTAAGTTGTGCATTCTCCAAAACCATCATCTTGGAAACACCTCCAAACCAGACTTGGTGCTCTCTGTTAGTGCTAAGAGAGGATTTTCCCTGGGTCAGTCAATAATCCACAAGACTGCTCTGATGGTCATGTTGGAGGCAGCTAGTACTTTTCCTTCATCACTTTTCGTTCGTCATCCAAGGTGAAAACAAGTGGTATGAAAGCATCCCTTATTAAGACAGAGTAAGTTATTATATGTGTATTACAGTTTATGTTACATTGAATCAGATATATAGCAACCAAATTTGACTGACAAAACTGATAAAATCAGTGGACAGATACAGGGAGATGGCTAAGAAAGTCATTACAAGTTTCTCAAATGTTGGCTGCAGATGTTTGTCTACAAGTAACTGTATTCTTTTAGAATCTCTGAATCCTCACAGGTGAATTAACTGCTTGCCAAATAAGGAACTATTCTTGGCATGTTGCTTCAGGCAGTGTGAAATGTGTACTAGGGATCCCCTGCAACCAAAACCCAGGCAGGATTTGGTAAAAGTAGTCTCGGGATTAGGAACAATTTAAGGTACCTGCTATGGTACCTTAAGGACTGCTGCTATGGGCCCAAATCACTATACAGTATTTGAAGACAGTGAAAACTGAGTTTTCACTAATATGCTAGAATTCTCTGCTCAAGTTATCCTTCTGTGACTGAATGGAAGCTGAATTTGCCAGGTTAATAATCTAGAAAATATATGTGGAACACTACCTTTGACTATCTTAAAGCAGAAATAAACTCTCTTTGTCTTTTTTTCTGAGAGTGATTTCATTCTATACATCACCTTTAAGTACGTGCTTTCTTTTTCTTTTTCTTTTCTTATTCTTTTTTCTTTTTTTTCTTTTTCTTTTTTTTTTTCTTTTCCTTTCAGTATTTTGGGAGAGAGAGGGAGGGAAGGAAGAGGAGGACATCAGTTCCCTTTCCAAGTCATTTTCCAAGTACAGATTTTACTTTTCTGTACATAAAATTTTGATCAACTTGTAGCATTCATTTTGCCTAATGCTGACAGTCCTTTCTGCTTATATAAGGGAGAAAACTGAGAATTATTGGATTTGTCTACAGACAACTATAGTCTCTCCATGACCTTATGTCTCTCCACTCTGCAGAAGCTCCTGGCTTTGGACAACACAAAGTTTTGGAGCAGGAAAGCATAAGGAGATGGAGTCCATCTGCTAGTAACAAGAGCTTCCCCTGACAAGCCTTAATATTTGCAATTGGAAATCCAAAGAAGAGTTAATTGGAAATCCAAAGAAGAGTTATCTGAGGCACAGATAACTTCATTTTTACTCTACCTGGCCACAAACCAGAGCTGCTGGCCTTCTTATTATGTGGCAGCCAGTCAGAATTGAGTCTAAACTGGACCCTAGCTTTCCTCATTCCTGTGAAACAAAGAATCACAAAATACCTACCTATGTCTACACACAAAGCTTCTATTCCTATTGACATTTGACAACATTATTCCAAAAAAGAACTCACACATCCACAGGCAGTGTGATTCCCAGAGAGCTCCAGTATCACTGCACTGAGAGACCTAATTTACTATACATAGTTATGAGGTAATTAATATGCATTTATTACTTATTATTTTATTATATGTTTATTTTGGAAAGGCAATAAACTATCTGCAAGGCTCTTTTGTAAGATGTTTTATATCTTTGACTTGTCTTGGCTTGAAAATTACCAAATTACCAATTTTGCAGGCAATGGAAGTGGATCTTGTTTGGTTTGAAAAAAAATAAGTCCTCTTGTCTCAGGTACCAAATTCCAACTGAGGAACAGCAAAGGAAGTTACTTTTCTTACTTAGTTCATTAAGAAAGCAAAAGACATGTTTTGTCCAGCTTTGACAAGTTCCTATGAAATCGGACTATAAAGCTGTAGTCCTTCCATGAATTCCACTGTGCAGTCACAAAACATGCATGGAGTAAATGGGCATCTGCCTATTCACAGTTCATAGCCCAAGCACAGGGGTTGGTTTATGATCTGTTTTCCATTTGTTTCACAGGCATTGCCCACTGTCTAATGGATAGGATATTTGGTCAAAAATCAAGGAAATAAACTAGTTAGAACTGAAGCACTGCAAGTTCCTGACTGGTACGCATTGTTGCATTTGCATTGAAGGTTTTGGTTTTTTGGTTGGTTGGTTGGTTGGTTGCGGTGGGGATTTTTGCTTTGCTTTGCTTTGCTTTATTTTTGGGGTGGGTGGTTGTGAGTTTGTTTACGGGGTTTTTTTGTATAAGCAATTCTCTTAACAAAAGTTTGGGTGCTCTTTTTATCATTACTTAAACGCAAAGCCTTGTTCCCCTGAATAAAGTCCTTTCCATTTGGAGGTAGAGTGGTAGAAATTGAAACACAATTAATATATTCCTTGGCAATTTCCCACCAGCATAACCAGAGATATGATTGTTTTTCATAATAATCTTTCCTCTCAATAACTCTTAGTAGAGTTTCCCTTTAAACCTGCCATGGCTGAGCCCTGGCAGTCCTCAAGAGCAGTTGGTTTTACTATACTTCTTTAGCTATGTAAATGAAGTTGTTTAACTATATTTTGTTGTATTCCTTAAGGAAAAAAAAAAATAGAAGTTGACTGCTTTTAAAAATCCAAACAGTGACAACCATCCCATTGACTTCAAAATTTTTATGGGTCTAATTTTCTCATTCTATTTTCTTTCAATATTTTGTAGCCATAAGAAATTAATGTTTTAATGAAACAACGTGTAAAAAGTGTCTAAAGGGTTTTTCCCTCCCCTTTCTTCGGCAATAAACATCTTGAGACTTCACAATAGGTCTCTGGTTTGTTTTGTTAAAACACATCTTTATTACCTCTTTCAGCTAACATGAAAAGGTGCAAGCATTTTGCTATACTAAAAGCTTTTTGCTGTGCTGAGCTCAGAGGAATAAACAGACTTGAATGTAATAGTGATGCTCTTAAGAAGTAATTACCAAGGCACCTTCTGGAAGGATTAGTGCATTTAATATGATGATTAATCAGCTCCTAAATAGTGAATTTGTCAAATCAAAAGCAATTAATACCTGAAGCGTGTTTAATTGTACAAACAGATATTCTTTTCAGAAAGAAAAACGTGTTTGGTAACATCTTTACTGCCTACCTTTTCTGTCTGGCCGAACATTTAATTTAAGGGTTTTCTTATTCTGCCAGCACCAGGCAATAAGCACCCCACAGATTTCAGTGCCACCCCAGGGACCGCGACACCAGGGATGGTGAGTGGCTGGCACCGCGCCCCAGGCACCCCGCGGCGCCCACCCGGGGAGTCAGAGCTAATCGGGCAGCTCTAATTACTCCTGAGCATGGGAAAGGGCTCCTGAAAGCTTCTTAGCACATCTCAGTCGAAGGCAACCTCCAAATGAATAGCAGATAAGTACCTTATAAATGCCCAGTTAGAATTATTATTCACTGTAACATGGGAGTGCTCTGTCTCTTTCTTAAAAGCAAACATAATTTGCAAATGCTTCTTAGCGGTTTGTCACACCCACGTCTTCACATGAACTTAATCTAAGTGTCAAGTGTCCCGTTGGGTGAAACAGATTGCAAACTTTGCCCTGTGCTGCAGCTAAAGCAGGGCACTTCTCTAGTCTGTCACTTCTACATCTACTTTTATCTGAATTTTCTTGCACTCTAAGTAGTCTCCTTTATGGCAATATAATTTTCAAAGTACACTTCACTATAAATATGGATTTAACGTGTTGTAGAAATAATCTCCAGAAAACACTGTGCTCCTGTCTTTTGTGACTTCAGATATAGGAGTAAGCTGATGGAATTAAAAGACCCTCACACTCTTAAAATTAAACAGCTCTATAATTGTTTGCAAAATGGAGGCTTACCTTACTTCTTGTCTCTATTTCTAGTATCTACAAGTTGCATTTATTATTTGCTGTCCTTTGTTATGTTTACAATCTTTACTATTTTTTTTACCTATTCTTTAAGGCTGCAAATTAAAACAAAGAAGACAAGGCTTGGCATCAGGAGCTGTACTTCGAAGATCCTTGTGGGTCCCTTCTAACTCAGGATATTCTAATTCTATGATCCTACAGGACATTTTTCACCAGTGTCTCTTCAAACCCTTTGTTGGTCTTTACTGAAGTTTTCAGCTGAAAATTTGATATGTGACGGATCAGTTAGGGAAAAAAAAAAAAAACAAACCAAATCACCACATCAGATTTAATGATATAGTCTATTGACCACTCTTGCTTAATTTACCAGAATGGACCAAATCTATTTCCAAAATAAATCACCAAATCCATAGCTGCTGTAGGACTGTGCTAGGGTCACTGGTAGACAATATGAGATAACACTATTTACTGTGGGACAGAACAGCATCTTTCTGATGATGAGAAATCTTTTCTTTCATGTGGAGAAGTACCAGCCTTTTTAAAACCATGCAATAAAACACCCATTAGCTGCAGTGTTATCCTCCTTACTTGACGGTTTGTTTGTTTTTTTTTGTTGTGTTGTTTTTTTTTTCTGTATGTGTGGCAATAGCAATATTCCAAGTTTAGCATCAAAGAGACTCAAAGTTGCAGTTGTATAACAGTTGGTGCGTTTGGAAGAGTGAAGCAAAGGTTTCTCATCTGGGAACTTCTAACGCCTCAGCAAGGAGGATGTTTCTATCAACACTGCAAATCACAGAAATCCGTGGGGTGCAGCAGGATTTGCAGGTTTTCCTGCCAGGCTGTTGAGCCTGAGGCTAACAGAGACAGTCTCAGTTGAAAGCTGCACTAGCTGTGCTTGGAACCTACTGTACTTGTGACAAAAACACATGCAGTACATGAAGTTAGATACCATGTGCAGAGAAGGTTAAATTACATATAAAACATAATTATGTGTATATATGAATTTACAGGTGCAATATGAGTGTCTGAGTATTCAAATCAAGAAACCAGGACAAAATTGTGCACTAAAGATCTGTAGCACGCATGCAAACTTTGTGGCTTTAGACAAACAAATCTTAGACAGCACTAGAAATGGAAGAACCTAAAGTACAAGCCCTGATGCATGCTGTCAGGTTTGTTTTCAACTATTTTTCAAATTTTGAGCCCCTACACATTATTTACTGGCATTATGAATGCCTGCCAGGCTTATGTAAATGAGCTTGTTTTTCTTGTACTGCGGGTTCCATGATCATTTATACCACAACTGTGCGTTACTGGAGTAAATGGAAATGCACATTGGAGATAGATCAGGTTTGAATACACAACTGCATTCTGCCAAACTGGACAGTAAGATTTTTAATTCTGTCTTTAGGATCTTATACTAGCTTTTTTTGAGCTACAGATCGATACATTCTGATCTTGCATAAAGCAAAACCAAAGGAGACAACATTTGTGACAGCAAAGCTTCAAGATCAAAGATGTCTATGAAAAAAAAACTGAATTAGTTTGAAGAGGCAGAGTGGAGTTTTTAAGTTCAAGGGGCTGTTGTGTTTCTAGACTCAGACTCGGTGCACAAAGACTGGATTTACCACATTAAATGGTACTCTTTAGGGCACAATGTATTTGACACACTCTTTTCAGAGGTAACAACCATTTAAGGTATACCTAGGACCCCTAACGCCTTGCTACTGGTTCATATAATGGCAGCCAGCATCATTTGTGGGGCCAAATGACAAACCAAACAAATGAACAGAGGTGGGGTAAAATAACTTTAACAAAAAAATCATGATCTGGCTTCATCTAAGGCACCACAAGCAGCTGTGCTCACACTGTGCAAAGGGTGGTTAGGGCAGGTCTGAGCAGGCAATGTGCTGGATAGGAAAATCTGAAGCCATGGCTGCTTGAGAAAATTGTGTGGGGAGCCATTCATAGGAATACTTATTCTATTTGCTCTCCACTGCCTCAGCCTGTCAACTTGAAAACTTCTCTATAGGTATGGAAAGGTCCTCAGGCCACAGGCAAAAGGTTATTCAGGCACACCTGCTCTGCTGAGGCAGAAATGCTAGAGACAGCTTAGGGAAACATGCTCAGAATGCTGGCAGCTATGATGATTTTCCCCATCCACTGTATTCAGCTTTGTCACAAGTCTAACACCCAAGTCTAGTTCAGAAAGGGTCCTCACCATCCATCTTACTGGGCTTAGAGTTCTGAGTCTAAACTTCCTTCTTAAATACATGCTCGAGGACTCTTTGAGTAAATGACATTTTTCAATAGTCCAGCTCTGGAAATCAGTGTATGCTCCTAAATAAAGATAACAACAAAGGATTGTTTGCATTTGCAAAGCAGCTTCTCTGGTAGAATTATTCATTTTCTGTGAACCGCTTTCACATATTTTATAATTAATTATACACTTAATTTTATCTGTTTAAGAAAATTAGAGAATGAAGTACTTGGAAAGCAGTAGAGTAAGTTCAAGAGATTTAAAATGCAAGAGAAGTCAGGCAGCTATACCTAAAAATTTTAAACAAAATTCTACCCTTTTATATTTAGCCGTTGACATTTTTTAGACAGTCACATTTAGTTTTAACTTTTAATGCTTTCTTCTTGTTGATTTTATTTTAACATACTTTATGCTTTATTTTTTATGACATCCATTCATATATATGTGTAAAAAGAACGTTTACTTATAATTGATGATATTAATTTATATACTGAAATATACACAAGGCTAAGTTTCTTGGCTAGATATCTTTTGATCCTATTTTTAAATAGTATTAGTTTACAAATAAGATGCTAGTCCAAGGGTTTAACATTGCCCCAGGAGAATTAGTCTCTGAGGAACACATTGCTCACAGCTGCAGTGAAATATCCATCACTGAAAATTTCAGCACTTTTAATTCCATCTCAGTGACATCAGTGGGATATCTGAAATATTACTCACATGTGGTACTCAGTAAGGGCATGTATGATTTTATGAAAATTCTAGAAAAGTAATTTTGTGTTTATCATTAGCAGTTTTTTCTAACAAAAAATCAGAACAAAAAATATTACTGTTGTAACATGGTTTATTTGTGGTGGAATTTTTTTTTCCATTATGATTACAAAAAGAAGTAATTTTCCCAAAGTTTAAAATAATCAGCAAACCTCTTCCTGTTTACTTTAGTTTATAGCTTCTTTCTTTTAATCCCCCCACAAAATTGGGAAATTCATACTGTAGCAGTAGCTTAGCCAACCTTATGGAGACTTTACTGATTATTTCCCAGAATAACTAGGTTGGAAGAGACTTTCAAGATCATTGAGTCCAACTCAGCCCTAACACCTCAAATAACCATGGCACTGAGTGCCACATCCAGTCTTTTTTTAAACACATAAGTCACTCAAAGGATAACTCAATTATTGAGCGCCTGCAACTCAGTGAAAGCCAAGGTTTCTTAATCACCACTGCCAGACTTGAGCCCAGCCTGACCACCCCCATGAGATACCACTGCTTTGACACTGCACGTGTGTGCCAAGGTACATAATATCCCACACTGTGGCACTGTGCCTTCTCATCCTCAGATCCTCATACCTCAGATGTGGTAGGATGATGACAGTGTTGTTAATATCTTTCTAGAAGATTGTTTTTTCTAATGCTCAGGTCAGTTCTATCCAAGGAGAACCGTACACTAAACTATTTGTCTTGTGGCAATGCTAATGCATTGCACCCTTGCATCCTATTTATTTCCTCTCCACAAGCTGAACAGGAATAGAGAACACAAATGCAAGGACCTGAATCAGAAATTCCTTCTCTGGAGATTACAGTACAGTACCAGGAAAGTGTCTGAAGACTCGACATATACTCCTAAATATTTTGTTTTATAGATTGAAGAGTGTAGAGAGGTTAGTGTAGAAAGGGTGAAATTACTGAGAGGAGATTACTAGGCTTCAAACATGTGAGGGAAAACAACAAAAGAAAAACTTCACAACTGAAAACATTATGAGAAATGCATGCTGAGTGTTAGCTTAGCTTACCCTAGCAAAAACCCACTTGATAAAGTTACTTAGGGTTGGTCAAAAGAAGTACCACGACCATTAGGAAACTGACAAACCTCAGTTTCCCAGTGTTCACTGGCAGGGGTATTTGAAAGTGACATCTCCATTTCAGAGACTTCCCAGACTGTGTTGCCTCAATGTCAGAGATGTTCAAGAGGCCACAGAAACATTTGCTTGTATAAAGTTCCCCAAAAGGATTCATACCAGAATCCCGTGCAGTTTCTTCTGATTCCATATTAACAAGATCAAAGCAAAGAGTGTGCTGCAGACCATTGTTCACCAATCTGGCCAGCTGGTGCACAGGACTGGTGTTGGTTGCAACTCCTGTTGGGATGTTGCTGGCACCCAGCCCATTCAGATGTGCAGGCTGTGTGCTGCTGTCAGAACCAGCCTGCTCTTTGATGCTCCAGCTCGGAAAGTCAGACTTTATTGGCAAACATAGCTATTTCAAGTAACCACTTGAACAGCTGTGGTAGTGGTGCAATGTGTCTTTGGCCAACTCCTCACTGGAATAGTGCTTGCTTATTTTGTTGCGTATAATCATTGGGAAAGCAAGAGGCAGTAAACAGCAGAAGAAGGGGACCAAGTCCAGATGACACTACAGTGTGCTATGACTCACTGGTTTCCCAATGATGGCATTGGGATAGCCGTGTGCAAAATTTCAAGTGTTACTTGCTGTACTGCAACACTGGGTATTCATTTTGTGAGAGCTGGAAGCTCTGTCCTCCTGACCTTGCTCCCAGCTTTTTGTAGCCTACTCCATTCCTCTCCTTTAATATGGGACTTCCAAATGGGATATACTACTTCATCTCAGTCCTCATCAGAACACTATTTCTTTCTCTCACATAGAAAGATCCAAGTGATATACCCCAAAATGTTTCCTATATAGTTATTGTTGACACATACTTATTTACTTTGTGATGCACTACTAATCTTCCAGGTGTCCTCATTTTGTATTTGTACATGATACTTCACTTATGCATAGCACTTCCCCTTTGGTTTACTAAGTCTTGTAAGATTTAACCTGTTAATAAATTCTTAGTAGAACTTGTTACATCAGCAGGAAACAAAGTAAACTATTACAGGGGCATAATAAAATTTAAAATTTCAATTCATATTTGTGATAAATTTTCCTTACTATTGTTACAATTATATTTAAGGTACTGTCATGTGTTGATGCTGGCCAGATGCCAGGCACCCACCAAGGCCAGTCACTCACTCCCTTCTGTAGCTGAACAGAGGAGAAAAAATATTATATATGGGTTGAGATAAGGACCGGGAAAGAATCACTCATCAAGTACCATCATGGGCAAAACAAACTCAACTAACAACATCAGAGAAGGATCATGAGAAGTAAAATAAACCCTGAAAAATGCCTTCCCCCCACCCCTCCCTCCTTGGAGCTCTATCACCTACTCCAGTGTCTCAAGGAGGCAGGGAATAGGGGTTATGGTCAGTTCACCTCCTGAGGTTTTTCCTGTTGCTCAGGGAGAGGAGTTATTCTCTGGCCGCACCTTGGGGTCCCTGCCATGGGCAACAGCTCTCCATGAACTTCTCCAATGTGAGTCCAACTCATGAGCAACAGCTACCCACAAACTGAAGCAATGTTTGTCCACCATATGGGCAATAGTCCTCCCAAAACTGCTGCAGCATGGGTCACTCTTCCATGGGGTGCAGTCCTTCAAGGACTGGCGGCTCCAGCATGGGAGCAGGGCTCCTCTCTCCATGGGGTCACAGCCTCCTCTTAGGCATCCACCTGCTCTAGTGTGGGGGTCCTCTATAGGCTGCAGGTGGATCTCTGCCTCCCCATGGACCTCCATGGGCTATAGCAGCAGAGCTGCCTCACCATGGTTATTACCAAGGCCTCCAGGAATCTCAGCTCCAGCACCTGGAGCACTCTGTCTCCTTCGTGACCTTGGCGTCTGCAGAGCTGTTCTTCTCACATATTATCTCTCTGTTCTTCACTTGCCGAAATATAACTATGCCAATAATTTTTTAATCTTTCTTCTTAAATGTTAGCACCGAGGCATTATCAGCATTTCTGATTGGCCCACCCTTTGCTAGTGGCATGTCCATTTCTTGAGCCACCAGGGACTGGTTCTGCTGGACACGGAAGAAGCTTCTAGAAGCATCTCACAGAAGCTACCCTGTAGCTTCCCCACTACCAAAACCAAGCTATACAAAACCAATCTAGGTCCCCATTATAGAAAGATATTTGAGAAATATGGTCCCATATTATTCTATTTAGCTTAATGTGTATACTTGAAGGCAGACACTGAGAATCATCTGAAAAAACAGGGTCTAGACTAAACTAGTCAAAAGGTTCTTTTTCTACAGAAGGAGAAAATCTCCAGAGACTGATTCACTCTAAATTACTTGATTGTCTATTTTAGAAAGGTAGTAATCACTTCCTGGATTTGTATTTTTCTACTGACTACAGAAGAAGCCAATACAAATGCTTTAGAAGAGATACCAAACTTCCAAATTGCTAAAATTACACAAGATGAGTCCCAGCTGCAGCTCGTTCTCCCCCTAGAACAATCAGACATAAAGTCTTTAAAGATTTAGGGCCGAACTCCCATTGATTTCTTGCTGTGAGATTCTTTAAGCAGTTGACTTCAAGAAGAGCTACACACCTAAAGGTAGTGAATACTTAACACTGAGACTGCAAAATACTGATATAAATCTTAAAAATTGGCCTGTGACTGTTTAAGCAGATAAAGCCTTCAAGCCCTTTTTCCTGGGGCAAAAACTTCTATCCCCACTGCAGAAAGGAACTTATGTTTGAACATCAGGTACCATAATTCCCCACCCCAAAGAAGGGCAGCAGGGAAGAGCCAAAGACATCATTGACTGGAAGAGCTACTGCTAGGTTCAACAGAGCACTCTTTCAGATTCCCTTTCCGAGCACTTCTTGGCCTTTCTTACCACAAAATGTTTACTAATTTTAAAAGATTATTTAAAAACCCTCAACAAACTAAAACAACAGGTAGAACAGACCTGGCAGGTGTTTTATTACAGTAGCACCCTCCTGAAATTACATCTACTTATTTTTATTCAAATTGAAAACATTTCAACTTGAGTGTTCCTTAATGACATAAAACTAAGTCTTTTTTTTTCTCTTTGAAGTTACATCATTGTAGCTGTTGATTGTTTAATTGTCCTTCCAATCAAGCACTTAACTTCCTACTTAGCCCCACACAGGACATGACTTGAAGACATTAACAATCGTCACTAATGCAGATTGCCTTAGGATGTTTTACGTTTATTTGTAATGGAGGCAAACACTCACTGTTTGGATGAATTCTATAAAAGCTGAACATTTTCTGCCCTAGGCAAAGTTTTCGGAAAGAGTTCATATGGTTTTTCTGGTTGTAATCAGTGCATTCAAATTATGTATAATTTGGTTTTCATGGTTTCACTGTTGGATCACATAAAGTCAATTATAATTACTACCAAAAATAAATGTCTGTATGCACCTTGGAATATTCACCGTGGAGTTATGACACACTAGAAGGAGATTCACAATTACTAGGAAATTATTTAAGAATATTTTATTATTTTCCTCAAATGCAAATGAAATTGCGATGGTTAATCACAGCGTTTGAAATAAACGGTCATGAAGTCTTAGTGGTACTATAAATTAAAAGTAGTATCAATTGCAATACCAAATGGGCAGAAGTAAAGGAAGGCAGAAAAGCTCTTCATTTAGAGTAATTTCCATGAAAAATATTCCAAGATATTGGATGTGACACACAAGGAAGTGAAAAGGCTCTTCTGCATACAATATAGAGGTTTTGTGGGACTCTTCAGTAACTTCCAGACAGGTGCCTGAGGCAAAACGTTCTCTTGCCTATTGCAAGGTATGTCATGTAGGCAAGCAGCCTCCACAAAAAGCATGTCCTGCTCCACTTTTGTTTTATAAGCAGGATGGGTCTCACTGGTTCATCTCTCCCTCCAGCTGTGGTTTTAGAAAAAAAAAATTGTTAGCCTTAAGATTATTATTTTAATGGACTAAATTGGTGAATCTCCAAAAGATATAATGATCTTGAAAGCATGAACTCTTCATTTCCTTCTCTCAGATAGCCCTAAACAACTTCTTTGACAATAAATAAAACCGAACTGTGAAAGTTTAGGAATAAACAGACAGGACATTAATTCTGCCACTGCTCATACAGGGTCATTTACTGACAGGAAAGTAAATAGATGGGCCATTGGTTTCTATCTCACTCTATCAGAAGTTAGATGTGTCAGAGTGTAAGCAATGTCGTTCTGCTTCGCTTCTGCTTTTTGCTGCTGAACCCTACCCAAATCACTTCATTTACCCATGAAAAGTAGAAAAATCTGAAAGGAATACCAGACACAGATTTGGATTACAAGGTGATCCAGGAGTACATGGGGAGACTTTTAATTCCTGAGGTGGCCTTAGTGGACAAAATCATTTAAAATTTAGTAGATGTAACTGTTCAGTCCTTTTGAGCTTCTGATATTAATCCTGCAGATCTAGCTACACATAACTATATACAACTATATGTAATTGTCTGATGTAATGATTTGAGATTCCTTTGCAAAATGCATAAAAAACCTGTAATTAGATTAACTGAACTCTTACTAATGTTATGAAAGATGTTCTAATTTGAATTCAGAACAGAAAATGTATAGTACCTTATTTAGTTTTGCTAAATTTAGCAATAGATAAATTATTTTTAATAATCTGCTAAACCCAGTCAGATTTAGGGTTGACTTTTTCTGGAAGTAGATTATTTGAAAGCAGTGACTGATTTCAGGGCATTAATGATATGCAAAAAAATCATCATACTTACACAGCTTCTGGGTGTGTCTTTTGCCTGAAGTGAATACATATTTTAAACAACATATGTTTGAACTTGACTATGATTTACAATAATCAAAGACTGAAAATGATACCATTAGAATCAAGCCAAAACATCCAAAACAGTGGGCTGTATCTCACTACACAATCCTCTGTCCTCCACTACCAACTCATCCACAGGACTATGCTTGGTAGTGTTGTGGAGGAAACTAATCTTGTTTTCCCAAGAGAGAGCTTGAGATTCTAGTTTTACAAGAATTTTTCTCTCCAGCCATGCTCCCATCTCCTCAACATTATTCCCCCAGGCTGACCTGCATTCAGGCTGTCATGGAAAGGACCTGTCTTTGCATAACCACAAGGAAAGTCTCTTCCTTGTGCAGCTACATGGAAAACTGGATAAGGAAATTATTCCAACTCAGAATTAAAGAAAGTGTGTTTGTGTGTGTGTGGGGGGGGATGTTACTATTTTTAAGGGGTTTCAGACATATCAGTCCCCTAATCCTGGTGAATCCACCATTATGTTAATGCCAATGCCAAAGAATGGTCACCAGAAGTTCCTTGCTACACGTGGATATAACAGGGTAGATGAATGGGAGACCTCTTACTTTGATATAAGCTTACTTTTAAGCTTATAAGATATAGTCCAGCCAAACTTGTGAAGGAATGATGTGTATTTGCTTATGTACAGTCACAGTGCACACTCAACCTAAAACCAGTGATGAAGACACTCCTGGAACTGAGGGTCGCAAGAGCTTGCAGTGCTCATAGGAGATGCAGAACCAGTCCCTGAAACTTCTGAAGAGAGCAAATCTCTCTGTGGGAAGAAAGACTTTCTGTCATGGACTCTGAAGTACACATACATATAAGTATATATAAGCATTGTAGGATTCATAATATTGATTATTTTGAGTAAAGAAGCTGCAAAGACAAATGAACTAATTTTCTGGATTGATTTACCTTGCTTAACTTAAACCAGCTTCATATATTACTAGCACTAAATACGTATTAGGTTTTTCTAAGGACACAGTATTCCCTGACTGCATGAGTGGTTTTCAAAATTACAAAACCAGAAGTTCCTGCCCTTTTCATCTCTTTTTTCCCCCTGCTTTTGTTTCTCAGATTCTCTCTTGTTCCACCATTCACATAAGCACCATATATATTATTGACTGCTATGATAAATTAAGTCCAAAATGCTTTGTTTCTAATTTTTCTTTTCCTTGGATGTTAAAACTGACAGCTTAATGATTCTCTTGCCACCTACTAGTGAATCACCACCCTTACCAACGCTCAAGATAAGAGAAGCTCACTTTTCCCAGAGAAGTGAAGCCCTTCGCTGTGCACTCTCGGAACTATGATACAAAGCATGGTTACTTTAAATCTATTTTAATTTTGGTAGATTCTTCGATAATTACCTGGAGCAACATAAAGATCCTTCTCTTGATTTGTGATTACGTTGCAAAATTAGCAACTATAGCATCTCTTACCTATATGTAAATATAACATGTTCACTTTATCTTGGTGTTACAGTGTGAAACAATTGGACAGCTAGAACAAATGCTGCAACTTGAGAAAAGAAGCTTTCCCACTGACTTCCATGGAAACAGGTACAGACTAATAATCATGGATAGCTTCAAAAATCCAAATTGGGCATTGTCCTGCTGTCTGTTTAGAACAGCCTAGTGTTTCACAGGCTTTGTTCATCACCCTAATGGTTTCCAAAGGAGGACTGGAAAAGAAACTGTAATACTGACATGCCAATGGTACCAGGACAGTTTTCATACACTTCAAATAAAAGAAAACTTTTAAAGACATACTAAGTAATTGCTATGCTATATTTTGTTCCTTTGCTGGTTTGCTTGCTTTTATATGTAGAAAAAAGTGTGTTCCTGCAGCATTTGTTTGTTTTCTCATGGTAATTTCCTTAAGAACACCAATGGTCAATGGAGCACAAGCTGACAAAACGTTGCAGAGCTCTGCACACCCTATGCATCTGAAACAGTCATGTTGACAGTGGCATATGAATGTTTGTAGTTACTTAGGACTTGTCAATCTTGCAAACTCATTACTCCTGGCTAAAATATAGTTTTGTTCCTTTAACAAAAATCCCTGTATCATGAGATATACATGGAAACAATAAAAACCGGGACAAAGCTTCAGCCTTACAAATCTTGATACTGGAGCTGTCAAACTTCTTGCGGCTCCAAGTTCACAGTGTCTAAGATGTCTGCCATCTTTCAGGTGCACCTATGAAGGTGGGAGGGAAAGCAGTGTTCCTGAGTAATTTGATGGCAGCTGCTCCTGCAGAGTAGGAGGGCGTGAAACCTTCAGTAATTGAATCCGTTGCAGGGTCTGCGCTTACATATGGAACTTGAACAATAGGTATTTACTTAAATTACATCGATTACCTCAGACATGTGGAATCTGTACGTCCTGCCCACTTCCCTGAACCTTTGGAGCCGGGATCCTGTGGGGAACATAATGGGCTTAATTACGGTGTCTGGACTAGCCATGTAGGACCCGGAAGGCAGGAGTTAACCTCACCTCACCTTTTACATGCTAGCGACCCCAGGCTTGGCTGGGAAGCCTGGGGCCTCTAGAGCAGCTTCTGGATTACCAGGACACACGCTACCTGGTGCGATGGCAAAGGAAAACCCCATGCAAGCACGGCCATGGTGCCCATGCCTTCTCACCTCGGCCCGGGCGTGGTGGGTGACGCTCGGGGAGCACAGGGCCCGCTCCCCGCTCCCGCCCGCCCATGGAGAGGCCGAGGACGGCAGCAAAATCCCACAGCAGCGCCCGCCGTGCTGCGGCGCGGGGGCCCGGGGCTGCCACCGCCAAGGCCTGGCAGCAGCGGGGCACGATGCCGGCCCACCCTGGCCCGCCATCCCACAGGGCAGCACCGCGGGGCCCGGCCGCGGCTGTCACATGGCACGGGGAGGGGGCTGCGGCGGGGCGGGCCGTGCTTGGGGCTCCCCCGGCCGCGCGGAGGCGGGCTGAGGTGGCGGAAAGTTTGCGGAGTGGCTGGCGGCGGTGGCGGCGCTGCGGTCCCCTCCCGCTTTCTTTACTTTTTTCTACGCACCCGTCTCCCACCACCTTCCCCCCTCAGCGGTCGCTCCGGGGCATGAGCGGCAGCCGCCACCCGCGCTGAGAAGCAGGAGGTCGTACCGCGCTCGGCTCTGTCAGTGGGGCGAACGCCAGGGACGGGAGCGCGGGCAGCGGCTCCGAGCCCGCCATGCTCCGCCGGCCCCGCTCGGCGCTCGCCGTCCTCCCGGTGCTGCTCCTGCTGCCGCTGCTGCTGGGCGGCCGCCCCGCCGTCGCCCGCTGCCCCGCGCCCTGCCGCTGCGCTGGGCACCTCGTCGCCTGCAGCCGCCTGGAGTTGAGCCGGCTGCCCGAGCGGCTCCCGCGGGGGGCGGTGCAGCTGTGAGTATCGGGGCGGCGGGCTCCGCGGCGGGCTGGGGGCACCGGTCTGCGTCCGCCCGCCTGCCCGCCATCTTCTGCCCCCGGGGCCGCGGACGGGCGGGCTTTGAGGGGAGCGCGGGTGTGGTGGCGGCAGCGAGGTGCGGGAGCGGTCAGCACTGGGGCTGCGGCCGAGCTGTCAGCGGGCGCGGCGAGGTCGCCGGCGGCCGCAGCGGGACAGCGTCCCTTGGGGCGGGCTGCGGCCCCGGACGGTGGTGGCGATAAGCGCCGGGCTGAAGTGCGCCCGGGAGTGCTGCTCAGTGTCGGAGAGGGCGAGGAAAAAGTTCTGTTGACTTTCTCAGACAACGTGTAGTAATCATCACGTTAACGCTGATCGGTGTGTGGGAAAGCTCCTATCGGTTTTCTTCGTGCAGCTCTTCATTCCTGGGGAGTTTGGCGCTGGCGATGGCGCGGGCCCGCCTGGGCCGGTGACTCCCAGTAACCGAACCCAGGGCAGCGCGAACTCAAGTGCCAGCTGAGGAAAAGTTACTTTCAGTAACAAACTTCTATAGAAAAAGCATAAATTAGGTCAGCTGTCTAAAAGCTTGAAAATGGCCGAGGTACTTCTCGCATTTGTTATTAATAGCTTGTCACTGAAAGATCTTCTATATTAGTCGTATTAATTTTCTATTACATTTTCAAAGCAGATCGAGATAAGGGCTTTAAAGTAAACAGGAAGACTTTCAATTAGTTGTGGCTAATTCTGTTCAATTGCCTCGTCTGGAGGTCATGCTGCTTTACTCATGAAATGTGGATGGCTGTATTGACACCATATGGAACTGAACACAGGCATGGCTCTGGGAGTTGAATATTTCCAGGACTGGTATACGAAAGTGTGAGGGGAAAGAAACTTTTTTCTTTCTTATGTGATTGAAACATACAGATCTACTACTGCATCTGCTTTACATTCAACAGCTGGTTTTGTTTTCTATTATATTTCATTCCTCTTAGTTTTTTGAAGTGTTTCAGTATGCCCACTTAAGTTTTCTGACAAAACCTAAGGATTTTGTTTTGATATAAGGTAAGCTTTATAGTTTAATTTCTTAGTTTAGCATACATCAATGCTGTTGAAATTCAGATGTGGTAAATAAAAAGGGAAAAATCACAGAACTTTTCATTTTTTTTGGAATTGCTTTAAAAAGCATTTTTCATTAGCAGTAATCCAAATTTGTTTTTTCCACTTATGTTCCCGAGAGACAATAAAACACATTGCAGGGCTTTTTTGTTAGCACGAGGGGCATTTTTCTAATTAGAATTCCCTTGGTAGTGTAAATTGCCCTTATGTAAGTTCACATTCCTTTAAAAGTGTGAGAAAATAAGTTCCGCTTGTATAAATAAGCTTTGGTCTGTTGTAAGAAACCCTGCTGTGATTACTCATTGGACAGCTGTGTCACTTGCTTTTAAACTCACAGAGGTACATCTTTGTAGGTGTCACCAAACCATGTGGTCTGGCCGCTTTTGTGTAAATATTTCTTTTGTTTGTGACAAATGCCTTAGAAGTACCCAGCTCTTTCTTCCTTCCCCTCTTAATAAGAACAAGGAAGAGTATGGCATTGTCTGTTACCTCCAGCTACCCCAGTACTTGGACCTGGGATTGTGCAATTTGGTAATTAATGAGTTCGGCTTTACATACGCAAAAAAGGTTTGATTAGTTTGGATTATTGTTGCAACAAACTGCACATTACAAATTGTAAAAGACTGTTTATGAATTTTATTGCTATATGTCTGCTATGTTTTCCATGAAACTCTATATTGGGTATAGCCAAAGGCTAGTAGTTTAATTGCAGGCTTTCCAGTCCTCTTGAGAAAACAACAACTTTTTTTACCACCTTCTTAACATACACAGGCGAGACCCCCAAGCAGGAGAATGGAAGCTTTTCTGCCTCAGAATGTCTAGGCCCATGTTAGGCTTTACACCTTCCTTTGCCCATCTGTAGTCAACCATATGGAGAGCAGGTTTTTGAAACTCCTGCTGCATACTTTCGTGCCTTTTTTTGTTCACGCTCCCTGCTGAAATAAGAGTGACCTCAGAATGGACAAAGAAAGGGGAAAAAATGAACCTGACTTATGTCCCCTTCTTCTTGGTGGCAGGTGTGAGTCTACTGTGTTGTATGGAAGTGTCTTCCGAAGTGGAGTGTAAACGGGCTATAATTGCCAGCTTCACTGTGATTTTAGCTAAAAATGCCTTCTTTTATTGCCTTGCCTTCATGAGAGGTAACAGTCTGCTGAAAACTGTTAAACATTTTTAATGGCTTTGTGTGCAGATAGTTTTGAAGTTGGATTTCCGTTTAATTCCAGGATGTGTATCCTGATACTGCAAGAATGTGGGGTTGTTAGAGCTGGTGGAGGAGGAAGAGTGTTGAGCATTGGCCAGAGTCCTCCATGTGTGCAAACTCCCACTGGCACTGCTGTACCCTTTGCCAGGTTCACTCAGGAATGCTAGAACTGTCAGTGGGGCAGGAGGGAAAGTCTGAAAAATGGTTTTTACTTGTGTTTGTATTACATCTTTAGTATTTACATTTTATAAATCCTCTAGTTCTCTACCAGAATTGCCAGAAAAAAAGCTGTATGGTTTTCACAGCTGTTTTTCAATATTTTCCAGACTAAAGCTTGAACATAGCAAGCTGATTTATGAGTCACTTTGGATCAGTGTCTTAAAACAGCTACAGCCTGGCTTTTTGTTTTTCAGCTCTGCTGATTTCTGCTGAATTAGCAGCTCTATAGGCCCCAGTGGGACTGATTAAGGAACTGTTGCTGGATTTGCATTTTAAAATTTGACTTGGGGCTCAGGTTTCTGAGTTCTCTAAGGAAGAAGATGATAATTGTGACTAAGTGTTGTAAATTAAGTTAGAGTCTAAAAGTTATATCTCTAAAATGTGTGAAGAAGCACTTAACCTTCTCCCTCTATGCATTAGGCTTCCTTTCACTTTTTAATCACACAAACATTGATGTTCAGAGTTATTTCAGCTAATGTTGGGACTTGTGAGTTACAAAACATGGTCACACAAACATAATGGAACAAAGAAAATAGTTTCTTTCCTAGAACAGGTTCTTTGAGGGTAAAAACTATGGCATGCTTTCTCAAGTGGAGACGATTCTACTTAAATGTCCAATCACTTCTATTAGAAATGTGAGATGAAGAACAGGCATATATGCTTACTATTGCTATAAAGACTTTATAATATGTATCTGATTTCTGACTTTTCAGAGTATGTTCTGTCTTCCATGACTTTTGAGATTCTAGCAGCAAAAGTAATCGGAGAGGGAAGTTTCTTCCCTCTTGTAATTTGGTTTTAACATACAAGGAAAATTCAGAAATGGAAAACACGTAGTACTAATGTTTGAACAATGTCAGTTCCATTTCTGTGAAGGAAAAATAGAATTAAATTTTCCAACTTTTTCTTCATACATGTTTTAAGGTATGTTGAGAAATACATTGGACTGAAATAAACTTGTAGCTTTTCAACTGGGATGATAGATTTTTATATTTAAAAAAATTGTGCCAATCCAATGCTTGTAAGTTTGAAGAACTTCTACAGGCTTAAGCTTCACTTAGATTATTAGTAAAAGGCAAATATTTTAACTCTTGATTCACTTCCAACCACTCTGATTGAACTTAAAATGTAACTTGCAAGACTTTTTTTACCAAATTTTCATGAAGTTTCCTATGTCAGTAGTACTGAAGTAATGTTTAATAAAAATTTATAATACGTATTTTATACAACTATTGGTAGACAGGCATATATACTGTATGAAACAGGCAATTCAGTATTGTCTGGAGGGTTGGGCATTTTTTGTTGGTTTTTTGCTTGAGGATTTTTTTTTCATCTTGTGTTTGACAACCTGGTGTAAGTAAACCAGGCATAAGGAATTTTTATGTATGTATTTTTTAAAGTAGGTGCTACTTGGAAAATGTGACTGTATCTTTAGTGTTAAAAAACAAACACCAAAAAAAGTAGTTTGAAACCTAGTGTTAGTTACGCTCACGGTTGCCTTGATAGACTCCAGATGGATGTGAGCTTAAGCTATGAGTGAAAGTGTCTGGCTCCAGTGTGGTGATCATGCACAGCAGTGGTTGTAATTGCAGGATTTTTATAGTTTAAGGACTCTGCCAGATTTTTTTTTTTTTTTTAACATGTTTTAACTCCAGCAGAACAAATCTACTCACGTCTGTTACTGTCTGGTGGGTCCTTTAGGCAAACTTTCCTTAAATAAACCTTTTGCAGAGTTTTTAGGTGAAATGAAGAAATGCAGGTTTTTAGCACTAATGTTGAAAGCTCTTTGTTGAAATAATTACTGATTCCAAGTCTTGTCTGAAGCATGAACAACAGTAACATGTTAGGCACTAACAGCCATAACTTAACTGAATTTTGGCTGTTTATTTGCATAGTTCTTATAATCCCTACAGACTAAAGCCAAATATTGAATTAAGTTTAAGGGCAAAAGCTGTCTCTACTCTGTCTTTAAGGACCAAGTTAGATTGCTGTCTAGATTTTTGTAGCAGCATATTTTTTCAGTATTTACACTTAAGAATGCAGTGTGAGAATTTCAAACCTGTGCAGCTAATGCCTTCAGATGTTAAACAAAGGGATTTTTCTCCAGTGTATGGCCTGGAGATTGTTTGCACTAGATTTTTAAGTAGTGAAAGATGCAGTCCTCTAACTTTAGTGTGGTTCACCTAATATAGGGGAGAACTCAAAATCATAATGGTGGAACTAAAATTAGTGGGCTTTTGAAAACATTGACACTGTATTGGTTTTCCATTGTTAAGAGGAAAGTCTGTAGGGGTTTAGACACCTGAAAGTCAAGGCACAGATATGTATTAGGTGTTTGAGTCCAGAGCTGAGTCTCTGAAAACATCCCCTTTGTGGCCACCTGGAGGTGGTGGAATGTGTTCCCTTCTGTAGGTGGCTCTCCCCCAGCCCTCAGCCCCGTCTTTTGTTCTGGAAAATGCCATTCACACCTGCAGCTCTGCTCTGTGCAGTCCTGGTTTGGGAAACGCAGCGCGTCTCTTTTCTTTCCCTGCCTGTGACTCTGAACCAGGCTCCCCTGTCACAGTTCAGCAGCTCGCTGGGCCTGCTCCAGTTGGCTGGCTCAGAGCACACCTTACAGCTGAGTACTGGTGGTACCCCTCATAATACCCATGTGTGCCTGGGATTATTTTTTATACTTAATTCTTATTATTACTGGGGGATTTTTTAATTGCCAACTGTAGGAGAGGAACAAAAGTGATGATGAAACTGTCCTGGCAACATTGAACGGAGTCAGTTGGGAGAATCTAAACCAGAGTTTTACTGTCCACGTGGTCTGCTAAGGAAACCTAGCCTAGGTGCCTGGCTGGGTTGCAGAATTACACCTGTGTCTGGGGATGTGGAGTCATGGATGCAGGGAAACTGGATTTCTCCGGATCTGTGGGTTTTCAGGGCTTAGTCACAGAGCAGAATGCCTGGCACAGACCCTGAATTTGGCTTTGTTTAAGCCAGCTCTGGTCTGTGTGCAGCAGAGATATGCTGTTCATCAGCTTTCTTCACTTCTGGAACTGTGGATAGAGAGCAGACACGTCCATGGCAGTCAGACCTGTGTTTGCTGTGCTCAGCACAGATGACTCTACTGAGTCATCTTACCCAGAAAGAGTGAGGAATCATGTAGTTTCTACATAAATTCAACTTGAAATGACACTTCATGCTTGTGTGGCTTGATGAGGACCCCAGGTATGGTGGATGACTCTGAAGTGCTTAATTAGCATGGGGGAAAGTATCAAAAAATTGAAAAAAAGCACCCTTTACCTGATACTACAGCTGCTCACTTCTGAGGTGCGCCGATTCATTTCTTTATGTGTCTGCATTACAAACACTCACTGGAGTGAATTTAAAAACTCATTAAAATAATGTCATTTTTGTTAGTTGGCTTGGATAAATGCAGTGTTTTAACTTGGAACAAATGCTCCAGATGGCTGGATTGATGCTGGTGAGGTAGTGATAATCTGTAGTAGGGGAACAGAAAAGTGCACATTTTGGTGGATGAGTGAGAAGGGGGCAGCCTTCAACAGAGCTAGTCATGGTCACAAGATGAGTTGTGGGGCTCAAGTACTTGTGCAGAGGTTTAGAGAAGTGCAGGTTTGAGTTCCTGCAGTTAGCTTTCTGTCTTTTACTTTACAGTCACTCTTATTTCTGTTATGTTTCCAGTACTTCTGAGGCTACAGCAAAAATTTCTTGGACTCTTATATGATGTCAGGTGTTTGAGAGGGTAAAGATGCATGGCACTGTAAGGAAAAGTATTTCCTGTGGTCAAGAATTGTTATATTTTTAGTACCTGGTTTGTTTCATAGCAAATGCTGCAAAGGTGTTAACAATTATTTATAAGCTGCATCAATATATACTGGGATCTTCAACATGGCACAAGCTAAGGGTTCAAGCTACTTCTTCAAGGGTAATTAAGTATTAAGTGGTATTAATATCACCAGTATACAGACATCTTAAAATGCAGAATTAGCCCTTGCTATGTCTGTTTTCTTCTGCTATTTCTTAAGATCTCTATTGAATTTGGTTATGTGGGAATGGTGTCCAGAATTTTGTGGAAGCCTGAAAATACAGTTGTGATTTATGGGTAGTCCTCATTGTGTATTTGTGGGCTATGCATTGCTTTTGAGATGCGTGTGAAAAGAGTGAAGTATTATGATTAACCAAGGAATGAAACTGCAATGACTATTGTTTTTGAATTTTCCTTTGTGAAGGAACCAAGAGGTTGTTATAGCCATATTTTTTGTTGTGAGGGTATGTGGGAAAGCACTTGTTGGTTTATCTGAGTCAAAGTCTTAAGATGTTTTCCATGGGTCCTATGTACATTCCAATGAACAGTTCTATATTGTTCAGAGATACTGACAATGCTCTTGACACTGCTAGCAGTGATTAAGGTATTTGTATTTGTACATTTATAACTTGTGTAAGCAAATCAGTTACTATTCTAATTTTGCTAATAAAAAAATCCTTTTATGTACTTGGAGACAAGTGAGAACATAATTTGGATTGAAATTGCACTACTTTACCTGATA
The DNA here is from genome assembly GCF_037042795.1 of Molothrus aeneus. Classification (NCBI taxonomy): domain Eukaryota; kingdom Metazoa; phylum Chordata; class Aves; order Passeriformes; family Icteridae; genus Molothrus; species Molothrus aeneus. The sequence continues at coordinate 38,855,228 of NC_089650.1, forward strand.
TCGTATGGCAAAACTGACAGGGTGTTTATTTTTGTAACCTCATAGGGACTTAAGTCACAACAAATTATCTTCAATCAAGACCAGTATCTTGGATCACCTTCATAGTCTTCAGGAAGTGTAAGTTAATTTGTCTTAATTAAAAACCATACCAAAACATAAACCCCAACCAAAAATACTCAACCTGTGTTTGTGTATGCTAATTGTATAGTTGTTTCTCTAGGGATGGTTGCTTGAACAACAAAGATACTTGCTGTTCTGATCTTTTACATTAAGTGAAACTGGAATTATTTTTTAATTTTGAGGTGACACAGTTCAGCAGTTCAGCAAGTCTGATGTACATACTTCTGATTAACATTAAAGCTAACTCTCCCTTTTGTAATATTAATAGGAAGTTGAACAACAATGAACTAGAGATCATTCCAGATCTGGGACCAGTCTCAGCAAATATAACTCTTCTGTCTTTGTAAGTAAATCTTACTCTTGTCCCTGTTTAGTGGAACTAACTCTACAGGGTTCATGGAAATATGTGTATTACAGAGATTAAAGTAAAATAATTGGAAATAGAGCAGCTTGTGGTTAGGAAGTCGATTATGTCATATTATTTAGTAGTTCTTTAAAATGTGTATAATTGAGCTTAATCCTTGTAGTTTTTGTGCTTCCCAAATACAAAGACTGCATTAGAATTAATTTATGTTGTAGTAGTATCCAGAAGCCTCAGTCCTGTTGTGCTAGGCACTGTATGAGCATCTGTAAATGTTACACAAACTTGTACAGTGCTGTCTTTAAAACAAGACTTACACTCCATCATTATGCATCTTGGCTGAGATCCTGATGTGTTAAATCATGGCAGAATTCCATTAATTTCACGGGGCAATACAGGGAAATCCTCTTGAGATGCAGCTTCAGAACAAGTATCTAGGTCAGAAGATGTTCTGCCAATGTTGTGAATTTTTTTTTTTTTTGAGCCCATTTTAATGTGTGGCACTTTTTTTTTTTTCTGCAGTTAATACATAAAATTGTGACACATGATTGTGTCTATGTTCATTGCATTTCATGGAAGAAATGAGTAGGTTACTTGGTGTTCATGTGTAATACGAGTATAATGTTGTAAAAGGCATACAGAACCCATAACCAAAAAAGCTGATTTCAAAGGAAATCTTATTCCTGATGTTTTAATGATAAATTAGTTGGATTTCTTTTCTGTGATTTAGTTTCAATAAACTGTTAAAGGAAGGTGTAGAAAAGTAGCTACTGTCATACTGTTAGTTTAAAAAAAAGACCTGATTTTCATGTGTGGGATTTGTGTTTTATCAGTGGGAATCTAAAATGTCTAAAGCTAATAATTTGTAGCCCTCTGGTCAAATCCTGTCCTTGAATACAAATTGCAAGTTACCTTTCTTGAAGAATCCTGAAGGGTTAAAACAATGCAATAAACTTTGGAAAGCTGTTCAGTTAATTAAATTGATCACTATTCAATTGCTTACATCTGGTGATTTATAGGGGTTTGTTTTTACTCTAGGCCTAGGTCAGCCAAGTCAGCTGGTGCAGCCGCTGTGTCTGGGCTGCTCTGTTTGAATAAGAACTAAGTGACATTTGATACTGATGTGGTTTCTTACAGATCAGAATCAGAAAAGAATGAAAGAAAAAGCAGATGGTGTCTGACAAATAACTGTTGAATTTAAGTACATATTTTATTTTGTAGTAGCTTTGGCATTACTTTTACACTGGCATAGCATTCTGTAGTTCAAGCATCTAATTGATCCAAAAATTTTATTTCTTTTATATATATATATATATATGTATGTATGTATGTGTATATATATTTACCACCTTGCTAAAGTCCTTTTTACCACAAGGCTAGAAATATTAGCATAATAAAGTGATTTATATAGTCTTGCTTTTTTTTCTGAATTCTTAGCATTTCTCCTTTTCATGGAAACTCAACAATTGTTGTTTCAAGGAAGCTAAAATCCTTCTTTCGCAGCTGTGCAAAAATTTTGGTATTCCTTTGAGAGAATAAATAATTTTCAGTCACTGTTGAATTGTTTCATATCCTTATGTCCCTGGCTTGGGCCATTTACTCAGGTAGTCTGAGTAAACATGGAAAAATCTTTGCTATGCACTGTATATGCTAACAATTGAAAGAAAAATAAGTATTTTCTAAAAGCTTTTATCACACTACTAATGCAGTTAAAGTTGCTCTGGTTGCGTGTTAGCTGGTTTTCATTCTAATTCTGTGTGTGGATAAGGAGATTACTGAATGTAACTGTGCTACAGCTAAGATTTAGTACCTATTCTACGACTACAGCAGAGATTCCTGGAGTTTAGTATGGCAAAAATAATTACTTTAATGTTTTATGTTAACTTACAAATTCCAATCTACAGTAGTTAATTGTTTGTTCTATATCAAAACAGATGAACATAGAACATAAAATTAAAGTTGTATTGTGTTGACCAAAAATAAATCATCTTGTCTCTTTTATACATGGCTTTTCTTTAAAACCTAGAGTAGAATCATAGAATTGTTTAAGTTGAAAAAGACCTTTAAGATCAAGTCCAACCATTTACTCAGCACTGTCAAGGCCACCACTAAACCATGTCTGTAAAAGCCACATAGCACTTCCAGAGATGGTGGCTTAATCCCTTTCCCTTTGCAGCCTGTTCCAATGCTTCACAACCTTTACCATGATAAAATTTTAGAGAGCAATAAGGTCTCTCTTGAGCCTCCTGTTCTTATTGGTTGGATATTATTTATGTAAAGATACTAAATTTAATTTCATAGAAAATAGTATAAATAAAGAGAAATAAGCATATAACTGCTTGGCATAAAAATATATATGGTATTGTGATAGCATAAACGGACAAATAATCTAATGGTACTTGGTTTTTTTAGATGTGAAAAAATACGTGCATTTGGTTTTTCTGTGGTGGATGTTGTTTGAAGGGAACTGATTTAATGTATCTTAAGTCATGTGACGAGAACACATATGGAATAATTAGAATATAAGTTTTAGAATCACTCTTTAGAGAAACATCTGATGACCTTCTCCAGGATTTTAAACTTCTATAAGAAAGGAGATTGTGAAGCCTTTCCAAAGCAAACCACTGTTTCCATGTTGAGTCTTTGTTCTGGCTTTCAAATGATAGCAGAAAAGAGAGTGATAGTCTTCTAGCTTTGATTACATTTCTTAGGAGATGCATATAGGTTGGTTCATTACTATGAGTTGAAAACCCAGCTGTTTTTTTTCCAAGGAATGCTCTAGAAGCGATACCTTCTTTTCTTGCCAATATCTGCATTGTTGAAGAAACTCTATTACAATATTTTTTTCTTTCACTTGTGAAGAATTCTCACTGAGCTGGGGAGCCTTAGAATCTTACCTGTTCTGCAAGAATTTTCTTGCCCTGCAGAGGAAATTACACTACTGGTATGTCTCCACAATAGTGCAGGTATCCCCACACAGCCATGTATGTCTGAATTCTTTGAAGGATATAAACAAGCATGGGTGGATTATCATGTTAGTCCAGTTTCCATTTCTGGAGCTACCTCATTTCTAGCTATCTAGTTGATATTTTATCTAAATGAGATATTTACATACTAATGAATTATTCAGGATAAACATACCCAGAGCAGGAGATGATCCCAGTCTGTCTGTAACATGAAACAGCAATGCTAACGTTTTGTTTTTACCCATGCCAGTTGAGGATTGAGCATCTTGGGAATTCAGTATCAGGCAGGCACACCCCCTCACCACCACCACCCTGGGAGATGTGTCAGTGTGAAGGAGTGAGTATACAAGGATATTCAGGCACACTCTTGTTACGTGGCTGGAGTTGTGTCTATGATTTTATTAATGTGATGATTCTATTCTTCTTAGAGCTTGTGAGCCTCCTGGAAATCTGGATACTACTGTGACCTATGTGGGTGGTAGTTTGGGGTATATCTGGTCAGGGGGTGTAGGTCAGGTCTCTGAAAATGAAATTGCAGGGTGTTCTTTTTGCACAGCCACCAAGCCCTTTTATATACCTTCTATAAGAGAAGGCATGAAGAGAGCAGTATATGAAGGCAGGGAAGTTTGGGTATTTGCCAGAGATTGTCAGCACAATAGCTCTGGCCAGGAGCTCAGGTCCCCCACGTGCTGGCAACATAAGCTCTTGAGGAGAGTATTGGATTTAACAGCTGCTTACGACAGGTATATAATGTGCAGACAGTACACCTGGTAGTGTATTTATCTGTCCCTCAAAGTAAAATATGTTAGAAGTTTTCTAGTTTGCATTCCTGAAGTAAATGTAAAAACAGTTAAATTAATGGAGAATTGCTTCAAATTTTTGTAGTAGAGAATTATTCATTTCTTGGAGAAAAAACAGTTTACTTTTTACTGTTCCAAGATAGGTGGATTGCTTTTGTATCAGGTACAAAAATGGGCACTAATGCCCTCATTCCAGGAGAACAAGTGAAAGTTCTGAGTATTGTTTCCATTCCCATGACATTGCTTATCCAAGATGTACCACTTCTATCCTTTTTATCCTAAAAATCTGCCTGAACCAGTGATCTTGTCACATGAGAAGAAAACTAAATACTGCCTTTCAGGTCTATTGCAGTTGTAGTTATGGACCTAGGGTAAAAATCCAGAAACAGATTGAAACCAAATGGTGTAACTACAATAGCCTTGTCTAGAAGTCTTGTTTGGTGTTTTACCTACCAGCTACTATTTGCATAGGGGTTTTACTTAAAAATTGTTCTGAAAATGTTAACTACTTCTGATGTTACTAGTACTTTGTAAGGAAGAGACTGATTTGCAAATTCAGCAATGTTAGGTAAGATTTTGTTTATGGATATACAGTTTAAATAGGAAACTCATGCTACTTTTACTTGCAGAATTAAAAAAAAAAATGTAGTTGTATACACTGTCCAACATCATCAGTACACTGTATCCTTCAGTACTGTGAAGTATGGAAGGTAGCAGTGACTATGAAGAGACACAAAAGATTGGAGTATTGAAGTATCCTGTCTCTGCAACTAGAATTTATTGTTCTTATCAAAACATGTGTGTAGAACTAGTATTAAAGCCGCCACGTTTCTTACTACCCACATCCAGGATACGTTCCATAGTAATGCACTTGTAGTCAGTAGGAACTAGAAGAGCTGTGCATGCCCAAGTCTTTTGTGCATATAGTGAAATTCTAACATTAGACTAGTTTTCAAGAATGGAGTGTTTTAAATAGCCATGTAATTTTACATTTTATTGAATAGGATCCTTTATTTAAAGGCACTAGAGCATATGGCGTAGGTGATTCAAATTGTTACATTGTAAGGACTGATCATGTTAGTCTAGAACACAAACATATACTTGGTTGTAGTAAAGTCAGAGAAGAACATGTGGAAGTTAAAGGGTGCATGAATGATTCACAGTTCAGGAATGTTTTTCAAGTCTTACAGTAATGTGTGTTTTATATTAGGTTCCTGCTTCACTACTCTTTTAGAATGTGAAATCTTCTGTTTATGAGAGACATAATGAAAATGTGACATGGTAGAGATTTTTCTATGCTGTACTGGGGGAATCCTCCAACTCTAGCTGTACAGGAAGCCTTTAAGGCAGGGACTGTGCGCTTTTGAGTTCTGAGATACTTAAAAGTGCTGCCAAAACTGAGGCAGTTTTTTTGAAATGTGGCCATGTGTTTGTTAGACGATGAAAAGAATCCACAAGCCACTTCTCTGAAGGTTTTGTACAGCCTTTAGTTTGTAAATGTCTTTCTGTCAATATGTGCTGAATTTAAATTTACTGGCTTTGATGATGTGTCTTGTCCTGGATGTTTAAAATGGTAAATGAACAAAAAGTACTAAAAAAAAGCTCAGGAGATAAAACAGGACAAAAGAACTGTAAAGTAGCCAGTCCTAGGTGACTGCACAGGTCACTAGTTTTTATAGTAAGAAAAACTATTGCAGCTTTAAATTTAGCTTTCTAATCAGCCACTACAAAATTAGCCTGATGACTTATCTTACTTTATGCACAAACATAGTTACTGAAGAAAAGTGGCAATTAATCCCTTCTACTATTGTAGAAGGGATTTTTAAAATTTTTTTAAATTTTTTTTTAGTATTGTGTGTCTCTTTCTGTTTAAAATGTGGAAAAGTGCATTTATGTATGTGATTTGATAATGCACTTCCCAGATCAGGCTTCAGATAGTCATATTAAGAAATAAAATGCAGCTGATTGAAGCAAACACTCAAAGTAAATCATGCATTTGTCCCATCTGACAGTTTAGAAATAAGAGTGATAGTTTGCACTTTGTGGTGGTAACTTAAACTCCTGTGAAAGGCCTTCAGTAAAGACAGAAGGATAGGTATGAGAAGTTTGCCTCTGTGTCATCTCACAGTGGACTGAGAGTGAAAGCTGTGCGTTAAATCCAGATAGGCAGTTAGAAAGCTGCAGTCACAAGAAAGATGTTTAGATGAAACTCCTGAACAGGAAAGCTTACATTCACTAGGACCCTTTCCCCTCTATGCTTGCCAGAGAAAGTGGTATTGTTTGTTTATAAAGCTAGCATACTAAACTGGAGTCTGGATCCCAGTATGAAGAAAACATTGGTCAAATATTTTACATCCTTGTCATCTCTTCAGCTACCACTTTATTATGGGAAGGATTAAGATTTGGATGCTGCCTGGAAGAGTTTGTTTTGAAGAAGGATTGAAAGAAGGGATAGAGGAATGCAGGACTGGGCTTCAGCCATAAGGCTCCTTGGAGAATGTCCCAAAACTGAATGGTGGTAAACCATGTGTGACTTGGTCTGAAGTTGTGAGCAAAAAGCTAGAGCGAGGAACTTACTGGAATTAGTTCTTGCAGTCTTTGACATTTGGTGTGGAGACTTAAGAGGAAGTAAATGAAAGAATTTGAAAAGAAACCTGACTTACTCAGGCTTACAGACATGGAAAGTGGATTTTTATGACAGCAATTTAGGCTGAATGATGGGAAAGAGAAGAAGTACATAGAAACCCATAGTTTGTTGTAGCAAAAATTGTGTGAGTGAGAGCCTAGATTAATGCTTTTGCAATGAGAATGGAAAAGAATGCAAATTTTATGAGCTATTTGCAGTGGATAAATCTGTCATGATTTTCTGATCAGAGTGGTACAGGAAAAGGTAAATTAAAAAGAATCGTAATGGACTACAAAAATAGAGAACACTGTTCTGATATGACAGAATGGAAGAGCAGCAGGAATTTTACAGAGGAGGAGGGCATATGATATGGAAAATGAGAGAAGTGAGAATGAAATTGAGAGGTCAGGCATAAGTTTGGATTTAATTTAGAGAATTGGTGGTGGTGATTGCAATAGAGCAGTGAAATCACTTGTGCCTTGTGTGAAAGAAAAGTGGATGGGAGAACATTGCTCACCTTGAATGATTGAAGTTAGGGGTACATCTAGAGGAGTGTGCAGTCTAATCTGCCTAGACTTCAGTCTGCACCCTCTAAAAGGGAGGGTTGCTCTGTAATGATAAAAAATAGGTATTTTACTTAGGAGCTCTATACGTTAGATTAGAAAGATGATGTATAATACTCTAGGGAACGATACTGATTTAATCTAGATCATATTTAAAGTTTTCCAAGATTTTAGCTTTAACTAACTGTCACACAGCTCACCAAGTGTGCAGTGGGCTATTCCTGTTGTCAGCTTTTGCCAAAATAGCTATGCTTGAATTACTTTTGTTTACAGTTGTTAAAATAAAGGGATGAACTTACACATTTACTTGCCTATCACATGCTAGGTAACTTGTGATTATTTTGGAAAAGCCAGAAAACTAAATTGGAAACAGACATCAGAGTATTAAGAAGAGAGTTTGGAAGAAAAACTTAATTAGTTGCATATTGGTACTATGACTGGAATCAGAAGAGAATTGTTATGGAAGTGTCATGTGTTTGAAAGTTTGGATTTGTCTCTTCTTTTTGATGAGGAAAACGTATCTGATCACTGTTTCAGTCTGCATCTTTTCCCCTTTCCCAGTTTATGTTTGATTTGGGAACCAATAAACCTTTGGTTTCAAGTTTTGGACAGAGTATCAGTATCCTGCAGAGTTCTGAGTTTTCATTTTCTGTTATGCCTGTGTAATATAAAAACACGAAATAGAAAAACAGAGTCTTTCTGACATCTGGCTTGAAAGAGGAATGAGAGGCATGGATCATGAAATGAAGGAGACCTTCAAAAGAAGGAACAACTGCTTGCCACAAGGAAGGCAAGAAGCTCATGTGTGAGGGAGGTATCAGACTTGTAAACCTACCAGTAGAACTGGAAGTGAGCCAGAATCTAGGCTCTATTTCTGCTGATTGTGTCTTGGAGAAAAACAGTTTCACTTGCAATACTTCTATGACTAACACTTACAAATGTTAAAGAAAAAAACAAAACAAACAACCCAGACTTTCTTAATTCAGTCCAGTTGGGTGTTTTAATTGTGAGAAGAGCATGTAGTCCCATTCATATCAGAGGCTCCTTTTTTGTAAGGGTAGTGTTCAGCTTAAAATTTCAGTATTTTAAATAATGTAATTGTACATTACAATGTTGCCCAGTATTCAAATGAGTAGAAATTGAAGAAAAAAGAACATTTTTGCTCTTCCTGAAGTAGTAGTTACTGAGGCTCTTCTAATAAGTTCCTTAAAGTTGTCCAGTCTTATCCTAAAAGCCACAAGGTATGTGTCTTCCAGCACTTCCAATTACAGTCTTGATTCTTTGTATTTAATATAATTTTTTTTCCTTTTGCTTCAGTTTTCTTCCACACAGTGTGTTTACATCATTGCTCCTAAAGGAGTTTGGGAGGGGAGGAGGGGGACTGCAAGAAAGAATATGCCAGCTATATGAATGTGATGTCAGCTAGTGAATGATGGGAAGAGCAGGTGAAAAACCCAGAAGAATTTAAAAGGAGGCTGTGAGTTGTAGAGGTACTGTGTTAGTCCAGTTATACACATATGTTAAGACAGTTACTTTACATCTAACAGTTATTCAGAACAGGCTGCATGGACTCTTCTCCAAAGTTGTCTTTGTTGTTCTTGTTCTTTACTAGCTTGCTTCACCTCCAGGCTCCTACACATAATCTTTGCCAGGATAGTAGGGTGAGATCCAACAAAGTTTTCAAAACACTGCAGATCAGGATACAGCTGGAAGAAAAAGTTATACTGGAAGTGCAGGAGTATTTTTTTGTGCTGAGATTTCAAAGAGAAACAAAAGACAAGACTAAAGGTCCTAATCTGTTCCTGCCTTGGATTTTCCATGTTACAGTTTGCATGATGAGTTACAACTCATCAGGACCGTGAAGCTTAGGTGGATATTTTTCTTAGGTAGAAAACGTTTCCTACTGACAATCAAGAGACAGTATGACTGTCTCATATCTTCAAAAACTGGGGGGTGGAGGGGTTGTGGATGTTTCAGGATTTAAGAGCTTTTATATCTGAAAGGCATTAACTGGATGCTCAACAAAATGAATACAGAAGTTTCTGACCTGCTTTGTATTTCCCCGGAATAAGGAAAGTAAAAGTCATTATGTCAGATACATGGCAGCCGGTTATATAGGATGAATCTTAAGACCAGGATTAAGAGGGCTCTTACAGGATTTCTGACCTATTGGTACACTTAAAGTCATGAATGTTGAGAAGGAGAGCTAAGGTTTCTCATACCCATAATGAAAAACTGGTATTCCCTCTTAAGCTGGTACTTACACTTTTACTTACGTACATGTAATTAAATCAGTCTATATGCACTCCTGGTCAATGGTTTGTGGGGTTTTTTGCTGCAAGTCAGGATATAGGCACTCAAATTGCAAAAGGCCCATTCAGATTCAAGTAGATATTTTTGGTGGGTTTATCTGCATTCCTTGGTGCTCCTGCTGCTTTAGCTGTAACAGAAGTTGTAAGGAAGCTACAGCATGTTGCTGGTCCTTCCACATAAAGAAATTGTTATCAAATTACTGCAGGTTTGTTTCTGGGTGAGCTTGATGTGCTGGTTTTCTTGTTGCAGGGAATCTCTCTTTCTCTCATCTTGCCTTGAAGGTCTGTGAAATTAAACCAATGGAGTGTATGCAGCTCCTTTTATCTGAACACAGCAATAGTACCATTCACAGGAAAGATTTTCTTCTGGCTTTTTTTACCCCCACCCTCTTCTCAGTGGAAAAACTTTTATGTCATTGTGTCCACATTCATGCTCTTTGATTCTGTCTTGACCGTTGTGTTTTCAAACATGTCCTCCCTGACTAATTTTGGTGATGGTTTGGCAGTTACGAGGGGGGTGACACACTGTTCTTTTCAATTTGCTTAAGTGATAATTATGAAAAAAAATCAAATTAGAGTTAAACTGTCTCATTTTAAATAAAGTTGGGTCTTAAAGTAGAACTATTTGGATATCTTCAGTGCTGAATAATCTTCCAGGTGTGAATTATTATATTTACATTCTTTTGAAGAGAAACTGGGCTAGGATGTTGGAGCAATCGGGTTCAGCTATTTTGCAACTGAGTAACTTCTACAAATATGATTAAGCAGGAAGGTGCAGTGAGGGCTGGTTTGATTTTGATTGTGAGATGGACTAGGACTACGATGTATACTGCAGTTTCAGTGAGCAAAAGAAGTTGCTTGTCACTCCTCAATATGGCCTTACCATCTCAAAAAAAGAAAAATGTTCCTGAAGCAAACAAACTGCAGGTTTTTTGTTTGGTTTTGTTGTAACTTGGTCCGTGTCAGGTAATTTGCCCATTGGTTTAAGTGCTACACTGAAGATGGTGTGAGAGTTTTATTCAGTTCCATTAGGTCCAACTAAAGTTTGTAATACAGGGGCTATTATCCTGCCAGTTGTGAGGAATTTCTGTTTTATGGAGCAATGCTGACACAAAGACAGTACTGTGCAAGCCGTCTTATAACTGAACACTTTCACACTGCAATTTAGGAGGCGGGCAGTTCAGGAAATTGCTGGCTTCTGCTGGAGCACACTTTTACTGCAAGGAAAATTTTATTCGTCACTCACGTAATTGGCAGTTTTAATACCTTGTTAGTAATTACCTTGTAAACAAACTAATGCATAAAGGCAAGGCTCTATGACCTGTTAGGTTATCTAACTCACATTCTTATTTGGCCAGTGGAACTGACACAGGGTGGTGATGTTTGTTGTTGTTTTTTATTAAAGTAATTTGTTTCCATTTATTATAAATACTTTCAGCTAAGAGTTAAAAAATGCAGTGTACCTATACCAGACAGCCTAAAGAATGAAACATGATACAAGCTCAGCATTGGAGGGGCTGCAGGATCACTTACCCATTCCCATATGTGGTCAGAAGGCTCATTAATCTCACTTCTTGTTCAGTTTGTGAGTTAGGACTTTTTTGTCTTGCGCAGTAGTTCCCCCACACCCCTTGAATACATGAGAGTTGTCCATGCTGTCCTAATGTGTGGCTTACTATTTGATCCAGAGCAAGTACTTCCATTAAAGGGAAACACTTTCCAGAATTAATGTTCTTGTTGATAGTTTTATTAAAATTGCTTTTGCCTGCAATCTCTAGGATCTGGGAAAAGCTCCTAAGTCTTGGTAATTATCGAACAAGGTATAGAGTGTACCGCAGCTAGAATGACTTGAACTTACAAGGTAACAAGAATTATTTCAGGTTACATTTTTTTATTTGGTTGGAATCTGCTTTCACCTATGTAGTGGTAGTCCTGAACAATAATGCTGCTGATGTGTGGTGTATGATTCTGTACATCATGCAGCTGAGGTGGAAAAACTGGTAGGTTGCTGGGTATGAACATGAAATAGGGTGACTGGAAAAAGTTCATGTGTGAAAGTGAAAGAAGGGGTGTTCCTCAGAACAGACTACAATACCCATATCTTCAGATTGCTGCATACTTTTTGTTCTGGAGTTGGGTGTGATGCTGCGCTGAAATTTGACCAGACATGAAGTCCAAAACTCCTGTAATGACCTCTAATATGCAGAATTTTTGTTCTTTCCTAACTCATTAGAAAAATCTGTAGATTGGAATACTAGGTCTAATTCCACAATTACAGAATGTTTTTCAAGGGGCTGTGTTGTCATCCATCCTTTATAATCTAGCTCTGTGTTTTTTTCTGGAAATTCAGATGGACTTCTGTGCCAAGGAAGTTTTCAAAAAACGCCAAACACTGTGTTTAGCTACTATGATATGAATTTGCTTAAAATAGAAAACAGCTCTAACTTTATTTCATTACAATGCTGTGGCATAAAGTTTCATGCAAGTGCCAGATATTTCTACTGTTCAGAAATAGGTGATTATAGTGTTTTGCATCTCTTTAAAAGCCATGAATTGCAGTAATTTGATTATATTGCATTTTTTTCATTGTTTCCTGGAATTATATTTTAAGAAATATTAATGAAAATCTATTTAGGCTATTCCAATTTGTGATTTTGGATTAATATTATGTATAGAGAACATACCCTACTGTTTTTCTGTAATTCAAAATTATTTTCAAGTAGAGGAATTATGAACTAATATTTGCCAGGGTTGTGTAGTTAAGGTGTGTTTACTCTGGAAATGACATTTTGCCTACTGCCCTTAAACTTCAGGACCAGTAACAAGATTGCCAACATTTTGTCTGAACATCTGAAGCCATTTCAGAGTCTAGAAACTTTGGACTTGAGCAACAACAACATATCAGAGCTAAAAATGTCATCATTTCCATCGTTACAACTCAAGTATCTGTAAGTATTTTTTTTTTCTTTCAGGTTACTTTCAAATATCTTGTTGGATAATTTAGATGGCAGCTGTTTATTAAGTATTAAATCTTCTTTTAATTGGAATGACATTAATATTCCTACCTGTCTAGTTTAACATAAGCTACTAACTTGAATATATGAGTTGTTACAATGAGATGTTTTAATTCATTTAAAAAAGCTAAGGACATTGTCTTGAGAACAAACAAATAGATGTGTCTCTTGAGAGAAATAATTCTATGATAAAATGAATTTAAGTTCCCCATGGATAGTCTAGTTTGTATTTATATGGAGTTGGATAGACTTCTTGTGAATGCACTTCAGTTCTTATTCAGGAATATTAGAATGCAAGATATACTGACTAATGAAAAAGTAACAGGATTGCCACATGTTATCTTCTTCCATTATCACACTCTGGCAGAGTAGAGTAAAATAGTGGTGGTGAAATACGATTTGACTATAGAAAAAGCCGTCAAGAGCTCTAATTAATATGAAAAAATGCATTTATAAATGAGTAAGCACCCCAAGAGCTTTGTGTTTCACTATTTGGTGTTAAGAATTTATTAAATAACGGTACATTTAACCTTCTAGACATTGTTTCAACAGGTATATTAACAGTAACCGAATAACCTCTATGGAGCCTGGTACCTTTGACAATTTGTCTACCACACTTCAAGTATTGAAACTGAACAGGAACAAAATTTCAGCAATTCCTCAAAAGATGTTTAAACTGTCCCATCTGCAGCACCTGTAAGTGTAACCTACAATTGACTAATTGTTTTCAGGTTTTCCAAAGCACTGGCAGTGCTTGAACTTTAGCCTTTAATTTAACCAGAGGCAGAGTGAGACAGACAGAGAAAACATATTACTGCAACCCTTACTAACTACAGCGTTGTACTGAACAAAACTGGTCTTATATGTTGGTGAGATGTGAACAGTCTTTGTGTTTAAAATTGTGTTTGCCTATTAAAAGTAAAAAAAAAAAAAGACTGGAAAAGGGGTAGGAGCAATATTTCTGTAAAAAAGCATCAGGAAAATACTAAGTAAAGTAAACTTATATAGTTCACTGCAGCAGTCATTTACTTTGTACTTTCGCAGTGGAATGAAGGAAATTCATTTGCTTTCAAATGGCATGACAATAAGCAATATGCATGTATAAATAGACCTTCAGCTTTACTGACACAGTGCTGTCCATAAATGTTTTACCAAATAAATAATAAATTTACATGAAAGAGACTGTTGGAAAACTTAGAAAGTGCAGAAAATGGACAAAAGACTGGGTTGCACTTTGTCAAATCCTGGATAATTACTTTCCATATCAGATAGTCAGGAGTGAAAAATTACGAAGTCTCTAAGGTTAGCCTTGAAAGTGATAGGTTATAAGAACACTGAAATATTACGGTGCTTGACACTTCTGGAAAGAGAGACTTTGTTTCTTCTGTATACGAGTGCTGGAACAGTTTTAGTCAGGCCTCAGTAGAAGTCCTGCAAAGCTCAGGATTTGTTAATGATTTTGGTAGACTTTCTGATCTTCAGATTCACCTTAACTTTGGGATGTTGGTTATATCCTTGCCTAAAAATGTTCCCTTTGTTCATAGTCATTATGCTGACTGAGTTATGTTAGGTAGCTTATCTGCAAGGAAGGGCAAAAATTTGAGTTATCACCTGAAAGTATTCAAAGAAGAATGAGGAAGAACTAAGGCCTGTTCTTACTGAATGTTCTTCACTTTTTATTCATATTTAAACACAGGATAAGAAGTAGGGCTCTCCCTCAGGTCTGTTATGAAGTAGATTTTGTGTCAGACTGCTGTAGAGACAAGCTGAATTCTTACAGGGTTGTGACTCTGAAAAATAATGATGGTAATAATGTGGCGAGAGGATTATTTAGACCTTTACTTTAAATGGGGAAATGAGTTTTGAAAGGAGATTCTTCCTAGTTTGGTAAACCTAAGACTTTCTTGAAGGGGCAGATGATCACTCCTTTTATTACCTTTTGGTAGTATTGTCTAATCCTGTCACTGCATCTTGCCCTTCAGCTAGTTACACCGTACATCTCCCTCACAGGATACACGTTGCTCCTAGTTTCTGACCTGCACAGGGTGAGTGTAGTGGCAGAAGAGTGAGTGCCAAGACCCCTTGAGAAAAAGGGAAGGCACTATGTGTACCTGGTTGTGGAGAAGGGAGAGATGTAATGAGTGCTTGACTACAGATACAGAAATAGATCACCAAGGATGTTCAATTTTGTCTTGTTATCGCAACTAAAATTTAACTTTTTTTTACTCTTTATTGACTGCAATTACAAACCAGCCTTAACATCTCTACTGCTGGATAAACACTGCTCTCAATTTGAATTTGGGAACAGGATTAACCATGACATTCTAGGTCTACAGGGATTCTTTATGTCTGAAAATCAGGGAACTGCCTAGTACTTGTTCTCAGTATCAGAAAGGCAGAACAGTATTAACATGGTTGAACATAATGTGTTACAATAAAATATTTGATTTTTATTACTTCTTGTCTTTGTTTCATGTGCAGGAAAAGTCTTTAAATAAAGTTGGTTCCAGAGAGGGAAGAAAGGTTGTTGGCATGTAGGTAAAATTACTGTGCTGTAACTGTAAATTCTATTGATGCAGGGAGCTGAATCGCAACAAAATAAAAAAAATAGATGGGCTCACTTTCCAAGGACTTCCTGCTTTGAAATCATTAAAACTGCAGAGAAATGGGGTTACAAGGCTTATGGATGGTGCTTTCTGGGGTTTGACCAACATGGAAGTCTTGTAAGTATCAAAATTTTGCTGATAGGTTCTGCTGATAACATATTAAGTAGATTTGCACAAAATTAATAGAATTGTGTGATAAAATTTAAAGATGTTTATGAATTGAATTGTTTTGGTGTGGTCTGAAAAGGAGCAAGCAGTCAGTAGTGAATGTGTAGAGCAGCACATTTTAAATGCATGGATACAACTCAAGATTTATATAGAGGCTCCAGCTATCTAGCCAGTGTTGTGAGGTCAGAGGTGGACCTGTGGCATAGCATGCATGCTGCTGAGTTTCTAAACCTTATGTCTTTTTCTGTTTGTGGGTGTTTGTAGGCAGCTGGACCATAACAACTTAACAGAGGTAACCAAAGGCTGGCTTTATGGCTTACTGATGCTGCAACAACTCCATCTCAGCCAAAATGCCATCAGCAGGATCAGTCCTGATGCCTGGGAATTTTGCCAAAAACTCAGTGAACTGTGAGTATCTTTATTCTCTTCCAGTTTCAAAAGCCAGGTACATGGCAGAACATGAGCTTCTTAGCACTGATCTGTGAATTTTTCATAGCAAAGTTTCCAAGATGACTACAACTTTGCTGTATAAGACAATTATATCTTGTTGAAAGAATTTGGAAGTTAACTGAGATTGTTCCATTTTCTGTAGAGGTTGTACTAAAGCCGTAACACAGTAATTTTCAAATGAGAGAAATTAATTCTGCAGTAATTTGTGAATTGTTCAAAACAATGCAAAATGCTTTGTGGTCAGAAGTGGTGTAGTGGGTTCTGTGATAATCATCAGGGGAAAACTGGTGCTTCCCCCCTGAAAATTCATGTGGGTTGAACTAAGTTAAATAAGCACTGCAGCATGAACATTAAAATGCTTTTTTCCCCCCTTAAATTTGCAGAGATTTGACATTCAATCAATTAGCAAGGTTAGATGATTCAAGCTTCATTGGTTTAAGCGTGCTGGTTGGACTGTACATTGGAAACAACAAAGTAAATTACATTGCTGATTGTGCCTTCAAGGGACTTTCCAGTCTACAGATTTTGTAAGTTGACAAACTCAATTTGTAAGGTCAAAACCTTAAGAAAAATCCTGTGTTTATAGGTTATTTCTTTTCTTTATGAAAGAGACAAAAACATTTTGTTAACTTCCCCTGATCAGTGTATGATTTTCTTACAGTAAGATTTCTTTCCAGAATAGGTGAGAAAGGGAGGAGTTCCTCTTTTGTTAAGGCTGTGCACAATGGATGGTGGTAACAGGGATACAGACTTCCAGTAGCATTGCTGTGGGAGAGGCATATCTCTTGAAGGCAGCAAGCAGAGCACTGCTGCCCACAGTTTTAGGGATCTGGATCATAGTTGTGTCTTAACCGAATCATTTTCTCTCACACCAGAAATAAGACAAAAATCATTGTCATGACTGGACAATTGCTTTAAGTATCAGAGTGTGTTTTTGCAATAGCATTTCTTAAAGGAAGGGAAAGAACTAATCTAAATACATTCCTCTTCATTAAAACCTTCCCATTGCATACCACTGACCCATCTGTCAGGCAGATGAGCAAAACAATTGCCTTTGCCTCTAGGCTTTATTTTCAGGAGTTTGCTCACATACTCACACTTAGGGCATCTAGGAAAGATGCAAATTAGAGGAGTGTACACCATGTTTTTTAAGAATATAGAGAGTTGGAAATCATAAAGAAAGGAACTTAGAGAATTGTGAGCTGTTTAGGTATTAAGTATTAGGCAATTTCTCCTAGATTCTTCTTTCTCCTCCTGCTCAACCCTCTAGATTGTTTGCAGACACACTATTCTGTACACAAATCTGTAATCTCTTTATGCTTCATAGATAATTAAGCAAGTGTTTTGGGATGTTAAAATGACTCTCTGGGTGTTAATATTAAGGACTTCAAACAACATGAGGGTGTTCTGTTTCAAAGGGACAACAGTTGGTCCTTTCCCTTCCTGCAGTGCCTGTTTTCTTAAAACAGTCCTGTATGTGAATACCTTTGGAGGGCTATGTGGTTTGGTTTGCTCACAGTTCTAAAAATTATTGAGTCTGTGATCTTTTTAATTATCAGTGGGAAAAATACTAATAGTCTTCCAAGTCTCTCAGTAAAAATTGAAGTGATAAAGTTAATCAGGAAAAGCTTTGTTTAACCCACAAAAACCAACTGAACAAAAATCCAACCAATCCAACAGAAAGCTGTTTTAGATTTTTTTTAAGTAATACTTGCTGTTGAAGAAGTATGTGCCTTGTTCTTTTTAATAGCTTTTGTGATTTGATTTCCCCTCCCCTCTTTAAACAGGGATCTGAAAAACAATGAAATATCATGGACTATTGAAGATATGAATGGTGCTTTCTCTGGCCTAGATAAACTTAAGAAGCTGTGAGTATTGCTACAGTATTTGTATCTCATCATGCCTTAAAAAAAGAGCTTATTATGTGTCTTTCAAAGGACAAGCCCAACACTTAAGGATATTAAATTTTCCATAGCAGTGGTGATTTTTTTTTTTCTCTCTTAACACTTTGTTCTCTATAACATCTTCCTTTTCAATAAAAGAAATTCAAGATTCTCCAAGTCAAACTAATCTGAAAGGCTTTAAGTATTGTTAATATTTATGGACATATTTATCAAAGAATGAGGTTTTTCCATACTAAAAAATAATAAGTGTATCATATGATAAAAAGGCATAGTGGCAGGCTTAGTCTTCAGTAAGGTAAAGCAGCATCCAGTGGAAGTGGCTCCATTACATTGAAATTTTCAAATGCATATTAAGGAAATTAAAAAATGTTTATAGTTCTACATTTAGAATAATCCATATCACTTAACTGCATACCTTAAATGTCTTCTAAAATCATTGTAAAAAAAAATCTAGCTATTTATTCAAGGGGAATAAATTAGTATCTTTTAGATGTGATACATTTTGCTGCATTGGAAATGGGTGAGTGGTGAATACTAGTCAGAGTTGAAAAATAAATGCCAAAAATGCAATTATTCAGCTCAAAAATACTCCCATTTAATTTCATTTCTTTTGCATCATGTGCTTAAATTTTTCAGGATACTCCAAGGAAACAGGATTAGATCCATTACAAAGAAAGCATTTTCTGGTTTGGATGCACTTGAACACTTGTAAGTAGTAGACATTCACATTTAACCCAAAATGGGAAAAAAATGAATTTTGATACTAGCTGAATTTAAAGGAGAAGTAACAAGCTTTATTTATAACTTGGGATGAAAGTCATAAATATTTGATTATTTGATTAACCTTACCATGGTTGCTACTGTGATCTTCAGAAGATTTTTCAGTTTTGAAGTTACACTGAGTGTGAATTTTGGAATTAATGCAGAAATTCTTACATATTAAACATGCCATGAAACTTCTTATTTGCATCTCTTTTTATTTTGAGCTTAAGCACCCTTTGTATATCACTAAAACAGCAAATTATTGCTTAAGTCTTAAATCCATTCAGTTTAATAAATCTGTTATTTTCTTCTAATCCTATTTTTCTTTTTTCTTCCTAGAGATCTAAGTAACAATGCAATTATGTCAGTTCAAGGAAATGCATTTTCACAAATGAAGAAACTCAAAGAATTGTAAGTTTCTATCAAAAGACATAATCTCTATTACGTATATAGATATTATCTATACATATAAATGTATAAATAAAAGCTTTGTAAGACATCACCTGGTGCAGTGATAAACCCCTGCTGTAATCTCTCTGAAATAACATAAAAAGTTTATGCCAGTGTTTTGGGGTTTTTTTTCTGTTTTTATATGATCGATGTATTTAAGTGAGAGAGTGTAGGATAGGTGGCTACATTAAATTTCTGCTACATTTGTTGTCTCTAAAATCCTTATTTTAAATTAGGTGATCTCTAACAGGTTTTAGATAAGGGAGACTTTAATGTAATGTGCTCTAAGACCAGCAGTGCTGGACCAGTGAAATGCAGTGCTGAAATTCTTTTGTAAAGACCTGGTTGTCACTGCTTGTAATTGGCTCCTTCTCTCCTGTAGTAGCAGAGAGACAGATCTTCAGAGAAGTCGTGAAGTGGTCACTGTGAAAAATGTATTTTAGTGAGGATGAGTTTTTGTCCTCTCACCCTTTTTTTCTGTTGATCAATGCAGAGCAGCACTGGCTCACAGGCTGGGTGCAGAGGGTTATACTGAAAGGGGTGACATCAAATTGGCAACCTGTCACTGGTGGGGTTCAGCAGGGCTCCATCATCAGCCCTGTGCTCTTCATCAATGACTCCGACTTAGGACTCAAAGGGATACTGAGCAAGTTCACAAACAATACAAAACTGGGAGGAGCTGTTGACTCCCTCGAAGGCAGGGGGGCCCTGCAGAGTGACCTCAACAAATGAGAGGGCTGGGCAATCAGCAGCTGTATGAAGTCCAGCAAGAGAAAGTGCTGGATTCTGCACCTGGGGTAGGGCAGCCCTGGGTGTATGGACAGACCAGGGAATGAGAGGCTGGAAAGCAGAGCTGTGGAAAGGGACCTGGTGTCCTGGTTGATGGCAAGTTGGATATGACTCACCAGTGCCCTGGCAGCCAGGAGGGCCACCCATGTCCTTGGGGGGCATTGGGCACAGCATCACCAGCTGGGCAAGGGAGGGATTTGGGATTTGAGCTGAGCAATATTGCCGTCTTTCTCTTGCAATATGTGTGTTTAACCTAGAGCCTTAGTTTTGTTATGAGTGTGCTCATACAGATCTGTATTACAAACAAACAGGCTTTGTTTTTAATTGCTTTTTCTTAGGCACTTCAACACATCAAGTCTCTTGTGTGACTGCCAGTTGAAATGGCTACCACAGTGGATGTCAGAGAACAACTTCCAGAGCTTTGTAAATGCTAGTTGTGCCCATCCTCAGCTGCTAAAAGGGAGAAGTATTTTTGCTGTCAGCTTGGATGGGTTTGTCTGTGGTGAGTGTAGCCTCTATTTCTCATTCCATAAAACAAATATTGCTGGGTGCTTGCAATTTTTTTTGGTGGTTCCATGATATATTGTGATTTCTATAACAAAATTGAAAGGATGTGATACTTAGTAATATTTTTTTCTGTTTCCAAACTGTGATGTAGATGCTTAAAGCTTGAGGCTTTGTACAAGAGAGTGAGTGAAGATATTTTGACTTTTATAGCAAGTACAGCTTGCTTACATAGAACATATCATATTCTATGCATGCAAGTGAAAGCTCAGTACTTTGTGAGGGTAAATGTATGTGCCTCTAGATTTAAAAGATATTGTTTTAATCACTATTGTTTTTAAGTGAGACATACTTTGGCAAAATTAAGATGTAGTTTTTGGGTTTGGTTATTTGTAAATTTTTTTTCATATTCCATTATTCTTGAGGTTATTCCAGGGCTGATAAAATTTCAAGGTAAAAAAGCTATATTTGCCTTAGCTCTGATGTTTTTTATGTGTGCTTGTGGTGTGCTTTAAAAATTATTTGGAGTATTTAAATTACTGTCTTTTAAACTATGTTTAAAAAATACCTGATTACCACAGTTACGATACTGGTATTTTTTATTTCAGTTTGCCAGAGAGTAAATGCTAGCAAAATATTTTTACTTTAGGACCTGAGAATTTGAGGTGATAGCATCTGCTTTAAAAATGAAATTATTCTATGTGTGTTTAGTAGCATTCATGAACACCTGTGTTATGTTCTCTATTTAAAGCAAAGTGAAGCTAAGCATTCAGGGTAAGGACATGTTTGATTACTCTGATATATAAAGTAGGAACTTTGAAAATATCAGGAAATTTAAAAGCCAACTAACTGCATTTCATGTATTTTTGTTGAATAAGTTTTATTTTTCTTACTAAAGAAAATTCAAACATTATATTCTTTGGAGACAAAAAGATAAGTGCCTTCTCAACAATTTTGTCTCATAGCAAATATAACTGGTTAATTTTTACTGTTGATACCCTTTTTCAGTGGGAAAGCAAGTCCAGAATATAAAGTAGCGTACCAAAATGTTGGTTTTTCCTTTCCTGTTAGCAGACACATATTTAATAAATAATCAGCAGATTCTCGCTACTGCCGAGAAGCAGAGGTTGACATAACGCAGGGAATTATTGGGGGAATTGTGATCTTTCTTTGGGCTGCTGAATGCTATTTTAAAGTATTTAGTTTTAAACCATTTAAGATGTGTTAGCAAAAAGAAATGTACTGAATCAGTTTTGCGCTTGGTACTTAAAACAATTGCCATGCAGAAGTAACTAAAATCTCCTAATAAAATCATTGAGTGTTTCAGTTATATCTATAAAGTCTGTTATCACTAGACGTTCTGGTATACCCACCTTGCCTTACAAGTTTACAAGGGCTGCTTTTGCTTTTATAGAATTTTTAAGTGGAGTGTGTTGACTCCTGTCTGAAATTAAAAGGTGTGTATATATGTGGATGTCTTTGTAATACATTCCTTCAAATATGTTCTTGGATTATTCTGTTCTGACAAAACATAATGCTAATCTTATCCTAGTGTGTTCTGTATTCTGTACTGTATGCTTATTTGAGTGACCTTTGTATCACCCCTTCCTGTCAGATAATTAAGATTGAAGTATGTTCTGATGTCCTTTCACAAGGCTAATTTAAGTACTTAGAGTGTTTTACTTAGTTATTGCCATGCAAAGTCGGTGTATGTAATAACTCAATTTGCAAATGGTAAGACATGGGTATGAAGCATGAAAAGCAAATAGCCTGGGATGTTCTTCAAGTCCATGCTTAGAGTCCCAGATCCACGTTGCCCTGTCACTGGAGCACAGCAACATACCTGCAGGAGTTTTGCAGATGGTTCAAGGTTAGGCTGTCTGCACGTCTCATTTTCATTTGTAACAGAGTGGAGGTTCTTCAAGGAAGTAGCACTTTGACCCCATAGTTGTTCCCAGTCGTTTGAGATGTAATAAGACAAACATGCTAGGAGACAGCAGGATCTGCAGGGAGGAATTTTTGGGGCACAGGGCTTTCCCTGCAGTTCCTTTGTCCAGAGATTGGACACATCTTGAAAGTTGGGAATATACTAAGGCTTTTGATTTTGGGAGACCAGGCATTTACTTGTCTACTCCTTTTGCAGATGCAGTGTACACACAATTGAATAAATAATTCAGAAGGCAGCTAATTCTGTAAACTCGTAACATGGCACTTCAAAGGTAACATTCCTATAGTAAAGGGACCTCCAGGAATTCTTGAAATTCTTGTGTTCTGCCCTGCTTAAGGGACCTTCCATCCCCTTTGGCCCAAACAGACGCACATCACTGGAACACTGACTTTTGTACATGATTTTTTTTGTGGGTTTGGGTGAAATGCTCAACTGTAACTTGCAGTTTCTGATAGCAGAAGAACTATGCATTCAATAAAGAAAAACTCCCAGCAGCCTGAGGTGTTGTAAAGATGAGAGGTAGGCTTCATGATTGATGTTCAGAGTAGTTCTTATGGATGTCAGGGAGTAGTTCTTATATCTTTAGTGCTGTTATTGAAGAAGCTATGCACACAGTCTGCTTTTAAATGTGCTCTCTCTTCAATAAGTGATGGCTTGGCACAATAAACTCATAAATATGGCATCTTTAAATGCCCTAAGGCTAACAAAATTTAAAACAAAAGCACTGTGGATCCATTTAATAAATACTTATCTGACTCTTCTCTCAAACCTATAAAACAAGGCTTACTAACTCTCTGGGAAGAGTCCTCAGGCATCACATATTATTTTTCTTTTCCTCTGTGCAGATGATTTTCCTAAACCACAGATCACTGTCCAGCCAGAAACCCAGTCAGCAATTAAAGGCTCCAATTTGAGTTTTGTGTGTTCAGCAGCCAGCAGCAGTGATTCCCCAATGACTTTTGCATGGAAGAAAGACAACGAATTACTGCAAGACGCTGAAATGGAGAATTACGCACACCTCCGGGCCCAGGGTGGAGAAGTGATGGAGTACACCACCATCCTTCGACTGCGCAATGTGGAATTCAGTAATGAAGGGAAATACCAGTGTGTTATTTCAAATCATTTCGGTTCATCCTACTCTGTCAAAGCCAAACTTACAGTAAACAGTAAGTAGTGTTTTGCTTGTGGACTTTGAATGATTTTAATCAAGATAAGGATTCATAGATTTTTCATTCTTGTCATCTGCATCTTTTAGAAGATCCATAATACGAGATTATTTCTTGAAAATTTATCCATTTCCAAGGTCACTATAAAATTTTACCTCTGGTCCCAGTGTACTGAAGCATAGTATAGGAAAAAACAACATAGCTAATTCATAGTAAATCTGGCAAAATCAATGTTACAAGATGGAAAAATGTTAACTTTTTCTCACAGGAGGTAAGTGCTCTGTTTCAAGATGCTATGGAAAGGTCACATAGGAGGCTGTTAGCAAAAATGAGATTTTGATCTAGGTGGTCTCACATACTTCACAGTTCCCTCCCTTTCTGCTGGCTACTGATCAATTTAGACTGTATGTTTCTCTAGTGTTTTTAGGCCCATGAGGGGTGTTCAAGGAAAGGCTGTACAAAAGAGAAGTATGTTTCATGTATTGATTTTGGTATCACCAACTTTTCTTTAGTGCTGCCTTCATTTACAAAAATCCCCATGGACTTGACCATTCGAGCTGGGGCAATGGCACGTTTGGAATGTGCTGCAGTTGGGCATCCTATCCCACAGATTGCTTGGCAGAAAGATGGTGGAACAGATTTTCCTGCAGCACGCAAGAGGCGCATGCATGTCATGCCTGAAGATGATGTATTCTTTATTGTTGATGTAAAGATCGAGGACACAGGTGTTTACAGCTGTACAGCTCAAAACACTGCTGGAAGCATTTCCGCTAACGCAACATTAACAGTACTAGGTAAGATATTGGCAAACCTTAACAGCACAATCAATAATATGAGTCAAAATAATAAAAGTTAGTTATGTTTCTCAGTGTATACGTGTCTGGTACACATGGGATGGAGGGAAGAAGGGGCTTCTGTTTTCATTTAGAGACTGTAGATTTGTTTAACTTTTGATTTCTTGACATTTTGTTAATCGTTTTTATTGTAGTTCTTTGCATCTTAAGCATGTGTGATTTAGCATTTTTACCTTGTAAGGTAATCAAGCATGTAAATCGGACCAATTGACAATTAAATTGTAGGCTTTAGGTACAAATTCTTGAGTTTCTTCTTAGAATGAGAGTAAGCTTTATTAGGCCTTACTGATGCATTTAATTCAGCTTTTCCTCTTGAGCTGTGAAGGAAAGGGACACTTCTTACTCTTGCGAGGTCATTTAGAATATAAGGCTTGTGCTTTCTTTTCAGAAACACCATCATTTTTGCGGCCTTTGCTGGATCGAACTGTAACAAAAGGTGAAACTGCAGTCATGCAGTGCATTGCTGGTGGTAGCCCTCCACCCCGACTGAACTGGACTAAGGATGACAGCCCTCTCATGGTAACAGAAAGACACTTCTTTGCTGCAGGCAATCAGTTACTAATTATTGTGGATACAGATGTAGAAGATGCCGGGAAATACACTTGTGAAATGTCTAATACACTTGGAACGGAACGAGGCAACATCCGACTTAATGTAATTCCTACTCCCACCTGTGACTCTCCTCAAAACGTTGCCCCATCACTTGATGATGATGGATGGGCCACAGTTGGCATTGTGATCATAGCTGTGGTTTGCTGTGTGGTGGGCACTTCCTTGGTGTGGGTGGTCATCATCTACCACACCAGAAGGAGAAATGAAGATTGCAGCATCACAAACACAGGTGCGTAAACTGAAGGTTTACCTTGGAAAGGAAAACAAATGTTTGTGGTTGCCTTACAGTGACTTTATTGTAGGAACGTTTGTGTGCTTTGACTCAGAGGCAGAAAGGTGAATTATTTGTTGCTTTCAGTGCTTTGCTGACAAGTTTAAAAATGTTTCTACAAACTCAAGTGTGTTGATGGCTTTTGTATGTGTTTTGCTCCCCCACAGATGAAACAAATTTGCCTGCTGACATTCCAAGTTACCTGTCATCCCAGGGGACACTGGCTGAAAGGCAGGATGGATATGGCTCATCTGAAAATGGCAGTCACCATCAGTTCCTCTCATCTTCTGCAGGAGGGTATTTCCTGCAGCAGAGGGACAGTAATGGTAGGTAGAAAATGCTAAACAGATTTTTCATGTGACTTGAGGAGCTGCAGTTTGGCTATTGTCTTTCTAACTAATAGAAAGAAAGAACAGTAAAGAAGCATCTTTACACAATTTAATAGAGGACATGAAAATTATTGCTTGCGATTTTTCAACACGATAATAACTTGGTTCTGTTCATCCAGATGACGTTGTGGTATTTATTTAAATCAGGAAGTTTTTCTCTAGTCTCAAGGGTAAATTTAAACTGATGAGGACATGTGTAAAACAAGAGCGTCAAAAAGAAATTACCCATGGCATGTCTTCTCTCTTACAGCTTGAAAAGGGTGGTTTTAGAGGTGTAAAGCATGTGTGGTAATACCAGTGGAACTTTAGTATAACTCTTTAAACTTGCTGGTTAAAAAAAAATCATTACAGTCAGAGTCAATAAAAAATTTAAGGTTGACTGTAAGTTAAAAGCTGCAGTACTTGACATTTATACGTGTGGGCCCAAAGAATCCCGTATATACTTGCACTAGGGAGGAAAACGCACCTTTCTGGGAAAGGGCTTGGGGTTGAGACACAATCAGGAGCTGGGACATGTGGGAATGGAGTGATGGTGAGATAATTTTGCAGTTGTTGGGTAGTGAGAGGAACAGCCTCTTTGTGGATCAAGGACCAGAGACTATGTCCAAAGCTTTCAGGAGCCATTGAACTAAAAATCTTTATAGCTGTTTAGGCAGCCAGTGATTCCCTCAGATTCTTTCAACCAGGACTTTGACATTGACATTCTGCTTTTGAAAGAGGCTGTAAGACAGATAATGAATTTGTCTAGTGTGCTTTGGAAGAAGGAGGTCCCTGGTTCTGATCCCTGTAATTGGTTTGGTTTTGTTTTGTTATTCAGGGATTGTACAGTGAAGTGACACATTCTCTGTCAAGCTAATTAATTGAACAGTTGCTGGAGTTAGGATTCTCATCCAAAAGTTAGGTTAAACCTAAGCAAACTCTAAACTACACTATGAAATGTAGTTGAACACGTGGGGTTCTTAAAACTTACTCAAGAAACTCTAAGCTGGAGATTGAGAAAAGACTGTGTGGTGACACATCAATTTTATTTTTAAGGCATTTGCCATCTAGATAACAGCAGTGAGACAGACTTGGAGGGTGTTGCAGATCCATTCCTTTGCCACTATCTGGGGACTTCAGGGACTTTGTATTTAAAAGGCAGCGCTTACAGTTCTGACGCATTTGAAGCATACAGTACAAGTAAGTTCGTGGGGAGAGGTTTTAGTCCTAACTCAGTCTTTCTTAAGATGAATCTATATAAAATGAATTTTTCATTTCCTTTAGGTTGCAGCCCTGACCAGAGAACAGCAGGCTTGGGCCCTTATGAGTCTGGATATTTAAAGAAAAAGGAATGCTGTCAATACTCACCTCCACAGGAAGATCCCTTTGACCAATGTGTTGGCATTATTGGAACACAGGCTACAAGTAGCAGATTGATGAACTCTATTTATACTCAAAATGAAGGAATGGGACTGAAAAGCAGAAGTCCTAATTCAGACACATTTGATTTAAACAGAAGTTTGGAACCCTCATCTATTATGAGTAAAAGCACTTTCATGGGTATGTTCTAGCTATTGTTTTTTATTTGAGCTGCCATTGTCTTTGCTGTCTTGTTTCCTACCTACAACACCAAGCAAAACTGATTTCTCACCTTTTTCTTTCCCAAATGTTTGATGCTGAGGAACAGAAAAGTGACTATAGTAAAGCGGCGTAATGAGGATATTTAGATTACCAGATCTTAATAGCTTACACTTCTGTAAAAATCTCATCAGTGATGCGATTCTTATCTTCTGTCTTAATATTGCTGGCAGATTTCTGTAAACATTAGCATACATAGCTTAAATACACCTTAAGAAACTTTAGGCATACTAGAAGTTTTGCCTGACAGGCAAAAATGTGTAAGGAGTGCAGGTGGGGAGAATTGAACTTGTATGCATATATCTCGTATAACACTGTCAGCCAGAACTATTTACCCTTCAAAATAAGGCACTATGTAAAAATACCCTCCTTTATCCATCCTTTGTCATTTTCTCATGATGTGCATGATAAAAGAATTCCCGAAGTTTAGTTTTGGGTTTACAATTTTAATCCAGATTGCAGGGAGAGGTGAGGGAAGGAGAAAAGCATTCCTTTATCCTTGAAGCTCATTAAATTTTGGATGTTGGTTTGGTTGCTTGGTTTAAAATGCATACAAAACCACATATTGCTTTCGTCTTTGTGATATCTTAGTGTCAAAACCAGCCCTAGTATCATGGATTGTCTCCTGGCTGGTGTGTCAGCACTGGCTGATCAAGATCTGGGTTTGCTGGCTCTGAAGGGGACCTGGGGGAATGTGCATCACTGGGCTCTTTGTTCTCAGGGGGTGGGGAGGGAGGCACAAGCTCTGAAGTTTTCCCCCTTCAAAAGCCAGATGTTTGAACTGTAAAACGTTGCAGATGCCAGGACATCTGGCAGAGACCCTGGGACTGCACACGGCCAGCCTCCTGGCTGCCTGCCGCTACTGCTGTGGTGGGACCATGCAGATAGGGCTTTAGTACGTCTCCTGCAGAAAGCAGTCCAACTGTGTGTTCGTATATCCAGCAGTTACTGTCACCCCAAGGGTGCATAGGCCTCAGTCTGCCCTAAAAATCTCTGCAGAGTTACTTCTTTGATCAGTTCTCTGAGCGTACTACCCCACTTATGTTGCATTGTTGTTGCCTTAGATGCTTCATAATCATTAGCACTCTTCCTTCAAAGAGCCTACGGCTAGATCTTGGACATGGTAGCTGTGGAAGAAGTTGTGATAGATTTCTTGTCTTTAGTTGTGAATTTGCTTCTTCAACATGGTCGTCAAATTCAAGCCCCATTTTGCCTGTGCAATCATAGTGAAGTCAACAGCTGGCATTAGCATCACAGTTGATGCAGAAGCCAGAAAGTTTGTAGCATGTATTTTTGTTTTTAAGACAGTTCATTTGTAGCTTTGGTGCTGTGAGGAGCACCCTTTCATACTGCATTAGGTCTAAACTGCTCTACAAATCATTGATGGAAATAGGGGTTTTGTCCGATTCCTTTTTTAGTAACTTCTCAGTTCGGAGTTTTACTTGAAACCTTTAGTTCTAACAAAAGCAGAAGTGTTGCATTTTGGGTTCAAAATTTATTTTAAAATGTAGTGTTCAATTGTTAATAAAAACTTGAGTTCTTCAAAGTCAGCCTGTGACACACTGTCCTCTGAAAATAAGTCCTTACAGACACTTTGACTTAGGATGGGTATGTCTTTACTCACTGAAAAAAAGAAGGCCCTTCTTGTAGAGGTGTTGATACTAACAGCTTCCCAGTGATGGAGAATGACACACACTGATTGTTTACTGGCTAGTAAATACAGATAATTATTAATTATAGTTGAACTGGAATGTGTAATTCTCTTTGGGTTGCTACTGTTCTCTTTGCCCACAACTGACTGGATGATCAGTGGCGAATGCAGCATGTGGCTATCTCCATCTTTATTATTAATGGGAGATGCTAGCCAGAAGAAGATGGTGTTAGCATTCAGATTGCACTGTGGGACAATATTGTATAACCTGACAGGGGTTGTGGGGTTACATTTTTTTTAAATTCCTAGTTTATTTTTTTCTGAACTGCATGGCAGATTGCATGTGCCATTCATTTATTGAAGAACAAAACAGGGAGTGACTTTTTGCATTAGAAAGTGTCTTATGATGTGTTTGCAGGTTGATCCCTGTTCCTATCTCCCCCCTCACCACCCTCCCCAAAGAAAAATGGGTAAGGAAGTAGTCATGAAAACAAAAGAAATGAAGTTGTAGGTGGCTATGCAACTACTTGGAAATGTTTTAATGTCTCTTGTGGCAGAATCTTGCCTTATGCTTGTTATCACATGGATGTTTTCTTTAAAATGGTGGAAGAGCATTTAAGTAAAATCTCACTTTGGTGAATTTCCTGTCAACCTTGCATTTCAATGTCACTTACGTCAATTTCTGTCAGTCTTGCATTTCAATGTCACTTAAGTACACTAGGGTGAGACACAAATCTTTTTGCATCAATATTTCTGTGCTCACTCTTTTACTGTCTTTCAGGAACATTTGGAAAGCCTTTATGGAGGCCTCAGCTGGACTCTCTTTCAAGCTGTAGACAGCCAGCAAATTGCCAACCAAAAACCTCCCATAATAATCATCATGTCTCACTGGACTTTGATGCAGAGGCAGATGAAGAGGGAAAGGAAAGGACAGTTTCTAGAGGAGAAAATAGCTTTTATACTTGCAAACAGTCCTTTGAAAACTTTAGGACTTCTACTTTCCAATCCTGTGATTCGGATACGTAGCTCCTTTTGGAATTAATGATTTGTGGAACCAAAGAAATAATTTGACATACTACTACCTCAGTATGGAACTTTATTTAAAAAGGGAATAAGGAGAAGAAGGGAAGAAAGAAACCCCATGATGCTCTGAAATTAGAAGAAAAAAAAATATTTTTTTTTCCAATAAAGCATAATTTCCAAGATGCTCTACATTGGTTTTACAGGGAAAAATCCTTATAAAAATACTATATTTGTAATTATTTTATAGCCTTTTTTAATGCAAATAATATGTTTTGTAAATTAATGGTGTAAATAATACAGTGTATGTATTTCTATGTCAGACTTCATTTTCTTGAAATGAGTAGTAAGCATTCTAATTTTGTACTGTTACTTGTACCTTTTTACAAATGGAAACTACATGCTGTTTGCAGGTACCATGCATCTTATTTGCACATTACTTTAATAAAATATGCTGCCATGTGGCCTCTGGCCCACATTAGTATATGAAGAATGAAAAGTGTGAATTACGTTTGTAGACAGTGTTGCAAATGTAGGTGCTTTCTGATGCGTGTTTGCGCCTTCATTTGACTTAAACTTGTACCTTTAGATTTACTGTATAAAAAGATGTTCCTCTTCATAGAGTGGGTGTGGTCCTACCACAGCTACTGGTAAGGTGGGTTGCAGCTATATGAACCAAAACAAGGCTGTAAATCCTTCAGTTTGTGAATTCCCCCTGTCAGATGTGCTCACACATGCTCTAAGTTTTCATGTCTGTGAGGCTGTAGTACCAGCAGTTTCCCTGTGCCTTTGTTAGTGTGCCTGCATCTGGTGTAGGGATATACACAGTAGATGCATAAATTCATATTGAGCTATTTAGTAAAAGAAAAAAAAAGGCACTGGATATCTGCCTGGTAACCTAGCTTTTCTCTGAGTGGCTTAGTGTCAAGTGTTTGCCAAATACAGTACATGCCTGAGTCTTTGCTTTCCCATACCCTTTCTCCCTCTTTTTTCCTTCTGCAGCCACTCCCTGCTCAACATGAGGAGGTAATCCAAGAACACGATAATTTTTTTTTTGTTTAATTCATGCTTCTGTTCCTTACTTGGCTGCCCTTCTCTGGTTACAGATGAGATCTGTGCTTTATTTAATTGCTCAGTCAAGTTGAGCAATTGTAGACTCTTGCTGGATTATATTTGTAGTAATGAACCCAGTATCTTTACCGATCCAAGACGGAGAGAATTGCAGATTGCTTACTATAAAACAGTAGTTAAACCTGAGTGAAAACAGTCTTTATTTTGTGTTTCCATGTACAGATGCTTATTGTTTAAAAAAGCTGTGAATCGTGTTGTCATCACTGCACTAAAACAGCAAGACTTCAAAATGGTTAATTCTACAGGACATTGGCTTTTTAAATGTGCCTGCTTTGAAGGTGCAAATTTACATGGTTGCCAAATAGCTTCTTTTAAACTAAATTAAATGCAGCTGTTAGAGTAGCCCATCACAGACATCAGGGCTAAAGTGGGAGCAAAGATTTTGTTGCCTGGTGTAGCTGAACTAAGGGCTTTTAGTTGTCTGCAGCCAGAAACCTGGTACCCAGATTGCAATGCAATTTCCCTTTAATTTGGGCAGCAGTATTAGAGACAGGAAGTTAATCCATCCTTAGTCACTGGTGGTCTAAGCGTACAGAATGGATTTTGCGTGCTTTAGTTGATCATATTGCCAGATTTTTTGACTTATTGTTAATTTGTCTTCATTGCTGCCAGATGTGCTGATGTGGTGAAAGACATTGGTATGGGTATTTGATTATAATTAAGTGCATTTGAAAGAGATTAATTTTTCCTCAGTTAAGCACAAACCTGTAGGTCAGTAGGGCAAGAAATCTGACATTTGATTCGCTCAATATCTCTCCTTTTTCTTTCCCAAACCCCACTCCCTAGTGGCCCTGTTTTTAGGGAGAGGAGAGCTGGGGCCTGTGATAGCTCCTGTTTTTAACCAGACATTGCTTTCTGACATACTAAAAAATACCCAAGTTAAAAACAGCAACTCCAGATTTAGTGTTTATCCTTAAGAACTCCATGTTAAAGGTCCATCATGAAAAACAAGCTTTAAATTCTGTAGTGGGTGAAGGTTGAGAACAGTGGCAATGTCATTCCTTTTTCATCTCCTTTGCAAAGATACTAATCTTCCAAAGGCTTGGATATCTGTACCTAAATAAATGTTCAGGGTCATTTTAAGTGTTTTTTATCAAGTTGCATTTAGCAATCTAGATACAGGAATTACTTAAAATTTTATTTGATGCTTTAAATGCCCAGAAATGGAAATGAAAGCTCCCAAGTCTTTTCTGCTAGCTTGAGTTTTTATGTTTTATACATGGATTGTGCTGAAATGTACAGTGGGTATCTGTAAAGTGCAAGGTATACTGTAAAGTTTCAATATTGTAGTAGTTCTTTTCAAACCAATGATGTTACCAAACACCTATTTTAAAGGCTTGGAAGTTTGCTTATTTGGGGTTTTTTTTTTTGGTTTTTTTTCTCCCCTCTAAGATGCAGATGTTAGTGAGCTGGTAGTTGGGTATTTACTCAGCTGAAAACTAAATCGTAAGTTGATGTGATGGGGAAATAAATTGCA
Organism: Molothrus aeneus; assembly: GCF_037042795.1. Lineage (NCBI taxonomy): Eukaryota > Metazoa > Chordata > Aves > Passeriformes > Icteridae > Molothrus > Molothrus aeneus. The sequence goes on from NC_089650.1 coordinate 38,887,759, forward strand.
GCCAACCCTGAGTAAAGCTTACACTGCATCTCAAGAGTTAGAGTGAGAAACAAGTGTTGTGTTGCTGAATGACAAAACAGACATTTTTCAGTTTTATGATCAGGAGCAGCTGGAATCTTTCTGTGGGCTCACTTAAAACTTGTAGAATGTTCTTTAAGGGCAGTAGCCACTTAATGCTTTACACAACAAAATGTTTTGCCTGTTGAATTCACACAAGCAGTTGCTGAGGTATAGTTCCTGCAAGCCTTGAATAGTTTAGATAAATAGAGTTAATCAGTTACCACAATTTCTCTGGCACAAGCATTTCCTAAATGAGTAACCTAAATGGTGTCGGAGATGACACTAGGGATACTTGCATACTGAAGGGTGTTACAACACAACCTTATGGAGTACAGCTGTAATTCAGCAGCAAATGCTTTAATTTAGAATTTGTAACTTTAGGGGATCTTGAAAAATGGCAAAGAGTTAGATGCAAAGCTTTCTCCAACTGACAGCTCATTAGTGTCACCAAACATTTCTTATTTCAGTCTTGGGGAGCTCTTGAACACTTAAGCCTTATTCCTTGAGCTGCTTCAAGGAAGCTTAAAACTAAGACTTAGCTTTGCACTGCAAACATTTGTTTTCTGCCAGCCTTACAAATTAGGACTATAATTAGCCATTCTGTTTCTTCTTGAATACAAACAAAAGGATAAATTCTATTAGCTACCTGCAAGATTTCTTCTTGGGGATATGACACCTCTCAGAGAACTATACTTTCTCAGTGGAGTCTTGTTTTTTGCTCACTTTGTGTATTGCTTTGTCATAGAGAATATGTCGACTAGTTGGATGTTAGTTTACAAGTCTTGTGAAATTATTTCATTAAAAGAACAGAGAGGGGAATCTCAGCCTGTTTAGTGAAGGGAAAAAACAAACATGTAGAACAAGATGTAGTTTGTGTACATACCATTTTACTTTGATTAAGAACTTTCCAGATGCCTTCTGTTTTTATATTTCAGGGAACTGTTAGAGGAAGAAATAAAATCTACAATGTTTTGGCTCACTAATGTGTGGCAAACAGTCCTTTTCCTGGTTGTTGTGCTTAATTTTTAAGGGGTCAGTTATTCCCCTGAAATAAATATATGCACACCTGATCTCTTACCAAAAGGCACAGGTGGCCTTTCCTGTTTCCCATGCTGCTCTTTTTCTCATAGCTCAATACTGCTCCCATGTCCTCAGGGGGACCCTCTTTGCTAACCTGTGCTCCTCAGTTTCCAGTTTCTCTGCTTGCCCTTCCACTGTGGTGAGAGGCTGGGACACATGGACTCAGTTTAGAGAGCACAGTGCAATTGCAGGCAGTAAGCAGCAGTTGTGTGCTGGAAGAGAGGAGGGGGAGGTGTTGGAGAGAGACAGGCTAGCCACAGCTTTAGGAAGAACTTGGTATGAGTGCGCAGAAAATGCATAATTCAGGAGACAGGGATTAAATATTTATAGGACAATGTTATAAGCATAATAAAGAGCATTTTTGTACTTTACAAGCTTTACAGTGCTTTTTGTGTATTTAATTCCACTCACCCTCTATGCTTTCAAGTGCCAAAAGCAGCAGTGCACAAGAGAGGACATCATCTGGAGATTTACCTCTTACTGCATCTGAAATCTCCTTTTCTGGTAGACAAGAAACAAGATCCATTTGATTTTCTGTGTTTGGGTTCAAGACTGAATATTGCTGGTGCAGTACATAGTTTCCCAGAGTCATGTGGCCTGTGGGGTCCACTGTGTCAGAATGTGTGTGATCACTCTGACTCAAGAATGCCATGGGACAGCAGGACCTGAGAGTGAAGTTGGTAGCAGTACTAAATTCACTGCCTGTAAAACAAATTTACGTCTTGTTACTTCAGAAAATTTTTTCCCACACAGCAGAGAGCAGAACCATAAATTACTCTAGAGTAGGGATTACTGAATAGCACTTCTGCATGATCCCTGGACCTCAGCCATCAGCAAGGGCACTGCTGTTACTGCTGTTCTGTTCGGCTGTTGACCGTGGGCTGTTGACCAGCAATTTCAGTGCAGGAGTTTGCAGTCTGAGTACCTGTATGTATTCTGTTCTGAAATTAACGGTGGCCAGTTTTAGGTGGCCATTTCGAATATGGCATTGGAAATTAAGATCTAACTTACCTGACAGAGGTAGTAAGATTCTCTGGATATAAAACAGGCTTTGGGATTTTGTAGGCCTCTACTTTGAAAGGTTGGTATGCAACATTGTCCAAAGACACACTCATTTGCCATAGCATTATGGGACCTACTTTCAGCACTTTCTTTGTAGGTGTGCATGGACAAGCTATGATTTATGATTTGGATCTGCTGCTGGATTTTCAAAATTCAAGTATTGATTATAGAGACATGTGAAATAACATCTTTTTGGACAGTGAGGCTTCAGATTCTTTTATCAAAATGATGCAAAGCTGAATCAGTTCCTATCCAGTTAAAGAAGTGACCTTCGGTAGTATTCCTGGTGTTCAGCTTACTTATTTTAGAAATCACTGAAGAAATACTGTGTCATGGTTTGACACTGGCACAATACCAGTGCCTCCATGAGAATACTCTCTCCCTGGTTTCTGCTGTGAGATGTGACCAGGAATAAGCAAAGCGGGCTCCCACTTAGAAATAAAGAAGAATTTATTACCTAAACTACAAGGGAAAGGAAAAAAAAAGAAACACACAAGGAAAATGAAAACTTCACAAATACATCTCCTCCTCCTCCCCACCAAATTCCCAATACAATACATCCCCCAAATCATTGACTCTCGGTCTGGCACCACCCTTCAGAATACTCAATCCTCAGTTCATCAAGAGGAGAAAGAGTCCTTCTTGTGCCAATGGTGACCTCGTCCTTTCATGTCCAGTGCTCTCACCACTGAACACAGACCAGAGCTGCTTCTAGGGTCGACTTTTAAGGATGCTTTGTCCCACTCCAAAAAGGCACAGTCTCACCTTTGGGACACCTGTCCCCCCCATATTTTTCACCCCCTGGGGCCGAGGGGTACCCACACCGAACCCTCTTGGTCCTGAGGCATTGCCTCCCCCTAGAATGCAGTCTCTGTATCACAAGGAACATGGTTCTGTCCATGGCTATACAAAAAGAGTCCAGCATAAGCTACTCCATCATCTCTTCCACCTGAGTTCTTCTCTATTTCTCTTGTGGCCCATTTCCTCTTATCTCATCTCTATCTCTCTTCTCATTCAGCTCCAGGAGGATTAGCATTTTATAGCTCTGTCTGTCCAGAACTCCCACGGCTGCCCTGCTGGGCACCTTCTCGCACCCCCCCCTTCTCCTTCTCGGCCGGCCACTATTCAATTTCAAGGTGGCACAAGCACAGGCACAGGCTCTCTCTCTGTCTCTCCTGGGGGGGGTTGGGGGTGGCTGCCCGATGCCTCTCAGTGCTCCTCCTCCACCCTTCCATCCTGCAGGGGCCTTCCCCTCCCTTCTGTCCAGGCCCGGCCTACCTCACCCGGCCGCATGGCTGCCCCTGCCCCGCCCAGCCCGCAGCCGGGCAGGGCAGCTCTGAACCTTTCACTGACCGGAACCCAAGAGAGCCTCCCAGGGGAGAGCCCTGCTTTAGCCTCGTGTGCTCAGAGGCAGACCCAATGTCCCAATGGCCACATTAGGTGCCAATATTAAAATCTGAGCACCCATTGGCCTGACCACAGCATCCCAGAAAACATATTTCCTGTCAAACCACCACATACTGTCATGGAGGAATAGGCATTGATGTCCTTTGGTTGCTTGCAAATTGTCTGCAAAATGCTTGCATTTTGTTTTGCTGTGATATGGAGAATTTGGGGCTCCATTCAGCCTCTGTTCATCAACAAATGGTGGACTGCTTTCATCCTGATTTTAATAGATGTGCCAGCACAGACATACCTAGTTCTGTGTTGGGCTGGCATGCTACATGTTAGGGGAGTAGTCAGAGCTACTGTAAGGCAGAGCTGCAGAGATATCATAAAAAGAATTCAGGAGAGGAGGGCAATAGTTCCCCTCTATGAAGGGGTTTTGAATAGTTCGCTTGTTCCAAGGAAGTAACTTGTGCAGGTTTTAACATTTACTCCTCATAATTCTATAAGCTTATCAAGGAGTTAAAGCTGCCAGTTTATTAGCCCTTGAATGGGGAAGATGTGCATTTTCTGCGGGACAAAGTACAATGGAGTTTTTGGAACTGCTTTTCAATTTCTTTGTGATTCTAGACTCTTAGAAGTAAGCAGAAGGACTTAGTCCTTCCTTTGGCATGAGGAGATCCCTCATGATGTGCCTTACTACATGCAGAAGAATTTTGCAGTCTGTTGAATAACCAGAGAGCTCACACAAAAAATATTTGATTCACTGGTACCACATAATAATTTTTAACACATCTCCAAGTGAGTCTTTTGTTCTGTGTTTTTTAATCGCTGTGGCTGACTAGCACAGCAACGAAGAAGCTGCTGTTTGAGTAAGCATATATAATTAAGCCAACTCATACCTGAAACTAGCCACTCTCCTGGCTTAAAATAAACTGTATTTGTACTGCTACCTGCTGTGGGTCTGCACACCAGCAGCATTAAGAAAGCATCAGTGCTACAGCAGCCAGCTGCCCGTAGCCTGGCCTCTGCCACAGAGTGGTCGGATTCTTTATTAGTGTAAAGTTCTTTCTCTATTAACCTTCCCTCAGGAAAGGGGAAACATGGCCTCCATTGTAATTAGCTTACACAGCCTTCCATGTAAGCTGAAGAATGGAAAGTGTCAGGGGTGCTTGCAGCAGCCTTGTGGGTATTTGCTGTTAGCAGGGAAAAGTTAATCTGCTCTCAGATTTTGGCAAGGGCACAAAAACCCACGTGTAAAAATGTTCTTAGAATGAATTAAATTTCACATAAATGTGACCACACAGTACGTAAAGTAGTAAAATGGTGGTGATGATGGAAAATATGACTAATCAGAAAGCTGCATTAACTTAATGAATAAAATTATCCGTTAATATAAACTGAGGTAGTTAAGTGCCTTATTTTAAAAATGTGGTTGTTTATTGTTCTGTAGCTTATAACAACTGTGTTATTTCAACTAGCAGCACACTTTAGCAGTTTGGTCTGAAACAGCATTTACATTCAAAGTATGGGGGTTTTCTTAAAAAGAAAAAAAGATAAATCAAAAAGCAACTCTGTGACACTGAGTCACTGAACTTGTTTTACTAAGGGGTTTAAATCGGAACATGAAAAAAGTGTGAAAAAATATAAATGTTTCTGATTTTTCACTTTGAAATGACTTGTCTCAAAATTATTTTCATTTTTGTTTTTGAATTCTCCCTTTGCCATTCAGAACTGGAATATAAAGTGCAGACCCCCTTGGGTTATCAGGGCAACACAGACCAGGCACACAGCTGGAGTGTGCAGATCTGTTGCTTGTTCTTTCCCTGCTGCACATCCCTCTTCCCAAATCCATTTGATCTGAGTTTGGCAGGTCCTTGTGGATTGATTCTCCTTCCTGCCAGAGCATGTTTCTCTCCTTGATTTTTTTCTTGAAAGTACTGACTCAACTAGTTTCTACAATCATAAAGAGTCAGGCTTGATATTTTTCTGTGTGATTACAAATGTTCTGCTCCCTGTGCACTTTGAGAGCTGTAGAAGGCTGGTCCCAAGGTGGATTCTGAGCAAGCCCCAAGTGGCTTCTCAGCATGGCTGTGTGTGCTGTTTTCAGGGAAGCCACAGTGGCAGCCTTGTTCTCCACTGCTCCTACCCTGGGGATGCCTTTATCCAGCAGATCTCAAACAGCACCTCAGATTCAGGAGCTGTGCAAGCAATGCTCGAATCATCTCTTCCGTTAAACTGAAATGCAAATAAAAGGCTGCATTAGATAGTTATCTCTCAGACAGGGCAGCTGAGGGAACACCTTTGAGTCTGTAATGTCTGGGCACTGATCAGGTGCAGAGGCTGAGGAGAGGGATCTAGGAAAGGCATTCCTACCTCTTACCTCCAACCAAAGCTTTCCAGACGTTCAGTAGTGTTGGACCTCTTTTCTCCTCACAAAACATTCCTAAATGGAAAAGTAGGTATTTGCTCTTATTTGCTCTTATAGTTCACAGCAATTACAAAGTAACTATTTTATAAGTTTGGTGGGATTTTTTTCTTTTTTTTTTTTTTTTTTTTTTTTTAATGAGGTCTTTCACAAAGGAGTTTTAAGCTTATGTGGGCTTCCTGCTCAAGATTCATGTATTTGTCAGGAAAGAAAAAAAAAAAGGGTCTCCTTTTTTGAGGGCCAGGTGTTTTATATGGCTAAGTTAAGACGTGCCTGAAAAGGCTGTGGTTATTTTCCTGTCTGAAAAATTCTGCATTTATTTGGGTTTTTTCCCTTCCTTTTTGTAGCATTGAGTACATAACCTTTCCAACATGCTGTTTATTTCTGTGTTTTCTGTTTGTGAATCCCCTATGACCATTAATTTCTTTGGAATGCTGGAATTGAAAGTGGAAATTAGTTTCCTTCTCTCCTCAAATATTCTTACAGGTGTTGCTGTAAATCAATTGCAGGGCTGACATAGCATTTGGCTGCCTGACAAATGTGCCATAATAATGCAGCTCAGTAAAACATGGAATTTCTGAGGTAGTTCTTGTAACTTTTTCGAAGTAATCGTAAATTCTCATCCATGTCAGCACAGGTGGAAAGATAGTCACAAATAATATGTGCACGTGTGTGCATAGAGGGTAGGGTGTAGAGATTCTTGAGAGAAGGGTGGGGTGTATTCTTTCTTGAGAGTCCTCTAGGTGGTTCACCACTTCCATTATTTAATTCAGCTACTTGAAGCAAATTAGAAGCAGGGATGGGAATGTGTTGTCCCAAGACCTTTTGCTTTCCTGTTTCCTTGTGTGATCAGTTCCAAGAGGTGAGATGTTTGGATGCTTTTATTTTTTCACAGCTAATCCTACTGAATGGTCCATATAGACAAGGCAGCCCCCATTCAGCCTTCCTGGCTGTGCCAATCATTCTGCCTCCCTGGTGAGAACTTGCTTTTCATCTGAACACGTGCTGAGCCTGGCTATCCTTTCCCCAAAAATGAGAATTGTCTGTTTCCTTTGAATAAGACTACTCAGGAGTTGTTGCACAATAGCTGAGGGCAAAACATTTGGAAGAATCTTAGAATTTGATGAGCTGCTTCTGTTGAACTACTTGTGAGGAAGCTAGGCAGAAATTCTGGGAACACTGATTTTAGAAATATTGCCTCTTCTTACAATGAATGATAAGAAGTATATTTGCTTAAAAACTAAATAATAATCTCACCTTAGAAACTTCTTTCTTAGCTATTATTTCAGTCATCACTACAGAAACATGATTTAGAACAGAATTCCAGATTACACTGTGTAATAATATTTGTAGAGCATGGAAATGGTGACGAATATCAAACTGCACACAAAGCTAGTGTTAAAAGAATATTTATTCTCATAGCTAGAGACTTTAAAATCATGTGTTTTTAAAGGTAAAAATGAGTATTTGGCCTTATCAAAGTCTTCATGAACTGTCTATCTTTAGCTGCTTGGAAACAAGCAATTTTCTAAATCTGGTAATGTAGTAGGTATAAGGTGTTCTCACTTCTTATATTTTAAATACAGTCCGGCACTAAATGCAACACAATTTTCAACAGAAAAGGAGTATTAGAATTCAAATTTGTGGAATAGATCAGATAGCATACTTGGAAGACTAACCAGTAAGTATTCTATTTTTTTTTTCTGGTTTATGATTATTAGTGTTTATACCAGCATTTCCCAAAAAAGCGCATGTTTAAACCTAGGTGCTCTCATTCATCAAAGTATTTGATTTTATGAAAAATTTATAATTCTATTCTCAACAGACTTCAAAATCAGCCTACTTTAAAAAATTATTATTGCCCTGCATGTTGCAAATTAGGATACTTCTAGATCCCATATAATTTAAAACCAGTCAATTTGAAAGGTGACCCAAAATAATGTAATTTCCCTAAGTGATAAAGTGGTGACTCCTTGTTACTGCTTCCTGATCCTTTTTTTGTGTCAAAGGCCACAAAAGACACATCTTATGATGAAAAGCCACACAAGACTGGCTCCCACTTGGTAACACTCCTGCCTTGGACCTCAAGCTTTCACAGAGAAGGCAAGGGCTAAAATAAGGATGTGGTGTTGTGAGGTAGCTTGTATGGTTTAATCCACAGCTTAAGGTGGAAAGACTCAATAGATGTGGAGGGAAGGAAATGCAGGAAAAGAGAGAGAGAGGAGAACTGTGGGGTGGAGATATATAAGGAGTAGACCATAGAGATATGCATGGACTGGGAGGAATAGGGATGATCAACCACCTAAAAACTCTGAGGAAGTCCAAACAAACCAGCAGAAATGGTCTGACTGGCTCATCCCTGCAGCCATGTCTGTAGGCTGATAGTTGTGTTGGGAGGAAGGAGAAGAGAAAATTGAAGAGTTGCCACAAAGAGGATCTGCTCTTCACAGTATGAGCTATTCTGAACAAATTTAAATGTCTGTCCTGCCACAGATCATTACAAAAATACTTTCACTGCCTTGTATTAGCACCACTCAAGCCACACACCTGAAAGATAATTCTCATCTTCAGGTGCACCATGGAAAGCCCTTTCTGTACAGCCTTCAAAAGGAAGTTTTTCTCACACAAGCAGATACAGGTGGTAGTTAGGGCTTGGGTTCCTCCTGATTCCTTTTAGCTGGTGGAAGGCTGTGCCTGTAGCCTCTGGTAGCTGTCTTGGTTTCCTTTGAGCTCAGGGGATATGTGATAAGCATCTCAGGAGACATTTCTCCCCATGTCTTGGAAACCCATCTGAGAGGGAGCTGCACTGCTGTTCAAGGCTGCCCACAATTCTGCTGACAACCTCAGAAAACAGATCTAATTAAAAGCTTAACTTCTGGTCAGATAGGGATAGGTTAGTAAATCTTGTGCTATAACAATCTTTTTACTCACTAGAAATGAGAAAAAAGAGTACAGTTCAGCTGACTTCAGAAAGCCCCAAACGATTTTATAGAACCTGCAAACAAAAAAACCCCCAGATATTTAATTGTAATTTGTTGCATCTGATGATGAAGCTGAGCTCATTACCATGATACCCTTTTCTGCTGATTTTAAATGCTTATAATAGGAATGGAGTTGGGTCTATTTTGACAAGACTATGACAAGCAAATTACTGCAGAAAGTTTTCCTTTGTAGAAGCCATCTGTGTTTCCTCCTTCAACCCACTTAGAAAGGTGTGCTAAAATTGACTTTCTCACAAATGTAGGAGCCTCCTTCTGATTTTCAGCCCAAATTTATCCAGGAAAGATATTTGCTCTTTGGAATAACAGCTTTCTGTTGCTGAAAGTGGATGGAACAGTATCCAATATGTAGATTCCAATGTTTTCATAAAGACCAAAAATATTCCTTCTCTGCCTTCCTGGTCTAGAGAAGCCACATTTCTGTACTTCCCTTTGAATATCTTGTGTCTTTTCCTTAACATTTTGGGCATCTCTTTCCTCTAAATTTATAAATCAAATAAAGAATCACTGTAAATCAACAATGGCAATCATCTGAAAAATTAGCTTTTCTCAAAACTTTGAGTTAAATGCTGACTAATGTAGCTCCAGGAAGGAAGAAATCAATTTCTGTTGAGCAGAATCACAAAAAGGTTCTGACTTCTTCTAAAATGGGATGAGTTACACAGGGTGTAAGTTTGCCTTGTTTGATGGCAATGGTAACATTCGTATTTAAATTAGGATTTTATTAGTGTTCTAGCAGTTAAGAATAGGATGACTGAGGGGGCTGGTTACAGTGATAGGGAACACTGGGTTTGGATCTTTCTATTAAAATTATCCAATCTCTCAATAATGCAGGAAGCAATTAATTGTCATTTGCAACTATTGGAAATAAAACAATTTGGGCAAAATTCAAAATGTGCTACTTCTCAAAAACATGAATTTTACTGAAAAGCAAGAACATATTCTGACACTTTAGCTTGTCTGATCTCCATTCTAATCGCACTGAAGATTAGTTGTTTAAAGCACTTGAATAATTTTAACTACACTGTACCAATTTATCATTCTAGGTTTAAACCTGAAATTAAATATACAGAAGGCAGCAAAAGAAAAAAGGCAAAGTCTTAGCTTACTTGAGCAAGTAACTAACTAAGCAAACAAAGTCATATTCAGACTGCGCACATGTTCAACATTGTTGCAGCTCCCTTCAAAACTTAGTGGTTTTGGTTTTTTTGCTGATCTGTTTTGCTTTCAACTGAGATGCACCATGAAAGAAATATGGCCTTTTCTCTGAGTTTATAATTACTTGACTTATAAGCTTCCTGTGGGAATGGCTACCATGCTCCTATGCTTAGGCATTTATGAAATGTCTCTGGTTCTGTCTGTGTCCTGACATGGGGCAAAGGCCAAGCAGGAAAAGCAGGTTATTCTTTAAAAGGGTCATTCCTTTGGGAAGCAGAGGGAGCCTCACAGCTGCATGCAGAGCATTCCCCAGTTCCAACTTATATCACCCCTCAAGACTAGCTTTGGACACCAAATGCTTCTTTTTGTTTTCTGTGATTCTACACACTCCTCATGATTTCACAAATCAGGCAGCTGACTTTGTTCTGCAGCTGCAGGATGAATCTGCATTAGCTCAAAATGTGCTTACTTCTAACTTTGGCTTTGGTTTGACTTTTGTGTATTTGCTAAAGGCTTTAAGTGTACCATACTCACCCATGTTCGGCAGACTGGCTGAGCCCATGGCTTGGACAGCCCTTTGGAAGTGCCTGTGTTTCTCCAATGACAGGAAAATGTACTTGTGGCAGAGCCTTGGGAAACTTCTTGGTTAGCAAGAATCACTCCTGAGCTTTTGCTTTGTGTTGTTCTTCTCACACATGATGGAGAGCGTACTTCATCACTAACACCCATTCAGAAATGCATTTGTGTATGAGGCTCTAACAGCTAGGATTTCATTATTAAGCTGGGTTGAACTGTAAAGTCTTTGTTTAAGCACACAATTGTGAAAACAGGCACAATTTTTATCACACATTCCCCAAAGACCTAATATATTCAGTCCTATTCTGAATCCTGAGAGGTGAGGCTGTAGAACATGAAGCAGTATCGTATTTAATTTACTGTTTTAGTATGAAATGATCCACCAGGTAAATATTTATTTTGTATGTTTGAATGGGAGAATTATATTTTGGTGCTGTAAAACTCTTATAACGTTATAGTACCAGCAAGATAAATAAATAAAAGATATTGTGTTTCTTAAGATACAGAATAAAAAAAGAGATTAACAAATTTTTTCCAACAAAAATATTGTTCCATATTGATACAATCCTGAAAAAAAATGTTGACCTTGCAAAATAGCTGTAGACTGAAACAAAGTAATTTTATTTTGTTTTCTTTTTTCTAAGTTTGAATCTTTCAATTTTAGTTTCCTCTAGAGAAATTTCAAAGGACTTCCAAAGCAGTATCCTGAAGTTTTCAGAAATGTCTAAATGTCTTTACCAGTTTGCTTGATGAACCAGAAATATCTGATATTATGATACATCAAAAGCCTGTCTTTCCTATATCAGAAATATTCACTCTGTATCCATAAACGTGCACAGCAAAATGAGATTTCCTGATTGGGGCCCGGCAGAAAGATGGGAATATCTTTATTGTCTTAACATCTCAGTTTCCCTCTTCAGGCCCTATCTTTTTTATTGGAGTGAATCAGCCAGATCCTCCTGTAATTAAATTAATATGTGCTTCTGGGGACAATTGTGTTTTAGTCTGTTCCCAGTGGTCAGCTGGGGAAGGAGGAGCAGTGGTGCCCCTGCAGAGCCTACTCACATGCCTTCAAATTAGGGCTTCCAAAACATTTTATAGACTAAAGCACAGTCCTTACAACATTGCAGGGGATTATATGTTGAAAAAAAAAGGGGAAGGGAAGGAAAGGAAGGAAAGGAAGGAAAGGAAGGAAAGGAAGGAAAGGAAGGAAAGGAAGGAAAGGAAGGAAAGGAAGGAAAGGAAGGAAAGGAAGGAAGATTCTCCAGAAATAATGATTTTGCAGAGGTGCCAAATGGAGCCTGGAGGTGACCCAGGCTTTTTGGAAGAGTCCAGGGCTTTGTAGCAGAATTTGTCCTAAGCAGTGTGCACACAAGCCACGCTGTGTCATTTGATCTAGAGCCAGGTATTGGTCCCTTGAGGGGATGGCTCTGATGTCTCTGTGATGCAAAACAAGTACTGGCATCTTGAAAGTGCATTTTAGGTCTTCGTATGAATTCCCAACATGATCCCCTTTAGGAGCCATAACATCAGTCTCTATGTGCAGGCAAGGAAGAAAGAAGAATACCTTTAAGAATACCTATCAGTTTGGGTTTATTTGGGGTGTTTGTGTGTGTTTCCACTTATTCAAGGGGCCTCTGAAGAAAGTATATGATTACATGCTATTTTTAATAAAGCTGTGGTTATGAACTTTGTTTCCATATTGAAGGCATGTGAAATGAGAAAAGGGAAGGAGAGGGCTGTAAAAGATCTTTAGGGGAAAAAAAAGGGAGGCTGTCCCAGCCTTGGCTCCTCCCAATGCCTTGTGGACCCCAAGCACTGATGCAGAAAAGGTCAAGATGATGTAAAAGGACTGCTCAGCAATAGCTAAATCATTGGTGTGTTACCAACATTGTTCCAGTCACAAATCCAAAACATATTGGTCCATTCAAACTATTATAAAGAAAGTTAGTTGTGTCCCAGTGAAAACCAGTACAGGAGGAAGAGGCACAGATCATAATTGGGGAATATTTTTAATACTTAATAACATTCTTAATATTTAATAACATTCTTTTTTGCTTATTTTTAAATGCCTTTTCTGTTTTATCCCATTACATTTTTAGTTACTTCCAAGACATACAATATGGCTTCTTGTCCTTGCTAAAATAAACTAGCATTAGACAGGCCAGAATTTTACCTAGGAACTTCTAAGGAAAAAAAAAACTTGTATTAAAGTATAAAAAATATTTTTGCAGGTAAAACCTATTTGGTGAATTTCCATAACCAGTAGAATATGAATTGGGAAAGCAAGCTCTTTTAAAAATTAATAAGAACTTTTCAGAAAAAGAAATTTGCAGAAAAGGTCATAGTTTCAAAATTTGGAAAACAGCCATAAAGTCACCTAATCAGCATTCCTTGGGGAACACTTATTCAGGGCAAAATAAAACAGATTAACTGAAATAATTGCCTTCCAGAAATAATTTGATCAGCTGTCCATTTAACTTGACATTAATTTGACCAAAAAGAGGAAAACAAAGTAATGTCTGGGCTGGAACCTTCTGTTTATTGTTCCTTCCTTGTTAAAAAGCTCACAGATAATTTTTATTGGTAGCAATTTGGTGTTAGTAGATAACCAACAATTTATTACTAGACTCATGCCATATTGCTTCTTCAACTTGCAAAAACCCATTTCTTTCATCGATAAAACACTTTTTAATTTATCACCTCTTGAGAGCACTTAAGCAACTGTGATTCAATTAAACCAGTGTTCAATGTCTGTGCCTGTGTTCCACACTTGGCTGATAAAATAAAAAGATGGGGCCCATTATACCTATTGATGGACTATATCTTATTTATGGTTTTAACCTATAAGTCTTTAACAGTCACATGAATTTTGCATGTGTGTGTTTGTGGAGAGTGCTGAGCTGATAAATGAAATCTACAAGTGCAACCTACACTAGACGAAGGAGAAGCATGTTTTAATGTTTTATCTGTTTATAAACTGAATCTATAGCTTTTGGTTTTATCAGTTCCAGAGGGCAATTTTTCCTCCTTACAAGAAAAACAGGGATGTCACAAGCAGTGCAACCTTTCCTAAACTGGAAGAGCTACCAATGCTATCTTAAAGGATTTTCACAAGGATTCAGTCTCTCATCCATTCTGTTTGCTTCCTAAACTCCTGTAATAGGCTTTCTGGCAATGAAGTAATTTCAGCTTGTAATGTTAATGCATCAGAGAAAGGAAAATAGTCTTTAAAAAATATGCAGGTGAGGAAACTGAATCAGACAACTGTAAACTGGTTTGTCCAAGGTCATGAAGAAAAAGCCAACAAACCTATTTTATATATAAATATACACACACATATATATATAGAGAGAGATATAATATAGAGATAGATAGATAGATAGATAGATAGATAGATAGATAGATAGATAGATAGATAGATAGATAGATAGATATAGGTCCAAGCCCAGTTTGAATCCAGAAGAGAGCACAAAACTTCACAGGCATCTAAGCTAAGGGAATGAAGAACACAAAAATGGATAAACCCCAATCTTTTAAAATGTAAAAGGAAGAAAAAACTAACATGATTGTACTGTTTTCAATCTTGATTTAATCTGCCACATTTCTCTCACAGGGAAGCTCTGAAACAGAGAGAATCTCAGAACACAAAATGGAAGGATAGATAGTGAAAGGTAGTTGAAACTCTTACCTTGATGTCTATTCCACAGGCTCACCTAAATAATGCCTTTTGAAGCTGTTACATTGCAGGGGTTCAGAAGAACAAGGCAAAATGTTGTTTATGTTTTTATTAATTCGCTTGTGTAAAATGCAGCTTTCAGGGACATTGTCTCACAGGTACAACTGCCAAGATATTGCCTTGGAATCGAAACACAAAATCTTACTGACATGAAATTTGCATGCGGCTCCTTACTTAATAAATGCTTTACAGGCCATGGAAAAGGCTGGGTGAATTTGAACTGCAAAAAATATTCTTGTAAAGAGAGGTTTAAATGAACATGAAAACAGTAAGTTGGAACTGGTGGAATATTTTTGTTTAAAATTTTCTTTGGCATACAAAATCTTTTAACAAACTTTAATTCTTTTTTTTCAGGAGCTCTGGGGTTTTCTATTTTTTCTCTTTTATAAATGCCTTTTCTGTAAACATAGAAAGGCATTCATATCAGGTTTTTTGTTAAGGAAGAAATTTCCTTTTTCCCAACAATCTCATTGTGTCCACCAGGTAGTGATGATGATGATGATGATAACGCAGCAAGGATGGTCGAGCTGTCAAGGGAAAGTGGGAACCAGCAGAACCCAGGGAAGGTGCAGTATTCCCCCAGAGATTTCTGATAGGAGTTTTTCATGAAAGAGATGTGAGAATTAAAGATTATTAACAATTTAATTTTTGTTTTGTTATGATTTTCTCAAACTTTTCATCACTAAAAAGGTATAAAGATGAGGGCTTGCTTTATTTTGTTTTGGTGTTTGTTTGTTGGGTCTGGGTTTTTTCCTCTCCTGACTCAAATGCTCTTCTGTGTTGTTGCTGCTCTGGTGTTGTTCCCAGTTTATTTAATCCAGCTGTTTGGGTAGGCATTCTGTTTTATTTTGTGTTGAGCTGCTGATTTCTGACCATGGCTTCTACCTCTAATTTTGTACACAATGAACAAAATAGAAGAAAAACAAACAATAGCAAAATATGTCATGATCCTTTTCATATTTTCCATGGTTTTTGTTGATCATATGCACATCATTTGTCATGCTGCCAAGAGCATCTGAGCTTCAGTCAACTACCTTTGGGACTGTAATTCCTTTATGATCTATTCTCCTATTTATTTTGTTCTGAATGGTTTAGCAGTGCAACTTGGAAAAGATACAGGCAAAGGCCTTTGGACTAAGTTTCTGTTGAATTAACATACCATTGGCTATGAGCATAATGCATTTTGGGCTGGCAATTGCCCTTGAGAATACAAATCAAATGAATTTATTTTCTTTTTCAACTCCTATCTACTTGGAGCAGCAGACAATTCTTATCACAAGTTAATGCTATACTAGCAACATATTACAACTGGAGAAGGGTAATGGATACAAGAAGTTCATTCATCTGTGTATCTTTCTATTTATCCTACATATGTTAATAGAATGTCTGCAACACAGAATTCATTGTATTTGGTTTCTTCTGCTTAGTTCTGGCATACAGAAATATAACTGCATTTTTTTCCTTTTTTTCTTCTTTTATTTTCTTTTTTTTTTTAATGAAATGAGGCAAGAGGAATATGATTTGCATTATTCATAGGGAAAAGATATGGCCAAGTAGTAGTTTGGGCAAATTGAAGTAAATCATCGATGGTTATTAAACTTAACTATCTCTCTAATGTACATAAGAGCCCTGTATAGCTCTCTCTGACTTGTGTTTCAGAAGGCGCCTTTGCAGTCAGACAACAATGGTAGTTTTCAAAATGTCTCTAGTATAGGTATCTGTGTTGAAGAAATCTATATCTAATGGTATTTCAGTCTCCTTTTTCAGATTGCTATGAGAAACAGCTATTCCTAGGAAACACTTCATCTCACCCTGATTAACAAACTTAAAATATCATAATAAATGTAAGATTTAGTACTGCTATTTACTCTCCAATAAAAATAATCTAGCTGAGTAACCCAGATGTACCTGCCTTCTGCATCAGTTTGTTGAGATGAATGCCATTTACAATTTTTATGGAATTTGAAATACTGCACTGTTTTTTGATATATAAGATAAAGTTGTGTTCCAAAGCATGGCATGCCTCATGATAGCAGATAGCATCCTTTCATTATGAAAATGGTATATGTTATGTATTCAGGATCCTTAATAATTCTGCAGTAAATTAGAATCAAATATTGATCAGTATGCTTCAATAGAGATATGAGATTTAATCATATGCTTGAGTACGATCATCAAGTATTTATGCATGTGGATCAATAAAGATTAAGAATAAAGTTAGCATGATACATACAATTACTTAAAAGAAAAAATACAATTTTCTTATGAAGTAAAAATTAATAGTTAATGTATCTATGTACCCTTGTGGATATATCTTAGATAGAGACTTGCATTTATGACCCAGCAGGTGGTGAAGACATTGCAACTGCTCAAAAATATGGTTTGGCTATATTGCTCCTGACCAAGTCAGTAGCTGAATTAAAATCCACTTACTTTAAAAAATGATATGAAAAATCTTGAACTGAAAATCCCTGTGTCCATCTAGCTGCAGAATCCTAGTTAAAGGAGCAGTTGAGGTAGAGAAATCATAAAACTGTACAATATGAACCCATCAATGCTGGGGAGTGAGATTAGAGCAGAGTCAGCACAGCCCATCTCTGCCATCTGCTCCTGTGGCAGGAGGGGACAGGGAAGATGGGGCGGGGGCGCCCTGGGAGGATTCTACTATATAAACATCAGTCACCTGTAGTCCACTCCTTCCCTGACGGAATATTCCCTGTTGCTCACTCCTCCATTGGACCTTGTCACAAGATCACCCTCTCCCCACGTTCCTATAGGTGTACCCCCTATCACCCCACCTTGTCCCCTGCTCTGAGCCCTTTCCCCACTGGTTGATTTGTACCCCGACCCTGCCTACCCTCTCCCCTTTATAAACCCCGGTCCCACCCCGGTTCGGGGCTCGAGCTCACCCCGACATTGGCTCCCTTTAACTGCGGTTGCACCGCTGCTTTCCTTCCTCCTTGGACCCTCGGACCATCCTCTAATAAATCCAGTTGGATCTGCACCGGTGCCTCGAGTCCTCCTTCTCCCTGGTCGTGCGACCGATAGCCGTCCGGGCCTGTGCGCGCGGTGGATGAGATGGAGCTGCTCCCACGGGACCCAGGAAGGAGTGACCTGCCCGCACCCACACAGACGCTCCCCCGCCAGGGGAACAACCCAGCATGCTCCTGCAGTTTCTTGACCAGGTTGCAGGGCAGGCACTGTCCTCCCTTTTGTGCTATTAAAAGTGCCATGTGCTGTCTTCTGCATCAAGGTGTTTGATGTAGTCCAAACTTCACACGTTCTGAATGGAAATTCATCAGAGCAGACTTGGACTGAGCCATAGGACTTTCTCCTACGTGAGTTGTCCACTGAAGCATTAAACTCACTAAATGTAAACTCAGGGTAGGCAGTAACTAAGCTATAAGAAGCAGTCCTAAATGAGCTAAAATGTGTACTGGAAGACAGGAATGAGTGTTTTTTCTCAGAGTGTTTGATGCCACTAAAGAAACTCTCCTGAACCAAGTCTCTAGGTTAGCTCATTTAAAGTTAACATGGATATTTCTGCAAGGCTTTGCCCTCCTCACACATAGCCACGCCTTCAGCGGGCTTGTCCAAACCACAGCAGAGGATGTTTTTATACATGTGAAATTACTGCATCAGAAATATACTCTATGGAGAAAAGACAGGCAAATAGACAAGAAAAGAATTTAACTAAATATTTTGCTTTTTTCAACATGACCTCTACCAAAATTAAAAAGCTTGATGATGTAATTTTTAAAATTAATTTTCACAAAAATTCTATGTAAATTCAGTATATCTGTGTATATTATTTCAAAATATAATTTCTTTTAAAGAAAGCCATCATTAAAATATTTATAAATGTTTTGCTAAAATATGAGAAACTGATTTTATTTTTTTTCAGACTTATATCAGGGACCAAACATTACTTAATTATCAGGTTTTTAATACTAAAGATTGCAGCCTCACAACAAAGGTTCCCATACCATGGAAAAGATATAATTTTGAGGAATTTGTACTTAGTGAATATGTGATGTGATATGCACAAGAAATGCATCTTTGAAAGAAATATTATTTAAAGAAATGTGTATTATATTTATAATTATATATGATTATTTATTGAGAATCTATATTATATTTATAATATGTTTAATCATCAAAAGGAAGGTGATTTAGGAAATCTATTTGGTGAGCAGATTCTGTTCTTTTTTTCTCTTTTTTATTCTACATAGTCTTTTCAAAACTACCAGTACCAATACCTTTTGTAAAGAACAGTGGAGGAGGTGTGAAGAGGTGAAGAATCCAGGAGTGCTCATCACTGGATGAATGTTATTTTAAGGGAGCACAAGAAAATGGAGAACCTTGGTTACACAAAGACGGGTTCAGGGGATGACAATTCCATTAACGGTGTAGAGAACAGAACTGAATGAAGGAATCACACTCATAAAGGATCAGAAACTGAGGGTGAGGACTCAGCCAGCATCTGAAATGAGAGGTCTACATCAAGCAAATGGAAATACCTCAGCTGCAAGTACTTTATAGCCATCCTCCATTCTTTTATTATTTTCTTTGTTACTTTATTGTGCTGGGAATTGTTCCTTGCTGTGAAAACCACAGCATCTTTCCTTAAAGAAATACAACTGGTTTTGTGATGTGGGTTTTTTTAATTTCATAGCATATTATAAGACTATAATTTATTTTTAATTTACAAAATAGAGCAAGATTTTCAACCTGGGACACAGAATCTCCTGTAGTGGAATCTGGATATTTCTTAGAGTCAATAAATCAAAAACATTTCAAATCTCTGATGCAAAAGAAAAGGTATTTAAAATCTAAATATATGTAAAATAGTTTCAGGGAAAAAAAATCAAAACCAACTAGAGCACAATTGAATTAACTACCCCCCACAACTGTTATTAGCTGCTGATGTCCCTTGATGTAATTTGCTTTTGTGATGGCAATGCTTTCCCATGTTGTGTCATTCCTCTTGATGCTAACAGCCTTCTGACTTTGTAGGATAGAATTTCCAGTTGGTAAAATGTAATCAGTCTTTTTGACTTTGAATTGTCTCTTTAAAAAAAGATGAGCCAATCTAATTATTTGTATTCTGAAGGCACTTTCACCTTGTTCTCCACTTTTCAAAGGTGTATTCAACATTGGGCAAACAAAGCAAAATTGATGATGCATTGTTAGAAAGTAACTCTTCAAATGCTGTGCAGTGGTACAAGTTCCTGGGGAAGAATAATTTTAATTTTCTCTATTTTTAAGTGGGGGACATCCTCAAAAAATGAACATTTTTGTTCTTGTTGCCCATTAAAACAAAGGAAGAGGTAAACAAGCAGTTAATGAATCACAAGGAGGAAAATCCAACCTGCTGAAATTCCACCAGAGTTTCAGGCCAGCACTTTTTTTGTAAAAGATGCCAAAGGTGAGGCTAGAACCCAATGTATAATGTCAGATTCTCTTCGATGTAAAAAAAGGACATTATGTTTTTTCAGGTGACCATTTCTTAAGGCCTCATGCAACACCCAGAAATACAGAACACTTCCTATGTATTAATTTTATGTCTCACATTTTATGTTACATCTTTTTTTGCCCAATATTTAATAATATTACTTATTTTTATATCAGTTTATTTTTTTTTTATTATCAGAAGTTTGAAATTTATTTTCAGTTTCTCGACTATCAATAACAGACCATTTTCAACTCAATAAATGCAGCTATTTGTGTGTGTGTGTGTGTATACACACAGTGGAAGAAAGTTGAACCAGTCTGTATACACTCAATCCATTTGGGCCTTTGAATTAAGCCAGTGAAAGAAGCCAGCTGGGAAGGCCTGGTGGCAGCCAAGTCTTGAAATGTTAACAGAAGCAGCTAAAGAAACTCTGGCCAAGTGAGCAACACCACTCTCCCAATTGCATCCATAGCACTGAGTGCTGCCAGCAAAGTAGATTACAGGGTTTGGTTTATGAGTTCTTTGTCACTAGGCAGGCTTTGTGTGTGGCCATGTATGTAACAATTAGTCCTTGGTGAAGGAAGGATGGGTACCAATGCTAGTGTGAAAGGAGGGAATGAACAAGTGTTCAAAAGTGTGTTTCTCTTCCCTCAGACATCGCTGTCTGCCATTGACGAGCCAAAAATGACTTTACAAGGCTGGTCTGCTCTGTGTGGTCAGAGACCCAGTTGTATGCAGTGGTTATTGAGCTCTGTAATTAATGTGGCTAAACTGAAATGTCCAGCTGCTGGGTCCCCATTTTGCCCTCAGATGCATGTGTGTGGCTTCCGTGCTTCAGTGGGAACAGGGTGTGCATAGCTGGGGAGGGGATCTGGCTCCGTGTGTACACACTGGGGCTTCTGTGTATATAACAGTCTCAAGGAGAAAGAGAAATGGAGTTTCCTGAATTATAATATTCATTAGCTTCTCATTTTCTTTCTGTACCAAATGTTACTATTTGCTCTCAGAGTTGTGGACTTTGATGTGCAGCAGTCTTCTTTGGCAAAGCATGTAGGTAATTTGGTGACCCTGTTTCAACCAAAGCAAAGCTTTTGTCCTAATCTCTAGCTGAACCACAGCCTGAGCTGTTCGGAAATGTTGAGGAGAGGAGGGGAGGGGAGGGGAGGGGTAAAAAACCAAATGTTCTGTTTGTGTCTGAAATGTGAAACAACAATGCCAAAATATCCCAGGAAGTCTATTCTTGCTGTACTACTTACCCAGCCAAAACCAAGTGCTTCTGGAAATCCTTCAAGAAATCCTATTAGAGTTATTTCCAGTCTTGCTTCCAGACCAGAAAGGCTTGGATAAGACATTCAAAAGTTTGAATGTTTATCAGAACTTCTTCCTTTTGCCAATCCTATCTAAACAAGAGTCCAGATTCATCATCATCTTTTCATGGATATGTCACTTCCTTCTGCAAACATCTCTGACTGATTCTCCACCCATACAGGTCAGAAAGTTGAAACCACTGAATTTAGCTTTTCTAATCATAAAGCAAAAACCCTAAGACAGGCAAGTTATTAAGCAACATCCTATAACTGAGCAAGAGTTGATGGTGGTATTGTCCTTCCTCCCGTGTTCCCATTTGTGCATTGAAATATTTTGAACATCAATAGGTATCCTCTTTGACTCAATAATTGCAGTTTATTCACGATTAGTAACATGATTAACCATTTGCCTCTGGTTGCAGATGTGGTGTTGCATTTCTCTCTGTGAATCTATGTGAAGCTGAATTTGTAGTTCAAGCAGCAGCTGTGACTGTTATTTTTACTCCATTTTTTCGGAGCAGAACTAAGAATTTGAATTACTTGTTCTCTTTAAACTTAGCAATAATCTGTCCTGATTTCATTTTTCACATAAGCATCCCCATTTGATTGGAATCTGGGACAGAGGTGGTTTATTTCATATTCTAACTAAACAGTTTTTCTCATTCCTTATTATCCCAAAGAATTAAGTGCTGGAAATAACTGGGAAAAAAGTCAGTTTGACTAAGAATCAGAAAAGAACTATTCATAGCTATTCTGCTTCCTAAAACAAAATAGTCCTTTGATATATATATACTTTTTTTTTTTTTAAGTATGACATCCATAACTAAGCCTCCTTATTCTTATAGTCTAACAAATCTTTCAGTTTTCATTCCTGCTTGGTAGATCGTCTCCAGTCAAGATAAACATTTTAAAATATGATCTATTACAAAAGCCTCAAAAGTGTAACCATCTATAACCTTACTTTGAATTATTCAAATCCAATTTGAAATTCTGTTTGGTTTGAAATTTGTTGTATTGCATGACTCATAGGTTACATGTTCAAAAATGGACCAGTGTGGTCAACTACCTCAACCTGTGACACAGGACATCAGGCTAGCCCAACTTAGATATAACTGGAGCTAAATCATGACCTTTGGAACAACCTTTTATAGGTTTTTTTTCCTCACATAGGTCTAAGCAGGCCAAGATCACCTCATAACTTCAAAAGGTAAAGTGACTGGATTTTTTTGCTATGAGTCATGTTTTCTAATAATCTAATTATTCACACAAATCTTCTCTGAACTCTTTCCAAATATCAATCCTTGTACTTCAGGCAAAGGAATTTACTTGAGTATTCTAGTAAAGTTTACTTTGGAAGAAATACATAAATGTTATTTACTCTTTACACTTGCTGAGTAGCCCCTATTTAATAAATTCAAGGGTCTTAGCCTTTCAAAACACAGACTTTCATGTGAAACTCTGATCAGTTTAGAGTAGGACCATCCCAATGGTTTTTCCCAGAATTACTCTTTCACGTGTTAGCATCTCCTCTTCTGTTGGTATGATTTACATTCTTTCTTCTTTAGTCTCCCCCCCACCTCTGCTTGTTCAAATTGAAACACATACTGTTTGCAAGCTTATAGCTTATCAGGCAATAAAGACTGCCCTTTGTCAATAACATTTCTTTATTATTTGCCAGCCTCTAGTTCTTCCTGGTAATTACGAACTTTGTTAATGATATTCTTATGTTATCTTCCAGGTCATTGATATAAACTCATTAAAATATATTATGAAGGCATTGCCTGTGGGACCACACTAAAAGCACACCTGCTTGATTATAATTTCTCTGACGTCTGTCAGTTAGTTAATGGATAATATATATAGTGTTCACTGTGTTAAAATTGTAGCATTTTAGACTTTTAATCAAACCGTCTTTGATACACAGTCAAAGTTTCGGCTGAGCTTTGGTCACTTAAACTGATATTGCTTCCTTTGTCAACTCAGTTTTTAATCTCATTAAAAAAAATATCATGTTTCCTTGAGAGAACCTGTTTAGCAGAAGACTAGTTTGAATGGCCTTCATTACATTTTATTATTTATTGATGTATTGAATCTATTCTACTATTTTGTTTAGGGTCAAGGTCAGCCTGATAGAATATCTTCAGGCAGTTCATCTAGTTTATCCCATTTAAATACTGGTGCAGCATTAAATTTCTTCCAGTTTCTGAAATTATTCCAGTATTTCTAGAGTTATTGAAAATAGCAATAATAGCCTAAAGACCTTTCAGTCACCTCTTAGGATTCATAACTTTTGTAGTACTTAAGTCATAGTTCATGAATATATGAATGCTTTTGAAAACCTTGCCCAAAGACCTGGGCTGCTGAGGCACAAACTATGATAAGCATAGGTGTTATTAACAAAGAAAAATAGTGTGGTTTTTTATCTTTTTCACTTTATCTTTCTGATATTTTTTGTTCCACTCTCCTACCCTAATAGGAAAAACCTTCAATATTATGACATATTTGAAAAGAAAAATATCTATGGTTAAGACACTTTGCATGGATGGCACAGAAGAGGAGACATAACTAAACATCCTAAGGTACTGGTTATAGCAGTATTTATAATCTCAGCTAGAGGTCTCTCAGTGTGTGCTTGCCTAAATAATTTTGAATGTGTTAGATAACATTGTCTGAAACCAGACATCCTTTACCAGATCTCCCCTGACAAAATGGTGCCTTGCCCAAACAGATCCCAGTTTCAAAAATATTTTATTATTGGCAAAGAAGATTCTGAGGAATATTCACTATGAAACTGGGAAGAAGAAGGCAGTGAAGGCAGTCTGGCCATACTTGCACACTGCAGCTGAAGCAAAACTGGTCAAGCCTTGACTAAATGGCTGCTATCATCTACTCTTGTTCTCTCATTTTGAATTTCATCTGTTTGTTCCATGAGCTGTTTCTGCTTCTCCCCTGGCTTCTGTGGGGGTCAATTCAGCAGAAAGAGGCAGGGTAAAAGTTTAAGATATGGAAAAGCAGAATAAATGAGGGCTATTCTATTTGGAAATAAGCTGTTATATGTGGTTTAGATGCTAAAAAAAAATAATACACCCAACAAAATAAGAACACATTAGCAGGTTTTGAATACATGCTTTACATTTCTAGTTGAATCTGAACCATCATTTATTAACTACTGATTAGACTTAGACTAAAGATGGTCCAAGTTGCAACCTAAACATACGTATTTAACTTTTTTTTGGTCATTACTTTAAGTAGAATGGCCAATGTTTTTTTTTATTGCTGGTTACAATGAAACAACAAGAAATGTGATTTAATCTAGTAAGAATTCTAAACTGCAACAATTTACCCTCTGAGAGCATCAATATGAAATGCAGGAGCTATGAAAATATTAATAAATCTAATATCTCAAAATGAGAATTTCTTTTTCTTTTACAACTCATTAGCACAATTAAAGCATGGGTAAATTATAGAGCTAGATATGCTTCTAAGAAAGAATGTACAGTTTAACAAAGAATTGAACTCAACTAGAATAATGTTTCAGAAAAGCCACAAATAAAGTATTTGTTAAAAAGACTTAAAGGAAGCAATATATAGGACACTGTTTGCATATTGTGTGCCAATACAAACACAACCACATAAATGCAAAACGAATTTGGAGAAGCAGTTTCTACACTGTAATTCCAGTGGTGAAACCTGTGATTATGGCTGCAATCCTGCAATCCCCAGCAGTTGTACTGGGTTTGTCAAGCCAGTAATTGAGTTGGACATTCCCACATTCTGACTGTTGCTAAATTCTTCGGATTCACCACACATAAAGTGCCTGAGAGCAGTGTTTTCTTTCTTCACAAGTCCATTGCTACCACTTGTTTAGGTCTGGATTTGATAACAGCCACCAACTAATTTCTAAAAACCATGCATAGAGTTTTATATTGTTTGTCATAGTTTTGTCATCTCTAGATGTTTTTTTCCTACTTTGATTCTTTCTCAAGGTTTCCTTTCACCATAGGCAACCTCTAATGCCCTTTACAACCCCACCTTTCTGGTTCCTATGATAATGTTATCAAACGCTGGCTTAATTTGTATTTTCTACATATAACATGGTTTGCTTGACTGCTTATTTGGCCCCTAAATAATGATCTGTATAATTTTCCTTTTTACCATACTCAATATAGTAAAAAGGAAATCTTTTACTCTGAAATCCCATAAATTAAAATTTTATACTTGAAATGAAAATTTATGCCACCCTGCATTTGTAGACATTTAGAAACAATGCCATAACAAAATTTTCAAATACAAGTCATAAAGAGGGTTCTGGTGATGTAAACTCTGTACTAGGTAACTGCTGTGAGAGAAAACTCAACAGGTGAAAATAGTTGAAAATGTTACTGGCTACAGAGAAAGAAAAGACTTATTATATGTCTCTACATATAATGATCGGCCCTATAGTCATTCTGAATGCAAGGGGAAAACATTGCTGGCTCAGGTCAATCAGGTAGAGTCCATGTCATCTACACTTCAACACAGACTGAGAAAGAAATCGAAAGAAAAAAAAATCTTTGTATAAAGAGTAAAAAAAATAATTGTTAGTCAAGTCTGCCTGTTTGACAGGAGCTGCAAAGCTGTCAGTGAAAAGTGAGGATTTTTTAAAATTATTGAAAGAGATATCAAAAAGTTATTAACTATTTGGAGCTT
Organism: Molothrus aeneus; assembly: GCF_037042795.1. NCBI lineage: Eukaryota > Metazoa > Chordata > Aves > Passeriformes > Icteridae > Molothrus > Molothrus aeneus. The sequence goes on from NC_089650.1 coordinate 38,913,698, forward strand.
GCTGATTCAGTTTCTTGAGAGCTTGAGGGGAAAGGAAAAGGTATATTATTTTTCTAATATTTGTGAGGCAAATTCCCAAGAGATGGAATTTCCATCAGAATATCAAATAAGTGAAATTTAAAAAAAAAATAAAGAGCACACATATCCATTCACTTCTTTTTCTTCATTGACTCCATAGTTTTACATTTAGGAAGGATTCAATTCAAGTAAGTTGGAAAGATAGAAATGAACTTGATGAGCTTTAAAATTAAGGCAATATGGCAAAGAAAACCAAGGGCCAATGACCAACTTACAGAGGTTATGGAAATTACACATACCTGCCACCATAACAGGGTTCAGCCCTAAGTTTCTGCTGAATTAATAAGCCAAGATGAGGTTCTTGTATAACATCCTTTTTATTAATAACACTACAGCTTTGTTCAAAGAAAGCCCTGGGCAATTCCACCATGGTGACCTGAATTCCCTGCCCGTCATTCGACATTTCAGACCAGTTGTAACACTGTGGTTTGGGACCTTCCCATCCCTGGGTCCTTCCATTGTCTCTAGACGAGCCATTTCCTTTCTAGGCTGGAAGGCTGTTCTTCTGTTAATGAGTGCAGCTTTCTTATTTTCTGGCTTGAGCTGCCTCTGGCTGCTACTTTTCCTTGCCTGGGTGAAAGTTACACCTGGCGGTCCAAAGTTTCAGCAAATTTAGCAACCACTGCTAAGGAACTTGTGGCAAACGAGTTCTAAGGGAGTAGGATACCAAATCACACAACACAGAAGTTGAGTAGGAAAATTTAAAACAGTCCCGAACATAAATAGTAATTATTAAAGTATTATTAAATAATATTATATAATATGGAAAATAGCCTTGTGCTACAAAATTCAAATCCATGTTTGCAGCCCAAATTTTGGCAGTTGTTTTCGGGAATAATTTTTTCTGTGGCCCTTATTTTCTGTGTATTTTTTTTTCTTAAGGCTCATAAAAGAGCATAGAGTATCCTTCTTGAGAAAATTGTGATTTTTGTGACAAACTAACATGCTTTTCTTTGTATCAATAGTAATTAAGTGAGTCAGCATGTAGCTTAAAACATTGACTGATCATTTTTTCTCTCTGTGTCTTTACATCTCTCATCCCCACAAACACAGGTGGGTTGTTACAACTTGCTGAAACTTACTGAACTTACTGAAATCAGTTAGATGTGATGGATTTTATTAAAAAAGAAAAACCAATACACAAACATATACCAGAGAAAAAGCTTGGGTGCGTGTGATGTAAGGTAATTTATCTGTGTAATGTAATTTCCAAGTGAGGGCCTACAGTCAGTTTGTTCAAGGACACGTAAATTACTTTAAGAAGCTGAAGTCTCTAGAAGACTTTTCCTCACATTTTTCACTCCCTGCTGGCTGAATTTTTAAGTCCACTTCCTCATCTTGATGTTAAGTGCAAAGTATAGTGGGTGGCACCAAAAATAACCATCCAGAAAGAAGTTTTAAAATATGAGCAATAAGTTTTTCAAATGGCATATCATACAGTGGGTGGGTGGGAGACAGAGTATGGATTTAGCTTAACAAAGTCTCATGACTTTGCTTCAGAAGGTTAGGAATAAAGCTAACTAGGTATTTTTATGACTGATTAGTTTTACTAGGTTTTTCTTATGGTAGACTTAAAAGTAAATCTATTTTCATACCTTGAGATAAACAAGGATTTAGTAGATCCATTCAGGCAAAAGAATATGTTTCAAATAAGGAATGATTTTGCATCATTGAATTTCAAGTAAGGAAGATTCAACTGCATTTTATAAGTTTACAAAAAGTAAAACAAAAAGGGACTTTCAGCTCACTCTTAAATGTGGGGTAATGGTAGGTCTGTTTTTGTGTTGTGTCTCTAAAACCCCTTTACTAATGCAAACGTAATGCATTAATAATATGTGCAAATCCTTTTTTGATACTTGCATGAATATTTGAAGCTTGAAATAAGTCTGAGAATAAAAAATTCTAAGGTAGAAAAAACAGTTCAACAAATACTAGTGGAAGAAATATACATGCAAAATAAAATTTTCTGTACAATACAACATGGCACAGTGCTATACATACCTCATGCATGTTATACAGATTTTAATTTAGAGACACTTTCAAAAGAAGAAGGAATAAGACAAAGAGACAACAAATGCTTTCTTTCCCTTCAGCTCTTAAACATGACTTAATTCAGAATATCCATCACTGTACAGAATCACACAGGAACCAGCTCCTTGGCTCTTTTTACTCTATTATAACTCATCTTTGTCAGGAATTGTCACCCCGTAACAACTTAGAGTTTTCCCTTGGCTTCATTCTCACAAACAGTAGCTGGGTAATATGATTTACTGCATCTGCAGAGGCGGCATCAGAGGGAGAGATCTCTGTCAGGGCAGTGCTCTGATGAGTGTGACATGCTGATTTCCCAACACACCTGCCGTTATGAAGGACCGACTTTCCTTTGGTTTGCTCAGCAAAACCTGGTTTCTCCAGTCACTGCAGCGCTGCAGAAGTTGTTTACAAGTCCTGAGATAGCGCTGCTATTGTGAGAGCCTTCGAAATGTGCTGAGTGTGCCTTCATGGATACTGACCTTGGCTTTTTAGAGGTGCAGAAGTATGTGTGTTTCTGGTGCATTACTGGTGAGCTCATTTACTAGATGTGACATTTAACTTCATCAGTTTTGTGCACAGCCAGCCCTGACTGACCCTGACCCCTTTACTGGGCTCTAACTTCACCCACCCCATGGCCCAGGACCTGCTCTGTCCATGCTCGGAGTGGCCTCTGCACATTTCCAGGGCTTGATCTGCCCTGGCACCTGCCAGCACTTAAAAGCAAAATAGTGAAAGATGCTGTGCTGTAGAGAAGTAAAGTTAGAAGCAGTTTGGTAGAATACTTGATTTGGATAGTGCTGAAGAGAGAAGATGCTTAGTAGAAAATATGCTTGAAAATAGTCATCAAACCACTGGGATTTATCTTCCTCCCTGACAAGTGGGAGAAATATGCTCATAGTTTTTTGCATTTTCTCTCCCCTTGCTCATGCATACTGAAGTCTGTTTGGGTGTCATTCTTACTGCCTGACTTTATTATGGCTCTAATGTCAAACCAATGGCCAGCAGTACTTTTACTCTGTCAGCATTTGTGTGTAAATTCTATCAGAGCCCATGAACTTATGTGTATTTGGTGTGCCTAAGTATTCCTCAGCCTCATCCTCTTCCACCAAGGGAACTCCTTGCTCAAGATAATTCTGCTGGTCTCTGGAACCTGGGATTCCTGAAGGACGGTCTTGCTAGCAAAGACTGAAGCTAAGAGGGCTTTCAGTACTTCAGCCATATTCTGTGTAATCAGATCCTCTGATTCAGCAGTGTGCCCCCATTTTCCACACATCACTTTTTTTTGTCACCCACATACTTACAGAAGCCTTTCTTGTTGTCTTGTTGTCTAACCTCCATTAGCAGGTTCAATTCCAACTGGGCTTCAGCTTTCTTAACTTCAACCCTAGATGATTGAACAATGTCTCTGTATTCCTCCCAGTTACCCAACATTGATTTTACCCTCTGTGTGCTTCCTTTGTGTGTTTGGGCTTGGTTGGATGTTTGTGTCCGAGTTTGACCATTTCAACTGATAATCTTATTGAAGGACTCAGCCAGGATGAAAGTGATATTTTCCTGTCACAACAGAAAAATTTTTCAGTTAAGGAAATTGTGTAGCATCTCTATTGGGACCACAAATTGTTAGAGAAATTTAGGTATTAATTTATTTATTTATTCCAAACAAATATATATTTTAGTTACGAGGAATAGACTTTAAAACAAGTTATAAAATTAGAACAAAAAGCTAAACAGGACAAAGCTAAAACTACACATTGTCTTCCCATCAGGAACACCTGTGTGAAGCATTAAAAACATGGAAGAAAGGAAGTGTGTAAGTTTTAGTCAAGTTGAGAACTTCATCCAGAGGAACATATTTAGTTTATTGTCATCTTTAGGATAAAGCTCCCTTTTCAATTGCTGCCCAAGGCTTTTCTCATACTGATTTAAGTTGCAGAATTTACCTTGTTACCTTGTCTGACATGGGCTTCAGGTTTTCTCCTTTACTGTTTGTTTTGTGCTTTATTTTTGGATGAAATTTTTCTGCTCAGTTGTTAGAGTGGAGTAACAGTGTCTAGGGACTTCTGCAGCCTGGGGATAACTTCCTTCTGGTGCAGTCTGATATCTCACAATTTTTTCATCCATAGTGTCTGTGAAAATGACCCAACCTATCTCAAAAGACTGAAGTAGGGAAAATTATTTCTTAAAGTTCTTTCAATAATAAACCTAAGCCATTATGAAGACATCAATTTAGGAGTTTCTTCAGCAACTAGATATTGCCTTTTTCAAGTAAAGTATCTTGATTTATCGTTTCTATTATCTCACATTAGTATTTTCTATTTTTCTGATCTTGATTTATTGTCTGGACAAAAAAGAAAACTTCTAAAGATTTTCAATGCCTTACAGCAATGTCACAATTACACAAATGACAATGAACCATCTTGTTTATTTGCATGACATCATAACCTTGACTAACTAGTAGCAAATTTGGAGTGATTGTCATATAGTTAATTCTTGATTTCACTAGCCATGAATTTTGGACTTTGCCCACATTACTGGAAACAAAACTGTAGGCCCATTGTTTCTCATTCCACATGTAAAATGACTGTTTACATCATTCCAAGGGCTGAGCACTACAAGGTGCTTGAATTATTGCTCATTACAAACTTCAGGAAAGTAGAAAGATGCCTTAGAAGAGTTCAACATTTAATCATTCTTAGCTATCGTAGCAAAATATTCTTTTTAAAGCATAAATTCAAACCAATAAAAAAGTTGTTGGTTTGTTTTTTTTTTTTTTTAATAGGTTTTTTTTGCTTGTTTGTTTGTTTGTTTTTGTCTTTTAATTATAAGTTTGGGAAATCAGAGGAAAAAAAGGAGGCAGGAGCATTCTGACCTTGGAACACCAGCCTATTCCTAGCAAGACATGGTATCACCTTCCAAGTGAGGAAGCAGCAAGAATTACCTCAACTTCTCTTGAGGGATGTGTTTCTGCATTTGGACTTAATCAGACTGTGAGATGAGGAGCTGCTACTGTAGTAAAGGATGGATTCTTGGGTTCCCAGGTTAGGAAGTAGCAGAAATGGAACAAGGCATGCTGACAGTGGGCATTAGCAGCTCAGTTTGCTGCATGAACTGCCTATAGCACAACTCAGGAATGCTGAGCACTTATAATTCACAAAAAAGTTCTTTAAGAAAAAAAGAAATATTCAATAACAAGCAATTGGATCAATCATGCAAGGACACTTATCTTGGGTGGGGTTTTTTCTAATGATCAAAACCTGTGAGTTCAGCAGGTTTATGTTTAATTTCCTCCTCAAAAGCAAATTTTGATTGGACTTCTAAATTATCTTCTTAATATCTAGTTGAATATCTTTGTCTACCAAACTAGCTTATCACTTTCAGTTGCCAAGAATATTTTAATAGACAGGAGAAGATTATGCAAAGGCCTTTAAAAATATTTTTGGCAAGTTATTCTTGTCTGTTTTGTAAAAGTGGAATTATAATTGTGAATGATATTTATTGCAAGCTTCATAAACTATACACATTTTGGAGGTGATTTTGCCCCTCAGGCCCCACATAGTTCTATAGCATGTGTATTCAGCTGGTTAGATTTCTAAACAATATTAGTCATTTTAACATTTTCACTGATGTTGGTACCTTACCCTGAGGTTTTCTTCTCTGTGCAAAAATGTTGCAAAGTCTTATTACAGGGGGCCTGTCAAGGCAATTAAAATAGTTTCAGTACTTGATAACTTGCATACCTGATAGGAGGAAATCAGACACTTCAAAGAACCAGAAAGCCTCCACCCAAAAGAAGGCTTGTTTGGACTTAGCCAGTGAGAGCTGTCAGGCACAGATCTATGTCTTCACTCAGAATTCAGAACACAAAGAGTTTTTTCTTATTCTTTGTCAGGTGGAAGGTCTGTCCTAAAATACAAGAAGCCACACACCTTTAACAGTGAACGTTACTGTTACTCCATGCTGGACATTTGAATTCAGCTCTCTTTCAGATAGATTTTCCCCCCTTTATTCCCAGTCAATGCCCCTATTACCAAGACATAAGCCAGTCCAGACAGGTAAGCACTTCACTGCTCTCAGCAAGGTGTGGTTGTGAAGCCAATGACTATAGTTCTGGGCCAGCATTAATAAAGCAACGGGACACAGTGGAATATGACTCTGCTTCTCCCAGTATGCTGCTTAAGAGCACTGAGCTGACAGGTGACAAATCTGGCTTCTGATTATGGAATCAGTATTATTACTGGTTTTATCCTGTCCTGGCAAAGAACCAAGATCCTTCCTTTTGGAAAGCTAGGGCTAGTCTCCTGCTCATTCCTTCTTCTAAACTCAATAGCTCTCAAATTCCTCTGTTCCCAGCAGCAGGTGTTTAACTGGTGGAAGAAGAATACAATTTAACAGAATACTAATAGCATCTCTGTGGTGGAAATTTTAAGTCGGAATCTCTCCAAGTTGGTGAATGTGTTCAAAAAATCATTGCCAATACCCCATGTTAAGGTTCATTAAGCTATTACATAAAATAATTAGAAAGAGAAGAATTTTTGTTGCCTAATTTTCTGGGATGAGGCCCCTAAGGACTTACCTCAAGAGGGGATGCTGCACTGTGAATCCCAAGGTGAATGCTATGTAGCTAAGACCTAGGTAAGACTGACACATGCATACTGATGCATATCTACACACAGATTTCCTTCTTGTTTTGTTCTTGGTGGATGCTTTCTTTGCTCTTGTTGCTGTCCAAACCACTCTGACATGCTTCTTTCTCTCCTGCACAAAACTATCTGGATAGAATGATGTCCTGGTATGGTTATTCTGTGTGGTATAAACATAGTCCTCTAGGAACTACAGGTATGTGGTCATGGGAAACTGCTGAAATCTGTTGAAAACTACCTGTTCACCCAACTTTTCTATTTGGTGTGTTTGGGTTTCCTTTCTCAAAATCTGGAAGAACTAAGAAGAAACTGTATGAAAATCCTAGGGTTTATCACTTTTGTGGCTTCCATAGGGCATATCCCGAGTTAAGAACAGCAATAAGAAGAGGCTAAGGCTTGCATTTAGCCCTGAGTGGAAAATTCTCATGGTAAGCCAAAACTCGGGAGTGTTTATAAGGCAAAGATATACTCTGTATCATTAGATAAGTAATGATTTTCAGGCACTAGCAAAATTCTGTGAGGGTTCTTAAAATATTTAAGATGTTTAAGTGAGTATGCCTTGTCAGTAGTATAACCTACCATATAATTGCCAGGATCATTAGAGCTTTACTGGAGAAATGTGATTTGTAGAGTCACAGCAGTAGATCTAAATGTGATAGAAGAGGTCATAATGAGATAGACCTAGTCAAGTATCTTACTGAGCAGACAACAAGCTAAGTCAGTAAAGTAGTCTGTTTGCATGAGAAGTGTAGGTGGTGGGCATGAAGGGGAAATACAGGGCTTTCAAGGTCAAGGCAACCCATAATATAGAGAGCTGAGCTCTTTACTCAATTGTCTTTTGTTTCAAACTCAAATATGGAAACAGAGTGAAGCCAAAGTAACAAGGTCATTCTGAGACTCAAACATTTGATGGCTTGACAATCATTAAATAAAAAAATGCACTGGTAAAATGAATCCTTTTAAAGAACAATGCCAGAAATGTGTGCAATGGAATACATTTGCATAGCAAAGAATTTACAAGGTGGAACTTCCACTAAACTGAAGAACTAAAACAAAGAGCAGTTAAATGTTTTGACATAATGGGCTAGTTTGGGTTAAATAGCCCATATATCCATCGTGTTTGTGGGTATAATGTGTCTGCAGGATACACTATCTATAATAATGTAAAGACTGTTACAAAATCTTGCTTCTTGTGTTCTTATAGAAACAAGAAAATAATAAGTTACAATCATTTCTAAATTTGTGAACAGAAACTCTGACTGCATTTTGGAGGCAGAATAACTAAAACATTATTTTAAAATTAATAATAATATTTTTAATGGTGGCATTTTTGCCCTAATAAAATAAGCATTTCAAATTTCAGTTTATGATTAAAAATTGGCAGACTGCACAAAGCAGACTGAGTGGCTCCACTTCAAACAATATAATGAAAAAAATATTTAAATAATATCATATTTAAGAACTATATTTGGCATAAACTCTGCCATTGTAGAGATTGGCTATGTACCCTGTGGCCATCCCCAAAGTTCTTGAACTTGATTCTGGTAATCAGACCAAAAGTCATGAGACACTATAGGAATGGAGAAAATAACAAAAGTCAAAACTGGTGCCATTCCTGCATCTTGGAGGATGATCTGAGTACTCTCATGGGCTATTTCTTCCTTACTGGATATTGCATGTCTAAGACAGGAAAGATTATTTCAAAACAGCAATTTGATCCTGCCATATTCAGTGAATAATCTCACTGTAGTCACAACATATGTTCTTTCCTGTCCAAGACTGTGTGGGAAGAGGCAAATTCAGGAAATGACACCCGCCCCCACATACTTCATACACACCCCTCAGCTTGACCCAATCTCTCCAATGTTCCAAGAGGACAGCCAGAATACAAAATTCTTGGGTAGATGTCACAAGTAAGTAGTACAGCTCAGAAACTCACGTCTCAGTCTGTGGCCTCATGGATTGCAAACCAATATGAATATTTTTACTGTGGTTTGGTTGTTGCACCTACCTGTTACATACCCCTGAAGCAAGGATGACATTTGCAAATATGTTCCTGCTACTCTGAGAGGAAGTGGAAAGGAATGTCAGAAGCCAGGGGTTAGTTTAGTCACTGCTACCCTCCTAGAATCACAGAATTATTTGTGTCATAGGGACCTTTAATGGTGATCTAACACCTCTACCATGGGCAGGGACACCTGCTGCAAGATCAGGTTGTCAAAGCTCCATGCAGCCTGGTCTTGAACATTTCCAGGGGTGAGGCATCCCCAGATTCTTTTGGCAACCTGTTCCAATATCTCACCACCCTCACAGTGAAGAATTTCCCCCTGTGTCTAATCTGAATCTACACAGATTCAAATCCATTATTCCTTGTCACTTCAGGCCTTGATAAAAAAAAAAAAATCTCTCACTGTCTTTCTTGTAGGCACTCTTTAGGTACTGTAAAGCTGCTCTGAGGTCTCTCTGGAGCTTCTCTTCTCTAAGCTGAACAGTCCCAACTCTGTCAGCTTTTCTTCATAGGAGATGTGTCCCAGCCTCCTGATCATCTTTGTGATCTTCTTCAGGACCCTCTCCAGGCACCTGGAGAGCTGAACACAGCACTCCAGGCGGGCTGTCACCAGAGCAGAGCAGAGGTGGATAATCACTTTCCTTGACCAGCTAGTCACACTTCTGATGTACCAGGACATATTTTGCTTTCCGGGCTGTGAGTGCACATTATTGGATCATGGCCATTTTGCCATCCCCCATGCCCAAGTCCTTCTTCATAGGGCTCTAAATGAATTCATCTTCCAATCTATTGATATAGAGAATTGCCCTGATGCAGGTGCAGAATCTTGTTCTTGGCCTTCTTGTTCTCCAGGGGGTTCAAATGGACCTACTACCCAAAGTCATCCAGATCCTTCTGGATGCCATCCCTTCCTCCTAATGAATCAACTGTACCATACAGTTTGGTGTCATTTGCATATTCAGAAGTATTCTACTGTTGGTTTATAGATACAAGACATTAATAATTTTTAAAGCAGCAAACCATTTGCAAAAAGACAAATATATGACTACAGTGCACCTGAATTGCAATAGTAATCACAATATTTTGAATTAGCTTTTCTTGTGACATCCTGAAACTATGTTACCAAGGAAAGAATTCAAAAAACTCAAACTACCATCAACAAAGAGCACACAGCCAACATTTTACAGGTGTTAAAGGAGAGTACACATACAATACTGAGATGGTTAGCAGGCAAGTTAAAAGGATTGATTAAGGACTCCTTATCCAGTTTACAGCTGGTGATTGCCTTCATTTTCATCCCACCTTCATAGCTCATATAACATACTAAAAATCTATAGCCTGGGAATGTGGCAAACTGATAGTCTGAAACAAAGCCTTACTGTGCTCTTTCTTTTCCAATCTGTAAGAAAGAGTGCTTACTGCACAAGTAGTTGTCTAGTGCTTTTGTTCTTATTCAGAACATATGCTGTCCTGTTCACTGAAATAAGTCACACTCTATGACAGGTTTGAATGTAATGGTATACCGCACTGTAAGACATATACCTGAAGAAAAAGAAATTAGGGTTGCATGCATTTTGGTATTTTGTAACATCTATACTTGGATGCAATAATATATTCTTTTAATGCTCTTCAGACAGTTCATGTTTAATAATCATATGCCAAAATGTCTCTTCTGTTACTCTGAGTTTCTACTGACTAAAAGGTTTGGCTTTGAAGCCATATTATTGATACCCAGTCAGGTCCATGCAACACAGTGCCCTAGATCCATCCACACATGCTGAAATAGCCTGACTGGCTATATATAGCAGCATCTATATCTAGGTCATGAAATTTCAAGGATTTGGATGGAAAGTACCATACTTGTGCAACTATACTCAAAATTGCCAAGTCCCGATGAAGTATTTCAGTGAATTATTTTGTCCATTTTGGTACACAGGCTTCACTGCAGAGGACTGGAAGATGCAGAAGATTCACATATGCAACTTGTGTGAGGCATGGTGAAATTCATTGTTTACTGAGTTCATTTCTATAAACAAGCCAATGCTTGACCCACAACTGGACTTCTTTACATTCCTGGACTCCTTTAAAAAGTTGAGACTAGAGTCCTATAGCCAGAAATAGTCCTCATTCAAAAAATTGGACAAGTCACATATATGGGGAGATTTTTACTATTCAGAAAGAACTCAGTTTCTCAGAGAGACTGAAACTTCAGGAAATAGGCAAGGAGATAGGCAAGTCTGGAGCAGAAACAGAGAGAAATTGTTGAACCTACAGAGATATTTAATTTTACCGAGTGGCCACTGGGGATTTTCTCAGTGTTGATAAGATTCATTTGCCAATCCATAGGAGTGTAACATCATTTCAGATGCACCATGGTATCCTATCCATCTTCTTTCTGATTTTGTAGAAGAAGCCTCCTGTATAGATACTATATGATACATCCTGGACACAGACAACTGTCACATCTTTGCACATTTTAAATTACACTAGATCACAGTGTTTAAGCAAGTGAATCCCAGCCAGTGAAATATTTTACTTATTTCCTTGCATTCAATCAAAATTTTGGCATCACTGCTTTTTAATTTTAAGGGACTAACTCAGGGTGCTTGAACCTCTGGCATTAATATTTAATTCACTGTGGAAACCTCTGAAACCTTGTTTTCATTGTGAGGACAGATTTTCTGCTTACTAACCTGGTTGGATACAGATACAAAAAAAAATCAGCATCTCCTTGTGTTGCAGAAGGCTAAATATTGTTTCCCACTGAGTAGTCCCATCATTGTCTTTACAGCTACCAGGGTTCACTCAAGAATGCATTTAAAGGAAATGGCATACAGAGAAAAAGCAGCTGACCTGCTGTTTGATACTGCTTTCACAAATGAATGATGAGTGTCTCTGCAAAAGGGAAAAAATGCTGATGGCAGGACTGTTAAAAAACAAAGGAGAATGAAAAAAAACCTTGAGTGTCCCTTGGACCTAACTCACTGACATTTTTCTGTGATATGTGAACTTGCATAAAAAAATCTGCTAATTTGCAGATCTTTCTTAAAAAAAAAGAAAAAATAGCAGCAAGTACTTTGATTTACTAGCCTAATTTGTGGCCACAGCAACTGCTACTATCAGCTGTATTTATGGTAACTCTAATGCATCACCCAGAAACTTATAAATGTCAGCACTGCAGCTCCCTGTAATAGAAGTTTTTACTAATGGAAGACCACAGACTAATTACACAACCCAGTTTTTGCTGTTATTCGTCTAAGATAAGAGTTGCAAGCCTCCCAGTTATGGAGACCAGTGAATTATCCTAGCTAATAAGTGTACTTGGAAATTTGTGTGTGGAAATCTCATGTTCTTCCCAGCACTTTTGGAATTTCTCACCAGTATTTTTCTCCATCTACTAAGAGGCATTAGCGACAAGGTTTAAAAAGTGCTTTAATAATGTTTACAGTTCAACTGTTCTGTTGTAATATCCCCTTTTGAAGCTATTCAAATAAACATTATAAATATGTTTGCTATTAACATATGGTGCTGATACAAGAAGACTTAATTCACTGTGTTATTTATGCAGCAAAACGTCCTAATGGTTCCCAGACTAAGATGAAAAGCTGTTGTGGCACCATCCATGTATTAGATAATGTCTTGGCACTTTCCCTATTATACTGTTATAAATAAATGTAGCAATTAAACTAGGGTGCTGCCTGGTGCTTTAAGATGCATTTTTGTTTTTTCCCCGTTTCCAGACCAGATCCACCCCCTGCTGGCAGGAGGCTTCTTTGCACAGGTCCGATGGAGAAATAAAGTCAATAAAAAGCACAGGGATTAATTTAAAGTTTTTGAAGCTAATTGATGAGTTCTAATCAACCTGGCAGGTCCTGGTGACACATAAAGAGCAGTATCAAGGGAGCTACCCTGCCATTAGATAAATAAATGAGCATGTCTTAGGTAGGTTTTATTTCACAGAAAAAGAAAAAAAAATCATTCTTTTCTCTCATATTGTTTTTATCTGCAGAACATTTCCATTATTTCTCTCTAACTGTTTGCCCTCCTCTTTTATCTCTGTGTGAGATATCTCATCTCTCTCTATTCTTGCCTTTAAGAGAAGCAGAAATAAACAGGTTGAAACCAGCTGTGAAAATGAATTTTCATTATATCTTGCAGCTATCCAACATAAATATTAAACATGTGAAACAAGAAAAATTTCCATCATGGTGCTATGCTAAAGACATGGCAAATGAACAGGTAACCATGTGTGATAAGTTCAGGTATCAAATGGCCCCTGTAACTGCCTCTGTGAGTACTTGGATCCTGTGGTAAGTCTGAGGTAAGCAGCAATGAAAGACATTCCTGAGATGAGCTAATATACAGAGATTTTACCCGAAAACATAAAAGCAGTTTCATATACTTTATTCCATTCAGGCTGGTGCTACCATTTTCTGATTTACATGGGCACCTCCTTAAGGGAATGTTTCATGGTCTGCTTCCTGACACCCCTGGATCAGCTTGTGTTCAGCTGGCTACCTCCCTGAAGTGCATGATCCCATCCTGGGGGCCTTTGTGTCCCGGCCATCATGCTGATGGGGAGAACTGGACCCACTGGAGGCATGGGATGCATCTTGCAGAGGGAAGATCCCAGCCAGGAGAGTTTTAGGCCCACAGCTGAAGAACTGGGCACCAGGTGCTGATGATCAGATGGTCCTCCAGGGTAGAAAGGATGTGTGTTGCCAAGAGGAAGGTCATAAGCACTAGGGCAATAAAGGGACGGCAGAGATCAGTCTGATCTAAACCATGCCCTGTGCTTCTGCATTAGCAGTGAAATATGCAATCTGAATTAGCATTAAGCCAAAAGGGACAGAGAGGAAGGGCAGGTGATGTCCTCCAGCTTATGAATTCCAGACCTTTCCCTTATCATAGTCTTTCTGAAAGCCCCAGCTTCACTGCTGTCAGCACTTTCAGGCTCATTGCACCACACCACGGACACAGGCTCTCAGATGCACAGACAGGAAATATTTCCCCAAGGCTGAAGATGAGGGATATATTTACCATGAAGGTGTGTTGTTATTTAGTGAAAGTTTAATTTAATTAGGTCAGAGAGCAAGAAGAGTTGAGCTGGGACAACACAGTTTTTAAATGAGCTCATAATTAGAGAACACAGTCTCCAGAGCTAGGACAGCTATTTAGATTTTTTCATGTGCAGAACCTTGAGCTTTGTTACTGCAACCAGTTTTAGTCTGTCTAAACTAATGACAGAATGTTCACACATGGTAGCATCCCATTTTCCTGTTGTTTGACAAGCATTTCCAAAAGTACCTGAATCACCAGAGAACTTTTAAGTCAAAATTTTGAATTTTGCTATTTCATAGAATACCAACTGAATGCTGTTATGGATCTGATCTAGGGACTCATCTAAAGATACACAAGCCTCTTACTTTTGGCAATTTAATTAAAATCATCCATACCTTTAATTGCTGCCTTCAGCCACAACCCCCTCTTTTCAAATTTCATTTGGATAAAGCAGATTTCCTACCCACTTGTTTATAGATAGATCTGGTTGGAATTGAAAAATATGTCCTTGATGAAGGATATCTGTTTTAGCAAAGCACACACATTTTGGGAGGATGTACAACCCTCAATAAAATTCATCACTGGATTTTCTTTGTAGGGCAGAACAATCTATTCATTTTTCACCAGAGATTTAGTAAACAATGATGAAAACATTTAGAAATACCTACTTTTAAAAAGAAAAATAATAGCATTTTTTGCAGTCACATTTAATTAAAATGCCTGACATTTCTTGATTCTGTTCTAAAGTAAAACATAATGTAACAAGATATCCTGAAAAATACCAGAAAAAACGTTCTTCTCTTACGGCATTTCTAAATAATGATATTACTTAAAAAATAAAACGCTGACTTGTATGTTCTCTTTAGAGCATTTAGGAGGATTTAAAAATGCAGAAGAAAAAGAAAGCTGCAAAGTCATGAAAAAGAATATGACTATTATATGCTAATGTGTTTGTCCTTATTATTTATTGATGATATTTCTAAGGCAGTGAGTTTGTTTGGAGAAAAACACAGATCCAGATACATGATACCTATATCTTAGCTGCCTATGAGTGAAATATCTAGTTTTGAATTAGTTATTTCCTGTCAACAAAGTGATCACTAGTCAACAGAGAGAGACAGAGGGTGAGAATGGATGAGTAAGAAAACTCAAATGGAGCAATGGGAGAGACTAAACAAGTAGCTTAAATTGGACATACATCTTATAAGTGTCTAAACACAGGCAGGTGTATTCATGTGTCCTAATGTGAGTCTAACCACCATGATCACTGCATACACTTAATGTAATTAAAATGTTTTTCCTTGGCTGGAAATTTTTATTATTATTGCAGAAAGTGCACTGCTGCAAACACATAAATGATTCCAAGAAGTACTTCTCAATTACAAGTAAAATTATCCTCAAATGGAAAATGTTCTGTGCTAATGCCTGTATATGCTTCTACAGGAGCTTGAAAAATTAGTTTGGGTACAGTTTTACATTGAAAAGTAGATATTCTGGTATTTAGAGAATTATTACTCCATATAATTATTTCATATTATTATCTGTGCCTGTCTTTGGAACCAGAGCAAGATCATATGCTGCTACTATGTCCTTTTGAAATTTCCTTCTTACTTATTTTTAGAGATGCAACCCATCTAACAACCTTACAAGCAGCAGCAAGGACTCAAATATCTCCCCTTCTTTCACCACTGATTTAAATGAAAGCAATGTTGATTGACAGTACTCAGCTTGTCGTCTCCTCAGCCCTTCCTTGTTTTGCCCTCTAAGGAGATAAGAAGGACAAAAATGAATTGTTTCTCTCTTACCTTGGTGCTAAGGTACGTAGTCATTTTTTTTATGATGCAAATTCAGACCACTATTTGCATAAGTTATATTAAATGACTGAAACTATTTATGTCATCTAAAAAATGGTGTCCAGAAGGCCTGAGAGAACAGCTGGGTCTTGCCTCTTCTGCTGTGCCATGCGCATTTTCATTTTCCTAAAATAAGCTGCACTTCATTGCCATGCCTTTAACATCTTTAAGCAGCAGAAATCAAGCTGTTTCCCTCCCTCGTGCATCATCCTACATATTTAAAACCTCCTTATTACCAAAAATCACAGGTATATATCAATACACAGAGATGCTTGTTTTTCTCTCTTCTTTTCTCTTAGACTTTTGTTCCAGCACCCTGAAATACAGCCCTTCATTTGTATCCACCCTGCCACCTGGATCTGCTTTTTTTTCTGTACAAATCTTCACAACTCAAGCACCATCTCTTAGACAGAACTGGAAGAGTTTTTTCTGGATTCAAGTGGAATCTAGGTATGGAGCAATCTGTCTCTGGAATAAGATCCAGATTAAAATTTTTACCTTGAAAATGTCAAAGCTTGTTTATTATAGTGTATCTTTTCATATTATCCCAATTCATACCTGGGGGTTCAACTCAACGAACCCTTAATCATCACAAAGGCAATTCCTAATCTAGGACAGTTGTGTCAAATTTATTCTGCAGTGAATAGAAGACTGGCACCTTCATAACAAGATTCCTGTCATACCAAAAGGAGTACCTGCTATAGGTGGGATGAACTGTCCAACAGCTGTGCCTCTTTTCAATGACTACAACGAGAACCCCAACAAAGGTAAGATAGACAGCGAGATTTCAGATAGATCAAGTAAAACAAATCATGACAGGGAAGTGTTGTAAACCAGTAGGTTGGTATAAGGAGCCATGCTTGAAACTAAAGATTTGATGAATCTATCCTTCACCCATTTCAAGAATAGAGACATACTGAGGGAACTTCAGGAATCTTGTGTAGCATGACACGAAGAAAACAGAGTCTGCATCACTTACTTTACCATGCACTTGCTGCGTTTGCTGCAAGGGCACTACATAAAATTGCACTTGCACTTGCTTTTAATGTAAAATCCTTTCAAATGCAGAGTTTATTTAGATTTTAGTTCTACTTTCAGACAACTCTGTGTCTTAATTAAGGGCCTGGAGCAAAGCTGTGTTTAAAAGTCTCATAAATCTCCCTGTAGTGCTGGGGTGATGCTTTGCTCATCATGTAGGTGTTCTGGCCCCCAAATTTCATGCAAAAACAATTTTCCATCACATAATTTCTGTGTCCACTTTCTCTCCCTCCTCCTCTTCTCCTTCTTTCCAGCATGCAACTTTTCATTGAAGAGGTAGGTGGCAAGCAGGCAAATACATGGTCAATGTTTTATTGAAGAGCAGATGATCACAATAGCCTTTGATTAATTCCCTCCTACCTGTTCCTGTAAACAGGGCACACAGGAATTTATGTGTTATTATTCATATTATTTCACATTTGAAATGTATTATTTGCTGAGGTCTTTCTCCCTGCAACTTGCCTGCAGATTTGAGATTTGGTTTTCTGCCAAAATCATATAGCCTTTGTCCTTAGGCAAGAGCATAAAATTGAAGTTAAACTAATATCAATTCTCTTTTGACCTTTTCGGCTCTGTGCTACTAGTTAAGTGCTGTATTGTGTCTCAGAGTTACAGTTCTGGGGTGGTAGAATGATTTGGCATCCAGAAATAGAATCCAATGGGAAAACCTTTGCTGGAGATTAGAGAAAGAGAGAGCACTAGCAAGCACAGTGAAGCCTTAATTATAGAGATGTAAATCTGCCTTTCTGGGTTGTGAAGTTTGTGCCTCTCCTGAGTATTGATTCTGGCTTCTCCACTTGGCTCTTCCAGCTCTGCTCTTGGCTTTTTGCCAGAGAACTCTCCAAAGATACTGGGAACAGATTTGTACATGGCTGAAGGTAAAATTGGAAGTTTCCCAACCTGACTTATTCTAGATGAATGGGAAGAGTATGTGTACTGCATCATGCCTTCATGACTTAGAAAGTAAACCATCCCAATGCTACATGTGTGCCTGTGTGCATGGGCACATCAGTTTGGACAAGGTTCAGTAAGTGACAAGGGCTTTCACTGATATGGCCTTTGTGGCAGTGGGTAGTGAATCCATGCTCCTTTGACAGCTGGTCTCATGCCCAAGCTCTCAGTGGGGGATTTGGGACAATTCTGTCCATACTCCTTGTAGGAGCAAGTTTCAAAGAGCTGATACTCTGTCTGGCTTCTCCCTGCCAGGTGAGGTGGACAGGTGACCCCCAAGGCACAGGGAGAATGGCAGTCACTGCACTTGCTCTATGGAACCATCAGCTGGTTGGATTGACTCTGAGACTCGAGGCTCTGCTACCATTATGTTAGAAGTAAGTAACTTGAGCCCCAGCATAGTGTCCTCACACTGTCCACAGTCATACCTGAGCACATTTGGTCCTCTTGAAGAACAAGATCTGTGTGCAGTTTGCTGAGCAGTGATTGTGACTTCCCTGCTTCTCCTTTTGCACAATGCTTATGGCGCCAGGCCTCAGTATGTTCACCACTTGACCCCTGCAACCAGTTGAAATTAGTTTTGCCTCTAAACTCCAAAAGAATTTCTCTTGCTATTCACATTTATGTAGGTAGGACTTTGCTTGCCTTGATGTTTGCAAAATGTGCTGTACAAACAGCATGCCTACAGAGGTGTGATTTCTTGAAAGTGATTTCTTGAAAATTTTCTCTGTTACTTATCCAGTCCTAACAGATGCTAGCTAATTTTTGTCAGATATAGCATCTTAGTATGTCAGATAAAAGGCTCTCTGTAATTGCTGAGTGTAAATAACAATGGTGAACAAGAAATATTTCATATAATTAACAGAGTTGTAAGTATATGAGATAAGATTAAAGTAAGGAAGATATCATTTTCATCTGAGTAGGATCTGTAATTAGTAAGCACCTCCTAGAGGTGCATTTTAAATTACATTGGTCACAATAATTTTCTTAACTGTTTAGTCATGAGTAAGCCTAAAATGTCACAGACATGAACTACATAGTTATAGACTGTATAAAAATAAAGAAGAAATTAGACTGTCACTCCGAAGAGAAAGACATTTTTAACCTCACGGAACCTATGTGCAATGTCAAATGAAACATTGAATCAAAAGCCCAGAATTTTCAGGTTGTCTCTGAACTTAAAAATAATGATAACTTGGCATTGGTTTTGAACCAATTCCAGCACTCCCCCAAAGAGCAGAATATACTGAGCAATATACTGAGGGGCTGCAATATACTGAGCAAACATGAGGGTTTCAGTTACTGCATAGGTTGGATTTCTATTGCTGCACCTGTGAAAGGGAGTATGCAGACACACCTTTCTGTGGATGAGATCACTCCAACACTTTCAGTTTAGCAGGAAGAGAGTGTAAAGAGAACCATTCCAGCCACATTAAAAATAAACCTTGGGATCTGCTAACCTTCTGTGCTCACCTGCGTGTGAATTTGTTCATTACCAGCAGACTTAAAAGAAAGTAGGGGCAGGAGGTAACTTGGAGGGAAAGAGAGCACAGCACTGAAATTGAAGTTTTTCTTTTCAAAGAAACTTGTTAATAAAATAAAACTGACTTCAAAACAAAAATTGAAAGTAAGTTCAGTATAAGAACATTAAAAAAGTAAAACTGGAAAGCATTTCCTTAGCACATTTGCTCTAACACTTATGAAAGATATAGACTAAATCCAAGATAAACAAATCCCAGGTGTGGAAATGTGGTTAACATATGACTCAGTTTAAATTTAAAATGTAGAATAAAACAGTCAATGTTCACCAATTTGCCTTAATTCTAGACAGGCATTTAAAAAAGCAGATAGATCCTTACAATTCTCCTTCAAGAGAGCCCAATGCATGGCTGGAGAGCTGCGAACAACCTGGTAACAAGCTTTATGAAACAAGAACACACCAAATAGAAAGACTTAAATGTTCAAAGCTTTTTGTGTCTACAAATATGCATGAGCTACAGTATGCTCAGAATTGTGCCACGTGAAGAGAGCTGTAAGGAGATTAGGGTAACATTTTCTTCTATATGGACTTTTCAAATCAGCAGAGAGGAAAGTATTGTCAGAAAATTGCTATTACCTCTCCTGCCTAAAAGTATGTCCATGGGTAACAAATAGCTATTTTCTTAAGGTGGGAAAAAAAGATGAGAAACATATGCTACCAATTTCTTAGGAGGATGGGTAATACTTTCTCTTACTGTGGAGGAAATAGAGAGGGTACAGGAAAGTTCATCTGAAGCTTTCCTGAAACCAAGTCTCCATTGAGCCATTTTGAGAAGGCTAGATCCAAAAAAAATAATGTGATCTAAAAATAAGGATTTTCACATCCAAGCTGAGATATGGGTGGGTCCATCTTTAGTTTTCCTTACTTAGGCATTTTGTGTCTGAGACATCAGATTTAGCAACATTAATCTGTAGCAAGAAATATTCTAATCTAGAGAACAATATGTCTTACAAGAAATATTCTAATCTAGAGAAAAATATGTCTTATGATGCCCCTGTCTATTTTGACTGAGAGAGGGGATGAAGGGAGAGGAGTCTGGAAGACTAGGATCACAGATTTCCTCTATTGCCTCTATTAAATGAGAAGTTAAGAAGATTAAACTTTCTCTTAAGAAAATAATAACCTAGTCATTAGAGCATTGACCTAGAAAAAGGCATCTAGAATAAGTAACTTACTCAGAAGTTTCAGTCCACCACCTTCTATTCCACTGCAACCCTGAGTAGAGGGAAATTTAATACTCACAGATAAGAAGAAATGCATTTTGAAGAAGGAAGTCTAAATCTGTCATTCAGTATTTTGGTGCTTTCATATAGAAAGGGAGAAATCTGCACTCTTGCCTTTGCTCCTATCAAATTCTGTCACTGTACAAACACTCATTGGTTAAAAAAATTAAATAATCATGGTAAGAGAGACCAAGCCCCTATATATTCAATAGATATCAGCAATACCTTTTATTCTTCCATTCACTTTATAAGATGGTTCTTAATAAGATGAAAATAATCAGACACCTTTTCTGAGGAGAAGACTAAAAGTAAAGATTCAAAACAGATGAAGAAACCTACTTGTATCCAGATCTGTGTCAATGGGCTCTTTTGAAATTGTAGTCTTTTGCTACATTCCCCAGTTTAGCATTCTTTATCTTGTTTAACTGTAGGTTTTTTCAACCTGTCCAAATTCTTCCCATTCGATGTAGGATGAAAGGAAACATAAGTG
Source organism: Molothrus aeneus (assembly GCF_037042795.1). NCBI lineage: Eukaryota > Metazoa > Chordata > Aves > Passeriformes > Icteridae > Molothrus > Molothrus aeneus. The sequence continues at coordinate 38,934,614 of NC_089650.1, forward strand.
CCTTGAGCTATTAGATTTTAATTACATTAGGTGTTTTTTTCCTATTCAAATCTAAGAAACAGGAATGTACAAGGTAAGGATTATGGCACCTCGCCATAAAAATGTGTCTTCTCTATGGCTGCCAGCTCTGAGTTTTTGAGGTCATGAACTGCTGGGATTTTTTGTCTTGCATTGTGCACTGTGTATGTTTTAAAATGCACATAATTCCATTTGCATTCATCTTTCTCTAAAAGTTTTCTTAGTGCTTTCACTCATTTCCTTATCTGCTCTTTATATGATTTCCTTCTGTTTTTTCCCTTAATGTTGAACTGAATTCAGAAACTACCTTGGTGTATGCTTAAGGAAAGCTGAAGTCAACATCTGGAGTAGTGAGTGGGATTGATCTGCCCAAAGGCAGACACCTGCATCTCACAGGATCCATCTTATTTCAAAGTGGACACCTGACATACGTGTCAGATAACTCACCTTCTATAACAGTCTATTTTTTCTCCTTTCATTAAAAAAGATTCATAAATTACCTAATGAAGTAGTTTCATCTATATTGCAACTTTCTAAACTATACCACTAAACAAAATCACAAACCAACAAGGAAAAGCAGGACATGGGGAAGGTAAGTAACAAAGTTGGAGATCATATAGAACTGAGTAATTATTTTTCACATAAATTACCTGCAAATAAAGGAGGTATGCAGAATACATCTACATGTCCCATATTCCCAGAAAATGTCTTCAAAGAATTCTGTTGCTGATACTTTTTTCCAGACATAGTAATCCCATGTCAATATCTAATTCTTTATGTTGTACTGATTCCCAATAAAGGTCTTTGCTTTCATATAAAACATTCACTAATCCACTTTTCTATTACTCTAACCAGTTGAAAACTATGCAATTAGAACCCATCTCTTTCAAACTCCTTGTGAAAACTAATCAGGGAGCATAATATCTATTTCCCCATGGACAAAGCACTCACACATGTAAGTTTTAAGCAGTCAAATCAGGAGGACTGCCATTTCTGTCTCTACATTTGCACTAGCAAGAAGAGCACATATCTATAAATATGATGTTTTTCCAAATGACATATTTTCCTAATCTGAGGGCCTGCCTCCTCTCAGACCTGCCATAAATAACCTTGGCTCATTTTATAAATCATCCTTTGTATAGTGCAACCAAAGCAAAAAATTTGTTTCCAAGTAATTTACTTCAGAATCATGATGGTTTTATTTTCATTTGACAATATTAAAACATCCTTATGCTGTGCCTTTTGGTGAATAGGTCATTTATAATATTGCAAAGAGGCTGAATTAAAATTTAAGCAGAAAAGGAGCAGAAGAAGGAGCCTTGTGTCCAACCATTAACCTAAGCACTAGAGGTGTGCTTTCCCTCTCAGGGTTTTCTGAATGGGGCAGTGGCAGCCAGTGGAGCAGCAACAAACTGCTGGACAGAGATGACATCTTGGTCCTCTGCAGCTCTTTGTGCAGTGAACACAAGCGAAATCTTTACCCCTAAAAGAAATATGTTTTTTAGACCAAGGGAGCTAACAAGAATTTGAGAAGAGGATGAAAAAATCATGGAGATGAGATGAAAAGGTGTTTATCACTGCTTTCTCATTGCAGAGAAGAATTTCAGGTTAAGTATTAACTAAATCCTTGCTTTCTGGCAAAAATTTTCATATTACTTCCCACATCTATTACTTGCTCCCAGCCACACCATACACTCTATATTGCTTTTTGAGATAACATGAGGTAGTCTTCATCTATAGACCTGACATAGCCATGAAATGTTTTTAACCCCTGTTTTATGCAATGGAAGAGTCCTTGAACAAGTGCTTTCTTTTGCTTAATCTTGTGCTAAGCATAGCAAAAGCATATGCCAAGCATTCACTAAATATAGCTTCTTGAAACTTTTCATTGTTCAGTCAGAAAAGTATGAACTATTACTGAATGTTATTGCTTGTGCACTTACATGTTTCAGTTGATTTTATTTCCATAACTTTGGATCATTACTTTGTAATTGTCATCTGTTTTTAACTCATAAAAAAATTACATCAGTTTTCTTCATAAACATGAATAATACTAACTGATACTTTGACTACCTGAACTCTCTCTATATGCTCCAAAACCAGTGGCATGTTATGACTTGTTCTCTATTGTACTTAGGGAGCTCTGCAGACGTTTTCATTTAAAAGGACTATATGGAGAATGGTAACTATATGACTGGGAAGCCACTATTAGCCCACCAGCTAATAGCAAATACTTTTTTCCTCTGTTACAATGTTAGCTAATTATGTAATTTTTGTATTGTTCAGTACTGTCTTAGGCATTCTCCCTACATTTTACTTTTATATTCTGGAAATAACCATTATTGCTAAAAATCATTCAGATTTATTACTATATGCACTCGCACATACTGTACCTTTAACCTTGTGTTGATATTTAGGTTTTCAGTCGTCTGAAATAGTCCAAAAAACGTTTGACCCAAGGGTATAAAGCCATCATTTGATAATATTCTGGCTTTAATGGAAATTTGACTTATGCAGTTTCCATCCCACCGCCTTCCAGCTCCCAACCTGATCAGTGTTCCTCCCTCCCTTCAGGTTATTTTGACACAGATGACTGTGGACTATGCAGTAAAGGCAGTAATTGAAAAGTAACCTTTTTCTGACCTCCAAAATAGAAAAAAGGTCTTTCTTTAACCTGGATCATTCCATGGATTTTATTTGCTGCTTGACCCTTCAAATGTTGCACTGGTAACTGCACAACAGAATATGAAAGAGTTATTGAATGGAGCCTACTAGAGGCAGGAAAGAGGTATGAAATGCATCAACTGGTCTCATTTATTTGAGTGCCAATATCATGGAACTATGATCTCAGTTTAAGTCCTGAGACAAGTGGAATTCCTGCTTGCAATAAAGTATATTAACCTGTATAATTCTAATTTTCACTGTCATGTTTTGTCTTCCATTTAGACCAATCACATGATTCCTAAAGGAGATACATCAAGTCCTCAGAAAAGTGGTATGGGAGGTGAGAGCTCAAGGTTAAATTTTTGCTCTGTCACAAAAGTGCCACTCCTTTTGAGACAAGCTCAAATTGGCTCCTTAATTTTGAAATAGTTTCTTGACAGTGGATGCGGTACATTTAGCGTGGTGCTACATTGATATACCGACAGGATGATGCTGAAAGGATAATTTCTTCAGTCTTCCTGCCTTGCTGGGTAAGCTTCTTGTGGCTTTAGCTGCATAAGGGACTTAGAGACTAAGACTTCTGTTAAAGAAGCAGAAATAGGAAACTGGTGCAGAAGGTGGAATGGCATCACCACTTTTGCCAGCAATATCAAATCAGTTTTCCATTAGCTTTAAACTATGCCCTCAATTACTCATTGATAAAATGGGAACAATTACACTTCCCTTTCTGTGTTGTTATTAAGATAAACAGGCTAAAATCTATTATGTGTTACAGTTACAGGGACCAGTAGACAGTATCTAAAATATATTTTACTAATAAGCTTGACAAAGAAATTAAATTAGGATTCTCTATGATTTTGTCCAGTGGGATTCTTTAAAAATTCATCTATTTCTATTAATAATTTGGTTATTTAGCTTAATCTGTGATAACTGAGGTTCATATTGCAATCTGTGTGGAGATGGACATAGGTGAATTTGTAGCATTGGTGTCTCAGACAAAAAACTGACAGAAAGGATACATGAGCTGAATTTTGCTTCCCCTGATCCTGAGAACCTCCTATTCCCCACCAACTTCTGTGCCTCCCCTTGCCTTGTCCTGCCATCAAGGCTGAGAAGATGGCACTTTAGGTCTTGCTTGTTTACTCTCAAAGAATCAGATGGATGACTGTATAGTCTTGGTCATTTGTGCCTTTGAAAATATGATGCAGAGAGACAATGTACAAAATCAGACTCCATGGTGAAGACATTTTTACAGTTTTAGATCTCTTCACATTATTGCATCCTTTTATCTCTGATTATCTGAGTTCACACTAAAAATTCACTGATTTTCTGCAAAGTAATATTGCTAATGAAAGAGTTTCAAGATTTCAAGTTTCAAGTACATAAACTACTGAAAGTCAATTTTTCCTTCTTATCCTTACAAGTGGATGCTTTCTCCCTACTCTTTCTTTCATCATACAGTTACATTAAAACTCCTTTTTAGCCAAATGTCTTCTGTAGATACATCAGAGTCCTTGAGAGACATGCCTGGAAAATTAGTTCCATGTACATTTTAGGAAATCTTGCTAACAGCTGCATTTTTCCATTAAAAATAGTTTCAAAGGCTACATAAAAACCCAAAGCCAAATGAGGCAAAGTTTAAGTGAGAAAACATGTGTGCAATATTAAGCCAAGAAAAGGGAACAGTTACTTTGAGAAATCCAGACCTTCCTTTGCAGTGCTTTTCAGAGAACATATTAGGAAGTATAGGTCAAATCTTCATTTGGTGTAAATGTGTGCAGCTCTGCTGAAATCAATGAAACTTCCTTTAAATAGCTGAACTCGGGATCTAGCCAACTTTCAGATTTCCAAATGTATATCAAAGAGCTGCAAATACCTTAAAAATGAACTGACTATATTCATTTCCTATTTTGCACTACTAGGAATGAAATGCTTAACTGTGTACTGAGAATTAGACACTTTGAAAGTATTTAGATAGCACATACCAGAAAAAAAATTTATAAAAACATTTACAAGATATTCAAAAAGAAAAAAATAGTTTTTACTTGCATCTGCTGACCCTTCCATCCTACTCTACCTTGATTTTTGATGAATGAAGCTCTAACTCTCTTTTCTCTGCTTGTTTTGAATTTGCTTCTTTCTGCCTGGAACTCTGCATCTGAAGAACTGGGATTGTAGTGACATCATCAGAGACAGCTCTTTGAATTGTTCAAAGAGATAAAAAAGAGTTGCACAAATTATAGGTGATTTCCCAAGACATGTTTGAGAGAGAACATAAATCAGTTTCTAATTTGGCCTCAAGACTGCACAAAGATGGATTTTTAAAGTATTGCCAATTAAAGTATTGCTGTTTTTCACACCTTCGTTTTCAAGCACAAATAAAGTCTCTGTTTAAAAGCTTTTTCTTCCCTTGATTCATTTACGTGAGCAAAGTCAAAATTATCAGTAGTCAGGATTGTCTCCTCAGTTCCAGCAACCAAGTCCATCGTATTTGAGTAGCAGCTCTACTTCTAAATTTCAAAATTTTATTATTCAAACTTTATTGTCTCAATCAGATTCACCCTGGGACATTAATTAGAACAGATACAATATAGAATTTTACAAACCTATCTTAGAGATACCTAGTTTATTTTTCAACTTTCTTTCTCTACCAGAAAAAAATAACAAGTTTAATAGTAGGAAAAAACCCACCAAACCCAAAGATCTGTAGTTCATAATATGGTTAAAAAAAAAAAAAAATCCACCTTGAATTTTTCCTCTGTATTTTAACACCTCATACTTCTGTCTCTAGTTCTCTCTGTTTTTCTTGGCTGTTTTTCTAGTCTTTCTACAGCATTCCCTTCCCCTGGAAAATGCTGGGGATTTCACATCGTTCCATCTGCCAAAATAATCAGCAGCTAATCTAATGTGCACCTTGAAATGCCATCCTAAAACTAAGCTTTTAAATTAATCTTTGCAAAAAACCTACAATCTCCAAGTCCTTGGAAATTTGCCCTTCCAACTATATTTTAATTCAATTAAGAAGATTGAGGGAAGAAGGGAAAAGAAATCCAAATGTGAAAACTGCAATCATAGTATCATAGAATCTCTAAGGTTGGAAAAGACCTCTAAGATTACCAATTCCAACCATATTTAGTAATTTCATCTCCCTGGCAGCCCACCAACAGGGCTGTGAATCCCTTGTGCCACTAGAAACTTTCCTAGTGGGCGGTGCAGGAGCCTTAATGTCTGGGGAATTGGAGAGCAGGAGGATCTGGAAGCCAGAGTCAAAGGGACTTTGGCTGTGTGCCTGGAAGGCTTCCCAGAAGATGGAAGTTTCTGGCAGGGTTGCCTTGGGGGGATACGCTGACAGAAAGCTGAGCAAACCTCCATCTGAAATCCACCTGGTGCTAATCAGAATTGATTTGCTGCAGTTCAACATCTTGAATATTTTCTAAGGGAAATAATTGAGATGTGTCCCTGCCTTCTCCCCGGGATGTTGGTTCTGCACTGCAGCGTTTTGGCAGCTCTGTGGGGCGCTGTGTGTGCAAGTGCAGGTGTCAGGGGCCAGCAGAGCTCCTGCCATGGCTGGCCTCAGTGCCATGGGGCCATGGGCATGGGAAAGCTGACTGCTTTCATCTCCTACTTCTGCCCCACTGGCTGACTTGGCAGGAGAGAGTCAGAAGGGAAGACAGATTCATCAGAAGTTTTTTCAGGGTGCCTTGTGGTAATCAGGTCAGGAAGAAGAAGAAAAATAGAAGAGAAAACTAAAAAGGTTGACTGTAGCTCTGGAGGTTTCAGTTCAACATGATAGGGTTCAGAGAAGGTAATAGAAAATTTGTATTGTAATAGGAAGTGAGGGTAGTCTTACACTTTTCCTAAGGAATTCTCACTGTTGCCTGACCACAACAAAGTAGCTCATATATTTTACTTTTACAGGATGTGTCACTTGAGGAAGTCCTCAGCATCTGGCAGCTATAGAAGTCAGGGTGTCAAGGTGGCCTCCTTACTGCCTGGGGACATTCCCTGGTGTTTCTGCTCATTTTCTTGTGTTTTACCCCTAGAAGCTGAATTGTAATGAATACTGAATTAGCATAAATCAATGATATGGAGCTGGATGTAGGAACAGAAGGTAGAAAAGGGATGGGGGAATGGGAGAAGAAAGCCTCTCCTTTTTGCCTTCTTACCATGGCTGTTTAAGAAAGAGCTGGTTTGCGTTCCTACCATAGTTGGTTAACAAACAAGGCTCCTGCAGGCATTGTTATGGTTCACTTTTACTGCACCCTCAGATAAACAAACAAACAAACAATAAATAAATAATAGATTGAACAATCCTGGAATCCTCAATGAAACCAGTAACAGAGAAAATGTAAGTGCCTGCCTTGATTTCCTTGAAGATAAGAGTAGCTAAAAAAATATGTTATCAAAGCTGTGTAACATCTACACTCATCAGATCATATACCATATTGAAGTAAGTTTTCCAAAGCAATTCTTTCTTCACACAGTTTAGGCTTCAGTTCCTTCCTGTTTTTCAGTTATAAACATTTCCATTAAAAAACTTGCAATCTACTCTTGCAATCTCAGCAATAGTTTGAAGTACTCCTAGGTCTGTTAAAATGATTCGTGGATTTTTTTTATGGCACAAAATTACTGGAGAAGGGTCTTAGGTCTGGCTCAAGGAGAGAATTTGGCCCACTGCATTATGATTAACACATTTAGATCTTCTTTACAGAGCTCTCCTGAAAACACCCTGGTCTGCTATGTTTTGTATATCTCTATAGATACAGTAAAAGAGAAATATCAGATAATTTATTATTTTCTATTAACTATATCACTGAAATTCATCTTTATTCATGCACCTTGAGGATTTTCAAGCCAGGAAGAACCAGAAATCCTAATCACATTTTTTAGATAGTATTACATTCTTCCTGGGGCAAGCCATTAAGTATGGTAGTGAGAAGACTGTGAGGCTTTAATCAGATTACCAAGTAAATTGATGTAAAACCCATCAAATCTAATTTAAGTTTCATCTCCTGTGACAGAAAGAACACAAAAACATACTCCAAACTATTTATTTCTAGAAGCTTGTATCTGATAAATTTCAGTAGTAAGAAAGGAGAGGTTGTATTCTTGGTGAGTGAAAATTTGCTTGCATAAGCAGGAAATGTGCTAGAAATTAGCAGGTGATGCATTTCTGTACTTTTCCAATATCTCAGCCATTCTGGAACATACCAGCCAGAACCACAGAAGTTAATGAGGGACACCTCTTTTTTTGCAGAGTTCAGTGTTCATCATGGCATGCATTAAGATGTTGCTGGGAATGGCAGGGTTTTAGCAGCCTGTCCTATGTGCTGACATAATTCTGTTATTGATTTCTGCCACACTGCACTATCAAGAGCTAATTTCCCATTGCATTCCAAGGACAGCACAGCAGGCAGGGACGCTGTAGCACAGAAAGGACACAAATGGAGAGAACATATTTAATTTACTGCACATTATGATACCCTGTGTGCAACTGTGCCCTTTCAGGGGTCACTCCTCTGATGGCATCCCAAAAGTGAAAACAGCTGAATGATCTAAATAATCAGGAGCAGGTAGTAGAGACTTAATATGTGCTGTTAGGTGAAAAAACTATTGCTACTTGTAGCTCCGCTCAAAAATCTAACCTTCAGCTAAGTCAACCAGAACGTTCAAGTTGCAATTGTTTTTTTGTTTGAAAAGAAAAGGGGGTAGTGACCCCCTCTGGTAGATGCTGGCCAGGGCCTTAAAATTTTTATCCACTCCCAAAACAGTGATGTGCATACACTACATTCACAATACTGCAATTTAGGACAATCATGAAGTCACAGTGTTCAGGGAAGAAGGCAGTGTCTCCAGGAAAGTGACTGACTCAATTCTGGCTCAGGCAAATATTTCAAAACTACTGTAATTTGAAAATTGGACTGGAGATATGATAGAGCTTGAATCTGTTTATTTCTCATTGCACACAGTAGCCAAACTGATGTAGGAAGTGGTGCTATGATGAAGACATCCTGTCTAGTATCTCTCAGGGAAATGAAACACACTGGTTTGAAGCAGCAGCAGTTTGGGTTGGTAGATGTCAAACAGCACAGAGGTCACTCTCCCTGCTTTTGTCCCCTTCATCACTGTTTTGCTATTTTCCATTTAAAGAAAAATACCTTGGAGTTTTAATATCAATCCAGAGCTTCCCAGCTCTTCAACCACTTTACTAGAACACTTGGTATCAAGAACAAAACTCTTTCTTCTTCAAAATTTGAAGATGTTCAATATAGAGTTCTTCTCTTTATGAAAGTGAATGCTGCCAGGAGATTTTTATTTCAATTTTGCTGATGTAGAAATTCAAGACTTCTTTAATATTAAAGAATACTAAGTAGCTATCTAGGGTGGCACTAAATGTCATAATATCCAAAGTACACTTACACAGTGAACTTTTGAAAGTTTTTTGCTTTGTGTGAAAAAAAGAAGTGATGAAGCAACTCTTGAGTACATTTATAACATATTTCAGTCCGTAAAGTCAAATATACAACCTGTAGTCTTGTGGAATCCAACATCAGGTATAATGAGGATCAAAAACAGAAAAAAATCTTTTACATACTCGTGAAATAAAAGTACAAAAAACCTGTGAGAGTTTGCCAGACTACAGAGCAGAATCAGAACAGATTGTGTGATACAGCTGTGTTGCCAAAGAGAAAAAAATCACAGGAAAGGTGAACAAAAGAAAGGACCAGACTACAAAGTGAGGCAACATGTACAAAACCAGAAGGTGTGAAAGAAAACACAAACTATGCATCTTCAGACTTTGGACAGAGCTGAAAAAAAACAAAAAAAAAAAACAAACAAACTTCCAAAAGAAATGGAACTACTTGGAAGAGTATCTGACAGATATATTGTTAGCTGGGATACAAACTGGAAAATAACTGAAATTTTGATTACTTGTTATATGGCTAGTGCAAATGTAACTACAGTTATAAGAATGGTTGGTCTTATATTTAAAGGTATGCATGCTTCTCTCCATTAACTATAAATAATTCTAGAGGACCACTTCAGGTGAAAATGTCTAAATTGGAGATATAATGAGGTAAGGAGTCCCTAAAACAACATTCAGTGTTGTCAAAGAAAGTGAATGAAATGGCAAAAAAGAATACTAGTCCATTATTATGTGGGTAGGTCAGTTTAATAAGACTGTTATTCTCCTGTCCAGGACTAGGCACATTTGCTTGCATACACTGGTGAAAAGATTGCATGCCATTTTTGCCTTCTTACCATGAAGAAAATTTAACACAGAAAATTACATATACTCTCACAAGACTTGTATTTATTAGATATGACATCCATGCTGTCATAATAATAGATAAAGGGTTACAATTAGATTTACACTGGTTTAACTGTTCAAAAAAAGTGTGATTTATGCATATTATATTAACATAAGACACTGAAAGTCTTTGGTATTATGTAAAAAAGGAGTTGGAATCTTCAAAAGGATCCTTAGAAGTGCAGAATAACCTATAGGCAAGGAATAGCAGTCCTCATCTGAACTGAAAAATGTGATTTCCAAACATAGCCTAGACATAGTACTGAATTAACAATTTCCCACTATCAAAATGGGGGCATCTTGTTAGCATTTCCCAGCTCCCATCCTTCCTAATCCTTCTTCCATCCCCTGTTGTTCACTGCTCTCTGATCTGCACTCCTTCCACTATTGTAGTGCCTGACCTGGCCTTCATCCAATGGCAAACTAAACTAACAAAGAGAAATAACAAGTTAATAAATTGATTTAGTTAAAAAAAAAAGCCTGAAGAAAATTAATAGACAACCTGAGCTTCCTCCAGAAACAGATGGGAAGAAATGGTTGTGGAAGAACCACAGACCCAGACAACATCACAGGAAAATGCTGACTAGGGTATTAGAGTGACCAAAGGCTGCAGCCATCTCTCTTCAGACATCCACAAGCCAAGGAACAGATAGAGCACTGACATGTACTATTAAGGATGGCATTCCTTTTTTACCCTCTGGAGAGGGAAGATGTAAGGCTAGCCACAGATGCAATGAGAGAATAGATTTTATTGATCTAAACTGCAGGTGCTAACAGCCAGGCTAAGTGATGTGTACAAATCTTTTCTTCCTCACAAGTAGCCTCATCTTTTATATGTTTATTTTCACTTTAATCCTGTGACACCTTGTTTTTAAAATTTGTCTCAGCATTTTCTCAAGTGGCCTCAAAGTCATATCTGCTCTAATCTAAATAAGGCCAGGTCTAGGGCTGAGTAATGGGGCCAAACTACCCCCACAGCAACCTGGTTAGCACAAACCGTGGCATGGTTTTAGAGCAGGCCATTTTTGAGCACAACTTGGGGCTTAAGAAAGTGGAGGCTACTTGAGTGTCTACAGCTTTTCAGACAAAAGGTAAGATATTGAGGCTGTATGGCAACAGCCCTGCCAAAGGCTTGTGATTAGGTCAGGATAGTTCTCCTCAGCTTGTTTGATCTACTAGCACAGACATAGACCACAATTTCTTCACACACTGTTTAGAGGTCTGGGTTTGTGCCTGTTTACCTGAAGCTGTCACGTAAAGGAAATACCAAGGCTTAACAGTGCCATTATTCCTTGCAGAAAAGAGTGGTGCATGAATTTCTTTGTCAAGTTGCTTGTTTGTAAACAGGTATCTGTTTGGAACAAGAAATTTGGGGTGATGCACTGTGTGCGGTTGGCTGTTAATGACTTTGAGATGCAAGTTGAAGTGAAAAGAATTTTTTGCATAAATTTGTGGAAGTGAGAGGAAATAGCAGAGGATTTTTGCAGAGCACACATAAAGTCATCCTAAGAATGTCCTAACTGCTTTCTGTCTCTGGAACAGCATGTCCTTAAAAAAAATATAAACCCCCCTCTTGACTTCCGTCCCTCTCTTGCCCTAAGGCTCCAGTAGGATTTGCTGTTTTTCATCACAGGATATAATTCCTCCTCTCTTTTCTCCACAGAAGTTTCTCTATGTCATCTGTCATTCTCTGTGTACCTGTTCTTTTCTTGTTTCTGGTAAGTTTTGATTCTTAATCAAATCAACAAATTTAAATGTTTTCTAAAAAACAGACGGGTGTGAAAATCCTGCTGTTTCCCAGTAGTGGAGGAGACCATTCTCTTTTTAGACACTCTGCCAGTTTTACTGTTCTGCATGGATGTTTTACTGTTCTTTCTATGGATGACCCATGTGTCCTGGAAAGAACAGCTTCTTAAATTGAGACAGTGTAGCTTTTCAGATTCTACTTATGTGTCTAGTTACATTTAATATTGTACCAATATGCCCGCTTTAACTATAAATGCTTCAAGATGTGATTTTGATGGACATATGACTTATTGCAAAATCACATATTAATATTTTCAGCTTGTGAATTAGATTATTTGGAGTGAGTGGGTAATGATGTAAACCTGTTACTTTTTTTTTCACTTTTTTTCAGTAGACTGCATAGTATTAGGTTTGGGATTGTTTTTGCTTTTTTTTTTCTTATTCAGTAATGTCAGTATCCACAAGTGGCTGAAAGTCATTGTGTCCTGTTCTGTCAGTCACTTTTATATGCCATGAAGGGGTGCAAGTATAAAGGGAACATATATATTTAAAAGCCCAACACTCTCATTTTAACTAAGCCAAAGTTTAGCAAAAAGCAGTGCTGGAGTCACTCCTACCATTAAGAGCAGCAGCCCTCCAAGGCTTTTCTTCCCCATTTCTTCAGTAGTGTATGTTGCAATTTTTTCACACTGCTGATGTGTATTCTGATCAGTTTAGGAGTTGCTGGATTTATTTACAACATTTTCATTAGAATTCAAACAAACTGCATACCTTTTCCATTTGACAAACACATGAACTATTTAAGCTCACAGCTGGTTTGCAGCTCAAAAGTTTGCCAGCAAACTCTCATTCCAGCATAAGCAAACATACACCCTTTCCAAATCCTAGATGGATATGTACAGCCCCAGAAACCAAAAGCATTCAGTGTTTCTCATTAGCATTCTCATAAACTTGATGAACACACTACAGAATCAAAGTAGACAAATATTATGATTCTTTATGTTTCTATTATAATTTTCTCTTAAATATATATTTATGACATCATGAGTTTGGTTACAAGACAACTGCTTTGAAATATGAAACCCTAGTATGAAATTTTCATTAGCACAGCACAGACTTCAACTGAGCATTGATACAAAAAAAAAAGAAAGAGAGTGAAAAATCACCAAATTAGCACACACAAAAAAAAATGGAGAATACCCTACCATCATTTCACAGCATTTCCAAAACACTTTGGTACTCATTTGTCAGCTGACTCTTAATGTACTACATTTTTCTATGCTCCTGTAAATGAGGGTTTTGTAGACTTTTCAAGGAAGAGCTGAGATTAGTATTTCTGGTGATTTTCTTCTTGTCAGAGGCATCTCTTCTTCCATTTCAACCCTGATTTTTCTCTTTAGAAGTAAAAGAAATAACAAAATGAAAGCTCTGCCCAGCCAAAATATTTTTCTGTCTTCTTCTGCCATTGAACCTGTCTTCTTCTTTCTACACTGAGCTGTAGAAAATTTTAGGATGTGAAACCAAACAGTCTGTGAATGTGGTTTCTTAGTATTTGAATGGTTCCTATTGCATTATGATCTCTTCTTTAAAAAAATAGAAACAATGACCTCTAAAATCCATCACAAGGGGCAAAGTGGCTCCATTTATTTGCCTAAAATGTCTTACATAGATACACTGTTCCTCAAGGTGTTCAGTGTTATTAAAATGAAGAATAGTCCCTCATATCCAAAGTAAACAGCAGCATAATGATTCATGTAAAGCAGTATAATGACTCTTGTACTTAAAGGGCACTCAAGGCTGGATCAGCTATTTGAGTATCCATGAATGAGTGTCTTCTGTTAAAAACTAATATCCATCACATACTTCTGATGGGACACATATTCAGAACATAAACTCAGGTTTGCTAAGATACTGAGTCCATGTCTCTCATTTCAGTGTAATTCTATTTCTTTAGTGTCAGGCAGGATTTTTTCCCTGAATTATAAGAAAACCGTGGTATCTGTCCAAGTCAGGACTTTTTTGTGGAACTACTACACATCTTCTGTTCTGCCAGCAATTACAAAAAAAAATGCAACAAATTACAAATTAACTATGACAAGTGCAATTATTTTCTCTGTCTCTTCAACAAAGTATTGCTTCTTCTTTTTTGTATACAGGTTTGTCTCCAGAGAACATACAAAGAGTCACATCAAGCAACAATAAGGCCCAAAGAGCCAAATACTGAGAGCAGAAATTTCTACATTCTAATCCAAAATAGAACTTCTGTTAGACATTTTTCTTCCATCAGTATCTTTTTTCCATGCATGAAATGAACTATTACATTTTTTGGAATGAGGAAATAAACTCAGAGCTAGCACTAGAAGGCTTGCACAAACAAATATGAACCTGGACAGGCTGCCCTGAGGATAATATCCAATCCCTCTGTGTAAGGATGCTTTTACAATTCAAAGCATGCTATGTTTGCTTTTTTTTTTTTTAATGTAATTTGATGTTATATTGTCATGCTGTAAAACATTTGCAACGTATAATGATGTAAGAGGCCAGCTGGCTGCTAATGGTAACAGCATACTTTACCAGAACTGCCATCAGAAGGACTGTTGAAGGCAGATGGCCCTTTTTTCCCCAGCTTTACCCTGTTAGAGATCCTACCAAGGACAGGCATCCTACAAACCTCAGAGCAATGAGAACGTTGCTTTATTGACTATAAAGCTTTCCTGCAAATAAGCTTGAAAGCAATATGTGCTGGAGAGCTCCAGTGGCACGTATGCTCATAACCAAAATAGAGGATTCTGAATTGGAGCTTTGTTAAATGACTCCAATGTCCTGGAAAACTTTTTTGAGAAATACTGGATTGGTATTCAAAACTGCTGTAATACAGAGAGCTACTTTCCTGTCTTTAATTATGGAAAGGCATAGTACCAATTATGGTTGTTAATTATTGTGCATCCTCTCATTTCATGCCCATACTGCAAGGAGTTAAAATACAAACATAAGGGGGAAAATGATCCAGACTCAACTGATCATGCAGAGATTAATTTTGATGGAAGAGTTGTTGTTCTACAGTTTGATAGTGCAGATGCCCATTTTCCCTGGGTAACAAAGGTTCAATTGGTTATGCTTCTTTTACTTTTAGGGCTATCAAAATAATATTGTCATGGTCTCAATTTCTTTTTTTCTTACTAAAGGAAAAAACTATAGAAAGAGTATGCCATATTTTGTATGGCTGACAAGTGATATTTAGCTTTCGGTGATAGCAGATTTGTACTTTCCATTTTTGGTGTTTTTCCAAATGTGTTTTCTAGTGATTCGTCTGTTAAAGCCACAGTGCTCCTGCTTAAACTGCTATCTTCATAGCAAGCAGATTTTGTCTTCTTATGCTCCAGTTACCTCCTTTTTAATGCAGGAGAAGAAAAAACAGGCAGTTTTCTAAATCCTTTTCACCAACAGCTTCCTTTTAGCAAAGATAGTCACAATTACAGATCTGTATTATTGCTATTTTATATGTACATAAGAACTAAAAGAACTCATTTTAGAAAGAATTTTTTAAAGAGCATTCATTTTAGAAAGAATTCATTTTTTCTTGGAGTTATTCTGAGGTTCTTTTGTTTGTTTTGCCTAACTCATGTAAATAGACAGAATTTAGGGTTTATGGGCTATTTCCTCTAGGAAGAAAGATTGTTAGTTATTTCTTTGGGGCATAATCCTTATTTATAACACTGATCAATTATGTTCCCTAGATATCAAGAGTAAATTACAACAGAGGATAGCATATTTTATCCTACTCTCTTTCTGTTGGTACTCAAACTCTAGGGTTTTTGTCTTGTGTTATCACAGTCTTGTATTTTTGCAGCCCTTTTGTACCTTTGCCACTGCTGGAATTCTGGGTCTTCATTGTTTAAGAAGTGGGTACTTCGTCATTCTTTTCCTCCGACTGTCCTCTACTTATTCAGTTTAGAACACTGAGCATCTTCACACATGCCTTCTTATAGATCAGTTGTTTTATTTTGAGTTTTGTCTGAAGATCCATACTATTTCTTTAGCTGATTTCACAGAGAAACTTAATGATTCTTGCAAGGGAGGATATTGGCTTTGTATTCTTTTGTTCAGTAAGGATTAATGCAGTGCAGAATATTATCTGGACATCAGTAATGCATTCTGTTCCCAGCTGTGGAGCAGACATAGTTAAGAGGGAGGATGTGCAGTCTGCAGTGCAGCACTCCATGGATCAAGGGAGTTTGCAGAAAGATGTGAACACATATCTGGAAACATTTTCACTAGAGAAATTGCAGATTCAGCATTTTCCTGTGACTTTCCCTTTGTCCTACCATCTTTCATAATAAAAGATCTGAATCTGAAATGAATTTTTTTTTTATTCTCAAGACCATTGAAATATTTGATTTACTTCAGAAATATGATTTTTTTCATACACTTTTTAGTTCATTGAGCTGTGGATTTTAACAACTTGACCACTCAGTGGAGTTTTCAGATTTTCCAAGACATTGGTGAATCAAAGGCCAGTCAATCACATAGTGTTAGTTGAGGAAATAACAGTCAGAAGATTCTGCCTGCATTGATTTCATTGCTTGGTTCTCATGGACAAGTTCATGTTCTATTTGATTGCAGCTAGACTTGGGACAAACTTAGTTCTTCATCCACTGTCCATGTTGTGAATCAGGATTGCAGTGTTGTCCTTTTCCACACAGAAAATATCTCTACAAAGGATGACAGATCAAAAATTACCCAAAGGCAATTGCTGGTGTTAAAAAAGTCCCCTCTTGGACATTTAGTCTCCAGTGACTCTGATCAATATTTTGAGACTGAGGAGTTTGACTTGGTGTAATTCCTTGGTGAGATTCTTCAAGCATGTAGTAGCAGTGAACATGAAAAACCTCAATGAAGACAGCTTCAGAAATACTGGAGCTCAGAGATTTTAGATCCTTTACATGGCTTTGCATTGCAAACCTTGTCTTTGCTATTTCTGACAACATGCTAACTTAGAGGACTTGGCAATGCTTGATTTTACTTTTTTTTTAACTTTGAAAATTTCTACTTCTAAATATTCTACTGTGAACATTCCTTAACATCTTGGACATGGCACAGCATGTGGCTCTGCTCCTGCAGGACCTTGGCCTCTCTGAGCTCGTATCTTGACTTGTACACAGCCCACTTCTCTTGGTTGCCTGGAAATTGTCTGCTCTAAACTAGCCAACTAGACTTTTTTAAAGGCAGTGAAAGGAGCAGGTACCTCCACAGGGTGAAATATTTCATCTGTGCTGGAGATCCATTCTAAAATGAATGAATTTGTGTGTGGACAGATTCTAACCCTGATCATAAAGACAATTCAAGGAATTATGTCAGGGAAGGCACCAAATTCTTACATAGCTAAAGAACATGAATCCTATCTTTCCTCTTCTGTGTTTTATAAGAATGTGTATTTTACCTGCCCAGGTATTTAGATGTTTCTTAAGGTTGTTACATGCTGCAGTTTTGATCTTTGTAGGGATCTCTTTATGGTCATTGTGATTCAAACAATACCGACCGATATTGATTTTTATATTCTGAACAATAAAACAGCTCATCTTTTACAATTTAGAATGTGCTTTGTCCTCCTGAAAGCATCATAGTGTTTGTTTATTTCTTTAACATCAAGTGATGTTGCTTGCCAGGCTTTGTCAGGAAGTGACTGTGACTCCAAACACATCACTTGTAACAGGTGTGATAGGGATGGGGAAGGAGCTGCTCAAGGCAATGGCAGTTTCTTCATGATACAACCTCCCAAAATATGCATCATATAGCAGGATGGTAGTAATGATAGTCTGAAACCTACCTGCTTCCCCAAAATCCATTCTATGCAAATAAACATGCAGGGCTAAACTAAAAATTAATTAGATTTTTTGTGATGGTTTATTGCTATCTTGAGACTGCAGAGCAGCTTTAGACAACAATCATGTCTCCTTTGTACTATAGATAGACACAGTACATTGAGTGCTGTAAAGTTAATTTAATAATAAATGCAAGCTCCTAGCAATACTTACTGCTGTGTTTTTGATATTCAATTTCCAAAGCCTCTTTTATGAAATGCCTGATATTTCGGACAAATTAGGTGCTGCTTTCCCAAAGAATTTTTTCCATTTTCCATCACTTTATGGATGAGTAGAAGCAAGGACTGTTATTTTACTACTTAGAAAGGAATCTTGGATCATACATAGAGAAAACAGTGTCTGCTGATGTCCTTGTGAACTGACCTGTATTGACCCAAGTGGGTATTTCTCAGACATCTTCTTCATTGCTACTCTGCAAGATCAGCACTGTACAGAAAAAGGAGCTGCACCTGAGTCACTGCACCCTTCAGCCTTATGTAGGTAGCTCAAAGCTTACCTGCTCATCTGTGAACTGTGGCTGCTCAGAACTTGGTACCTAAATTGCTTCAAACTTACTCGGCATGCAAGAAGAAGTCAGAAAAGTAGGAAAGAAGAGATTTTATCCTGGTTTAGCCCTTCACCCAATAGCTCAGATTTCAGGGTAGGATGTATGGTTAGGCCAGATGCCTGAAGAAATTATAATGAGTGTTAATTCTAATTTATGATATCAATGTTGTGACTCTCCATAAGTTCCTGTCACCAAGTCTGAAGTGTCCTGGGTTAAAATTAACAGTTAAGGATTCAACAGAATTCAATTCAGGTTCAATCAAATTCAATTCAGTAACCAAGAAGAAAACTGCCCCAATAATACCTAAATAAATAAATAGAAAGGATTAGTTTTCCTTAGGATTAATGAGCTGAATTTGTTCGGTAAAAAAAGACCCAGGGATCCACTGGAGTCAGTGCAACAGAAGGAAGAAGTTGGCAAGAAAGGGACGTGAGTGTTGCCTTCTTGTGAAGGCCGCGATGACCCGGTTTCGGAGTCCAGCACGGCGATCTCCTCCTTGGGATCCTTCGGGGCCAATAACGGACGCTGACACCAATGTGGTGGACGGTTAAAGGCGTTTATTGAGGGGTCTCAAGGGTATTTATGGACTAAGGGGTTTCTCTACGTCAGAAAGGGGTTTGGCTATACTTTCTAGGGTTAGTATGGAGTGGAAAGTTACTGGCATCCATAGGTTAGGGGGGGTTACACGTTTGGCTACATTCCAAGGGTGATCCTTATCTATGGGGAGGGGGGCAAAAGGATTCCTGTAATTTTCCGTCACAGCCCGAAATCTTCCGAACGCCTGTCCCTTTCCTATCACACGTGAGCACAGGTGAAGGGATGATGAGCAAAGTTTGGCTAGACAAATTGTCACGTGGGGTCAGCCACCTTGTGTAGCTACACCTTCAGAATGTTCAATCCTACTGGGGACTTTGGGTCCAAGATGCCGTAGTAATTCTTTAAACAGAAAATATTTTAATGTTTCATTTGAAAACACAGTCTCTGCTGCTGATATTCTGACTGGCTAAGGCAGCTATGCCAAATATTTCCAGGGCAAAAGCACTTCCCTCACCCCCCAAATATTAGATGTTCCACTGCCAGTCATTTGTGAGTTAAACCAATTTGTAACTTCACAGAAGCGGATGTTTATGATATGTGTTTACAAAAAGAAACTCAAGAATTTTTCAAGCAAAAATGTAAAAATAAAACTCTTAAACACATCAAATGTCCTTGCAATTTTCATAGGGTTTGTTTAAACAATTGTCACTTTTTTCCCCCAATGAATAATGCAACATTTAATATTATGCAGAATATACAATGAACTAAAATATTTATCACACTGTACTTTCTTATTGGGCTTTTATTAAGTCTAATAACTGTACATTAAAGTAATTGCCTTCTGCCTGCTAAGAAGTATTGGAAACTTGGAACAATAAAAGTTAAAGACATGTGAGAGCAGGGTGGTTTGGTTTTTTTTTTACAAAATGTACACATTTGCCAAGATCTGCATCCTAGCACAGTAGTATCTTGTTGCCTAGAAAAAATTTAAGCTGGTCAAATCTGACTGTAAATCCATAAGGAACATAACTGATACATGGGTTTATTTTTTCTGGCAAAGCTGCATCTCTTGGTTAATAATTGCTTCAAAATATGAGGTTTTATCCTTTTTTTAGATTATATTAAAAGAGATTTTTAAAAAGAAATATTCAAATGTGACACATATATTGAGATTTAAAATTACATAAGTGATGTTAGGTTTAGTTTCCAAGTTAAAGCTACAAGAGGGTAAATTTATAATTAGTTACTTGAAAATGAATCATTTCTATACCAACTTCTATATATAACTCATTAGTCTTACTGTGACTTAGTCCTTCAATGTTTTGAAAAGTTATGTGTAGTCAATGAAAATGTCTAAAATCTTGTCATGTGTTTTTTAGCATCATCTTTCCAGTGGGGGAACTGTGTGCAGTGTAGAATTTTAAAAATTCTAAATTTACACTATGGCTGAGTATTTGTGTCTATAAAAATGGATATATAATATGCATGTATGCATTTGTAGCTTTTGTATTTTCAAAGCCACTATTCTCTGATCACGTTGAAAACTAAATAGTTTAATCAAATCCATGCTTTAATCTAAACAGGGAAGTACTTGGACTGCCACACGGGTGCCTAACCAACAGAGGAAGAAGACTGGGGAAGTACTGTATCTTAAAAAGAAGTATGAAATAAAATGTACGTTACAACCCATATTTCCATCAAATATTTTTCTTAATAAAATTATTTTAAAGACAGCCTTCTAATATTCCAAAAATGTGCTGAAGTTTTGTAATTTTATTCAGAATATTTTTTACACAGATTTTAAGCTATGTTGAAATACAGAGGCAATTTTGCACACGTAATTCATTAAAATTATGCCGTTCTGCTGAGTTCAGTAGTAGTCTATATGAAGGGTTATTTCACTATATCCTGGTATTCACCTTGTAGAAGAAATATGTGCAAGAATCTTGTGACTGAAATGTGTTGGCAATTTCGATCCCAAACTAGCTGAAGTGTATCTGACTAATTTCAGAGTAGCAATCAATTGCGATGCTTAATGGTATTTAAAATTATTTCTCATATCTCATCTTTGTAGAGGACAAAAAGGACAATGAAGCTTTCAATATACAAAAATAGAAATTAGGAACTCCTATTATTTTTATTTTCACCCTAGTGGCTGATAGTATTAAAAAAAATTCAATTATCAAAAGTAGCAAGATATTAAACAAGAAAACTAAAAATATGCTTCAGATGTCACTACAAACAGTGGGTTTGAACTGTAAGTAAAGGCTGAAGTATACATACTGCTCTGTCATTAATCATTATTCAAGAAAAACCAAATCATCTGCCAGGAGTTAAATTGCTTCCTAGAGGACTGATTTTTATTAACTTATGAGTCCTATTAATTAACTACATTACCCAGTGCTCAGAGGGAAGCTGTTACACTTTTTGTTAGGGCACTCCATGTTCTCCAGTCCAACCATGTGCCTTCTGTGCAGAATTTAACTCTGAGACCACAGTGTGACGTGCAGCCCTGTGCACACAAACAATGCCTTCTGGGACTGCTAATGAGGGATTTCACAGTTCAGAGGGTGCTGCTCATTTGCATCATCTGTTGAGGGGATGACAAAGATGGGAGGAGACATTTTATTTCCAAAACTGAGTTATTTTGATTAGTTTTCTTATCTCAGCCCAGCTGAATTTTTCACAGGAGTTTATGCCTTCTCTTGGGATGCCATCAGCAGGGTTTGACATCAGGGGTGCCATGAGGAGCTCTCACTTGCCAATGCATCACCCAGCAACATGCCCCCCAGCCTGGTTCACAGGCTTGGTGGAGACCAAATGGAAATCTAAAATGGGCAGACCAGATTTGTCAGGGGAATAAGGGAACTGATTACAAGGCTGGCATTTAAAGTGATGTAAGAAGTCACGTCTGTGACTTACAGTGATAGATGGCTTTAAAGAGAGGGAATGGATTCCAGAGGTAGAATCCATCAATTAGCAGTGGAAAACTTCTCTCCTTTCTAATATGTCAGGTTTACAACAACTAGCCAAATCTTTCAGTGTTTTTATAGCTGCAGGAAGCCAGCATCCTGAACATATGAAGCCTGAAGTACATTTTTCCACTTCTTATCTTTAATCAATACCACCACACACACATAACATGACAGCCTGGAGCCTTCCACCACCTAGAGCTGCACATTACTGTGTGAAACCACACACATATGTCATCATATCAGCACACCAGACTTTTTCCTTGTTGTTGTTTCATTTGGCTCCCCAAAGTTAGTCCTTCAGCTTTTCCTTGGAAATAGGAAAAAAAAAAAAGAAAACAGAGACATTTCATCGTACCACTCACTGAAAAAGAGCAGCTCTATGAATCGAGCATGTATTCACTACTGTATTTAAGAACCTCAGACAATGGGACACCTAAAGGCTCTACCATAGGCAATGACATCATATAATCCTTTTAAAAAAATATTGTTTTTAACTGCTTAGGATTTTTTTTTTGCTGCTCTCCTAGAAGAATACCTTAGAATTTAACTGCTTTGATTGATAGAAGCCATCTCATTTCTAGCTAAAATTGTTTTCTATCTAGTTTACATCAATTTCTTGTGACAACATTGTTGTCTAGTTTAAATAGCTTTTTTTTTCCCAACCTCAGTAAATATCTCAGATAATTCTATGTGACAAAAATAGGCAGAGCTTTACTTAAAAAATATTTTTATATTAAATCATGAATGTGGGCCTTAAATTGAGCCTTTCAAAAGATTGGATTTAACAGAACATTACCTTCAATTAAACCTTACAGTGCCTGAGCATCATAGGAAATTTTTCTTGGATTCTGTCTTTGTTCCCCAGATTCTTTTTTTTTCACTTAAGAAATTAAGAAATCCTTTATTCTTTGTACCAGTTGAATATGCCTCCTATTTCTGCACAAGAAAAAAAAATCGAAGAAATTGTTGCTTCCTCCCCACCCGCAGCCTGGTATTTCTCATTGCATGTAGGACACTAGGGTCCCTTGCCTCCAGTTAAAAAACCTCTGTTGTTTTTTTTTCCCAAAAACCCATTTTGTTTCCACAGCTGCTTCCTCATTCTCATAGTACAGAGCCATAAGCACCAAAGAGTAAGAAAAGTCTGAACAAGGAACATGTTGAGCTCAATCAGCCTTCAGTTTTCCCCTCAACCCTCTAACAAGTCACAACCAACAATATTTTCAATAAAAGTTATGCCTTACGCAATCAGTAAGTAAGTATTTTTCAAAGTTTGTGCAATTGAAATATATAGCATATTGAAAAGCATGCAGGTTTGCAAAATGATTTATACTATGTGTACAAGTAACCTTGACTTGTATTTTTCTCTCATCAACTTTTCAAACCACTGTTTTGTTCCAAATAATGCTATTATCATGAGTTTCTTGGGTTTGCTTTTCAAAACTATATAGAACTTCCTGTAAGTTCCAACATTTCTTTGTTATAAGAAACAATATAGAAGAGAGAAACAGAAATGAGGGAAAAAATAGAAACAAAAGCAAAGGTTACTAATTTTTTTAACAGTTCAGAGACTTTAATGAACTTGGAATTGAATGTATTCTTAATTCCTTCATTTGGTCAATGCCCACTTCTGTACTCCGATGATGCTGTATTCTGACCAAACAAAACAGAAGCTGCAGCTCAAACCTGAAAGAAATTATCTGGGTCAAAATGCACCCTTTGGTGGAACTCAGATGAAATTTCCACAGTTATTTGCTGTGACTCATTACTGGGATTTTTTTAGCACCCTTGGCCCAGGAGCCTCTTGCCTAAGTTAAATGTCAGGAAGATAGATGTCTAAGCTGGAGCTAGTCATGCTAGAATCCCTTTATATTCAGTGGAAAGAAATAGACCCTGCCAGGGAATGACTGATCTGGCCGTTTAAACTTCTAACTTACAGCAGAGGTGCCCTGTCTCCATTTGTGGTATCTCTACATGCAGTCTGTCTGATGGGGAGTAAGTATCACTTTTTGCAGGTGAGGATATGAAACAGAAAGACTGCTCCTAGACTACAGCCTAAAGAAAAATATCACCCAGCTTCTGAAGGAGCTGTGAATTCCCCAAGTCCCTGGCAAGGCACAGCATGAGCTATATGCAGAGCTTTTACAAGCAGGCTGAGCTCAGTTGCCCACAGAGCCCATTTATGCTCACTCCATAAGTCACTACACTGATGCTTATGCAAACCAGGTCCTCTGAGCATCCTGTCTGCTTGTCATTCACAAGGGCAATGGGAATAGCTGTAGCTGAAAGGATGCTTACTCTTCAAATAAATACATTTTGGGATGCCATAAGCACTAATTATATCCATGGTTTCTCACTGACAATACATGCAGGATCAATTTGGAGAAGGCAGCAGCTAACTGCCTCTGGCAGAAAATGTACATTTTTTGAAACTCATATGGGAGCAGCAATATAAATCAATATTTTTACACAGTGATTTGTAGGGATTTGCAGTAGACATGAGATTGCTATGAATTAAATGTGTAAACACTGGAAGAAATTGTAGAACAAAGGATTCAAAAAAGGTCTGTATGTGTAACAAAGAATATCCTTCCCAAGAAACAGCTTCCATTACACTGCTCCTAGCAGTGAATGGACTACATGCCTTCAGACAAGTCTTTGGAAATCAATGATATGAAGATAAGTTCACTGTTGCCAATCAAAAGGTACCCAAAATCTAAGTACTTGACAGTAGCTGTCTCTTTTTCTCTTGTGTTGCACACACTAGTGATCCTGCCCAAGCTGTTGAACAGTTGCCTTGATGCTTGTGAGCATGTGAGAGTGCATCTGTAAAATCAGCACATTTAAAGATGCTGTTCAATAAAATCACTTTCCCTTCCCACAGGGACTCCCACTTAGTTTTGTTAGACCAATTTTCCTACAGCAGAGGTTACTTTGCTTTACCCTTGTCATGTAGCCCTGCTCACATTATTGTTAAATTCAACCTGAAAGCTTCATAACAGGTCCTCCGGATGTCAGCTGCTGATAGCTATTATTTTATGGGTCACCTCTCTCACAACAGCCTAGATTAACCTCATGTAATTTGTGGAACACTGTGAAAATGTTTTTCTGGATCATAATTGGCTGTGATTCCCCATGCACAGGCAGGCATACCCTTAAAGACTGCTACTCAGTGGCCTGAATTGACACCTAGAAATACTTCTTCATATATACTGGATATATGGCATCTGTTGGCTTACTGCATTCCAAACACGGGGTGCTCAGACAGATGCTGAGCTCCATGCCAGAGAGACTAAATTTTACATTAACAGAGACTGGAAGGAATGTTGCAGTGACAGAAGGCTTAGGGCTTCTTGTTATTGAGCTGAAGACATACCTCTGAGACTCCTGCATACATGATGAAGGTTACATGCAGTCCAGCCAGGCAGGAGTTCCCTGCTGACCACTCAGACCCAGGAAAGAGGATAAGGCTATATACTTTAGATGATTTTGTACTTTTTAATACATATATTTGCAAATATATATCATATACATAACTAGCATGGTATTGACACACAAAGGCCAATGGCTTGATCAAGGCTGAATAGACTTGTTAGTCTTTTTATTAGCATGTGTGGAAAAAATAGAGTCTGTAGTGAAAAGAAGAAAGTGGGAATTAGGACTTACAGAGACCAAAACAGCTCCAGCTTCCTAAGCTCTCCTTAGGGAGTTTCCAGTTTTTCCCTCATGGCTTGCACAGTTCTGATAGGCTAGAAAAGTTGGTCAAAGAAGTTATTTATGCTGTTCTGAGCGCATTTTTATCTCTGCATGTTTTCTGCTTAAGCTTTGGGTTTGAGCAGTTATATTTGGCCATAATTTCAAGGCCAAAATTGATCTCATCCATGAGACTAAGGTCAGTTTTGTTAAGCCTGCACCAGTTTTCTTCCCAGAGAGACACTACAGGATTAGCTGCTCTAAATTTATGAGTTAGGCAGTTAAGTAGCTATAGTATAGACAGATGAACTATTTCCAGAAAAGCTCAGGACCATAACCAATGATTAATGCCTTTACCTCCACAAAAGTCATTCAGAGAATACGTTAAACTCCCCAAATCAGAGCTTAAATCAATGGTATGAAGTTGGCAGGCTCCAGGAGTGGGTTTCTGAAAATATCATGAAGTTCAGCAAGGGCAAGTCCCAGGTCCTGTACCTGGGTTGGAGCAGTCCCCAGCACCAGCTGTGGGATCATCATGGGTCAAACTGATTGAGAGCAATGAAGATTTTAGAAGTACTGGAAGTTGGATGTGGCTTTCATCAACCTGATCTAGTGAAAGATGTCCCTGCTTGTGTCAGGTGGAGTGATCTAGATGACATTTAAAGGTCTTTTCTAACTCAAACCACTCTGTGAACCTAAGACATTAGAAGAAGTTCTGATTTAAGTAATAACTAAAGTCTGATGATGATTTAGAATTTTTTTTCTTGAATGCTTGTCAATTACAAGTGTACTGAGGAAAACATACTTAAACACCACATTTCAGGTTTGTTTTTTTGGATTTTCTTTAATATCACCCTTAATTGATTGTGGCTGTTACATAGGATTTAGGAAATTCTATGAATTTATGAAGTTATGAAGCAGTACACCAACCAATGAGGCAAAAAATAAAGAAATTAACATTTTACAGGGAAATTGAACACTAGAAATAATACCACTTATCTGAGAAGCAGTCCATGAGATTAACACTTAGGCACTTAAGCTTCTTAAGGCTTTTCAGGAACATAAATAACACTATGTGAACCAGATTTATTTGCTATACATGAGTTCTAAAACCTGTTTTATTGGGAAAAAAAGGTAAAATTATTTTAATATGCCTTTTTGACTTTAAACAAATGCTTTATCATGTATTCAGTTTTTATAGTTCTCTTGGTTTGTGATTGTTAGTATCACAGAACAATAAAATCATAGAATGGTTTGCATAGAAAGGGGCCCTTAAACGTCATGTAATGGTCCCTGGCTGTGGACAGGGACACCATCAACTAGATCAGATAGCTCAAAGCCCATCCAGCTTGGCCTTGAACACCACCAGGGATACAACATCCACGACTTCTCTGGGCATTCTGTTCCAATACCTCACAGTAAGGAATTTCTTCCTGATATCTAATCTAAACCTACCCTCTTTCAACTTAAACCTATTCCTTGTCCTATCACTTCATGCCCTTGTAAATAGTCTTGCCCCATCTTTCCCTTAAGTTCCTTTCAGATACTGGAAAGCTGCAATTAGGTCACCCCAAAACCTTCTTTTTTTCCAGGCTTAACAATCCCAATTCTGTCAGCCTATCTTCACAGAAGACGACCAACTCTGACCAACTCAAGTCCTCCTCTGGACTTGATCCAACAGGTCCA
Source organism: Molothrus aeneus (assembly GCF_037042795.1). NCBI lineage: Eukaryota > Metazoa > Chordata > Aves > Passeriformes > Icteridae > Molothrus > Molothrus aeneus. The sequence continues at coordinate 38,961,671 of NC_089650.1, forward strand.
CGTCCTTCCTGTGCTGGGGACCCCAGAGCTGGGTGCAGCACTGCAGGTGGGGTCTCTCCAGAGCAGAGCAGAGGGGCAGAATCCCCTCCCTTGCCCTGCTGCCCACGCTGCTTGGGATGCAGCCCAGGACACGTTTGGCTCTCTGTGCTGGGAGTGCCCATGGCTGGGTCATGTCCAGCCTCTCCTCCCCCAGCACCCCCAGCCCTTCTCAGCAGGGCTGCTCTCCATCTGTCCATCCCCAGCCTGTGCTCATACCAGGGTTTGCCCCAACCCAGGTGCAGCACCCTGCCCTTGGTCTCGTCAAACCCCATGAGATTCCCATGGACCCACTGCTCAGGCCTGTCCAGGTCCCTCTGGGTGGCATCCTGTGCTCCAGGTGTGTCAACTGCACCACTCAGCTCAGTGTCACTGCAAACGTGCTGAGGGTGCACTCGATCCCTTCATCCATGGCATTAATGAAAATATTAGATAACACTGGTCCCAGTACAGACCTGTGAGGGACACCACTCATCAATCCATCCAACCAATTCCCAATCCACCTAACAGCTCACCAGTCAAATTCATCACTCTCCAATTTGAACAGAAAGATGTTGTGGGAAAGTACTGCTTTCAGGCTCTTATGTTGCTGTTCAGCAATTTGTCTGGAGGCTTTTCTTATGCTTTCCTTTCCTTGAGTTTGCTTTTGCACAGAGTCCACGTAAGTGTTTCAGTACCCTCTGAGCAGAGAGCAAAACAGCAGAAAGAGTGCAGAGTAGAAGACCTTATCTGGACTTTCCTATTTAATTTACTGGGGCATTTAAAGATAGTGTTTTAAGAGGCAGTGTTTAAAAAAAAATTAGTTCTGGAGGATCAGTCTTTCACATCGGCTGATTCTTATCTAGAGACATTTGGAAAATTTTCAGTAGAAAACTTCACATTGGATAAAAGAACTGCATGAAAATGCTCTGTATGCTGATTTTGCTGAACTTTGGTGTAGAAGAAGATTTTAAAAAACACACCACAGTGACCTGTCTTAACAGTTTTTGTGTTAAATGCTTCACAATTTAGAATGACTTTTCAATTCAATATTTTGGATTTTTTTTATACTAACTGTGTCATATAATGGAGGGTACTAAAAAGCTAAAGTCAAAACAACATTTCACACTGCCAAAACTGACACAACAAAACCAGACTGGCAACCTAAAATAGATGGGTTTGTGATTAACCTGTTAAGAGGATAACCATTCTCCTACCCTAGTCCTCCATCACAGTCAAAAAGGTGTCAAGTTAAGTGTTACTATACTCCAGTTCCTATTTGCCCTTGTGCTATAGGCTACAGAAAAAAAATACAAAAACTTTTCACAGTGTTCTTTATCTTATGCCATTATCCTTATGCTGCCTTAGGTCATTAAAATAAATGTTTTGTGCTTGGGTCCATTTATTCTATTGTCAGTGATGAATGTACCTGCTTGATTTAATTTTGTATGCATTTTATATTGCCCATTGTATGTTTTCAGGTTTATTAAATAAGTACTCCATCTTATTTCAAAAAGCTCTAAACATGATATATATTTTTTTTTTTATTTTTAATGATCTTATTTTACAAGCCATACTTTTTTGCTTAGCACATGGTAAATCCTAAGTAAAACTTGGCTATGTTGTTTTGTTAGTACTTGTGGATAGTTTCATATACTTTCCATATAGAGAGGGAGGTCAAATTGTCCTATATGTCAAGAAACAAGGGCTTGGACTTATTCTTGCTCATTTTCTCTTTTTCATCCTTACCACAATGCAAATTTAAGGAGACTTCTATTCCCCTTCCTCATTTCCCTTAATGTTGCTTCAGCCAACTTTTTCCAAAAAACCTGTATTTTTTTTCCCTGAAAACAATGTCTTCACCATCTTGTCCAATTGCACAATGAGATAAGTCACTGATAGAGGGAGAGTTACTCTGACCCTTGGAGCTCTGCTGGGAAAGGGCAGGGCAGGGCTCTGCTGAAACTCCATGAAACTGCATCTTTGGTCATTCTTTGCAGGAACAGAAGTGAACCCTGCAGGCAGGGTTCTTCTCCAGGCAGCTCTAATTGGCACCTCACCTAGAAGACAGATACACACACTTGGCCCTATTTATTCTCTTCTTCTACTTACCTACCTATCCCTTCCTATGGCCCTAAATGCAGCATTTCTTTTCTCTGGTGTGTGATATCTCATTTGCTTTCCTGACTTGGAACACAGCCCTTGCATCAAACAGCAGCACTGACAGTGTTTACCCTCACCTCCATGTCACTAACACTTCTCCATCAAGTCAATATCCCAAGATTGCCTTTGGGATTGAAGGGAGTCTTCCCTCCATAACAGAAGGCAAAACCAGGAGAGAATTTGGAAATCCATGTGCTATACACCAAGAACATGAATAACTTAGAGATGCTAAGTATATGTACAGCTGGGTGTACATACTATGTAGATTGTACAGAAAATCAAATAAAGATTTTGCTAGACCACAGTTCTAACTCAGTGTGCAGGAAATTCCTCCTGATATTCACCTCATGTGTCTCAAAAGTATGGCCTTATGTAGAGACTGCACAGAGTTATACCTTTAAAAAACCCAGCAGAAATTACAGCAGCTTCTAGTCATAATTTATATTAGCAGAAAATAAATATTTTTACAATTCCATTCCAAAAAGCTACTCTTCCTATTGCTTTGATATTTTTAAGCTTTTTTTTGAATCCCTCCAATTTTTGACAAGGATATGAAGAGATTAGAAACAGGGTGCAACCTAATTAAAACAATATGCAATAGAATTCCTGTAGCAAAAAAAATATTCTGTATCAGAATTTCTAAGTTGTAAGAAAATTCATTGAAAGCTGTATTAACCTGAAAAACCTGAAAGGTTAAACCACAGCTTGCATCTGTCCTGGCAGTAAGTTGTGGCAAAACAAGCTTGGTTTCAAGCTGTCTTAGCACAGCTATTGCAATAACCATGTGGTAAATGATATTTCTAGGAGATCCTTCTGAAGATCACAGCAGGAACACACCAGATGCTGTTCCCACTAATGGGGATGGTGGGCCACCAGTCAGATAAAGAGAGGGATGATTCTGTTAAAACTTTTCCTTCCCATTTACTTTCCAATTCACATATCCTCATACTTCCTGATCCTCTTCCTGATAGTATCTGGGGAGAAGCTCTTAGTTTAACAGAAAGAGAATGGCCTTGAAGTCTCTAGAGAAAACTTGAAATCCTTGATTTTCCAACCTGTTTTTTCAGACTTATTTTTAAAAGTCCTTGGATGAGGTTCTATGCTTACATCTCAAGTCTTGTGTGCATACACAAACTGAATTGAAATTCTGACCTCTGTAGTTCACCCATCTGCTGAACCCACTAGTTTTATCAGAGAACTATTTTAATAAGGTGAGAAAACAGGATCAAAATCATCTTTATAGCTTTGTTCTCTACTCATCTCCATTGAAAACTTCTGATGAAGGTATAATTCTTCAAAATTCTTCCCTAAGATAGCATTTCAGATATTTAATAATAATTTGAAAACTTAGATTCCCATTGGCTCCACTTCAGATTTCTTCTATTATGCACAGAAATATCTTAAACTCATTTACCAGCTGTGCTACATGGTGCTGAGTTGCACAGGATAACTATAAAACAACTTTAAGGGTATATTTTCTTAGTATCCTGAATTTATCTAAGAAAGTGACAACATTGCTGATATTTCTGATTGATGAGAGCATTAGGCTTTGACAGTTGCTTGCACTTTGTCTATGGTTTCAAATATTTTGGGACAACTGCAAACCTGATCTCAGTTATTATCAGGAAAAAAAAAGCATTATCAGCAAATAGTATACTGATATTTGCTGTAGATGATAATGAGGCATCATTTCAATAACCCCCACCTTACTAATAATGAAATTTCATGTAACTGGAAAGGTGCTGGCAGTGCTGAAAGATGTTTCAGTAACCCAAACTACTCTAAAACTGAGGAAAAGAGTTTTTGTACCAAGCACAGGAGTGCTGACTTTAAAAAATAAGTTAACATTAAGAAGGCTTTAAGTTGTTTGGAGAGATCTACAGGCTTACACATCTGAGGGATACTTAGCAAGTATCTGAAAGCCAACACAAGCTATTTTTAAGCTGTACAGAATTGCAGAGGGTTGTGAGTACTTTATTGCAACTCCAGTCAGCAACTTGGATTAGACATCCATCCTATATAGTGTTGTTTGTGTCTGGATTACTCTTTGGATGAGGTGCTCAGACAGACTTGTACATTTGTCAGCTCTGCAGAGACAACTCAAGAAGAAGGAAAAAGTAAAAAGAAGTAGTTATGTGGTCAGAGTCCAAAGTCTGTAAAAACTGTGTTTTGTTGGACATTTCTGTCAGTGTGTCATAACATGTCATCTCTCTTGAGGGGATATAACTCCTGGGAGCCCTCATAAGATGTCAAGGCCCAAACAGTAACTCATTTTTCCTTTATCAGTAGAAATACCAAGTTATAACAAGTACCTATGTTGTACACCAAAGGACGGATCTCTTTTTCAACAAGGCAAGAGTTTCCCATTTTTGCACATCAGAACTCTGACTCAACACAAAATATTTCTACAATTAACACTATTTAGAGTTCTGTTCTTTGCAGATGCCCATTTCTGAAGATACTGACCCAAAGAGAGGAGTCAGAGGTTTGTGTTTAGCGCTTCTGAGCTGTTGTAATCTGACTACTAGCCATCATTTGGGGGATTACTTTGCACCATCATCTTCAAAATTTTCCCTGAGAACCCTTCCAAAAGTCTGACTCAATGTTGTCCTACAGATCCAGGTCGACTTCAGCAGCAGGCTTCTGAACTCACTTTGGGAATCAGGTGGTTCATAAAAAAGATCAGAGAGGTTTTGGAAGCAGCACTGCTACCAGCAAAGCCTGAGTACCAGCCTGTGGTTCTCTATAAACACCACCCACATGTTCAGGTCTAAGCAGATTTGTCTTTTCCCACACCTGATTCTTCATTTCAGATAAACAAAATGAAAACAAAGCAAAATAAGACAATATACACAAAATTGTCTACAATACATCCAGCTAATCTCACTAATACAGATATAATTTTAATCAGTCATCCATTTTTCTGAGAGTTGATTAATAAGCAATAATATTGCTTAATATTATTGATTGATTAATAAGCAATAATATTGGGTCTGAGAAAAGGTCTGTGCACATGTCTTTATTGCTTAATTTATTTTTGGTTATTTTTTTCCCTAAGTTTAAGTCGAGGACCTAAATATTATTTTAATATAGTGCCTTGTATTTAATTATTAAAAGGTTTAATAACAGCAGGCTGCATCCAGTCACACTAAAAGGAGAACCTTCTTCATGTTCATACTTAGATTTACACACTTTGCAATAGCACAATTCATTTCATAGGAAGTGAATTACAACAAAAATGTAAGAGAGAAAAATGCTGCAGAAGTCTTTTCTTCCAGTAATTCAAAATACGATGTCTGTAGATGAAATTATACTGTCAGAAACAACTGATATTTCTGTCGCTTATCAGTGATGGGAAGTAGTTATAAGAAAAGGAAACCAAGCAAATCACTTTAGATTCCATTCTTTCACTCATATTATATAAAGGCATGAGTGTGAGTGTGAAATGTTTTCATTACTTGTTCATCATCTGGCCTTTGGGGTTTGCTCTGCTGACAAGGGTTGAGTGATACTTTTTTATTATTATTTTGTCCCACAGATTTTCAAGCTGTATTGCTGTCAGACAAAATCATTGTTTTTAATGTAACTTTTGAAAAAGAAATATTTCAGAAATATTATATTATTGAATACCAAAGAAAAGAAAACATTAATACCACCAATTCTTAATTTCTGTTCACTTTCTTTTATTTTTCTCCTCTCAGTTCTGCTTCATATTCATATGAAATAGGGTAGGAAAAGCTAAGATAATGCTGAGAAAAAAACACTGATGCAATTAATTATTTATTCTTTGAGTGGCACAGAGCATCAAGAAATTTCCTTTTACACTATATTTGTAGATGTCCTTGAATTTAGAAGTCCAACCTAATGAACATATAGCTAGTGGCTTGTATGGGGCTGTTTATTTGACCATGAGACTCAAAAGATTTCTCTGGGGTGGATTCCTATGCCTCTAAATAGATAATTATTACAGAGTTTCAGCCATTACACACATTTATGTATGAAATTCACAACAAACACAATGTTAGTACCTGTTGATGTAGATGGGAAGAGAATTTGCAAGTGTTCTTTCTTGATTGGCTTCTGCTCTGGTTCAGAGGTATTTTTCAGCGTCTCAGATGATAAAAAAGAAGAAAATGCCACCACCTTAGTTTTCTGTATTTTCTGATGTACAAGTATTCATATTGAATGTAGGGTATGTCTAAAGTGAATCCTTCTCCCAGTCTGGAGGGTTTCTGGATTGAGACATGGCACTATGGCCAAATGACTCCTGGGTCAAATCTGCCATATCTCTGATCAGTTTAAATACTGACAAAAATGTCTGACTACTCCCATTCAGGCACATGCATCCTAGACCCTGCACAACCTGCTAATTATTTCATTAAAAACCACAAAGAAAATTAATCTTAAATGAAGAAAAAAAAACTTGTCTGGTAAGGATGGCAGTCAGGTCAAGGATATTTAGAGGCACCTCATACTGATTTTTGACAAAAGCTCTGTTTTCTTTCATATCTACAGTACTACAAAATATTATTAATCTTCATGTTAGGAACAGAAATCCAAATCCTGATTTCGCTTCCTGTTCATGGGCACCTCATGCCTTTTGAGACTTCCCAGGTGTTTAAAACATTCTCATGGAAGTAACAAATATTACAACCTAACGAGACTTTCCAGGATCTACTGGGCATTTTACTGTGAGTAGACATTTGAAAAGAGGTTCATACACAATTCATGAGTACATAAAATGATCTTATTTATTGTTTAACATACCCAACAAACAGCTGGACTCTAGCCATAGGCTTATCATTGATATTCTTAGCACTTTCTCACACAGGCACTCCTTAGTCAGGTGAGGAAATGTCAGTCTCCACAGCATTTGATCTGCTCTTTTACCTTGCTGAATTGACATCTCCAAGCTCTGTTTGGGTTTTGCTCTCAGGTTTTCATAATTCTATGCTATGTGCATGTGTTTCTCTCTAGAGACCTTCATCAAGTAGCTGCTTCTTAAGATAATTATTTTATCTCTGTAATTTTATTTTACTTAACATTGAATCATGAAATCATAGAATAGTATAGGTTGGAAGGGTTCTTTAAAGATTTTCTAGCCCAAATTTCCCACCATAATCTGGGATATTTTCACCTAGATCAAGTTACTCAGAGCCCCATCCAGCCTGACCTTGAATGTTTTCAGGGATGGGGCATCTTCCATTTCTTTGGGCTACCTGTTCCAGTCCCTCACCACCCTTATTGTAAAAGAAAAATCTTCCTCATATTTAATCTAAATCAACCTTCTTTTACTTTAAAGCCATTACCCCTTGTCCTTCTGCCAGGATGAACCATCCCAACTCTCTGTCTGTCTCCACAGGAGAGCTCTCCAGCCTTCGGTCACCTTTGTGTCCCTCCTCTGGGCTGGCTCCAGCAGGTCCATGTCCTTTAGGGCTGCAGGGCTGGATGCAGCACTCCAGGCGAGGTCCCACCAGAGCAGGGCAGAGCAGAGGGGCAGAATCCCCTCCCTCACCCTGCTGGCCATGCTGCTTTGGATACAGCCCAGGACACTCCTGCCTTTCTGGGCTATGAGTGCACATTGTTGGGTGATGTTCAGCCTCTACTCCACCCCAAGTCCTTCTCAGCAGGGCTCCTCTCATCCTGAAGTCTGTGTTGATATTGAGGATTGTTCTGACTTAGGTGCAGCACATTGCTCTTGAAGGGTCAACCTCATGAACTTCAAGTTCCTGAGGTTCAAGTGGACCCACTTCTCAAACTTGTCTGCCAAACAGCCATTAAGGCCCTCAGCAGATTCAAAAAAGCCCTTTGACAATTTCAGAGCATGATACTTTGATTTCAGACAAGTAGTAGCAAACTACCAAAGCCATTTTTTGTTTGTTAACATAGCCAGATAGTTCTGTTCTTAATGCTGAGTGCAGGGAATGTGATAGGACCAGGTCACTTCGATCAAACTGAGAGCAATATGGAGAATATTTTGCCATTTCATAAATTGTATGAGATAGCCTGTTTTTTAAGAGTTACATTTTTTGTTGTTGTCTGACATTATGTAACATCTGGCCTTTTATTTTACAGGCCCTGTGGGTAGGGATTCAGATAAACCCCTGTGGCAATCATGACCAAAGTGGATCTCTGACTGCTGTTTTGCTAGCTGGAATTATTTAGGGACATGACTCTCTCTGTAACATTAAGATAAATGGGAGCCTTACCTCCCATTTCAACAGGGGTGTGATCAAGCTGCATTATGCTGCTGGACACAGACATAGCCAGGAAGACATAAACTTAAAAGGGACCTCTCATTATTAGTCAGATTTCTCTCAAAATATTGCCTGTTCTCAGCACTATCTGAGGCAACATATTGGCAACTGAACTTTTAAATTCAGTCCTTGTCCAGTTAACTTCCCACAGACTTGAACAGAAAAAACACTTCAAAATCATGAGCTTTGAGGAATATTGCAAGCTAGTAAATGTTTTGTGAAGGAATCATGTGGCTTATGGAAATATCAATGATTTCCCCAAATGGAGGCTATTAGGTAGATGTTATGAACAGAGTGAAATTTTATTATGACCCTAAATTATGATTAGTTTTTAGGTTCCTCCTTGAATTTGAGACTCCAGGCACTAAGAACTGTAATTAAATCCATTTTAATAGGTTTTGACATATCTGTTTGACTCCATACTATGGTCCGTTTTCCAGAGAAGATTAAAGTAATAACATTTTTTTAAATATTAAGCTTTCAGATTACCAGCTGTTCAGTCTAATAGTAGCATATAATTGAAATTCTCAAGGATCACCTCCTATACAGAGCTTCACAAAGCATATTTGATTTTTATATTGTCTCAATGTGTGGGCAGCTGGTGTGTCAGCATCCAAACAACAATCTCCTTTGCAATGACAGAGAAGTTGCCTTATCTTGGCACAGTAATGGACATGGTGACTAAGCACAAATGATTCAGTATATTTGACAGTGAGTGTTATTCAAGAGGACACAGTTCCTTAGAAGAGTTTGAAAAGTTTTTCTCATTATTTTTGCTCTGGCATTTTATGGGGCACTCTTTTCTAATACATTCCCACCTAAGCACTGGCTGTCACTTAACAAAATAAAAGAAATAGGAGAAAAAAGAGGAAAAAAAAAGAAGGCATATCAAAGGATTAAAGTCTACTGTAAGAAACACAACAAACATAGTCCACAGTTCCCTAATACTTGTCTCTGTGTAGGGATGTAAGATTTATTTTCTTAGTATCTGTTAATGTATTGAGTCTGTGTTGCAAGGTTTTTGGAGTTGAGGAGGGGCTACAGGAGTAGCTTCTGTGAGAAGCTGCCAGAAACTTTCCCCATGTCTGACAGACAATGCCAGGAGGCTCCTAGAACAACTCACCACTGGCCAAGTTCAAGACAGTCAGCAACAATTGGTAACATCTCTTGGACAACATGTTTAAAAAGGGGAAAAAAACCAATCTCAAATTATTGTGCAGATGTAATGGCCAGAAAAGAGTGGAGTGAGAACATATCAAAGGAACAACTCTGCAGACACTGAAGTCAGTGCAGCAGGAGGGGGAGGAGGTGCTCCAGGTGCCAGAGCTGAGATTCCCTGCAGCCTGTGTCTGTGGCACAGACCATGGTGAGGCAGCTGTGCCCTGAATCCCATGGAGGTCCATTGAGGTGCAGAGATCCACCTGCAGATCACAGAGCAGACCCACACTGGAGCAGGTGGATGAACAAAAGAAGTCTGTGACCCCATGGGAAGCCTGCACTGAATCAGGCTCCTGGAAGGAACATGGGGACCCTTGGAGGGAGGAGGCCACGCTGCAGCAAGTTTGTTGAGAGGACTAGTGACCCTGTGGAGGACCCACACTGGAACAGCCTATTCCTGAAGGACTGTACCTCATGGAAGGGGCCCACACTGGAGAAGTTAATGGACAAAAGTTAACTGTTTCCTGTGGGAGGGACCCATGCAAGAGCCATAGGAGGAGTCCTCTCCCTGAGGAAGAAGTAGTGGCAGAAGCAACACGTGATGAATTGAGGGTAGTCCCCATTCCCTGTCTTCCTGTGCCAGAGAGAAGGTAAAGCTGGGGAGGAAGGAGGGGTGGGGGAAAGATTGTTTAAGATTTGTTTTGCTTCTCATTTTGCAGCTGTGATTTTGATTGGCAATAAGTCCCCTAAGTTGTGACGACTGTTGTGCCCATGATGGTAATTGGTGAGTGATCTCTCCCCACTCTTATGAGCCTTTCATTCTATTTTTTTCTCCCCTGTTCAATTGAGGAGGGGAGTGATAGAGTGGCTTTTGTAGGTACCTGGCCTCCAGCCAGCATCACACCACCAGTCTCATAAGAACATCATCGTACAGATCATCCAAAAGTAGACAAAAAAAAAGCAGAAAAAGACCCTGCAGATTTACTGCAATTAGGTAAATCTAGCTCACATCCTAATCTTGCTGCTGTGAAAATCTTCCTTTGACTTGGAGAAGGAAAATATATCTATTCTCAGTGAAGGTAGGGAAAGCAGCTACGGAATGAGTTACTTGGATAAATATTTCAGACAGTATTTTTGGAAGCTGGATGCTTGTAAATATCCTCAGTTCAAGAGAGGTCTGCCATCTACAACTCACACACACAGCACAAAAATCCAATCTCACACTAAGATCATCCTTTTCAATCACAGGGTGAGTAGAGTGCAAGTGAAGCATGAATAGCAGTGCGGCATCTACCAAAGCATGACTGCTCTACAGGGCACGGGAGAAAGCTAATCAGAGGACCAATGACTTCATTACAGGACTCCCAGCTCAGCCCTCCAGAGGACAAAAGTTAAATTCCTGATCAGATGCTTATTTCTCTTGGTAAAGAGAAATTTATTTAGGCACAAGAAATGTAATATTTTTCAATGGCATAAAGAGAATATGTCATGTTACATCACAAAAGAGAGTAAGCTGGAAGTTACTAGAAGGCCCTGCTCGAGGCTTCTGAACAGCATATGCAAAGTTTAATTTTGCATGGCCAAAACTCAGGAAGGCCACAAGTGTATCTGGACATGAGGAAGGCCAGATTTGTCTGTTAACAATCTGCACTCTCTAAAGGGATTTTATGTATCAAAGACACTAACAGGCTCCTTAGACAAAATAATCAAAATAATACATGGGTGTGGTTTACGCCCAGCTTGATTCTGCACTTCTGCCAGTGCTGAACAGCTGCCAGGTCTCCCTGATATGTGATATTCGTGGGTGAAGTGAGGGGTCCCAGACTCTTGCCTGGGGTGGGCTGATTTATCTGAGACAAGCCTTTTATGAGAGTCTAAATATTGCTGATTTTCGTGAAAACTGTAACAGCTCTTCAGATCAGTCCCTACCCCTCATCCTTACAATATCTAGCAGATTTCTCTTTCATTTTTCCCTGAAAGAGTCATGATAGCATCAGTGACAACAACAATTGAATAGAAACTCAGAGCTCTCAGTGAGGAGACAGAAAGCAAAATCTGAGTTTATGTTCATCCTCCACATCAGAAGTTCAACCTAAATTCAATCTCTGTTGAAGCATTGCACTAGTGTGTATCTCAGATTAGATATCCACCCTTTGTCGTTCTCCTGCTTGGCAAGATTGCAAAGATTTGTCAGCAGCAGCTTTGGAAACCAGGGGTGATAGTGGAGCCTTGGAAAATGCTAAAGATAGAACTCTGAAAATGTTAGGCTTTGTGTTTTCTCAGATCACTGCACCTGCATAAGCAGTATGATAAATGATATAACTGTTAGATGTGATGATTGTTTAGTAATTAAATATAATTATTATATAATCATGAGAAGAATCATGAGAAACTATGTTGGAAATTTAAGGGGGCTATGTTGAGCTGACATCTATGTATACAATAAAACAATATAAGTTTAATAATTAACATGAAAGTTATATAACGATAGATTATAAAAACACAATCATCTCAAATGTATGGTCGGAGTCAGATTTGAGTTGAATACTCCTGACACCCAGAGCTCCTAATAAAAGCACCTGCATATAATTGCTTATGTCATTATGTGTTTCTGAACGCTAACAGGGGCAGATGCCAAGGATATTAGGCAGCAGCTGGATGGTTTGGGAAACTTAATGCAAAGGAAGAAGGAGGACTGCGCATCCCCCAGGCGGTGTCTGAGGTGCTTGCTGACTCTTCTCATGGTCTTCAAAGAATCACTGTCAGGTTATAGAAGTTGCTTTTTCTTTTGTCCTTCGTCATTAGAGCCTAATGAGGAAGCGTGTGATTAAGGAAACTAGGAGGCAAGCAACACACCTCAGGTATTTCACTGAGGAGCAAGGTCATGTACAGGTAAACATGTAACTGATGAGCTTAGAACTAAATGGGAGAACTACTTTTGTTTTCCAGCTCTTATTTTTCTGGGTGGCCTCCAGAGATTTGAAGGGCATTTTTCTCATAGACAAGCTTTTTTCTGCTACAGATGGTGCTTTTAACTTTCCTAAGTCACAAAATGACAACAATTTTTAGAGGAGCAGTTGAGTCCTTATTTTTAGAGATTTCCATTCACTACTTTGAAATTTCAGGTAAAGCAACCACCCACAGATCTTAATTTTGGAGGCTAGTTGATACAGCAAACTTTAAACTTATTTAATTTATTTAGAATATTAATTTATTCATAGGGGGATGATTTTTAGCTAGTAACAAGTTTCTGCTTCTAAGACTGCATAGACATACACAAAAAATATTTTCCTTACAATTTGTCTACTCTTTTTTTGCTGTGACCCACCACTCTCTTCCAAACTTTTGTCCAAACCATTTCTATTTGGCTCTGCCTAGAATCTAATACTTTGAGCCAAGAAAACAAGAAACAAAAATGATGAAAAACATGCTCAGCCAAAGTCTTTTAGACTGTGAAAGAATGAACATAAGAAATGACTTAGAAAGAATGTGGTGCCTGGAGAATTAAATTAGAAAGGCACTGAAAATATATTTTCCATACAAAAACATTTTGAGAAGAAAAAAAATAGTTCATGTGAGGAAATCATAATGATGGGAAGAAAAATTGATTATTTATACAAAGCAAAAGAAAATCAAAGTAAAATATATGGGGTCTTCAGTGTGAGCAATTTATTCATAAATAGGCATATGTTCAGAGACTGTTTGTCCACACTGGAATTGTGTAACTCTATTCTATTTGGCAAGATTTAGAGTTTAAATGAAGAACACATATGGCAGCCTCATCTCCAGCTCTGTGCAAGCATAGCCCAGAACACAGATACCTCAGCTTTACTTGGGAGTTGTGCTTGTGCACCAGTTTGGGCCCAGACTACAGTGCCTCAGATGAGAGCAGCATATTTCTGCTGGTTCTGAAGTTTCATCACTTCGTACTATCTGTATCCAGGCATAAGGTCTGAGACCAGGCAATATTATTTGATGTAGATTTGAATATATACTCGTGGTCTATTAATGTCTGGCAAATATTTTAAGTGCAGTTTGTAGGTACTAAATTTAATTTTGTTAAGGTGTATGGAGTGTTAATGGAGTGTTTTCTTCAAATTGGTTACATGAAAATTGATGTTTTCATCAAGAATGCAGCTCGGCCGTCCCATGATGCTGAGATTGTGCATGACACAAATGGAGCAAACTAAAAAAGCAGATGGCCCTACATTAGCTGTTAAGTGAAGAGAAGCATCCCTCAGGATTTCCTAGAGGACATAATGATGTGAGCCCTAGGAAGGACTTAGGAAGATCACCTTTTAACTTGTTTGAGATCTCTGAGAGTACTCTAACCTTTAGCTAGTGCTCTGCAGCTCTCAGACTCTGCAAAAGTATGATATTGTGTGTAAATATGAAAAAGAACATCTCTAGATTGTGATTTTTTAATCCTCTCTCTGCTGTCAGGACCATTGTTATCACATCTCAGTGTCACAAGGTAAAAGAAAATAGTCCATTCGATCTCTAGGGCAAAAAGCAGGGTAGGAAGAGAGTGGGTGAGCCCCACAAATATCTTTATGGGGCCCCTTCTTTGCTGCCGGAGAACAAGGATGGTGAAAATTAAATGGTTCGCTAATGTAATCATATTTATGTAAAATCAGGAGAGAAATGTTAATTTTAGTATTTTAAGTCTCCATTAACACTCTGTGAGGATCATGGTCTATCAGGAGGAGCAATTATTAAGTAAAGCCCTGATTGAGAAAGGAAGAAAGTCACAAATGTCAGCATCAATGAGCAATTTACTTGAGGGAGAACACAGATGATGTTTCCTCTGGATATGAAGGGAGTTGAGCATTGATGAGTGAGGCCAGACCTATACAAAAGAAAGAAAAGTTGGTCCATTCAAAATACTCTCCAAGTCCTCTTTTTCTACCCTTTTCTATATCTGCACAAGGATTTCACTTTTCAGGAGCTGAACTGCATGCTTTAGCCTGCAAGAGTTTGTGACATAACACTCTTAAAGTGTGTTCATGGAGTGAGTTAATACCTTCTTTGGAAAGCTTTACCTGCCTTTTATCTGGTTTGTAGGTAGAATTTTCTGCAACCACTCTTGACATATTTTTGATCTTTCCTGTCACCCCAACTTTCTCTTCCTTTTTTTTACTGCTACTACCTTAAGCCTTGTTCTGTAAAAGTAATTACTGTTCTGAAAACCAACATAATACAGTTAAATGGATCGGAATTCAGACTTCCTGTGAAGCAAATCTAGCTATTCAAATCAACAAACTCTTTCTTTTCTTATATTATCCTTTTCAAAAGACTTATTTAAAGGAATGTCTTAGGCAATTTTACTTTTTACTAGGCTTTTAACCTATGGCATGGAAACTCTAGTTTTCTACCTGCAGTTAATCTACATCCGTAAGTTTTGTTGATTTTTAATGAAGTAGCAGAAGCAGCCTGTAAACAAAGGGGTTAATGGAGAAATTTTCACAGAATATCACATTTTACAAAATTGTCATTTCCAAGAGCATATTTTTAATCACATGTTTGTTCTGGATTAGAAACATAATTAAAAGGACAATCTCCCTTCCAGCTGGAAGATTATAACTAACAACTATCCAGTCCACATATAGAAGGATGTGTTAAAGGCAGAATAAAATCACCTTTCATTTTATTATTCCTTGATTAACATATTCCCCTTAGCTCTAATGTGCTTTTTTTGTGCATCTGTGTGATAGGGTTTTATTATTTTAACAATGGTTTCTGGTTTTCAGCTTGAAAAAACATTATACAATACCTGATCAGTACACAACAATTTTTCAGGAATATTTTAATTATGCTTACAATAGGCCAAGCTTATGAAAAAGTAATTGATTACCTGATTTTTGTCATGGTGAGAGGCTACAGAAATTTACTGTCAAGGTAATTCAGGACTTTGGCTTCCTGTAAAACACAGGTTCCTTTTATTTCCTGCCTCCAGCCAACACAAGGTACTAGAAACCAGAGATAGTACCATTTGTCAGTAGTATCCAACAAATCTATTTTAAAAATCAAGTTATATATTAATTTTGATTCTTTTTAAATTAAATGGGAAGAGGAAGGGAATCTCATGTATTTTTCCTCCCTCAAGAAAACACAATTCAAATTTGTACAGTTTGTGACCTGTAAATGGAGTGGGCATGTTCCTTTGTTTTGGTAATGTATGAGGAATGTCGGCACCCACCCGAGTCACAAGAACTGGAAAGTACATACAAAATGGCATATGGGAAATTTGAGGCAGAGAAAAGACAAAAATAATAATTTCTGAGTAACTTTCAGAGCACTGCTAGCTAAGAGGTGGCTGATTCCTCTCTGAAGTGCACTCTGCTGCTGAGAGTGCAGCTCTCAATATAAGAAGTCCTCATAATGGTTTCAGATTATTTTGAGCTGTTTTCTTCCCCACCACAGAAACTGGTTTCACACTGTTGTAAATCAAGGAAGCCTCTTGTGCTTTGCTTTGACAGTTTTAGACAGAGGAGAGATTCAGGAAAAAATTAAACCCAAGTTGAGCATGGGAACATTTCCTCTACTTTGTTTAAGATCTGATTTCCCCTTACCTCATACATCACAGTTCTCTCTTTTTTAGCCTCAGAGAAGACAAAATAGGGATGTGTTCATGGAACACTTTAGTCTGCCCCTACTTTAGTGAACATTTATTATCCAGTTATATGTGAACATATATTAACCAGTTATAACTCACAACAGAAAAAGTTTGGACTTTCAACAAGTATAGTAAAAATTACAGAGGTTTATTGTAAAATTTTTTTACATAACTGTTCTTGTAGAATTGGATGGGAAATAATGAATAAGATGTTTGCAAAATATTAGAAATACTTCTTAAATTTATCTGCTGGAGGATTTAAATAAATTCACATCACATACACACAGATAGAAATTAAAACTTCTTTCTTTCATGAAAAATAATTACAAGGTCCAACTGTTTCTAGACATGACTGTTCTACTTTGTGAGAAAAACAACAACATGATAATTTTGAGGCACTGGACTCTACAGTATGGAACTGAATACATGTAAGAGGAACATAGATGAATCAAGAATTCTTCTCATTCCTTCAAAGGGCTGATGTGTTAATCTTGCTTGCATAAATAAAATTCTCTGATTAAAGTAAAACCCCAGGGGTACCATGATGTATTGAATGGGAAAATGAAAGCTGTGCCTTCTAGCCAAAGTAATACAGCTATTTATTAACCAAAAACGATATTTTCTTTTCCTTTTTCCTTTGCCAAAATAATGATTGTAGCCTTCTAGCAAGGTGAATAATCAAATCATGACATAACCATTTATTTCACAATACGGTGAATATTCTATCCAAGAATACTCTGAAATGTAGTTATAAAACTTCCTCCTTCTTTTCTTTTGCTAAACTGAAGTGAAAACAACTGAGAAATAGTATTGGTGTGTGTCTCTACAGGTAATTTTATATTCTGACTATTCTGATACAGAAGATGAATAAAACAGGATTTTTCCCCACAGAATTTTTACATTTATAAACGCATAATTTAAAAAAATCTAAGAAATATGTCTATAGTTCTATGGATCCCATTTAATGGAGAATTGATCCTGCTTTTAAGAAAGTCCTAAAACTAGAGTTTTTCCAATAAAAGAAAACCTGTTGTCATTCTTTAAATGGTAAACAATAGAGGCTATAATTGTTCATCCTTTCTTCAGGTTCATTATTGCCTTCCAGCTTCCAATCTAAAAGCTCTTAGCAACATAATTACCTCTTTGGCTTTTGCAAAATGTCATGGCTCCTGTTTAGCCAATGGATCACATCACATGAGTCTGCAGCTTCCTTTTTAAACACAGCATTAATAGCTGAAATGTTGGGCAGGCTGGCTTATAAGCTTGGCAACTAATTGGTCTTGCTTCTCACCTTTCCTGGACTTGCTGTTATTTTGGGAAGCAAGAAGGAGATCTGAAGCCACACATATCTGGATCCAAAGACATGCCTACTCAGAGTGACCTTAGAATCTAAGACATCCGCGCCCTTTTCCAGACACCTAAACACTATCCTTGCCACTTTGTTGCATTGTCATTAATCATTCATAAATTTTGTATGTATGGTGGCCCCATATATAGAAGTACAGTTTGAAGTCAGAGGTTAAATGGCATTAAATAGACTGCTGTATCTGAATAAGAAAGAAAAAAAAAAATCCAATGACAGACCTCACATGGGGATCCCGACGAAGAATGTCTATCTCTTCCAGCTGTGTTGAGTAGAATAAAAAACCAAATTTTCACCAACAAAATTGTTATTCTCCCTATATTCAGCATTCCATTCTGCTGGGTTGCTAGGGCATCTGTCTGACTTTCACTCTTCCTCTTTCCCCCTAATATGAGATCTTTTCTGAGTCCCTCAGAAAGTCACACAACCTCTGTGCAATTAGCAGCCATACCAGCCTTTCAATGTGGTGAGTCTGATGTTATTCTGCTCTAACACCTGCTGCTCAGCTTTTCATCATGTGTGTATATGTATCTTAAAGTTCTTCATCTGTTCACAAATTTTTTTGGCTACCTTGAATAAAAAAAAGAGCTGTCCTACTAGCACAAATAAGGTGTGCGAAGTGCCACTTTCTCTTTGCAAATTGCTCTTTTCCAAGACCAGAACACTTTCTATGTGCAGAATATGTATTTCCGCCCTGAAAAAAGCCTTCCAACATGAATAAAATTATGAAAGCTTGGTTTCCCACCCTCTTCATGAAAGAGGATAATGTGTTGATGAGGTACTTCAAACTCTCTGTGGGACTGGCAGCATGACAGAATGTGGTTATTTAGTGAGAACACATTGGGTGAAGAGAGAACAAAAACTACTCATCAGTGTACTGATTTGATCCTCAATATGGCAAACATTGTGATTACACAAAATTTCAAGATTAGAACCAAAATTAAAATCGTAACTAAAATTTAAAAATTGCTCAGTGCTTTGTGATCTGTAAAAGTTAGCTAAACCCCACCTTTTTATGCTAATATTTGAGAAAAGATAAGATTAATAAGGTTTAATCATCCAAAGAAAATCCCATTTATTAATGGAATAGAACTGAAATAATGTGCACACTCTACTAGATGATTTTGGGGTTAATCCCACATTCTTTGTTAGATATTTGTGGACAATAACCCCCTGACCCTGATAAGGAATGTGACTGAAATTGGGAGTTTAAAAGCATCAGGTGATTTACCTGGAGTTCTGCATCCCACTCTGTGGTCTGCAGCACAGGAAGGACATGGACCTATTCGAGTGAGTCCAGAGCAGGGCCACATAGATAATTAGAAGGATGGAACTCCTCTCTAATGAGGAAAGGCTGAGAGAGATGGGATCATTGAGTCTGGAGAAAGGAAAGCTGGATGGAGAGGGACTTTTTACAAGAGCATGTAGTGACATGACAAAGGGGAATGCCTTCAAGCTGAAAGAGAATGGGCTTAGATTAGATGTTAGGAAGTAATTCTTTCCTGTGAGAATGGGCAGGCACAGGAACAGGTTGCCCAGAGAAGTTGTGGATGCCCCATTCCTGCAAGTAGTCAAGGGCATGCTTAATGGAATCTTTAGCAACCTGATCTAGTAGAAGATGTCTTGCCCATGGTAGGGGGGTTGGAACGAGATCTTTAAGGTCCCTTCCAACCCAAACCATTCTATGATTCCATGATTTATCAATGAATTTCATTGTTTAGTGGGGTGACTTTGTCTAGGATCTGAAACAGACCACTTAAAAGAGAAAAAAACAAGGTTTCTAGGATCTGATCCATCTGGAAACACGAGAGAACATTGAGAGCCTCCATAGACATAACTGCTTTTTTCCCTTTACCTTTATTCTTGTGGAGGGTAGAAGGATGTGTGTTTTGCTTTGTTTTCCTTGTTTGAGATTCTGAGTATTACTTGGAGTTTGATCATCTGAATACTGATCGGGTTCAGAAATTATGAAATCTAGGATATTAAGGAGCTTGATGGTGTAGGAAGGAACATGGTTTATAATGGAAAGAAATTTTATACACACTCCCATTTCTCAGTGATACCCTTAGAATTTGAAATTTTATCCGTTATAAAAGGGTCTTGATAGTTCAGACTCAGAAGATGAGTCAAATTTTATAACACCTTTAGTTCTGAGATCCAGTCTAAAAAAATTGTTTTGAGCATTACTGTTAAAAGAACTCTAAAAAGAACTTCAGCTTTGTAGCTCCTACAGTTAAAAAAAAAGTGTTACAACTCTTCTTAAAATAAAACTGAAAACTTTCTATGCAGATTTACCTTTTATTAATTTATGAAAGTGGCTTTGTTGTCTAAAGAGTTGAAAAATTAATTAAAATCATATTAAAAATGTATGAATTAATTTATTTTTTGTGTTTAGTTGAACAAAGTACTTGTAGTGTTGTTTGACTGCAAGAAAAAAAAAATTAACTCACCAACACACACATTAATATTGATCCTCATCAATGAAACTGCTTTTAAAATTTTTCCCAAGCTGCTTTTCCCCACAGGTGCTAATTGTCTTCAATTTTGTAAAGTTTTTGCAAATGGAAAAGGAAAAATATGTACTGTTGCCAGAGAGTCTCTCCCTTACACTTTGAAAAGATACAAATTCATGATTACCATGAAGCCTCTGGCTGGGCATTTAGTAGTAACCTGCTTATTTGTGAAAATATTGCCTCTGAGATGGTATTTTTTTTGGCTCAAGGAGTTAATGAAAACCAAGCTTGTTGGTTTGATGTTTATCCTGAAGCCCTAATAGGAAAACAGTAATTCAACATGACAAGTTCCATGTTTTCATATTTAACAGTGTCTATTCAGACAGGTAAGCCTTTTGGGCTCAGCAAGGTATTTTCTCATATGGCTCTACATTCATTCTCTAGTTATTATTTCCAGATACCCTTCAGTTATCTTTAAAACTGAAACCATCCTCTTCTCTGTGTTTTGGACTTGTAATTTTTAACATCAGGAACATAACAGATTGTCAGTCCATACTAAGGCTGCCACTGGCTGTTATCAGAGGAAAATGTACTGACTCAGATCCAGCTTTAAGGTCTTCATGAGCACATGGTACAGGCCAATTGGGCAAGATGGTGATACTGGTGATCCCCTGAATGTTTCCAGGCAATTTAATGTTCTACACCTGTTCTCTAGTGCAGGATGCCTCCCTGGATGAGGGAACCAGGCTTGAGTCACTGAAGCACACCTCACTTCAGTTACCTGTCTTTCCTTGGCATTGCCATAACTCTGAAGAATTATTTGCTGACTTTTGCATCCCACTATGACATGACAACCTGTTCCTCACTGTATCCAAAGCCTGAGTCATGTCCACCAGACATTTAGTTGCCTAATGGGGACAAATTGCTGTCTTAGCAGTCCAGTGACCAAGTTCTTCTGTGAATTGAGTCTTTGGGCAATATAGAAAGGAGAGTAAAAAGTCATAGCAGTTGCTGTTGGCTGAAATGGTCTCCCAAAGGCAAACCATTTCCTCATCTGAAAATTGTGTTCTTTGTGTTATAATAGTTTGCATAAGATCCCAACCCATTTAAGTCGTATCACTCAGATATTTTTAAATGTCAGATGAAAGTAGAAGCCTGTGTATGACACTCAAGCAGTTTGTTTGTACTTGTATTGTTGTTTTTTAAGTAACCAGAATGATCATTTCATGTTGACAAGATAGCTGTTATGAAGTATGAGCTGAGCCATGAAGTAACAGACCCAGAGAAGACGAGATGATAAAAAGTTTAAATCCCTAGCAGAAGGTTGGATAAAACCTTTTTATTGTCTGAGATATACTTGTGAGTTAACTAATTGTGAAGAGATAATAAATGATTTAATTATTTCCCATCTGTTAGTAATTCAATTAGATCCTGCTCAGTTTGCATAGCTGCAGCCCTTTCATTACTGTGCTTTGCATTCCCTACCAAGTCTGAAGTCCCCAGAGTTAAGCTATGTTATTACCCTCTGAGGTAAAGATGGGAAAGCAATTTAAAAGCATTTTTTTCTCCCTTAAATCCATCATGTCTGTATTCTTAACATTGCATTTCCAGCATCTTTTTAACATAATAAACGCTGCATTAATTTAGTTGGAGAAAACACAAACCCAAACAAAACAGCAATGCCTGAATTGGTTTTTGGAAAAAATTATTTTAGAAAAAAAATTGTTGAGAACTTAGAGGTATAGATTTAACCATACACTAAGTACACTTAAAAATACTTATTCTTAGAGTAAGGATAGAAAACTGGAAAGTTAAAGACAGGGAGTGACTTGACAGGGAGTCACTCATATATGATAAATACACAGGGCATACTCTTCTACACTTTAATGAGAATAATTCATGCTATTTTCATGAGAAAAAGAAAAATCCATTATTTTGCCTTTATTTCTAGGGCGACTGAGAGAAATATACTTAGTTTAAAAGGAGATATAAAGCGAAGAATATTTAGTTCACAAACTTGTCATTTGCTCCTTGTCATTTTATACCAGTGAGAGAGGAGGAGAAGGAGCTTCTCCCTGCCCCTACCTTGGCTGATGTGTTCATTCAGCCCAGAGAGCAAAAGCAGGGATAAACTCTCACAGTGAATTTAGGATGGTTAGGCACTACTCACAGTTAACAGTCTGTTCTGTGTTTGTTGTAGTATGCTGGTGCTGGCTGAGGGAATTAATTTTCTTTGCAGTGGCTGGTGTTAGGCTGTATTTTGGATTTTTACTGACCACAGGGTTGATAACACAGAGATGTTTTTGTTATTGCTGAGCAGAGCTTACACAGAGCCAAGGCCTTTCCTGCTTTTCTTGCTGCCACACTGGGAAGGAGACTGGGGGTGCCTGGGGGGTTGGGAGGAGACACAGCCAGGACAGGTGACCCAAACTGGCCACAGGGAGATCCCAGACCATGTGCCATCGTGCTCAGTGTATGCACTGGGGGGAAGGAGGAGGAAGAGGGGGACATTTGGAGTGATGTCATTTGTCTTCTCCAGTAACCATTACATGTGATGGGGCCCTGCTCTCCTGGAGATGGCTGAGCAGCTGCCTGCCATTTCAAAGCAGGGAATTAACCCAAATTGCTCTGCTTGTGTGTGCTCAGCTTTTGCTTTTCCTATTAAAGTGTCTTTATCTCAACCCACAACTCTCTGGCTTTTACCTTCCTGATTCTCTCCCTGATCCAGTTGGTGGGGGAATAAGCAAGTGGGGCTTGGCTGCTGGCTGGGGTTAAACCACAATGTGTTGGAAATAGGATTTATATTTCCCTCCTTAACTGTCCACTGGGGATGGATGAGGACAGGTTTCTAGGAGGTTCAGATGGTGTTTCCCTCCCTCCCACCTTTCCATCCTCTTTCCCCTCTCTCTCTCCCTCCCTTTTTCCCTGGCTCCATCTTTCACAATGCAGCAGTCATCCCTCCTAGGGCAATTTCTCACAATTCAGCACTACTGACCTACATAGGTATTGTGCCAAAAACTCCTCTTCACTCTGAACCATGGTTCTAGACCAGAGGAATACTCAACTACTTAACTCCCACAAAAATCAGATCAGAAATCAGAAATCCCCTGAGGACTTTGGCCTTTGGCTGCTTTCAACTGCAATAAGGAAAACTCTCTTCTAGGATAAAAGACAAGCATGTCTTCTTTCCATCTCTCATATAATGGGCTGAAAATTAAGGAATTCTTCATGAGCATCCATGTCTCAAATATTCTGAAGAGAGAAGAGATTTTAAAAGCATTTTGCCTATTTCCCCTGCCACTTGCATAAGTATTCAACAACTCTGTGCTTCACTTTGTTTTACACTGTCACTCTAAGCTGCATTTAAGAAGCTGTCTCCTCTTGCCCTTGATAAGATGCACTAATTAATTGGGTGACCTAACTGCATTTATTACACAATCATATTAGCTCTTGGATTAACGTATTTAAACCTAAGTAAACCAAGCAGAGATTTTACCTTTCTTTCAAGCCAACTGTCTTTTGATATTTGCCTTTGAAACCATGCAGCAAGTTGTCCTGGAAGGGCATAAGGGAAAAAAATCATTATAATCTTTTTTAACTCCATGACTGCTCTTCCCTCTGATATGTAGAGCCTCAGGTGACATGACTTAGGCCAATTGTTTCACTTATCAAAAATAGGTAACATAAGCCCTCAACAAATCTGTATGCATGGTTGGTTTTGACCTCTTATTGAGTGCTTGTCAATTGTCACTTTGACTCACGATCCTATATTAAGAGGTTTGAGAATATTGCTTTGCTGGGGCAGATTTATATTGACACAGTTGGGTTTGTTTTAGCACTGTATCATCAAGTTTATGTTTTGCTGCCCTGATGATCTAACACATAAAAATATAGCACCAGACAGAGGACAACAGCAAGGAGTGGTTTTGTTTTTTGGTTTTGGTTTTTTGGGTTTTTTGTGTGTTTTGTGTCATTTTACTTGTGCTGAACATTAAAAGTTTTAGACTCTATGTGGGCCCTGTAGACTTTAATGCTGAAAGAAAATTTCTGTCTATGTGGGCATCTGTAAATGCACAACTATTCAAAAAGTAAGCACAAACACATTTTCTGCTCTGGTAATCCCAATTAACACTGTGTAAAGTGGCATTACATCATCTGAAAATCCTTGTTGAAGGGTATTTCATTGCATAGAAGCTCTGGAGTAAATTGTAATTTGCAACTGTAAATATGTGCCAAAATTGTAATTTGTTCAATCTCATCTATTTCCCCCCAGGACAAAGAAGGAGAAGGAACATGTGCTGGGTCAGAGTGGCTGTTTAAGAGAGACAGGAGTATGATAGAGGCCTTAGTTCAGTAATATACATTCGATATGAACCACCTCTACTTTAACATGTACTGAGATTGATCAGTCATGGGTCATGGACCAGGGAATTGCAAATGGCTCTTGGCCACCTCTCTTTGTCACAGAAAGCAAAGTAAAGCTCAGATCCAGTGGAAAATAAAGGCAAGACAATATAATGATAAATACAGATATCATTCTGCATTTTCAAAGGAAAAAATAAATGAAAATGACAAAAATGCATCCAACATATAAACAGGATGAACATTTTTATGTGCTAAGCTACTAAGCCATTCTTGTTTGTGATTTACTTTACTGTATCTTTGGCTATTATGTTTCTCCTTTTTACTCACTCAGGACTTAGTTTTCCAATTTTGCTGTTCCACCTCAAATAAACAAATTCCAGAAAGTCACTATTAGAAAAAATGCACTCAGTGATTGTTGAAGAAATATTTACTGTGTTCTTGAAATGTACTAAACCCTTCGTCTATGTGCAGCCAGGAGAATATTTGTAATGCATGTTCAGCAAAAGCTTTTAGCAGGAACTCTTTTTCAGTTTTTTCAAAACATGACTGCTAGAGCCTGTTGGGATTTTATTGCAGGACATGTGTTGGTCCCCCAGAGCTCACTGTCTATATTTCAGGTACTGCAAATCTGACATCATACCTACACAGAAAAAACACACACACTGAATAAAATCCCTTTTTTTTTTTTTTGAACAGTCTCATCAGTGCTTGTCCTGGTTCCAAGAAATACCTATTTCAGTGCACACCAAAGAAATAAAATAGTGAGCCACCAACTTGTTTCACAGTGGTCAGAGGGCAGCTCTGTGATAGCTGCTTTGCTTGTTTCTCCCCACAGCAGGATGTGCCAGCCTCAGGAGCACCTGGGTAGGTACCTGGACCTGCTGGCAAGAGATCTTCAAATGGGCAGCTCAGTCACAACAGGAACACAGTGCTGAAATCTAAACCCTCATGGATTGGGACCCTCATGGATTTTTTGATTGTTGAATTTATTTTGTTTTATCTTATTTTGTTATTATTTACTTTTTGAAATGTAAAGGGTTCTTATCCATTTTCAAGCTACATGTTTGAAAAGCAAGATAACGCCTCTGAGAAAGAATGAGCAATCATAAATTATTCCTGTGAAATATGTCCTACACTCTTTGTTCAGCATTTCTCAGGAAATAAATATTCCTGCAAGCTCTTAGTATCTCATCTAAAACAAACAAACAAACAAAAAGCCAGAATGGGTTGACAAGACTGCTGTGACTTCTGCCAAACTCAGCTAGTATTAAACTTGCTATTAAGAAATATAAGCTGCAAATTCCTCTGCTTATGAACTTGAGATTGTGCTCTGGTCCAGTCAAAATAGACTTTGTTTACACTGATTTAGTGGCCTTATGAGATTGCCTGGTTGCTTGCCTGAGTTCCCTCAGCAGGTGAAATTACTTGCTGAGCTGCACAAAATCATGCTGGGGAATAGCTGTGCCATGTCTTGCCAGTATTTATTTAATGTTGTGTTACTGCTTGAAAATGAAAAGCATTTATTTTTAAAACACAGTCCATGTGATTAAGACCTATAAAAGCAAAACAAAAGGCTGAGTAACAAATGAAACTATAACTTACATGCTGGTTTTGATGTCATTGTTTCTACTGCTTCAACAGCAGCTGCCTTTGTTCTTTTGCAAACCACAAACAGTATAATAGTTTTATATCTCTCCTGTTCTCTAGTTATAGGTCCCTCTCTAACCACTGGCATGCTGTCTCATTAAAGCCTGTGTACCCTGAACTGCTTTTGGATTACAAAGGCAGGAGATTGCTGGAAAGTCATCTATCAGTCATAACACCTATATCTGGAGGTCCTTAGGAGCCATACATCTCCCTGGGATGGGTCTAAAGAATGGTACAGACACCTGCCTTCCTGATCTCTGCCTATCCCAGAGGCCCGAAGCTTGTTTGTACTAAAATAGCAAATTCAAGCCCAGCATGTGTAATGTGCTTGCTCTGAAGTTCTTACATTAAAACACAGAGTTTCATTCAGCTGATTAACGTAGATGTTAAGTAATATTGGTCCTAGTATCAACACTCTATCCCAGGCAAAAAAAAACCCACAAGAAAACCAGCCTCCAACCAGACATTGTACTGTAGGTAACAACCATCTGAGCCTGGCAGTTCAGCCACTTTTTAATGCACTGTATTCAATACATGTTACTGTAATCCTACACATGAGGATGTCCCAAGACACTGCATAAAATTTTGCTAAAGTTGAAACAAACACCACCCAGTCCTCTTTCCTCCTACACCAAGCAAATCATTGTAGGAGGTTGCCAAGTCAGAGATGACTTTCTGTTCATAAATTCATGTTGACTGCTTGCAAATACCTTCATGTCCTCTATGTGTTTGGAAACTAGCCCCAGTATTATTTGCTCCATCACCTCTCTAGAGCCTGAAAAACACCTGGCCAGCCTGTAGTTCCCTGGATCCTCCTCCCTGCCATTTTTGAAGGACATTTGCTTTACCTCCAGTCCTCAGTATCCTCTCCTGTCAGTGTTATCCCTAAGCTCTATTTTTTAAGTTTATTTCTGAAAAGTTAAATGTAAATACCAGTGTCAGCGCTGAGCTTCTGTTCTATTTCTTTCTTTCTCCCTTCCTTTCTATCAGAGCAGGTCTTTCTTGGTACCACTTTTTGCTAAGTCATTCCTTAGCTGCTTCAGACCAACCTGTTGAGCAGACTCAGCAGGAGAGATGATAGAAGGTGCAGGGTGGCTTAATGCAATCTAAAGTTACAGCTATAGCCTTGCTTTCCTATTCCCATTCTCTAATATTCTATTATACATCTCAAAGGGTCCTGATCTTCCAGATCCTTTTCCCGGAGTTGCTCTCTGTCATTTCAGGACTTTTTGGGGAAACAAGCTGTATTGGTATGTATACATATACACACACATATACCTGAGGTGTTTTTCTTCCCTTTAGACTAAGCACTTTAAATTGTAACATGAATTCTGGGAAAGTTCTGCAAGCCTCATTTTGCAAGGGAACTACTGCAGTCTACAATATGCCTCTGTCTATATAAATATTATTGACAGACAGTGGAAAATACGCCGAAAATTACTGGCTGCATCATGCAAGGGCAGTGTTCTAGATGGTTGAATTTTAAGCTGTTGCATCCCAAAGCAAAACCTCAAGCTTTTCAAAGGACAGATCTCTAGTTGTGGCACAATTCCATGAAAAGAAAGATGCAAACATGAAACTCACAATAAACTCTGAATAATATGCAGCTTAAGCCTCACACAGAGAATGCATCCTAGTTTACTTGCCAAAATAAATGCAGGAGAGTGACAGATATGCCAGTATTCCATGATTTTGGGGACAAGTGCAAATAGTATTGACATAAGTAAAAGGCTGTTATCTTTAACCTGCAGCCTTGGGTACTGTCAGTTATCACCACCTGCTGTCTAAATATTAAAGTTCCTAAGGATGGAATATTTGAAGAGCATATCTGGGACAGGAAGGAAAATAGTAGCAACAATGGTGGCAATAATAATACAAACATAGTAAATGACAAGAAAAAACATATTCATGTGGAAGCTGAAATTTTGTCATGTATAAGAACCTCTCTTCCCATAAAGAGATCAAATTGCAAGGGGCTGAATGTTTTAGACAATCTGTCTTAGGGTGGATTGTCTATTTATGTGCTAAGCAGAATATCTTTATTTCTTCTATATGATTTTTCCAATGCATTTGAGAAGACGCATATTTTTAAAAGTGTTTCTAATTTTTTTAAATCAAAAGCAAAAGAAGTAAAAGAAGCAAAGATCAAGGATTTGATATCCCTAATAGAAAAGATATATCCCATTCTTTTTGTAAAACTGTATGAAATCAGGTGTTAGAATTTAACTTGGTTATAATTGCAGCATTGCAAGGGCATGGACAAAGCTGAGTGGTTGCTGATAGTTTCTTTAGATTTCTCTGCACCCAATCATTCTCACAATACTAGAGGCTTCTGTCATTGCAGGCGCTGGCAGAATTTAGTGACTACCCAGAGAAATGCCTTCTGAAGATCTGTTCTCAGAACAACGTTCTCAGCAAATCAATGCAACAAATAAAATTGCTTTGTTCCTCACATATGCAAAAGCTTTTTTGCAGTTAGTGTTGCTATCTCTTTCATTTTAAATCTGACAATATTGCTATTAAGATGCAGAATAGACTTTTCAAGGACTGTAGGTTTCCTCTTAATTTCAATGACCAAGAGAATTGCATTGTTTATTTACTGTGTGCCTGGGGGCTAAGAAGGCTACATATAAGTTTATCACTCATATTTTCACTGCATATTTTTGCCTCAAATTCAGTGATCCATTTAGCTGCAGTAGAAGGTCACTGTTACTAATTTACTCTCATTCATTGGTGCCAGTGACAGAATTTAATTATTTCAGGTTAGTTCATAGTGGGAGAGCAGCTGCAGTGCTTAAAACACTGTAATGAAAACCAGTAAACCCTTACCTTGTCTCAGCAAAAGACCAAAAAAACAGCAGTTAAACTTACAGTCTGTCATCTCAACTCCAAAAAAAGCCACGTGCTTTACCTTAATAAATTGGAGAATTGATCTGTCTTACAGCAGTGTAATTGTTCTTTGAGTTGGAGCTGTCACTCACTAATATCAATGGAAGCCTTCCTAAAATTGGAGGAAGATGCTATATTGAGTAATATATAAGTATGGAGAAGAAGGCATGCTTTGAAACAGGATCCACAGTCTTTTAGATAAGGCTTGCAGTGCTTTTAGAGGCAAATGTGGTCTCTCTCAGTGCAGAAAGGATGGCACACTGAAGCCAGTGAGAACTGCAGGGAAAATAAGCTGGATGCAACATTACCAGAGAGAGGGATCTGGCCTGTTGATTCATTCTAGGATAACTAATAAAATGACAGAAAATCTAAAGGGGCAGCTAACTCTTCTACCATATAAACATGTGAGTAGCATGCTACATGGCCTGGATGCACTGGATAAGAAAAAAAACAAAAACAAACAAATAAAGCCCTTCAGAAAACAGGACAGACACAAAGCATTCCTGGCTAAGGGACTGGCTTGTCAGCCTGGCCAAACTCAGCAAATCAACTTCAAATTCAATAAAATGTTCCACTGTGTAGTTCTCCACCTTAATAAACTCTTGTTTTACAGACTTATATGTGTTTTGGCAGAAAAAGGAAAGATAAAAGCTGTATACTGGAGCACTTCTCTAGGAATTTCTTCTTGTCCAAATACAGCGTTCCCTGTGAAAAGTCCCTTCCCCTTTTCTTTTCCAGAAAAGCCTCACTTAAGGTTCCTGAATAACATTAAACATGTTAAAAAAAGAATGCCTGTCCTTAATTTTAAATTGTGTTCTTATTGAAGATCTAGATGCAAAACCCATTGTCATTGCAGAAAAGAGATATTGTTGGAGATCTTTATTGAAAGGATGCATTGCAAATCAAATTGTATGATAAGAAAGCTGTTCATCACAACAAAGTTGCTAGAAAGTGGTTTCAGGCATTTCCAAGACTACTTTTAGAAAAGTCTAAAACTCTGAAAATTAGAAAAGTAATTCTAAAGTAAGAAAATTAAATATTTAAGAATATATTTGAAATAGTATTAATACATTTGCTGTCTTTCATAAGTGAATAGAATTTCTATTTTTCCAGTGCCTCAGGAACTGTTCTTTTATACCACTGTAAAAATTCTATTCATAATTTTTTGTCAGGATAGTTGACAACTTATTAAAATTCATATATTATCTACCCTTTCACTCATGGGAAAAACTGTTCCATTTTATCCTAGATGTTTTGACATAACAAATAGTTCACCTGCTTTTACATAAAAATATTAAATATTCTATAAACAATAATTACAGACCGGACTATGTAGGTTCTCACTATTCACAGAACATACTAATAGACTAATATTTGCAGTATGGTCTTTGATTAACTGCAATTGCCTTCTGGACTAGTTATCATCAGTTGCCCATGAATGAGTTTAAACTGTCAATATTGCCATTCACACAACAGAAAAGGCTTTTTTTCTTCATCACTTGCTTACTGTTTCTGGAAACACCCACACTGGTATGGTTCAAACTGTGACTATCGTAGATCTAATTTTACAAACTGTAATTTCCAAATTTAGTTTCTTAATGCAGACCTTTGTGTCATTGGAATAGAGATTTATACGGTTCTGGTTATCTTCAAAGGGGTGCACGTGCGGTGTATAGATATTTGTGGAACAGGCACATAATTTCAAGGTCTCTGAAATTAAATGCTTTCATGACTGCCACTGAATAAGGTGAATTTCTGTTAATCTGTTATTGGAATTCTCAATAATTAAAAGGAAAATGATCACTTTTTATAGTGGACCATCAGATTAATATGGAACATCTTTGGGGAGAGGCACTTTCTTTAAATCAAGGTTGTTTCAAAATTTCTTTAAAATGAGTGCCTTTCTCATCAGTTTCCCCCAAAAATGGACTATTATTCCTGGATTAAAACTAAATTTCTGGCATTTTATTTCACTTAACCAAGGCCTGAATCCAGCATATATGACACCAGAAAGTCACAAATGATTCAGATACCTGTCTGATTTGCGAGTGTCCAAGTACTGTGTTTAGTAAGAAGCATCAAGACAAATCTCACCTTTTTCTGTGGTAAGACAAATACACAGCTTTGTTTCATTCAAAAATCTTGTAAGTTGAAGAAGAGAAGGCTGAGAGAGCTATTTTATGGTAACCTGATAACAGCACTGAAAAGAAAAATCAAGGAAAATAATAGCTTTCTACTGAATAGCGAACCAGAAAGGTTGAAGCACTAGGCAAAGCTCCACTCATTTTAAGGGAACAATAAGTATTTTGATTGCTAGGGAATTAGTAATATGGCATTTATCCTTCATCCATCTTTAGACCACATTTTATATGAACAGCTTATAGTCACGAGGGACACCCAAATGAAAAAGGATAAAAAGGGTGCTCTGGATACTTTTGTCTTCACTTGTCTGAAATCAAATAAAAACTCTCATCAGCATATCATGTTCTGGCCTTGCATCCAGCTCTGTTCTTTCTTTCCCTATATGGATAATGTCTGGCCAGGAAGGAAATGACTACATTTTCAACTACAGAATGAAATCTGGGCTAATGGAAACTTGGTTGAATTACTTCCTGCAAGTTAATGACTAAAGAGTGTTTTTCAGGGGGATAGCCAGTAAAAGCCATAACAACCTAAAATACCAGCAACATGTATTCTCAGAAAGCTGTCTTCTGTTTCTGTGCAATCTGGGAACAGAGGGTTAACATGGTTTGAAAAATAGAGATAAAATGTTTGAAAAGTAAAACAGGTTTTACCTTTATTCACCTGATATGGTCTGTTCATCAGTGAAGACCCTGAGACGCTCCACTGAGCCAATATATCTGTTAGACAGTATTTAGTGAAATAGTTGAAATGCTGAGAAAACAGCATTTGAGGGTTCACAGTGTCCCTGCTCAGATGCCACTGAAAATTGTCACTTTCCAATATGGACACTTTGATACTTTCATTCCTATTGTTCAATTCAAGTTTCCTGTACACAATGCAGAAATTTCCTGGTTTACTTTGATTTTTCTGAAAGAAGAGATGGATTTGTGACTTTGTTTGGTACAGGAAATGTCTAGAAAAGAAAAAAGTAGGTGTTTCTCAGGTAGCCACATGAAAAAGAAATAATAATCAATTTCAAAAGTTCAACCAGTCCAGACAATTTCAATTCATTCAATGTATCTAATTTGAATTTGCATTAAAATGTACCATTTTGCCTTGGGATTTATATTTACAATTTAATAATACATGATTTAAAATTTCCTTTGATTTCAGGAGAAACCAATCTTGGTGTGACCTCTTGAACAGATCAAGATCATCTTAATATGTCTGGATTAGCCACTTGGAATGGCAGTTGTTTTAACCAATTAGAGTACAATATCACAGTCTGTTTCTAAGAGAAAATTCAGTATGTATTCAGAAAGTTAATTATATTTCCTTTTTTGACATCTTTCTATTGTCCAATCCCCCCTTTTCCCACCGGACCGTGCAAACTCAGAACTAACTCTCCAAATAGTGTTAGTACATTGTTTGGTCTCTCGCATGCTGCCTGCAGGGATTAGCTGAGGTGACAGAAATTGTAACAAAATTTTATAGCATTAAACTTGGCTTGAAGAGCAGATGTAAAGGTCCTGCTGATTGCCACACATTTAAGCATTCATTCATAAGGAAGCTCACTACTGTGCATATGTGGGACACGATTTTTTGCTATGCCAAAAGTGAATCTTCATGCTATTGGATTGCTGCATTTCCCACTGCTACTCAAAATGCTATCCTGAGTACTCATGCCAGGGAGAGCTCTCTCCCTGGAAAATGCACATCTTCAGTCCACCTCAAGAGGTCTGACTTGTACTCTATCCCTGATTCTTTGCCAATTTGCAGCCAATGTTTTCTTTATTGCCACAAATTAATGAGGGAAAGATTGCGGCGCTAACTTTTCTTTCACTGTGATGTTATGAAAGAGGCATAAATAAATAAATGGCAAGAGAAGGGAGGAAGAAAAAAAAAACCAGAGACTCTGCAAAGATTAATGTAATATCCCCTTCACCCTCAAGAAATGAAATTATTCTGACAGGGTCAGGGATTCTGCTTGGCAAACCATCTTAAATTAATTACTTACCTGACATTTTAAAGGAAGGTTTCAGATCGTAAATTTAACCCAGACAAAGCATTCTTTTTAATCTTGTCAGTATGCAAACTACTTTGCACTGCAGTCTGTGAATTATTTATCAGAAAAGCGACCCCAAAAGGGTGAAAGGAAAATCAGGAGTATTTGATCTTGGGTTCTGCAAGCTGATGTATTTCTCTACCCTAGATCCTTACCTGTTACAGTTGAATAAATTCTTTTTGTTTGATCTGCTGGTATATAGCTCTCACACTGTGCTTCTCTGAAGCCTAAATATTTTTTTCTCGATTTAAATTACTTTTAAAGCAGTGTCTCAGTGAATAAATGTATCTATTTTCCAGGGGAAAACAAAAGTTAAATAAAGGGGACAAATTCACCTGTCTTTCTGTTTTATGTCTTTTCATTAGCAAAAGCATGCAGTATTGATGGCTGTTGGGGTTTTTTCCCTGCGCTTGGGTGAAAGTACAGTCTGTAACAGTAACTAATCTACAAAGGCTGATTTTTTACTTGTAAACTGCAGAAAACATTAATCCTGTAACAAGCTGTGTAACAGTAATGATGAAAGCTGCTCACCTGGGGTAAAAAACCTTGGAAGATGTGAATCCAGAATCCAGTTTTGATACAGGTTTTTTTGGTTCAGTTGGTTGTTCTATTTGTGGTTTTTTGCCTTTTTTTTTTTTGCATCAAGTTACTTAATTTTAGTCTCCTGTTTTTTAAATGAAGCCTAGACAACTTCTAATTTTCCATCTCTTGGTCTTTTTATTTTACAGGTTTATTTATTCAACAGTATTTCATTTAGCTTTTAGTATTACTGCTGAAAAAAAAACCTCTAAGTCCAATGTAAAAGACAATTGTAACTAAGGGACCCAAACAAATCAGTTTCTATCCTAATATCTGGTCTTGTTTAGTATTGGACCTTCTTTTTTAGTCACTCTGGATTTCTACATGATTCTCTGAAGACATCAACCAACTTAGCACCTGATACTTAGAAGAAAGTCAGATTTGGAAATTCAGCAGGGAAGAGAACCCCATTAATCAATTGTAAGAACTCAGAGATGTAATACTATTATTCCACATTTTTCACTTTGAGAAAGTTTGCTCCCTGGATGTGCTTTGTTAATTTTTGATGCTGCATGTTTCAAAGGAGTTCCAATATTTTCTGTTTAATCCCTGTGTAAGATGAACTTTAGCTGAGCTAAATGGACAGTTCAGTAGAAAGTCTATCAATTTGCACAGAAAAATTATAACTCCCTTATGCTTCTTCCATGTAGTATGGAAAATTATTTATTGGAACTATGGAAGTTTCTGCATTTTCATGTGAGCTGAAATAAAGCTGATGAAAATTTCTTACCCTTCTTTGGTTTATTATGCTACCTAATGCTTTGTTTTACAATTTTTAATTCTTTAGTATGGAGGATTTTTTCCCTACCAGAAGTCTTTCTTCTTCCTTTGTGTCAATGTTGAATGTTGCAAGAGCAAGACACAAGACACTTCACAAACAAAATGTGGACATGCTTTTATTTCACTCTGCAGTCCTAATGAAATAAGTCACTTCTGACAGATAATCCTGTGTTCAATAAATATTTGTCAGATTTCTACTTAGGCTTTTAAGTATCCCAAGCATTTCAAACATGATTTCAGTTTCCTCTGATAATAAAAAAGAGCTTAAACTCCTTATGAGTTTCTGAAAGATGAACTATGTAGGGCATAAAGTCAGGGAATTGACACAAGTTAATTGCAGGTCTCCCCACTTTAAGGCTGTATACACTTTTCATCCGTTTTTACCATAAAACCCCCAAGAAATCATTAAAGTATTGTGTGCATCCACCACAATGTATTTATCTTCCTATAAATTCCCCTCTGCAGATTTGTGTATTCATACAAAATACACAGTTAAGAAACTGAAGACTTTTGCTTACTGAATATGCCAGGTCCCTCTTTAAGGACATGTAAGTATAAGCTCTAGTGTCCATGGGTACATTTTAATTAGGGATTTTGGCTATTGTTTGACTATGATAATTTCCCCTGTGATTTCTGCTCAGCTGATTTCACTTCTCCCCTCAGTCCCAGCACAAAGCTTCTGGAGTATCAGTGCTGGGGGTGATCAGAGATCACCCTAACAGCAGCTGCATTTCAATGTCTTTCTTCTGCTTGAAGGCTTTTTCACATTTCCCAACTGATTTTTGAGGGTGGTTAAGAATCATAGAAGTGCAAAGAATTACCTTTATCTAGATTTAAATATTATTTTATGCTAATTCCTAAAGCTATTATTTTAGGAAAAACAAAATAGGCAATCCCTGATTTTTATGTGTTTACCCATAGGAATTAAACTTTGATGTTCCCTTTCATGACTGCTTTCAGATATTCTGACATTAAAATTACTGCAGGACTTTTTCAAGCTGTTAAAATACATATTTTTTAAAGTCATAATGAGTAGACCATAGATTCTTCATTTCCTAGGTAGCTGAGGCTGAACATTAGTAGAGGAGTAATAAAATTCTTCTA
The DNA here is from genome assembly GCF_037042795.1 of Molothrus aeneus. NCBI lineage: Eukaryota > Metazoa > Chordata > Aves > Passeriformes > Icteridae > Molothrus > Molothrus aeneus. The sequence continues at coordinate 38,997,249 of NC_089650.1, forward strand.
TCAAGATATGCACTAGTGGTTTTGGCTGTGCTCCCAAGTCCAAACCATTCTGAATGAAATTCACCCCTCTGCAGCACCAGCTAAACCTTACTTGTGCTCTGCTTGCTGGAACATCAGCCTTTCCTGGTTACTGTGCACAAAAATGGATTTCAGCCACTGTGTGTTCAGACCTTTAGCATTTCAATTCTATTTCATTGACTGTGTGTCTTCTTTTATTTCCCTGAGAGCATTATTATGAGATTCCACTATCCTGGTCTGTACTGAAATATCATTTGTATGGGTTTGGTTTGGTTTTACTTAACTTTGAATTTTCATTGATCATCTCTGTAATTTGTTCTTTCATGATGACTTTTCTTTACCCTTCACAAAGACCTGATACACATAATGAGATAGATGTAGTGCAATAGAACTGTTGGGAATTGCTCTGGGGCAGCAAAACAGAGCCTCTAGTAAAACTTTCCTCTCTGCTGGAGGGTGGTGGTACTTCATGTTGCACATGGGGATGGCATGGAAAAGGAGACAGTCCATAATTAACATTCTACACATTGTTAATATCCTTGGCTTCCCTCATGGCAAAGTGTCCACACTTAGCTTGCTTAGCATTTTAGTCAGAGAGTGAGAATGTTCCTGAAATGTGGCAGAGCTCAAATGAGTGGTGCACAGGGGCAAAGCTCTTGTTTTTCCCAGTAGGCTGGTATGTAAGCCTGAGACACCACATAGAGTTTTAAAGTATATTAGGGTCTATAAGGCAGTTGGTTTAGTGTTTAAAACCTATAGTTTGGGGTGAGGGTGTTTTCGTCAGCTTTCTTTTTCTATGTACTTTCCACCAGATAACTATTCCATTTGTTTTGCCTGATTGCTAACAATTTGTGGTGAGAATGCCCTTCAAAACACAGCATCCCTAACAATCCAGCATACTACCTTTCACCTTGGATAAGGCTTTTATTTATTTTTAATAAATTCCACCTCATTTCTTACACATTAAACCTCATTATGGTGTAATTTCCCTTGGTATGGAAAGACCTCATTAATTGTTCCATTCAAAACCGATTATCTCTCAGGATAGATGTTATAGGGAAGTGTAATGGATAAGGGGCTTTTTCCACATTCTGCTTGAGCATTACTTTTTCTCAAGTGATTAGCTTTGCTGCACCTGTGTTTACTTAAGAAACTGAAGCTAAAATAATTAGTAACAGGTGGCTGAGGTCTTAGTGATAATCTGCCTGCTTTTTAGATGTATGTCTATACAAAGTATTCAATTCCCACATTTTGGCTCTTTCCCACATTTAACAGGCTGTAATGAGAAGTAATCTTGTATAGTATGGTACTCAGATTTATGTGGTTCTAGGAGAAATTTTATTGTAACAGTTTTAACTGACTGTATGACACACATTTTACTCTTTAGTAATAATACACCCTTCATCTCTTCCTTCTGTATAAGGGTTTTCATGGTTATTGTTTTCTGTAGCCCGTTTTTCTAAGGATATGCTTACATTCCTAGTTTATTTGGTATTTTCAAATGTGTTCTTTCCTGATTCTGTTCTCAGGAATTTTCAGTGGACTTAGCCTCAACAGCTGTTCACAAAATTTTTCAGATACTTTTCTGCTGACTCTGGTAATGTTTAAGAGACAGGTGTTAAACTTTTAATATTGATGCTTTTGGGAGGTCTTGGGAATTATGACTGAGATCCCTTAAAGTTATGTACTAAAGTTGTTTACCTAAAATGTGGCATCTGCCCATCTGAGCTTCTTAGCTATCCAGCTATGAATGCAGTGAGAACAAGAAGTCATTCAGCTGTGCAGGATGGGCTGGATATGGTTTATTGACATTTATGACTGCAGGTAGGAGATTGCTACAGCTATTTGAACACTCAGGCAGGGTGGTCCTGTATCAAGAGCAGGATGGAAAGCCAAGTTTATGAAACCATCCATGCAGCTACTCCACAGCCAAGTGGTTTTGACATATGCTGAGGATATACACAGCTATAATTCAAGAGCCCCACTGTGCCCAGATCATTCCAGCAGCTTGAGGTGTCGCTTTCCACATCCCCAGACGTAAAGAGAGGGGGTTGGTATCTTTTATTGAAACAATTTCATTTTCTGTAAATACACACTTACTAAGCTACAGTGAAGATGACATTGCATTTTAATGATTGACTTCTTCTCCTGAGATATTTGAGGACACTAGCTGGGGACACTGGCATTGAATCTGATGGTGTTTGGGATTAGTTTTTCTGAACAACAGGTAAATGCCTAAAAAAATGTTTAAAAACACTTCAGAGATTTGGGGGTGGATTTTTAGAATGTGAAAAGAAAATGAGAAATCCTTGCTGCTGTTATGCAGAGCACAGGAAATTTCACATTTGCTAAGACAACTTTACACTGGGATCAGTCAGAAGGACCTGTGCTAAGCAGCACACATGGTTTTACAGTTCTCTCCATTCATTTAGTGTCAGCTGCACCCATCCTGACAGAAGAACCAACTGTTAGCTGTCTTCTCAAAAAATATAATTTTAAAGGATTGTGATCCCTGGGAAAAAAAGCAACAAACCAAACAATAACCAATAATGTCTTATCTTGCAACACTAGGAAATAATTTAATATTAATATAATAATATTATATTAATAATATAACAATAATACATAATAAGTATGATTTTCTGTCCTTATTCAGGTTTCCTTTAAGTTTAACATTATTTTCCAACCACATCATTTGAGTATAGAATTCAAGATTTTTGCTCTACACTGTATAGGAAATATAAACCACATATAGAAACTACATACTTGTGCTCTCCCCTCAAATCCTGTGCAAGAAATAAAACCTGCAGAGAGGTGGGTATCTTGGGGTTTGCTTTATGTCCTAGTTCCCATAATGTCCTAATATATTTTTATTCTTAAACAACCATCATTTTTAGCAATGGTCAACTTTAAAAATAAATTACTGTAAAATAAATTCTTTTCTTTCAGTCTGAAAATTAATAACTGAAATGTGGAAGTATGTGAAATTTTAAAGGAACAGCTCAGTGTGGAGAAGTTATTAGTGGCATGCAAATAACATCTTTCTAGTTATAGGGTGAGATAAAGTGGTCTGAAGAACTATGCAGGAAAATTGCATCAAGTAAAATGGAACTGATCTAGAGAGAGATAATAACAGCATAATTCTATTCCTTGATGGAAAATATTATTAAGAAAGATTATGGTGAATTGTCTTTCACAGTTCAGAGAAAATATACTTAGATGCCTATTTAAATTAAGAATCAAATTATCATTCTGCAGTTCATTGTGAAGTAGTCAAAATACTAGTAGATCACCTATTTAATCTGAATGATTCAGAATAGGAAGAAAAAAACCACACTACAGAGGAACGTCAAAATGATTATTATTTAAGTTTTTTCATAGAAACACAAAAATGAAGATCTTCAGGAACAGAACCTGTCAGAGGTTGTCATGCCTCACCAGGAGCAATGAGTAGGGGAGGCAGCAATAACAGGATCTGACAGACCCTGCTCTATTGAGGGGTCTTCCATGGGCTGCAGTGTGATTATTTTCTCCATTGTGGTCCTCCACGGGCTGCAGGGGAACAACTCTCTGACATCTGCCATGCAGAGTTTTCACCCTTTCCTAAATGTGCTGTCCCAGCACCAGCAGTGCTGATGAGCTCAGCTTCGAGCAGAGCAGCACTTCAGCTGGGCTGGTTCTGAGCCACTCGGACAGCCCTTGGTCTCTGCTCACAGAGACCTCCTGTGCAGCCCCTCTAATGCTGCCAGCACCTGCACATGGACCCTCTGCACAAGCTAACACCAGGACCTGAGATTCCCATAACAAATAGCACTCCTGAAGGATCAAGAAGCCCTTTTTGTCAGGAATAGTGACAGTTCTCTATTTTCTCTACAGGTTGAAACGTAACACTGCATCTGTTGATCTCTCATATTTAAAGACACCTGTTTTCATCAGTGATGCTGAGCTATCTGCTGCCTCTGTATGGTTCCTAGGTCAGGTTACAAACTTTTCCGATGCAGTGGTCCAGATCCTCTTTTACTCAAATAAATTTATTCCCACACAACCCAAATACAAAGTAGAGATCCCATGCTCTGATCTGAAACTATACTTCTCTCTTACTCATGTTTTCTGTTCCAAGGGAGGGGAAAAATATTCTTTTTTTTTAAACTAATTTCTTTCAGTCTGAAATTAATAACTGAAATGTGGAAGTATATGTGGGTAGGTATGTGTTGTCTGAATGTTCAAAAACTGAAGGAGTTTCTCTAAAAGCTCTTAATATCTGAATTGTTACCATTTGTATCATTTGGTGATGCTATCTGAAATTCTACTATGTAACAATCCATGTGCCTCTCTCTAGGGCTGCTACTGAAATGTGGTTTAAGAGCATATGCATAGACATTTTCCTGAGTGATTTTAGTAATATTTTTCCTGCATTAATCTGATTTTTCACCATTATTATTATTATTGCAGTTGTTGTTATCATTATTGTTGTTACTTTTTTTTTTGCCAGATGCTAACGAAATTATACTACTAAGCAGTAAACCTAATAAGTTAAGAATTTTCTCCTAATCAGAAAAATGAAATTGCTACAGAAGCTTCCTAAATTTAGTTGTGAAACTAAAGCCATCCTTTTGATAAACATTTTGTAGAAGACAGACAGAAGCCTGCAAAGAGAGGTTCCCTCCACAGCAAGGTTTGTGCATCTTTTTCCTCTGGAAATTCCCCACTAGCTGACTAGAGCTAGTGTAATAAACAGAAATTGTTTTAATGGGCTCTGGAAAACACAACTTTAAAAGAAGATATTGGACTGTATAGATTTTTTAGCATTGTAATAATGAGCATGTGAGACAAAAACCATTGCATTAAATATGCAGAAGTAATCCTGAGAGGATGAACAAGAGATGAGCTCCATGCCTTCCAGCAGTGGAAGCTGTTCTTCTCTCAGCTGGAGAACTTAGGCTATCACCTGTTGCTTCTTTATCTGTTTACTTATCTATTCTACTCCAGAATTTTTATTTCCTCCTCTATGAGGAGGCCCAGCTCTTTCAGGCAGTGAGGAGCATGTTGTCCTCCTCAGTCAAGGTTGCTAAAATGTGGTAGATGCAGGCTGGACTGCCACAGAATACCAAAGGCTCCCAATTTCTGCATAAACTTCTAACCATTCTTAATGACACCAGTTCTTTTACTGCTTAATTGCTGCTTCAGCAGTTGTTTTTAAAAGAAAACCACTGCAGGCATATTTTGTGAGGGACCCATCCTATTCCTCTGTGTTAAGCTCACTCTGCAAGTCCCTGTCAGATCAGACTCCTCTCCAAGTGTTTTGGGCTTACAATGTGACTCAAGGAGGAGCTGCCCATCTTTCTGCACAGGCCAAGTGGATTTGGCACAGAAACAGAGCTGCAGGTGCCTAGAGAAAGGGTTGTATGGACTTTCCTTTGAGGTGGGATTGTGCTGAGGATATTTTGAATGCGAGTTTTAATTTTGAACCCTAACTCCACCTATATCTGTTTCTAAGGTTCTCTGTCACTTTCAAGGATTAGCCCTTAGGCAGATCTGAAAATCCCAGCTGCTGTGCTGAACCCTTTCTTTCAATGTCTTTCCTTCCAATGTAATATTCTCTTGGAATGGCAGTTCACTTTACAGTGTTTTATTTATATTAACTACCAGTAGAAAATAAAATGTGAATTATCCAGAAGCAAAAAATGCATATATGGTCGAACTGGGGAAAAAAACCCTCTGAGGATCTATTTCAAACTTTTGCTGCAATCTAAAAAGGTATAAGATGCAATTAGCTATTACAGAGAGAAAGCTGATGTGGTTTCTAACAGAGATACTTGCTTTAGGTTTGCAACACATTCAGAGAACAGCCTTGTGAATCCCCTGGGCTCACCTTCATCATTTTACTCACAGAGCCTGTGGCTGCAATTACATCTGAGCAATGTGTTACACTGTGGGGAGAGAGAGGGCACAAGCAGCAGGTGACAAAAGCGGGCATAAATGAATCTAGATATTTTCATTACATTTTGGTTGAAAGCTGGAAAAAAGGAGGAGGAAAAAATTATGTCTTGTAAGAGACATAAGCATAGCATTCAGTGCCCGGCAAGGCAAAGCAGAAAATGTTATGAGATTTGCTGAGAGCAAAGCAACTCAAGGTAAGGCCAATGAAGAAACTGTGAGGAAGCCTTTTGGAACACTGCTTAATGTCATGGGCAAGAGACAGACATTTTATTTCCATAGTGTCTCCCAATGAGCTGCCTGCTTTGTCCCTGGCTATCTTCATTATGCTGTTTGTGCTGGAACTCGGAATGGAATTTAGTCATGTTAGAAAGAAGTGTACTTTTAATTACATACCAAATTAAAGAAGTTGTTTTCTTTTATTCCAGCAAAATCAGAGCTTAAAGTTAAAACAAATTCATCAGCTTTATTTTTTTTTCTTCTCTTCTTTCTCCAGTTCGCCTGCTGGGATATTCAGATCCTTCACTCAAGTAAACGTGAGTGACTTTTCCTTGCATTTCACAATATTGTCACTTACATGAAGTTTTACATTCTGTCCAAGCTGTGCTCAAGATAACCATTCCATAAATGAGTTCACTTTCATTAACATTATCTATAGCATTCACACACGATGATGAGCTGCAAAGATAAGTCAGAGTGGCAGACACCTCCCACAGACTCCAATGGCTTTTCCCATGAGGTCCCTTGTATCCTGCTGACGTCTCAATCTGTTTCTCCCCAAGGGTCATGAAATCAATTTGTTGCCAGGAACTTTGTCAGCCTCGTTCTACTGCTTGACTTTCAAATTTAGTGTGACAACTATTTTAGATGAGATGGCATGACGATAACTGCTTCTGATTCTGGGATCTGGTCAAGCACAAACAGATGATGCTTTGAAGAGCAAAATACCTCTACTGGATTAGTGAGCTTTTGTGTGCACAATCAATTGACACAGAGCAGTGGAGTGAAGGCCCTCATACCAAGGCAAAGGGGTGAATTCTCTCCCTTTTTGCTTGAAACATCTGCAGAAATCCTGACAGCATGGCTTATTATGTAAGGAAACAAATTGAGTTCCCTTTGCCATAGAAAACTGTGGCTTTATGATGCCTCTGGGATCAGATTTTTAAGGATATACAGGAGTGCAACAGATCTTGCAGCCCATAGGAGACAAAAAGTGTGATTTCTCCAAGAGAAAATTGAAAGACCAATTTCCAAGTAGAATTTTTTTTCATGGGTTTGGCCACTCCGGAACTAAAAAGAGCATCAAATGTTGTTCCAGTCTAAATACTGTTCTGGTTGTTTCCTCTAGATAGACAGCTGGTACCATTCAGTCCACTAAACCTATGTAACCTCTAACTACTGCTCATTACATACTTATACACTGAACTTCTAAATTTTCTTTCCATCTTTTCAGTACTTGTCTTCTAGTAAGAAAAAAATATTTAACTCAGAAGCCTACTCAAGGATTTTGTGCTCTCTGAAGGCTGTCAGGAACTTTCAGAAACTCAAAGGCTTTCAATATGCTGTGATGCACCGGTCCTCTGGGGCCATAAGTTAAACTGGGACACTTAATATATTGAGAAAGTAACAGTAACATTAAATGTGAGAAGCTGATTCTTACATCCAATGCTGAATTTTTGGATTGTTAATTTTCAGTGTTTTTATGGAGGAAAAAAAAGTGCATCTCATGCAGGTTGGTTTCAGAAGAGAAAAAGCTTTTTGTTTTCTGATGTGTTTCAAAAATAAAGAAAATACTGTTACATAGATCTGTATATATGTATGGATATGTGCATATATATATTTGTGTTTATATATACATATGCTCTGGGTTTTTTTACTTTCTTGATCTCATAATTTTAAACTAAAAAAATGAAAGAGGGCAGAAAGAGAAAAATACAGCAATAAAGACATTATATGGTTAGAAAAGTCTATTTAAAACAAAGAAAAAAGAAAAAAAAATGGTTTTTGGTTGCAACAGCAAAAATATACACCCATTGTGATAAGACCTGTCATGGCCTCTAAGTTTACTTTGAGTCTTCCTACATTCTAATGTGAACTTTTGTTTTGAAGGGAGCAAATTAAAATCTCTTAAAAAGTGTTCATATAACAGCTTGTAATTTATGCAGGTGTTGACTAAGAACATCTTTTGAGCAACAAAAATAAAGTTGTTCTTTTAGGGCAGATTTTTTGTGTGTGTGTGTGTGAAACTGTATTTTTTAATTCAAATACGGAGAGAATGGAAGGCAACACTCAGTTCACTCTCAGGCTCACCTAATTGGAAGTCTACACTTTCAATTATTCAGTAACCCTGAACTCTCAAACTGTAGGGAGGTGAGAGTAGGTCAGAAATGGAAGACAAAGAAGAAGCTGCAGATGAGTGTTAGTACAAATGTGAAATATGAATCTTATTTACCTTGGGATCGGCTGACTGATTGGCTGCCTTAACCCTATGCTTTGGTTAGCTTACAAAAACATTTTTTCCTCATAGTCAGATCTTTTGTGACAGGGGCCCTTTCTGTTTCCTCTATCCACTCACACAGAAATATGCTTCTTGGAATGGTCTCTTGTGCCCCAGTGCCCCAGACACTGCTCTGTGCACCCCCAAAACTCTGTGAACTTCAGCCTCAGCAAGCTGGGGAAGACGGAGTGCCATCTCTCAGAATCTGCAGACCCTGATCACAGGTCTTGATTTAGACAAAGATGCCACTGAGATCAGGAATACATCTAGGCATGAGTGGATGAGGACTTGCATGCATACCAAATCCCCACTGGGATTTCAGCATGTCTAGGGGTATTTATTTTTGTGGTATCAAAAATAGGACAATTTGTTATTAGAATAATTTTCTATCTGTCACACATCTGTTCTAGCTGGATATCCAACACTGGAGAGACCACTTTATACCCTTTTCTCCTGTCTTTTTATCTCAATTCTTTATTCTTCATTAGGGAGGCTGTGACACCTGCTTTATATTACTTCTTGTCAGCTGATATGACAAGAATACATTTTTTAAAGCTCATTTTGTGCTCTTTAGTCTGATGTGGTCCCAAACAGGGATTGAAGAAAGTGTTCTACTTGCATAAATACCGTAAATAAAAACGTGGGTCATAGCATCACAAACCAGAAATTGTTGAGTGACCACCCGCTGTGACACTTAAGACACTTGTCTTAAGTAGGACTCTTAACTTAAAAGAGATGCTAGTCACACAAGATTTTGGAACAGACTATGCTTACCTTGGAGTGAGACTGCCAAAAGGAAAATGATGGCAAAGCAAACTGATGAGAGTGTATTTCCAGTCCCTTTTGATTATGCTGTGCTGGTCTCCTATGCACTGGGCTGCCAAAGGAACAGTCTTATTACACCTGAGCATTGTCCAGACACCAAGACATGAGTGGGAGGAGAGAAAGCTGTGGATTACTTCAGGGCATAAAGCTAGACAAGAAGGGAAATAAGCTGTAGGATGGCACTTGTGATCTGAGACAGAAAAAAAAGGTAAAACCTTGTCTGATGAATACCAACAGCAAAAAAAGGTAAAACCTTGTCTGATGAATACCAACACCAAAAAGTAGGGGGAGAGCTCATGTCCTGCTAGATTTATGTACAGAACTCCCACTTATGTGAACGGCAGTCTGAGAACAAAATAAAATGCCAGGGAAAAAAGAATCAGTAAGAGATAATTGTTTATCAAATACCTATAAAATTAATTTAAATGCTTATCCTACTACGATTAACCTGACTTGATTTAAAGTTCACTGATGTCTCTTTTACAGTTCACTGGGAGTCTCTTTACTGACTTTTGTGGACTTTCAAATCAGGTACTAGAAAGGATGCTCATTTCTTCTGAGAAAGCACCATTTTATTGTGAGTTAAAAATTATGCTTTCCTGTAATTTTCTTGAAATGTAAACTCAAAAGAAAACTTTGACAAGACATTTATAAGCCCATAATTTAATCTGTGATACACAGTGTTTATGTCTATGGGGGAAAATGACAGCAGGAGAGCAATCTAGAATGTTAGTGTAAAAGCATGATCTTTCCATAGATGAATTTGTACACTGGTGCCACTAAACTCTGCCACATGAAAATCTCACATTGTATGTGCTGACTCTAAAACATTTTCAGGAACACAGAAATGTGTTAAAGAAATTGCTTTTTAATCCTCTCTGGGCTCTCTCAGGACTAAAATTTAATAATTTTAAATTGTGTAATATTTTGACTATGGATTTATAATTTTACTTCCTTCCTCCCTTTGTTTGGAAATTAGGCTGAAGTAATGTCACTTTTGTAGTGAAAGGGAATGGATCAGATCCTCATGGAGTGATGCCTTCTTAAAAAAAGCATCTGACTTGGTATTTCTTACTGCATATTTTTATTGTGCTTTTTTTATTGAGAGATGTGTGGGTGAGTCGCATTCCTTTATTCTCAGTTGCACTTTTGTAGTAAAATTTTTCTGACTTCCTTACACAATTAAGTAGCCCCAGTGGGACTTCCTTTTACAGGTTAACAGCAGGTTTTTTTTGTGTGAATGTGCAGCTTCAGTGTTTGACAGTGACTTCAAAAAGTCTCCTTAGAGTATCTCTTTCTTCCTTCTGTTACAAGGAAATTCTTCATTCTGTACATTAACAAGATGTGCTAGAGCAGATGACATGAAAGAAGCTTTTTAAACTGAGAAATACACTGCTGTTTTCTCTCTTATAAATGACAAGATATTGAATATATCTGTGAACTTGAGATTTCCATCAGCACTTGAGAATAGTATGAAAATGATCTTTCATTACTATTCTATGAACGGACATCTGCATCACTTAAAGCAAATAACGAAAAGCCCATTCGTACACATCCCTCTGCATCAAAAGCAGCATGGGCAGCAAATCAAGGAAGGAGCTTCTGACCTCCTACTCTGCCCCAGAAATTCATTGTCCTAGAATTACCTTCTCATATTTTTATATAGGTTGAGACAGATTCTTTTGCAGCTAGTATACAACATAAACCAACAGTAAATTGTCACCTAAATTATCATCTACATAGCTATATATAGTACCTATACAGTAGGTATATACTGTATATTTTAATTTTATTTTTACTGAATCATGGTGTCACATTTAGCTGAAAGATGCTGTTCTTCAAATATGCATGAAAAAGAAAAACAAGACAAAAGCTAGTTTGATTTCCAAATAACTTACATTCATCCATATTTTGTCTGAGCTGCAGTTCCCCTGAGTTTTTTTAGGCAATGTCTTTTACTACTTACTTAGTAGCCCTGATATGAGGCCTGAAGCACTCTGCTTTGAGTGAAGAGTCCCATTGGAGCAGTCCAGGGAACTTTTCTTCTCAGGAAAAATGGAGGACATTCTAATAAATGGTCAACATCTTTTAATAAATGAAGAGACTGCCAAACAGATAGAACTATTTGAGTGAAAAGTGTGTAGAGTCCTCTTAATGCCTTGTCCTAATTTCCTGGTCCATCAGAGTCAGAGAGTGGAGAAGCGTGAGTACATGGAGGCCTCTGTATTGCTACACCGAGCACTTCATCTCAGGCCCCAGGGAAAAGACAGTGGCTCCTTGTACCTTTTGTTGGCTGACTATACAAAAAGGATAGATAAATGTTGATCTGGAGCTTTCCCAGGCCATACTGTTATAGGAAGGTGAAAGACAGGATGAGCATAATGATAATGATGTAACCCATGGCACTTTCCTTAGGTTTGAAGAATGGGACAATTTTAATTTCTGATATAGACATAAACTCATGAACTTGGAAAGAACAGTCAAATCTCTACACACAATAATTAGCTTGTCGTAGTTACCATTATTCAGAGAGTATTAAATAAATCTTTGAAGCTAGAACAACAAAAAAATTGAGATTCTTAACTTACAATCGATCCGTCACTACAGAGATAATAAACAGCAGGACATTTCTGTTTTCAGATTTACAACTTTACATTCTAGAAATAATACAGCAGTTTAGATTTCTCACCCTGTGGCAGGCAGCCTTGAGTTGTAATACTTATGTCTTTACAACCTGTTGAGAGCACCTCATATTATTGTTTTAGGGCTGCTTTTCAGGTAGAGAGTTTCTATGCAGCATCTGCCAAATGTTCAGGTGTTTGTCAAACATCAGTCCACTGTACTTTGAGTGTTTTAGAATCAGAGTGGCTGAGGCTGGCAGACCTTCTGGAGATGGGTCAGACCTTCTGACCCTTCTGCTCAGAGATGGGTCAGCTGAAGCAGACTGCCCAGGAACGTTTGGGCTTCAAACATTTCCACATTTCCTTCAAGCATCTCCATTTCTGGAGATGCCAGAACTTCTCCAGGCTGCCTGCTACAGTGAGCAACCAGCCCCACAGTAAAAGTGTTGCCTTGCAGAATGTCTGCATAGACTGAAATAACCCTTAAAATGTAAGTGATAGGCTCTTTCTCTCAGAAGAATAATTTGTGCAGTAAAAGTAAAAATACATTTTTTCTGGGAATGCAAGATGGACACAGAAAGATTGAGGGTTGAGTAAGTAGGATATGAAGGAGAATGAGATTGATTTCTTTTTCTCCAGCTTCTGACTTTTGCAAGAATTTTAAATTATTCCAGCCCTCTTTATTCCTAAAAGAAGGTTAAATTTTCTTTTCTGGAGTACATGTTTTTCTTTTACACAGACAATATGAGTTGAGTTCTTTTACATTCATCCAAACAGAACAGCAGGCACTGAATTCCATTCTTAATAGCACAGAAACCTTGTAAAAAGAGAGGAATCTTGTTCCAGAATGGAGCAAAGCTTTTAGCTTTTTTGTAAAAGGAAAAAAGATCTCTATCTACATACCGAATTAAAATAAAGGATTGGTTTAATTTGAACTGTGGAACCCTAATATTTTTCTAAATTGTACTAGTTTCTGGTAAATTTCCTCTTTTTCTTTTTCAGGTATAAGTGTTTGACATAATATATAATAACATGAGCTTATAAATAAATTTGATCTGATTCAAAGTGAACTTGGTGGGATACATTTATTTTTTTGTCAAAAACCTCAAAACTTGCAAGAATAACAGGGTTTTTTCCACTAAATCTTGCTAGGAATAATGTGATAGGATAGAGGAGGAATATGGCCACATCATTTAATGCATTAATTTATTCCAGCACATATAAAATAATATGAAAGAATATGGTTTGTGTGCTATGATAAGACAGAGGTGCTTTTCTTCTCTACTAACTGACTACAAGTCTCTAAATTCTTTATCAAGACCTGAATTAAACTCTTCTGTTAAATGAGATTGCTTCCTCCACTTCTAAAATGCTTTTGAAAAATCACATGTTTCATATCAGAATAGATCTCTGGAAATTATTAAGAATAAATAATTGGATAAGGGAATATCAAACGTCTCAGCAAATCTCTCTGCTTTAAAATATGCTTACCTTGTCAACTGGATTATATTCTGAGAATATAATAGTGCAAATGAGAAAACTTGAGTACAGAAATTGCACTGCTGTACTCAAGCCACAGTATTCAATAATTAAACTGGGACTTCTGCTGGGAGTCTGGAATGTTTCAGACTCACAGAGGTGGTTCTTGCAATACTTATGCTTTTAAGGTGACTTTTTAATTGAATCAATATGATTCAGATCCATATCGAACGTAGCTGTGAAGATGGAATCTCATCTTGAAAAGCAAAGGAAATAATATGCACTGCACACCCGCAGCCCACGACTGCCTCAGGCACTCCAAGAAAAATGCAAACTCCCTCTCTTTCCCAAATCCAGCCTTAAAATTCAGGTTGAGAAAAGCAAATGAAGAGCTGGTAACTAGGAAGGTTATTTTATGTATGTGTATGGCCTGCCTTAAAATTCAGGGAAAGAAGACAGGATTAAGATCTCGGAACTAGGACTATTTATTTACTTATTTTTGTGTGTCTTTGTTCTCAGGTGAACGGAACATGCATTAGTGTCAGGTGTCTCACACTGCAGTCATAAAGACAGTTTTTCCCCAGCCTTTGAAACACAGAATAAATTTATACACTAGCAGTATCTCTATTCTCATTTTTGAGTTCTGAATTTCTTTTTCTTTAAAAAGGGCATCCTCCATAGGAGATGAACAGCCTTGGAATGCTGGCTCATTTGGACCCGTGTGAAACCAGGCTTTAATTCCTTAACATAGAATGGAGTTGAAATACAGAAGAAAATCAAGGTTTTGAAATGTGTCTTGCATTTATGAGGAAGCTATAGAAACCATGTCAAAAAGAAAATGATCTTTAGTCTCACATACAGGGTGAGTAAATCTGTCTATTGTTTATTGGAAATAAGTAACTCTAGGATTCCTGGAATAAAAACAAAGGGATGTGCTCTGTGTTTAGTAAGGGTACAGACCCTCAAGTCAGTGTTCAAAAGCCCTGTCAGGTGTACTTTGGCCTCTAGTGCCACTGAGTCATGCCTGCTTGGATGCCAGGAGCTGTTTTCTGCAGAGGGAAGCTGACTCACCCAGCACAGCCCAGCAGCAACCTGACCATAATGTTCCAGGAGATCGTAACTCAAGGGAGGGCGCCGTGGGTTTGATCACTGATTTATTCTTTTGTGTCACACAACCAGGTTTTTTCATGTCAGTCTCCATGGTGATGAGTTTGCCCATCACCCCCGGGGACAGCACAGAGTGGTGCAGAGAGCTCACCTGGGCAGATTTATACTGCTGCTGTGTGCCACAGGAACCGCGACAGAGAGCTACTGACATACAGAGCTGCTCAAAGTCGCTTCCCATCGAGGCATAAAAAATACATTTTCTCATCTGGCAGGCAATCCAAACTGCTAATTGCTGGCAAAAATGTTTCCTTTTTGGCTAAACAGCTAGGGAATACAAGTTAGTCTTGCTTTTTTGCCAAGGCTGTGAGAAAGGAGCTGACCTAGAACATACCTAAAACCCAACGCAAAATTTGCTGCTCAGTTACGAAGTCAAATACCTCAATCTCTGCCTTTGCTTTTCCCTCGTTATCCAAATTATATAGCAAATCAAAGAGAGAGAGGTCAACTAAGTTAGATTAAATTGCAAAGCATGTGTGAGAAGTGAAAAACTGAATGTCAATTTGACTGTCAGAACTAATACTATTTCATATACTAGCAGAACTCAATATTCTGGAAGAGTGCATGGCAGTGAAATATCAGAAAATTATTTAATTAATTAAATAAACATCCATGTAGACAGTTTAAAATCACAGTAATTTTCATTCTGTTTTGGGTAGGATGCTGTATTTTCTGCTGTTAATCAGGACTTTCAGTAAACTGAGACTCTCAGGGAAGGGCAGAATATTTTGTACCTTTTGCTAGTGCAGTTGAAAAGCACAAATTGCCATCATCTTTTTTACAGAACTGAGCAATTGTGCATATTTTGCTTAGGAAGAGAAGCTTTTATAGCAGTTCAGGGACAGAATTGTTAGGTGACCATGAAGATCTCAGTAAGCTCATTTCCCCCACCAAATCATTAGGGTAATCTGCTGTTACTATGTTCCTCTATTAATGATAGAAATATATATGTACCTTTGTATTATGCATAATATGTATATTTCATACGTTTATATTACATGAGCATGTTGAAATTCAAAACCTTAGTGACAGTACAAACCAGTCTAGATGTGTATAAAAGTCCTGAAAATCAACATTTCATACCAATATGTGATAGATTCCTGACCTTATGAACCCCTCCCTTTCCTGAACACTTTGGATTGTAAGCAGGGACTCTGCTAACTATGGAGGTTGGAGCTGTATGTTATCTGTAGAGGTAGATGTGTGTGGTTAAACATTCCTGGATTTTGCAAATCTTAAAAGTATATTGAGAAACCAGTATATAGATTCCTACACTGTTGAATTCCCAGAAATGGTAATGGTTTCACAGAACACAATAAAGCTTTGCAGAATGTGTTGTTTGTTGTGTTTGGGATGTTTTTGAGTATGGTTTACACACCTGGTATTTACCCCTGATAGGAAGATGGATTATGGACTTAGCATACATATTTTCTTTCTCATAAATACTTCCAATAACTTCTTGTATAAGCACTATCATAGCCTGGTAAAGTTTAATACAGTGTCTTGCATATGTTCAATGTAGATTGAAACTACATGCTTTTAGGCCTTGAGCTGAAGATGTGCTCAGTGAGCTGACTTGCTTATAGTTACTGAAACCAATAATACTGGGAGCTGGGACCATAGGCAGATGTGAACTATTTTAAACATGCAAGCGGATTTGAAAAATTACTTTGATTATGATGGAATTTGAGCAACCATGCACCACTGAGCACATCAGACATAAATTAAGTTGCTTTTCAGTAATCACAGATTTTCTGTTTTATCTGACACTGTGGAAATGCATTTATATCATACAATCTTCCATCATATGGTGCAGAATTAGTTTCACTTGACATTGCACTATTTAACTTCTGGAGTGTGCACAAATGTGGTGTCTGTATTTGTCATGACACACGGCATTTAAAATGCAGAAAATATACACACACTTATTTTGTGGAAATTTATGCACGCAGCTTTTCTCTGGCCTTCTGGATGGTATTTGGCTCTGGATTAAATTATCTGGAAGGAGGTGTCCATATGGGCTAGGTGTCTAAACTCCCACTACAGCCTGAGGAGACAGGGAGCTCAGTTCATCCACCCACACTCAGCTGCCTGGTGTCATCTGCATAGGCTGAGGATTTGTCTGTCCTCTGACAAAAGCACAGGTCTCCCACAGATCTGCCACCCCCATGTGTCAGGGACATGTGAGGCTTGTGAGGCTCTTTAAGATGCAGCCCCTTTTATGCACCACCTAAGTTCTTAACCCTACATCTCCTGACTGCAGTGGGAGATCAAGGAACCATCTCCCACAAATAAACCTGTATTCAGACACCTTTCTTCAGACATCTTCATCTTGAAATGAAGCATACTTTCAGCATTTCAGTCTTCTGGGACAATGTAAATGAAATGCATGAAAAAAGAAAATATTCATATTCAGTCCTGTTGTAACATATCTCAAAATTTTAAAGGAATATAGCATGTTTTCTTACATTAACTGTTATTTATGGAAATACCTTTGAAAAGGTTTGTCTCTCACTGAACTTCTCTAATTTATACATCACATGATCTTAAACAGCTCACATTTCTTCTAAAATGGTATCAAAAGAGATGAAAACCAGAAAGAATAATATATTTTCTTATTTTTTGTCATTATTTTACTATGTTTAGGATTATACTTCAAAATGGATTGAATGAAAGAAACATAAATGCTGTTGGTAGAGTACATCTTATTATTGTCAACAAATACCTCCTGCTATCTTGAATATTTTCTATGAATTTTAAAACAATATTTATTGTAAATTAATATCCGGTAAAATTTATTTATTAACCTGGAAGGGCAAGGGTCAAAAAAGATGTATAGAGCTGCATTAGGAAGAACTTTTCTTTATGCTCACTGTCAGCTTACTTCTGCTACAGTGTTAATTCATTGCTGGTCAAAGGGAGTGCTTCCTCAAAATAATATTTTAAATCAGTTGTCACTGCTTTTAAGTGTTGCAGCAGCTGGAATTGGGCAGGTATCTTCTCAAAATATTATTTTTCTTTTTGATGATGTAAATATGTTAGCTTTTTCTCTAGTGATCTGTAATGATGTTTACTGAGGCACAGGTCCCATAGAGGTAAATGACCAGTTCACCACAAGGAATAGTGGTTGCTATACTGTCTACCAGGGACAACATAGAAAGAATATTTCGAATTCAAGTAAAAATTTATATTCAAATTTACCATTCATTACTGCTTGAAATCTGTATTTCCTATTCTTCCTGCTGAAGAGTAAATTAAAAGAGAAAAACATATTTCTAGTATATGCCAAATTTAAAATAATGGGCAAACCCAACATTTTTGTATATCTTTATATCAGCAAGGTATAACTGCAATTAAAAGGACTAATAAAGCTCCTGGGTCACAAAGAATAAATAAGATTTACATTTGAAAGTCTTTTAAAATGGTGGAAAAGTGCTGTTAAATACTCTCTTAAACTCCAGCGCCTGCTGTTGCAGAACAGAAGTATCCAGCTGCATGAGAATTGAAATCCAGCTCTCCTGAAAGGGTTAAATCTCATAGTTAAATTTGTAATATACGATACATATTTGCCACAGAGATGAAATCAACTCTAAATCAGACTCCTACTAGAGACAAAGTAATGTATCAGGTAGATGAATAACTTCAATCAATACAGGATGTGTTTTACTAAATAGAATGAATGCAACACTTCAGCATGTAGCACCTATGGCTCCTCTGGGCTCCCAAAGAAAACCTCCACTGGTGTTAACAAGAGCTTTCTGTGAGTAAGGACCATCTCATAGAAGGTAACTCCTCCCAGTATACTTAAATGCTAAATTCTTACCCCTCTTTTGTTTCTCTAGAGACACAGAGTGAAACTTAACCCAACGCTCTGTGTTTGAGAACAGACCAGAAAGTCACCAAATAAGTATTTGTTTTCATAGTAAATAGTATGGATAAACTGACAATACCCTAAGTACATCAGCACTTTGTAATTGTCCTGCAATGTCTTTCTGCATACTCCTGGAGCTTCTGGCCTCATCCTCATCCAAAACACTGGGCTGCCCCAGGACCTGCTCTTACCTGGTAAGATGTATTGCCTTGGAGCTGACTGCCATGAAAGCAGCTCTGTTGGGAGGAGGAGGAGGCAGGAGAATCATGAGTATCACCCTCCATCTATGTACCCTCAGCCCTTGAATCAGGAAATGCATTAACACCTGATCTTACAGTTATCCAGTAAAGCACAACAGTCAGAACTCCCAAGATGAGTCTTGGATGCTTTGTAGCCTTCAAGGGAACAGAAGGAAAGAGAAACAAAAGTGTTCACTCTGATATCAGGTCCTTTCCTGAGCTTCTTGCAGGCATGTTGTATCCAGCCTTGTGCTTGGTCTATCTTTCCTGGCTGGCTGGACCTCAGAGCTGCTGTGTCACTGCCAGCGTGTCTATCCCTGGGCTGTGTCAGCCCCACTTTTGTCTCAATTTTTAGGGAAGCAAGAGATGCTTGATTGGGGAAGGCACTGCTCTGCTTACCTTGCTGTTACCACAGCTCTTGGCTCCCTGTCATGTGCAGGGGAGCTCAGCCCTAAACCTCCTTGACACAAAGATCACAAGCTGTATTGTTACTTATCTTGATCATGGGAAGCACTCTTGCTTATCAGATGCTCAGAAAATGGATGTTTGATCAATACTATAGACATAACAGGGCATTGGCCAATGGATTTAAAGTGTTCTCTCATTACTGGCAGCACTTGATTATTGGTTTCCACAATCTTTACCTGCACTTATTAGTTAGGCAATGCAAGCTTAAATAGTTCTAAGTGATGATCACCTCTCTAGAAGATACGCTGTGAGACATCAAAAAAAAACCAATCAAAATTTCAGAAAAAGTAATCTTTAACTGAGTGCTCTGAACTTGTCAGTGTCATTGCCAAGGAGGAGAAAGAACTTTCTAGTGTTTAAATTACCATCTAACTAAAAGACAAGCAGAATGTTAACTGTAGTACTACAGTGACAGCAAGTTGAGGGAGGTGATGCTGCTCTTCCGCTCAGCACTGGTAAGACACACCTGTAGTGCTCAGACCAGTGCTGGAGCCCCCAGTGAGTACAGGAGAGGTATGGACATTGTGGAGACAGTTCAGCAATGAGGCTGGACTGCTGAATATGATTGGAACATCTGTCATTTCAGGAGAGGCTGAGAAAGCTGAAACTGTTCAGCCTGGAGAAGTCTCATGGGGTATCTTACCAGTGTATACAAAGATCTGATGTGGGAATCAAACATCTCCCTCAGACTCTTCTCTGTTGGTGACCAGGGAAAGAACAAAGGGTGATGGATACTACCTGAAATACAGGAAATTCATTCAAACAAATGAAAAATCTTTTTTACTGTGAGGGTAGTCATTATACAGAAGCAGATTGCCCACATAGTTTGTGGGTTTCTATTCTTGGAGATACTCAAACTCCAAATGGACACAGTACTGTGTAACCTCTCTGGCTCTGAGCTGCAGGGTATGACTTCCTGTCCCTCCAGTTCTGTTTCTTCACACCTGGCTGGGCTGTTAATAACTGAGCTTCTGTGACAGGTTCTGTTTATAGGAGTATTGGCTTTTTGTGGCCAAATCTCCTTTTACTAGAGAGTTTCACTTCGATGTATGGGGCCTTCAATAGCAAATGGATGTTTCCAGGCCTTTCTTGTGAAGGAAGATCTCTGCTGTGACTCTTACTCAGCCTGAAACCATTTGTGTTCCAATATTCCTCACTACTTGACACAGCCATAATATTCCTTCTAACTATTTTAATTTAAATTAATTTACCACAGAAATTTCTTTTTTATTTTCTCTTTTATTTCCCTGAGACTTACTGACATCAGACTGGACCCTTTGGTTTCTCATTCTTTCTGTTCCCTCCAATGTTATAGAACATCCAAGCTCAGCCTTGGAATTTCTGACTGGTGAGCTTTACTGGATACCTATAAGGCCAAATAATGAAAGCTTGATCTGGCACATTCCTTCCTGAGCTATAAAAAAATATCTGTGTGTTTTCTAAGAACCAGGACAGTCGCAGGAATATAGAGTCAGAATGAGTATCAGAAAGGTTTCTGCTACTTGGAATAAAAAGTCCTTGTCTGAAGACAGGTCACAAAGTTTTCTCATTTTCAGTACTACCACTACCAATGCTGCAAAGAATTGGCACGCAGGTATTTTCTTTCCAGTGTTTTTATAATTTTGTCTTTTGAAGCTAGAAAAAGAATCAAAGGACATTTCCAAGGTAGTAGCAATGCTGACAGTTAAACCCCAAATTTTTGTAAATTTGTCAGGCAACAGCAACTGGTACAATAATCCTACAAAATACAAAGGAATTTCTAATTGTTATTATGTGTTCTGGAAAGAATGGCCTAGTTCAGTACAGGGGAAAAATGAAAATCATTCATTTTTCATGATTCAGGAAATAAGAAATTAAACCAGAGGCTGAGAGCTGGTGGTTTTTTACCAATAACATCCCTGCAAAATGAGATAGGGACTGCTTTGTTTGTGCTCCCATTTCAATAGCTGATAGTAAGAATGAAGATGGACTTGCTAACTTCTTTAGGAAAAGCTATTGTCCTCACTGAATTCATGTCATAAACACAAATATCAAAGAAATGAAACCAAATTGCCCTGAAAGATATCTTATTCTTACACTGAGGCCCAAACTGCAGAGGGAATTGTATCTGAAGGCAATATGTGTGCAACCAGAATGCAATGGATGAGAGCAGAGCCTGGTTTCTCACATCCCACAGCATTGGCATTTTGGATAATATCTGCTGCACAACCACTCTGAGCTGGGATTGAGAGAGAGTGGAAGAAGGTTCATCTGAATATATCTGCATCCTCTCCCAGCTTTTCCTCACAAAGCTTTTCTTTTCTCAGAATCCTTAGCAAGAAATAATTTAAATGTGCTGGGATTACCAAGGCAAGTTGAGTTTGCCAGTTCATGCAATGACACATACCAGTCTCATAGGAAAAAGTGATTTATATTTTGTTCTGGACTGCAGATTCATGCTAAGAAACATGTCTGTGTTGGTCTCACCCTTGGGTCTATATGCATTTACAGTTGTAAGGCATTTTGCACTTCTAAGAGTTTGGGGAAAGGGAATGTAAATAAAAAAATGAAATGGAATAATTTGCCTGGGGAATAAATTTGATATAATGTGTTGTATTCTGGTTGTATTACAAATTTTCTTTTAAAAATGTATTCTATGATTATGCAAAAAGTTTGGTGAAAATCTTTAAGGTATCTCAAAATAAACCTCTTCTATTATACTACTGTACATATGTTTGCAACACTGAAATATGGACAAAAAAAAGTCTACAAAATACTTCAAATAACATCCTGTGGGATTGCAAAGTCCTGCTGGCCTGGAAAACTAGATACAACTTTAATAGTGTTCCCATGGCTACCATCGTGCTGTGTTTGCTAATAAATCTGAGGAATCGGGAAAAAAATAATAGGAAAGGGTCATATACCTCTGCATATAGCTAGGAAAGGGAATTGTACTGATTTGCATACTCAGCTTTATTCACTGTCACTGGTTCTGCAGTTTTCTCTTTTCCCTGCTGTTCTCTCCTGAAATGCTACATCATCTGCTCACTGCAACACGGCCCCCAGGAAGCAGTGATTCAGAGTGTTCTTGTACCCTGTGCTAAGTGAAATACATCCTTCCAGTGCTCCTGTTAATCGAGGAAATAACCAAGCTGCCTGTTATCCTCATGAAAAGGAAAAACCCCTGACATAGACCTTTCCTTTATCACTGTGCACTTTAAGAAAAACTAGGGATTGCAATTGTATTCCATTTTGCGGGTTTTTTTGTCTTATTTTTATTCATCAAGTTCTGTCAATAAGCTTGGCTTTTTACAAGGCAGAGGAAAAAAAACCCTGCTGTCCTAGGGAAATCAAATGTGTATAAGTACTAAGTATGTACTAATTTAGCTGCTGTTTTACAGAGCCCACTGCTTGCAATGAGAAGTAACTTGTAAAGGGTCAGGCCTACTGTGTTTTTCTTGAATGCACAGATGTATACCAGAGGCACATTACAGGGATAAAGATGTGCAGGCATCCTAACCATTTAAGAAAGGTCAGGTTTCACAAAGAAAAGAACATTCGAAGAACAAAATATACAATCAGTTTTGTTACTTTGTACATACATTAGGAGATGTTGACCTGGAATCAGCAAGAACAGTAGCATGATATCAACAGGTCTATAGAGAATATGATATGAAAAGCAGGGGAAAGTGGATGGAATGGACAAAATGAAAATTTGCAACCACAGAAATGTTACACCAGTAATCAAGATGAAGGCGCAGAGTGAAAGGACATTGTGGCAGTTTAAGAATTAACTACACTGAGATACCCAGACAGTTCTGTAAGGGAACACATGAAAAAATGAGAGAGATCTCACCCATGTGTCCTGCCTAAAACCTAGATGGAAATAGCAAGGGTTAGAAATAATTCTGAAATTTTGAAGCCCCATATGATAATGGGGAAAGTAAATGAGAGTGAAGAATGAATGCAGAGAGAGAGGAAGATCTTATTTTTCAATGTGGAGTTAGAACAGCACTGGAAAAGCTGTTACATAAGCATGTATATGCATGTATATGTTGACATGAACTCAAGTACAAAAATTTGAAGATAGAGATTCTGATTTTTTTTTAATAATATCATCCAGGATCAGGAATAATATATAGAAGCGAGAGAGAAATAAAATTAATGCAAGTGGCACCCCATGAGGCCTTAGTGTTAAGTGGAAGGGAGGGGAAGTGAAGGCAATTTTAAGAAAGATACAGTTGAAGGACGTTTAGAGAAGAGCTGCTAAACTGAAGTGTCATGCAGGATTAAGGAAGAGAAAATGATAGGTTTGGCTGAATGTAGCCAATAGACTGAGATGGATGAGAGTAGAAAGGAGGTCTACAGAGAGAAGAGGTCACAGCTGACCTTGGTAAGGGGTGTTTCAGTGGAGTGGAACTAGCAGAGAGCAGCTTAGGGGGATCTGAGGGGCAGCAGAACACAGAGAGAGACAGAGCATCTGAGGCAGGTAGCATATGAAGGGTCCGTGACAGCCAGGGGAAAGCAGCAGCTGCAGAAAGACAAGGGACATCACATTAGGGACTAAACCACACTAAGACATATTAAAAGACAAAATCAAAGAAGAAAGAGAAAGAAAAAGAGAAAGAAAAACAGAAAGAAAAAGAGAATTGAAAAGAAAGAAAAAGAAAAAGAAAAACAGAAAGAAAAAGAAAAAGAAAAAGAAAAAGAAAAAGAAAAAGAAAAATAAAAAGAAAAAGAAAAAGAAAAAGAAAAAGAAAAAGAAAAAGAAAAAAAGAAAAATAGAAGCAAAAAGAAAAAGGCTAGCTTGAATGAAAACTTATGGGTGACTGTAACTGAAGAGAAAATGGAAAGGTAGAAGTGAGTGGGAGGAGAAAAAGGGTAACAGATGAAAAAGATTCCCATGCCAGGGATGCTGGCAGAGGACAGACAAAATATGATGTGTGTGTAGGCAGGGAGACTGGAGCTGAAAAGGAGGGAGATAGATAATAAACCAGCTCAGCAGAGGCTGATATCTGGTCAAAGTATAATCCTTCATGCTTGTTGGGCTATTCTAAGATGTGACAGAGTTTAACACAGCGGAAAAAGACGAAATTTAAAATATTTGGCTTTAATTTGTGAGAAAAAAGTCTGCCCTTGAAGACAATGCTGATTTAAGGGCCATTACAATTCAGCTAGGTATTCTTGTAAAGAGCACAGTACAAACAGACAAAGGCGTCTGGAGAGATGAAAGTGACATATGGAGAGCTCATCAAGAAATGCTTGCCTTTATCACAAAGCTTTTCTAGTTTCAGCATTTCCTGTTCCACACCCAGATGAAAATAAAATGTTACTGCGCTTCTTTCTAATAAAAGACACATAAAAACTCAACTCAGAAGTAAACTTTATTAATTTTCTATCCACATGGCAGATTTAGGTTCAAATATGTGTTTGTCTATATCCATACAATTTTTGTGTACATTTGATTGGAGTGGATTTGAGTAATCTAAAAGGAAAAAAAAAGCAAGGCATATATCATCTACCAGAAGATTACACTTAAAACTGCCTTTTTCAAAATTTTTTTCAGTTTGTGAAGAAGTTTAAAATTTGACCTGCATGTAAAATTGCTGGCTAGCTGTCAGACTAGCTGCCTTCTGCAGCTGGAACACCAAGCTTTGTTATCTCCTCTATCCCCAAAACATACTGAACACACACTGTGAAATTCCTTGTTAACCACTACTCTTCTTGGGACAGAAATGTATTTACTGATTCACAGAAAGAGTGTGAGCCCCTAACTAGTTACTGAGAGAAGCAGTAATGGAAAGCCATGTACTTGATTGGATAAACTGGGTGTTAGTCTTCTTTTTATATGC
Organism: Molothrus aeneus; assembly: GCF_037042795.1. Taxonomy (NCBI): domain Eukaryota; kingdom Metazoa; phylum Chordata; class Aves; order Passeriformes; family Icteridae; genus Molothrus; species Molothrus aeneus. Next base: position 39,022,199 of record NC_089650.1, read on the forward strand.
CTTTTCTGCTTGAATAAATCCATGTAAGTTTCATGCTTTTACAGCAGTTCTTTACAAAGCATTCTTTTTCCTAATGATCCAGGTTTTACAGTCTTGCCTTGAAATTAGTTTAACAGAGCTTTTTTTTCAGAGGTATGGAAATCAGACTGTCCTTATAGACCAAGCAATACATTCCTGGTTTCCCAAGCCTGTTCAGCAGTCAGAACATCCCCCCACCCCAACTGGAAACTATAATTGGAGTAATGGTAAACTGCATAGACTTACTGTCAAGTCATTTGTCATTTCAAAATTATTACAAAATCAGCAACTTATCTTCAGTTAGAATTTCCTACTTCTGTGTAAAGTCTTCTTCTGTTAATTATAACATTGATTATGTTGCCACAAATTTCCCTAAAGATTATATCTACAAGTTCTAAATTGCTGAAATAAGAAAACACAGAGGATACCTAGAGCAATGCAAGGAACACACATCTTGCCTGCTGCCTGTTAGATGGAAGCACATCTATTGACAATATGCCCTTTCAGGAGGTTTAATATTTTAGTAAATCAGAAATTCAGAACCAATTAGGCCCTTTCAGATATTAAGAAAATGTCACAGAATTTTTACTGTCCCTTTACTAAAGATTACTTTTACATCCATATTGACACCTTAGGTGCTGAGCGAGACAGGGGTGGGGGTGACTGAGTCGTGTTTCTCCCTCATGTGAACATTTTCACACTAAACAGTAGAAGTGTTGAAAGGAAGGTTCCTCTGCTCCCTCCCTCATGAATACATCCCTGATTGAATGCTATTTTATTTTACAGTGCATGAATGTGTTATAGAACAGTTGAATTTGGAATTTTAGCTGGTACTCTTCAGATCCACACATGAATGGTGAGGAGTTCAGCTTCTCTCATCTCTGTTCTGAAAAGAAAAACGTTGTACTCATTGTACTGAAGATTGCAAACCCTTGTATGAGCAAAACCTTGCAAGTTGCAGAGAGCTTAGGATCATGCTAGACTGTTGTTCTCACAAGCCCATCAACAGCACAGAAATGAGCAGCGTCTAGAGGTAAAGGGGAAGTTTCCAAATGGGAAATAAACCAAATACTGATCTGTTCCTGCAGAGCAGTAGAGACCTCTCCTTTGTGTTAAACATCCAAAAGATATAAACAGACCAGCTGTTCCCTTAAAGCTTAAAGGATAATTAATTCACTCCTGAGATCCCAAACAAAGTAGCAGCCAATTAACTGTTAGGTGTGCCTGCTGCAGCAGGAATGATCTATCTGAGCTACAATAGGAAAGAGTTAATGTGGACATGAAGACAAGATGGGAAACACCAGTAAAGTAAACACTGGAGAATGATTTAAGATGGACTAGAGTAGCAAAAACAGAGTGATTCTCCTGTGGATGTGCTCACAACCCCCCCCCCTTAAAGAAAATTACATGCACAATACATCAAAAAGAAACACAACTTGAAGTTCATATTTTTAAGTGACAAGATAATAATTATTTAAAGATTGTAATACTGCATTTTTAGGCACTGATATTTACTTGCAGTTCAAGGAGCAGAATGTGGATTTGGAAGCAAGAAGTACCTGATGAAATAGGCAAGTAATTATCTTTTGTTTAAAACTATTATGAAAATTATATGTTTAACTATGGAGGTGGAAAAGGCATGATAACATGTATTTAGAGATTGAACCAAAGATAAAAAAGCAGTGGCATGAAACTAAATTATATTAAATTTAGATATAAATTGTACTGTGTCAAAAACTAATAGCATATTATTTACAAGTTATTAAGATCCCAAAACAATGCATCAAGGTACAGATTTTTAATTAAATAAAAGGTTGTATAGATAATATCCCTTGAGCTTTGATAAATGTGCTTAAAGATAAGAAATTGATCTATGTGTTTATGAATCATATAATGCAATATTGGTGTACAACTCTGTGGCCATAATAAAATTTAAGAAAATTTAAAGCCTGGGATTCAATTAACATATGGAACAAATAGTGATCAGGCTTTCAAACAGTGAAGATATTTGACAAAAAACCCCAAACCTTTAATGCTGATGAAGACTTCGGATGGAATAGCAGACAAGAAGTCCCACACGAGGAGAAATAGACAACATGGGTGTTTGGAGCTGGGAGAATGGAGAGCTGATTTAAAGCCTAGGAGATCCATTCAAGGATCCCACAATTCCCTCAGCACTTATTTATATGTTTACCTCTGTATGAAGAAAGAATTATGAAAATCCAGACACTGTCAATCACTGAGGTACCTCACTGGAAATTCTATATCCAACAATTCCCCATCAAGAACAATTTCCAGAGATTTGTCAGCCATCCATGCTTGAATCAATTTTAGCACATTTTATTGATGCTATATAACATTAATTAATCAGAATATAGGCAGTACATACAAAATCTGTCATGATTATGGAGTTATATTTAGTAAGCAAACTTGTACCCCTGTCAGAAAATGAAATGGTTGCTAAGATAAGTTCTTTAGAAAACTACCACACTGTTGGCAGCAGTTCTTACTACTCAAACTGTTATCTAAAGCATTATTATGTCTTATGTTTTAATTATTAAGTACTCTGCAGTTACATGAATCACTACACTTATCTCATGAATATTAGGAAAAAAAATCCAGAGTTTTCTGATACACTAAATTTTATCCCCAAAATCTTTATACTATGAAGCCAGAGGTTTCAGTTGTCTCTTCTAAGACTCCAGGATACAAGACAGCTCTACTAATGTTACAAAAAATGTGATTCTAGCTATTGTTTAACATCATCTGAAATTATCACTGGAGAGAAAAATCCTTATGATTAGGATATAAATACTTTTTTCTTTATTTCCCTGAAAACAAAACCATCATTAATATTTTTATTATCTCCATGTAGTAGTTGGCACATAGCACTGAATTTTGTTTACAGACAACTCTTAATTTCCTCATCCCTTACAAACTTTTCCCTATAATTTCAGCTTCTTCTATCAAAATTTATTCAGACAGACTAGTTTATATTGATTACTCTTTCCTCCTTCTAAAATATAATAGTCATTTATCTTTGTTTGTTTACTTGGTTAGATGTGGGGAAATTACCCCCTTTTTGACTATAAAATCTTAAGTTTCTGTATTCATTTAATAAAAATTTCTAGTTCTTACTCCTGCTTTTTTTTTTCTAAATCTGCCTTGGTCAACTTCACTTATAATTTCCCTCAATTTTGAAATTTTCCTTAAACTGATTGGACAGCCTACCAAACAATCAGTGAAGAATAAAATTTACTTAATTGATGTATTTGTGCAGGACTGAATGTAATGCTCTGATCTGCAGTTCAAAGTTCTAGCCTTACCTAGAAAATTACTTTTGCTTAAAAGCCACAGTTCTGAAAAACCACCTAAAAACAACAGATACCCAGCTTAATTCTCAGTGATGTTCATAGGTTTCAATGGTTCTTAACAAGAACACACAATAAAATCTTAAAAGCAAATAAAATCACAGGAATAAAGTATGGTGACCAGAAAACTGATCACTTTATATCTGTAAATTAGAAGGAACTTACTGTAGGAAAAGACATCAATACCCTTCTTATGTGTAATGAAATATTACCAGACTTCTAATAATGTAAACCTTCTTCTTTCACCTGCATCCCACTGTCCTTCTGTCTCTAGTTACAAACAAATGTCGTGATTTTGCATCAAATGTCTCATAAAATTTGTGATAGGAGATATTTTGTCACCATGACATTCTGTAAGAAGAGAAGACATCACTTGCTTCTCCCAGCTAGGAATGTTTCTCTCTCACCAGAGAAGATAAGATACCTCTTATACCAAGTACCAAATGACTGCATGTAATTGATCTCACTGAACACAAATCAAACCCAAATTAACAACTGACTCAGATGTTATTTTGTTGTTTGTTTCTTTCATTGCTTTCAAGTGAAACCCATTGTTTTGTGGAGACCAGACCGTTTATCAGTATTTACTCCTGTGAGCAACTGATTGGACAGATTTACAGTTCTCTTGCCAACAGTCACAATCTTGTGGGCATAAAAGGTAGGGAAAGGTAGTTCAGCTTGCTAAAACTATGCTTGCTGTAATAAGCTTCTGCCCATGGTGCAGGTTCTAACAGTTCTAGAACTCATTTTGGTATGTTGTAGTGACCATTTAAGCTCAGTGGGAAATTTCCACTGATGTCCAGACCTCCCAGTGTTCCACATTGTTTCTGCACTCAGACTTCTGCCTCCATTAGCAAGAGCCTTTCAGTCCTTGTCAGGTAGGTGACAAGGTGACTCCCCTAATGTTGTCTAAATTTTCATGTGGACAGATCCAGACTGACTTTCAGAGCATCCCCATGCTCTCATAGCCTTTGTCTAGATCTCATTTACAAATTAGGACTGCAATTAGGCCTGGTGGGCAAAAGAAAAATCCTCAGCAGCACCTATAATCTGAATGAAAAAAGAGAAGACATCTGACAGATTGGTTGGGCTAAAAAAATATCAGAGAAATCAGGTATTTTAAGCAGAGTTCATGGACTTAAATTATGGTTTGATTCTGTACAGGAGTTTTGAAATAGAAAAGAACACAATTAAGAAATTTCACCGGCAGACTGATCATTTTGTATTTAGTAAGTCGGCATGAATACAATTTTAGGCATGAGAGACACAAAATTAAACCCCTCATTTAAATGGAATTTAATGCACACTTATAAAGCACACAAAGAGTATTACTACAATTTAATAAACTCTGTTCCTCTGTACCTATTATAAAGTAAGCCATATACTCAGGAGAGTAAGAAAACCTACTTGAAAAATGTACATTCCAGATCAGAGACAGTTTACAAATTAAAACAAAACAGAGAAATTAAGTAAAGGATGATGCATAAGTTAACAGTGCCTGGAGGCAGCCTTAGCTTTAATGCCAACAAATCATGCAGGTTTAATATAGTTATTCACTCCGGTGTTCAATAAAAAATGAGGTTACTGTAAGAATACCAAACATATCCTTAAAGAAACACACTCAATAAGTCATATGAAGCAATAAGTCATATGAACTTTACACTGCAGTGTAGAGGGCAAATATATTATACATCTAAATAATGCATGTTTTCTCAGGATTTGAAACTTAGCTACAAGTTTTGAGGTAGCAGTGGAAAGCTGCTGTCAGTGAATTGAATTAGGACTTACTATATAAAAGGACAGGACAGTGGTGTCTATGTCACTACATTAGAAAAGTTATGAATGAACTCACTGAAATTGGTAATATTATCTTAAATATTTTGGAATTGAAAAATTACACAAAATGATCATTTATTTTCTAATAAAAAGATTTTGCTTTTTTTGTTTCACCTTTTCATAAGGTGAAAACTGAATAAAGATGGCATAGTAAAGAATTAAGAGAGAAAAAGAGAGAGAGACAAAGAAATAGAGAGAGAAAGAAAGAAAAAGGAAGGAAGGAAGGAAGGAAGGAAGGAAGGAAGGAAGGAAGGAAGGAAGGAAGGAAGGAAGGAAGGAAGGAAGGAAGGAAGGAAGGAAGGAAGGAAGGAAGGAAGGAAGGAAGGAAGAAAGAAAGAAAGAAAGAAAGAAAGAAAGAAAGAAAGAAAGAAAGAAAGAAAGAAAGAAAGAAAGAAAGAAAGAAAGAAAGAAAGAAAGAAAGAAAGAAAGAAAGAAAGAAAGAAAGAAAGAAAGAAAGAAAGAAAGAAAGAAAGAAAAGAAAGAGAAATCAACCTCCACTTGGCAGCCTCAAATATTTTTGCATATTTAGGAGGAAAATAAAAGCTCAAAATACCATTAATACATAAATTTATTTCTCCTTTCTCACATAAAACGCACCCCACTCCCACACTCCAACTTTCTCTAGAATTCAATGGTTAAATATTTCCTAAAGAACAGCAGTTTGGGATTTTTTTTTTTAATTTGGTAATTTCAAAAAGCCTTTGGAACAGTAAAAATTGTTGATTGTCATTATTAGTGATAGTTCTGTTATTCTATTTGCTATTCTAACTAGTGGATATTTTCATATTCATGAAAACTTCTTTCTGGTAAAAGTCTTAGCCTTAAACAGATGACCTTTACATTTTTAATCATGTAATCACTTTCCTTGCTATTCTAAGATGTGTGTATATTCAATTGCTTCAGGAAGTGAAAGAGAAATAACAAAATGGAAAATACTGTGCCTCTGCTATCCTTCTTGTTCAAATAGTATGAATTTAAAGATCAAATCGAATGAATAGCTCTGAATAATTGAAGATTAGAATCTTCACAATTATTCACACAAATGACTGATTTTATTTTAATATTTCAGCAGTACACACTTTCGTGGGAGAGAGGAAAAATAGAATTTTAGATGGTAACATAATGGAAAAGACAGGGAAGAAATAATTTCTTGGTTTTACTTTTTCCTTTATGTAAAAAGCTGCCAAGTAGTTCCGTGCTGGGCAGAGTCAGGGCCAGCTGTAAATAACCTGACAATTCCTGGAGAGGAAAAAGCCACAGATTTCTTTTTTACTGCTAAGGGCTGCTTTTCCCATGGCCAAGCAGAGAAGCAGACTGAAACCAAGATGATTCCTGGTCACTGGGAATAAAGTGAAATTACACTAATAGCTTGAGATGGAATTTTGAAAATCCCACCTCTTCTTACAACATGTAGCTTTTGGAAGCTCATGGGATGGATCCCACCTCTGACAAGTGATCCCACTTTACAACAAGAGCACAAGAACAGGTGGGACATGGGACAGACAGACTTCCTTTCATGTAATGATTCTTTTAGTATGAAATTCTAAAGAAACAGAAACATTCTTGACAGCAAAAGACAGAAAAAATGTGAAGTGGCCTGGCCCCATAATAGAGAAAACATGAAAGGTACCATAAAACAGAGATTGCACCAAACACAGGTTACAAATTTCTGCTAATTTTGTTTAAATGAAGTTAAAATTCTTGTTTGCATTGAGACTTTCCTTGAAAATGGGAATTGAGAGTGTTTCCATTGGTCAGCACTACTTATACTAGGAATATGTACACTTTCTTGTAAGAACCCACAGGTGAATAAGCCACACAGAGCTGAGGTTTGGGCAATTTCAGGTGGTCTCCAGCTTCCTGAATAAATAAATAACCAATTAGGCTATTACATAAAAAGCAGGCACCTGAAGATGGTTTAGGTATCCTTGATTTTTAGATGTGCATAAAGACACACTGAGAGGTCATTTATCAGATAAAAATCCTTAGGGGACTTTAGGAAAAAACCTACTTTGGCAAGATTAATCTAATCTATTTTATATGTCTACAGTGCAGACAGCCACTTGGGCACATCAAGGCTGTGATTCATCTTCTCATATAGACATTGAAAACAGACCAATTGAATACTGCAGCAGAAATACCTATTTCTTTCCATTGATTCTGAAGAGATTATAAAATCTGTCTCTTTACAAAGCATTCTTTCCACTGGTTTGCACAGCATAGGTGTCTGAATATTAAAGACATCTAAACGTAGAGGACATGAATTTTATCCCTACTTTGACAACAATCAGACAAGAGTCAAGTCCTGAATTGCTCAGAATTGGAGCACCTGGTTTCAGACACTTTGATAAGCAGTTTGAAAGGACTTTTGCTTTTTGAAACAGATGAAGTACCCAGTTAGTAAATTTAAGCACCGCTAGAATTGGGCAGCAGCAATACAGTTTTCAGTTCATCATTCAGGCCTTGCACAAAATGAAACTTTCTCCTTTCAGAATGCAATCCTTTATGAGACTAACCTTTGGATTCATATTTTCATGTAAATTGGGTTTTTCTTTGTTAGAAGCTGTTCTTAAACTTCAGTACTAAACTCTCCACTCTGGCAGATTTGTCAACATTTGGGTAACATATTTAGCAACTGGCAGTTTACTTGCCTCTGAATGTACCTCTATTACAAGCAGGCCAAAATATGCATCCCTTTTTCAAGAAAAGACCTGGAAAGAATCTTGACTAAGAAGATTATTTATGAATTGCAATAGGCCAACCAGTGATTTTTCTACCTTGTCCCTTTCACAGCAGTCAGAATGAACTGGTGTTGTCATCTATAGATCAATGTACGTAGAGTTCAATGTATGATTTAATTTGGAAACAACAACTACATCCTCTTTTATTTTCACATCTGGCAAAGCAGATATGAAAAGATCAAAAGACAAGAGTAGATGTAACTACAACTAATATTAGATTCTAAAGAGGCACATTGTAATTTTGCTTTTATATGCAGGTAACACAAATAAGGCAGAATCATTCATACTCTAATATCCTGTATATAATTGACTGTGCCTTTGTATCTTGTTTCTTACTAATTTTCATTGTCTTGCATTTCAGGCTCTTCTGAATACATCTCATGAAACTTGAATAGATGATACTGAGCTGTGCCCCACACACTGACATTCTTTTTAATTGCCAGCCACAAGGTTGTATTAGCTTATTTCTGTTCTGAAAGACACAAAAAACATTGCTTAGATTCTCACTGAGTTTGTAGCACCATGAATTCCACCTGCCAGGACTCCTGCCCACATCTGATATCCCTGCTCTATGACAGCTTTCCAGATAGTACGATTGAAATTCCAGTGTTAAACGTCTTCCACAACTGAGCCCCAAAACACCAGCTGCTTCCCCATAGGCCACAGATGGCAAGACTGCTCTCTGCTCCTTCTTTTAAAATACACTGGCTTGTGTTGATCAGCTTCTGAAATTATTCCTTCTCAAGTTATTTAATCAATATCCTGTCTCACAGTTTACAACCACACTTCTGGTATTTGTGTTTGAGTAGAAGACCCTTTCTTCCTTCCAAATTAAACTTTCTATCACCCAGGATCATTTTATTTTAAAGAGGGGATAATTAAAACAGGGGATCATTAAAAGCGTAGAATTAGCATTACCTTCTGATAGCTGAACCCGCCTGCTCTATTTGTTCGTTAAACCATTGGTGTCTTATTCCTCAAGAGTAAAATAAAACATTTTCTATAACTAAATACCGTAGTCATTAATATAAGTAAAGATCAGCTCCTTGTGGTGGTGACCCTGGAAGCAGCATTTTATAAATAGAAAGCAAAATCAGCTACTGGGAAGTTATGATGTTTTTGAAGGAGCTACCTCAATTACATTGTCACCAGTTCCACTGTATACAAGTGGTTCTGAATTACTGTGCAGGTATGCCACACTATTATTATGTCAATAATCCTATAGTCAGACTCAGAAAGTGCTCTGGAAAGAGAGTGTAAAGCAGGAGAATTCAACTGGTGATGGCATTACCCAGATCCATGCACAGAGAGGACTTGGTTCCATGTGTTAGTATAGGTTGCCAATGTCTGAATCACATCAGGCATCTTTTTGAAAAAGTTGGGAGTTTGCTGTCTTTTGGATTAGTGGATGTGGGACCAGGTTTTTTGTTTCAGTGTTTTGCATTATTTTCAAGCTCTGTTGCACAATTTCTGAGTGTGTTTCAGAAACTCTTTCATCTTGCCTCTATTGTCCTCATTTAAATCTAAGATAATGTGGGGTTTTCCTCTATGTGGTAAAACAGCTAAGTACAACTAGAAGCAAGTGCTCTATGTGGTAAAACAGCTAAGTACAACTAGAAGCAAGAGAGACTTTGATAAGAGATTACAAGTACACACAGATGAGGTACAAACAAACGTTATGTAATGGCCTGGCTTTAATCACTGTGGTGTCTGTTTTATTTCAAGGCCTTGTACTTCTGTTTCATGTGTCCCTATGTAACAGCTGAGTTGAGGGTTGTCCTGGGTTTCAATGCCTGATTTGTATTCAAACCTTAAGAAAAAATTTATCACTAAAACCAACAGAGCCATCTTTTACTTTTGAGTTGGTTAAGTTACTATTTGCTCCAAATAAGACTTCTGTTTGGAAACTGGCTCTACTGATTTTGGCTACCTTTTAGGACCAGACTGTTTAAGTGATTGGACATCTGCATTCAGAGCACCTGTGTATCTGAGCATCCTCTGAAACATGCTAGTCCCCTCCACTGCAGTTAAGTGGAGATTGTCTGCTCAAAGCCTCAGCAATCCTGAGGGAAAACACAGAGAAAATATAAAGAATTCTGCTGATGAGGTGCTTTTCAAAGATGAACTGCATGAATCTGTATCCCTAATGACTTGCTGCAGGTCTGAACTGCATTAGTGTATTCAATGTAATCAGGGAAAACAGGTAAATACTTAACTAAACTTTTAAAAAGTGATGGTGGAAAAATTACTCAAATTGTATTATTGACATAAGGAATAATAAAAAAATCCAGTAATTATGACACATAAAACATTTGCCATGATTGAAATTGTTATTATGTGTCTCAGTTACACTCAATAGTCTCTTCCTCCACAGTTGAGCTAGCTGCAAACTGTGAATGTGTTTTATGTTAAACATAATAGCAAAAGGGTGATTCAAGGTAGCAGAATAAAAAAGAGGGTTAATACTTCAGACGAATTTCCATTTGGTTTTTATATTCTTTTTAATTCATGCATGGGTAGATGTGCATTATTTGTTGAGATTTCATACTTTTCTCTATTGTAACAAAGCTGCTTGCCTTGATAATTGCACATATTTGGAAAATGACTAATAATTTGCTTATTAAGCTAAATGATTCTAAATTCCTGCTGCATTTCTCAGATTTTTTTTCTCTTGGAATCATTGCGTATTCTTTTCAAATTCTCCTGCTTCTCACATACTAGAAACTATGCATTTCAATAACTGTGCAAGTTGGAGCTTCAATAACAAATTAGAGCCTCAGAGCAGGGCACACAGAGGATGGGTTATGCAGTGCATGTACACATCTGACTGGATTATTAATTGATCCTAATTCTTCTCTACTGATGAGCTCTTCAACCAAATACCTTTCTATCCCAAAGGAAAAGAGAACAAACAAACCCCCCAGACCCCAAAAGTAACAGAACAGAGAAATAAAGCAAAATTGTTTCCTTGTTCCAAAATAGATTCAGCTACTTAATGTAATTTCACATTTAACAGTATACTAATAAAGTGAGTTTCACAGTAATAAGCCTGGTTTTGATTCCTCTTTAAAAGAGAAATATTTTGATTGTTTCAAATTAGCGTATGCATTGTGGAAGTATGGTAGATGCTGAGGCAAAGTGTTCTTTTGTATTAAAGAAAGCAGTTTTAACACTCGAGTTTGCTAAAAATAGTGTAAAATGCTTTACCGCTGTCACAAGAACAAATGAATTAAGTGAAGACCAACATTGTCCCCTAGTGGTCAAAGAAATATTTTATCCCATATATAACGAAGGCTGATTCCTGCACTGAAATATTCAGTGTGGTGGATTTACAGAGAACAATACACTCCCCAGCAAATATGGATTGTGCTAAAATCTCACTGGATTCAAATGTGCTCTCAAAGAATTGAATTTCTCTCAAAGAATTGAATTTCATTTTAATAGCAAGTAGATTATTCAAATGGCACAGAAATTTAATTTTATCTAGTCTAGCCCTCACACAGAAAAGCTATTTGTATGATGATCAAGCTGAATCATATATATATATTACACACATGCACACAAATATGTACAAGTATGTATATATAAGATGCAGTGAATTTGCAGGCAAAAGACAGTCTGCAAAGACATTACTCCATTTGAGACAGGATGATGCATGTCAGCATTTTGTTTCACTTGGCAAAGGAGCAGAAATTGTACATGCACAAGTGTCACTGATGTGTGTCACGACATGCAAACCTGAGCAGTAACACTTGAGGGGAGTCCCAAACTGTCCTCACAAGAGAGGGCCCTGTTGACTTTCATCCATACACACCAATGTACAGAACTGGGCAAAGCTTAATAGCATTCCATGTCTTCCTACCATCTTTCGGTGATTTGAAGCAGAAAAACTGAGAACAATCAAATAAGCTCTGCCAAGAACTTTCAAGCATTGCTGCTCACTCAGGGTGTCTCAACAGAAGGACTGCCCTGACAAACTGGCTGCTCAAAGGCAGGACCAGCTGCTGGTCCCTGCTCTGGAGCCAAATGCCCTTAGGTTGCCAAGAATCCTACTAGATTGTTCAAACTAGTGTCCATTGAACTACTGTAAAAGAAAAAATCATATTAGGGAAGATTCCTTGTCCAATAAATTTACATTCTCTTATTAAATTGATTTCTGCTTGAAAAATCTCTGACAGTTCTAGTGACAAAGTTGCCAAGGTCTGACAGCATTTCACAGATTCTACTGGGACATGTTCTCTCCTTCTTATATCATTAAACTTGTTCCCTTTCTTCCCCTTTTCTGCCTTCCCAGTCTAAATAATACTTTCTCAAAATAAATTCTTTGGAAAGAGAATAAAGAAATTAGAAACTGTAAGAAGTCATGAGACTGGCAATATTTCCGAATTTCTATCACAAATGTACAACACTGTATCACTTCTTCCTACCCCCTGTTTTGCGTTTTCTACCTAGCTAGCTTGTATTGACATTTGATGGAAGCTGTATCTTATTTTGCTTTGAACATGGGAGAGAAGAAGGTGGAGACAGCAATTCCCACAACCTTCCTTGGGCTTCCCAGCGCTTGCATCATTATGAAATAGCAAAAGGCCAGGAGGCAATTGAAAGGGTAACAAGGCAGGACCATGTCTAAAAATTAGTAGAAACAAAATAAAAAATAAAACTATGTAGCATGTTTTCTTCAGCCACATAGAGATGAACTTCTTCAGCCATTACCCATAAGCCCAAAAATTAATATCTTTTCCCAGGAGATAGTAAGTGTCATGTTAAGCGTTCTTGTGAGGAAAGTTTCCTTCAGCTCTTCTACATGTTGAATGAATGCACACAAAAAGATGATCTAAAAGATTGGCATTGCCAGCAGCATCCAGTCCTGAAGGTGTAACCCATATGGAGAGTTAGGAAAATTCCTTTTCCTGGGTCCCATCAGATTTTGATAGTATGTGTGTGCTGAAAGGTTCAGTCTTTGCAGTGAAACTAGACACAGAACTCCAAGTCTAAGTCCATGTTTTACATTGCCTGGGGTAAGGATGAAATTGCCCTGACTTCACAGACCTAGATGTTTTTTAAATCGTCATGCAGAGAGATTCATTACAACATATTCTGTTCTATCAAAACCAGGTCCTCGAGGAGGGAAAAAAGGCTGGTTGCTGTGTTTGTTTTACACTGGTCATGCAATTCTTTCAAAGGCAGATGGAATAGGTTGGGTTGGTGGGAGTGAAAGCCCTTTGCACGTGTGCTTTTGTGTGCACTCTAGTTTGTATCTGGGGTTTTCCCCAAGGAGGACATCCATATCATGTTAAATCAAATTGTGTGTGCATTTCTGAGGGCAAGTACTAAGAAGAGTTGATGAGAGCCCAAAGTCAAAGCTTTAAAGCCCTCACAGAGGCTTGTGGAACATCAAAATTGAGTGGGGAGAGTCTGCAAGAGGTTGTATCAGCTCAGTGGGGGCTGCGGATTTCCAATTTCATTCATGTGGTGCTCGGCTCTACTGCCTTCCTGCTCCTTAGATTTCAGTTCTGGTTTGCATTTAGTAACCTGTGAGTAAAGTGGACAGGAGTGGAGGCCCCTGAGATTCACTAGACAGAGCATTGTGACAGTCCAGATTTTGCCAGGTTGTGCTGATATTTTAAACGATTTGCATGAGGAGCTCTCTGTATCTCTATTATTCTACAAAGTAGGGACATTGTGAGTTTAAAAGGGTTTTTTAGCCCTTTCCTACATATTTCATTGTCTGAGACAAATGATTTTGTAAAAATAATAGTTTTCATTAATTAATCTGGATTCTTTCTTCTGACTTACTCATGTTTATTATTCAATATAGATACTTTCTTCTGACTACATAGTGGTTTTTTAGTGAAATTTATGCTTTTTCTTTCTTTTTCTAATTTCTTATAATTTTTCTATTTTCATCCCTTCACTAACTAAAATTAAAGTTCAACATTTGTAAGCTGTTTGGTTTTTGCTATGGAAACAAGATCTTTCATTTTATATCGTAAGTTAAAGTGTCAGAACAGTTTTTAATATGTTTCTGCATACATTGTACTGATACTTAAAAGTTAGTTATGAGTCTTTTCTAAAGAGTTAGCAAATCTTTCCTAATAAGTCTAACTGAGTCTTTGAATGATAGTTTATTTCTGCATTAGGTAAAGCAAATAATCCCATTTATCTTCTCCAGAAGTGGTAGGTACATGGTGAGCAGATGGGAAATTAGAATTTACAGCTAACTTCCTAATGCTAAATTAGAATTTTTAAGAAGAGCCACCAGTTGCATAATTCATATTTATGCTACCTCATAAAATGAAACTCAATTTATGTAGTTTTAAATACATCCTGTAAACAGTGTTACATTGCCAACTTTTCTAAACTACACGAAAGAACACTGAAGCATACTATACTGAAAAAAAAAAATCCTTTTCTTACTTTCCAATAAAAAGTATTGATTCTAAACAGACAGCAATATTACAGGAACGTAAATGTACCATTAAATGCGGATGAATTTTCATGTAAACTAGCAGTCCAAGTGTGATCATTGTGCCATGGTTGTGAATAATGATTAGTGTCCTCTATTTCAGTGAAGGGACCACACCAACAGACCCTCTGGAGAGGAGCTGTCACTCCTCATGCCTTTTCAATCTTGACCATCACAAAAGAGAGGAAACCTTCAGCAGAGAAAGCCTATAGACTACTTATTCCAACCCCCTCATCATCGCAGGGCAATTTCAAAATAAATCCAACACAGCCAGAGTAGGTTCCTTTGGGTCATATCTGGTGATCCGCTAAATAACTTCAAAGACAGGTTTCCAAGAGTTTTCTTGGCAAAATAGAGTAAAGCTATATGAAAATGAAAACAAAATAGAAAAGACATAAAGAATAATAGATGATGGAGAAAGAAGTAATTCATACTTTGCATAAAACAAGAAGGTATTTAAAAATCTAAATTTATGCAAAGTTGAGATAGGAAAACAAACTAGACACAGTCGTATTTCAAATAGTATAAAAAGAGTCTTAGTATTACCTGCTACTGAAAGTAAGAATCTACAAGCAGAAACTTCAAAAACTTTTCAAGTCCTTCTTTGTTCTTTGCTCTAACTAATGTAGAATTATTTGTTTATAAGACTATCTACATACAATTAAGACTGTCATGTAAGAGCAGAACATACAGCTAAGGAAAAAATGACTGTTTCATTTTTTAAAAAATGGCAAAATGTCTTTAAAAAGAATGTGATTTCTTTTTTCACTTACCCTTTTACCATCTTTTTCACTGAAATAGTATGTTAATCTTACACAGAGAACCTGTGCACGCATATGCTTATAGCCCCCTCCCTGGCTGTAGCTCATGCAAAGCCATTTAGGCTTGTCCTTGTACTTGCCATTATCTGATTGTCATATAAATTTTCCCAGGTAGATGTCAGACTAATGTTTCAATTCTGCATGGCTACATTTTAGATAGAACTCTCTAATCATTACAAAGCTCTATGAAAATATTGCTAGCATGCTTCAGAAATAAAGAAACCTCTCTGATAGCTTTAGAATTTCTGCCAGCTTAACAGAAATTTAGGGGGAAAATCTGATGCTTTTTTCCTCTTAATAGTTAGCAGGAGTGTTAGTGGTTCCTGAATGGGATTGAAAATTTCTAGTTGTTCCACTTACTCCCTAGGCATAGCAAATGTATGTTTACACTTAAATATTTTATCTTGGCAAGTTCTGACTGAAGTTAAAGGGCCATTAGCTTTTTCATTATGAACCCAATTAAAATGTCCTAGTCTTTATTGATTTAAATAGTATTAAGGATATTACTTAAACATAATTTTGTATTCATCATAGAGCTAATTTGAAATCTAACCAGCAGTTGCATTTGTTCTTTCCCTCTAAACATTTTTTCAACTTCCCAAATGATCCATAATCCTTTATTTTGCATTCTGGAGTTTGTCTGTGGTTTGGACTCTAGTAATTGTTTGTAGACTATTATGTGCTCTGGAGTTTATTTTTCAACTGTCTTGCAGTGAAGAGAATAACACTTGAAGAACCATCCTACAGAACACCACATCTGCCCACAGCCTGAAATTCAATCCTATCTTCCTTGACAAGTTTTGCCCCTCTAGGAAACTTTTAGGGCAATTGTCAATAAATCTTAAATCTTTCTCTAAGAGTGATGATAAAGGAGTTCAAGTCACACAAGTTCCAGTCATTTAAGAACTTATTTCTTAGACTGGTTTTGTCCCTCAGCCACAGCACCACAAGAAGAATTTAGCATGTACTCTGCCCTCAACTTTTAGTGTTATCAGAAATGTCTTCATTCCAGCATCACTGAATCCTCCAGAGGCTTTTTTGTTTAAGCTCAAACCTCAGGCTGCAAAAAACCAAAAAGATTAGGTTAACTTAGGTTAGGTTAGGTTAGGTTAGGTTAGGTTAGGTTAGGTTAGGTTAGGTTAGGTTAGGTTAGGTTAGACAGGGCTGAGCAGTGCTAAGTGTTGGGTTAGGGACATGTTATTCCACAGCCGAAAAAGAATTTACATATTTCAGAGGGTAAATTTTACACAAGAATTTAATGTGTGACTTCTCTGGTTTTTGGAGGTGGAGACAGCAGGAAGGGGAGACCTCTCAGGTAAGATACAGGGCAGCAGTGCTTGCAGAAACAATTGACAGTTTTGCTTGAATTCTAGAATTCAGTGTCCTTAAAATTCCATATCAAAACTAATTTTGGAAATGACATGCCCTATCATAAATACAGTTTTCCAGATTGTGCATTTACACAATGTGATGCTCAGCAGCACTCAGACATTGCTTGAATATCCAACTCAGAAATTAAAGTCAGAATTTTGAGGCCAGTGTTTCAGATATACTTAGGACAGGTTTTCAGTAATAATGATGATTCACCCAGGACTTTACTGAATGACATCTAAGGAAGCTTGTAAGGAAAATGGAAGGACAAATGGCATCTGACAAATTCAATGGTTTCCGTATCAGTGTCACTGAGGGCTGAATTTAGACATCCTGAGGAGCTGGGATCTGCAGGCTAATGCAGCTTCTCCTGAAGCTGAGCACCTGCAACATCCTTGTGGGTAAGAGGAAAAGTTCATCCTCACCTCTAAGAAGGTGGCTCACAGCAGTCCATCTCATCATGATCAATAGGCTTGCTCAGGAAGTGGGATCCCCCCATCCCATAGAGATGCCAGGTTACAAACTTTTATGCACAGAAGTTATGGCCTATGTCTCCTGCTGACACAGAGTTCATGCTTCTGGAGGTGGAAAGAGACCATGCTAAAGCAATTCTAAATCTCCAGTTTACTTCTCGCAGTTCTCAGCTGCAAGATCTGAACCTCTCCACAATTTTGAATAAACCAGTAATGCTGCATCATGCTGGACTAACCAATCCCTATTTTTCCAACAAAATACTGAAGATTTATTTTTACACTGTGTTATTTTTGGGGAGCAACTATTTTAGAGTGCTTTAGTTTATTTCTTTAAGGTTTTCTTTCCTCTGAGGGCACTTCTTTGGTTAACAACTTTCTTGACCTACACAAACATGTAAACCGTAACATAAAAATAATAAAAATACTTAGACTCCCTTGCTGATTTTCCATGCTATAGAAAATCAATTGAATTCCTCCACTGTTACCTTTTCTTTTTACAATTTGTATTAAATAAGATGAGGCAACTTCTTCATTGACATTTCCACATTTTAATTTTGGGGCAACAAAACACCTGATTCCTCTTTCCCCCTGTTCCTCTCAAAACATTTCAGGCATATGAAGTGTAGGTGAGTACTCCCTAGGAATCTCAAAAGAAGGACTTTTGTTCAAATATCCTTTAGAGAAAAATATATTTAATGTTTCCCAGTCAAGAAGGTCTTAGATCTCAAAAGTCTTCTGAAGGCTAAATTCATTGCCTTTACATGACCCAGAGAATTGTTAGTCTTTCATTGAACAATAACTTTTTTTTACTTTCTGTGATTATTCAGTTCCAGGTGGAGCTCAGTTAAGAATTACTCAGGTTTACATGGTCCAGAGGCTTTTTCAAATATCAACGACACTATGATTTCATGACCAATTCCAAACACAATATTGTTTGCTGCAATTGTGAGGACAAAAATTGTGGGGAAAAGGTGACCTGGTAAACATAAGGACTTCAAAAGTATGCAGGTAATTAACTCTCCCAGCCAGGAAGCAAAAGAAAGAGGTATATTCAGAGGTATGTCCAACAGTTAAGGGAGGAAAGCCAAATTACCAAGAAATTTAAATCAGACAAAGAGGGCTAAGCTCTGAGCACAATGTGGATAATCTCTGCTATAGAAAAAAAGAAACCTAGCCACAAGTCACAATTACCTTGCTTTTTCATATATTTGGGTTTACAAGGACTGGAAATACTCAAGCCAGAGACACGATGGATCTGATGGATTTTGCCGTGCTTGTGGCTGTCAAGTTCCTTGAGAAACAACTAGAAAGTCTCACATTCCTGATCCACATCTTCATGAAAACAAGGTTTCTTTTCCCAAAGACTCCCCTTAGCTTGCTGTTAGTGTAAAGATGTAGCCACAAAGAAAAACTCAAAGAACAAAGGTCCTGAAGGGAGCAGACACAGAAAAAGACTACATAAAGTATAACACCTGCAGACACTTTGATGGCCAGAGCAGTGTGCAGTGATATATTGTTTGACCACAAAAGCCCAGTGGAGATTATTTGGTCTCATAAAAGCATCAGGGTGCAACTTCTGGTCTCTACCCCACCTTGGTGGATTTAATCCAGGGATCTAAGCACCATACTATGTGTGTACATTACACACACTATTTTCTCATTTGCAGGCTATTTGCTCACATTCAGGAACTCACCTCTTACCCCAAGTGTCATGACAAAAGTCATTGTAAATTCAGAGTGAACTTTAGCATCTCTTCAGTGCTTCCTCCCACTCATCAAATTCAGTTCTGCTACTGGAGATCAATTCAGGTAATTGCTCTTTCAGATACAACAGTCAAGAACACTAAATTATCACGATTTCTAGTGTTACTTAGCAGTGAAAATTTTAGTGTACAGATAGATAGTGTACTAGTTTTGCACTTTGATGGCCAACGTGGTGACCAAGGCTACTGTGTTTCTGAATATGGCAGATCTGAGGAAAAAAGGAAACTGGGCAAAAACTAGCACTTTTGGTGAAAGATTTTGTTTTTTAGTTTTCCTTCATTTAGATAAAAAAGCCTCCTCTCATTCACAATTAGCTCTGCAAAAGAGAGAATAGGATATATAAAGTCTGTTCGTATCTTCCCATAGGTTGCTATTTCTTGTAGATGCTTTTCATTGAACAAGTTTTGCAAATGTTCTCATTAATAAACTCCTAATTATTCAGAAGATGCTAAACATTGACAAATGCAAGCCTGGCACAGACTTGAAAAAATTATTTCTGAAAGCAGTTGAGATTCTTAATGTTTATTCAGCTTTTCTTGCCATTATAATTTCTTTTCAGGAAAGGTAAGATTGCTTAGTCTAACTCAGTACAGCGCCTAGTAGTTGCACTGTCAGCAAATCCTACTAAGTAATCCTCTTCCCACTTATTTATGTTTATTTCAATAGTCCATTCCTTGTTAATTAAGTTAGTATCCTATTAAAAAAATAAAAAAATTAAAAAATAAAAATAAATAAAGTTTAAAAAGTAGCCACTTAATTTCCATGTATTGAATTTCAATCTAAGTACATGTAGAGAGGAAATGTGCAAGACTTTTTGGAGCTGTGGTGTGCAGAATAGGCCTGTTTCAGGTGTACAATTTCTGTTCATGATAGCCAGCATTGTACACCCTCTTTTAGTTATGAACATTCATCTGCAGCTCATTTACACCTAGTATTGAGGACAACTGTGAAGGCAAGGCACGCATGTACAGGTTTTGTGTTCTTTCCTAAGAGCAGTAATGCTGTTCTAAACAAGGTAAGTGATGTAATTGATAATCTTTTTCCTTTCTAAAATATGTGTCAGAAATATCCAGTGGTTCTATTATGTTGACTCAGACTATTGTTAGTGTGAAGAGGATTGAATTCTCCTGTTGCTTCTTGTTCAGAAGCATCCTGAGTTACTAAATAAGATATAACCTTCCATATTTCAGACTGTTTCTTAGTATGATATGACATTTTGTTTGCTAAAAAAAGTCTATTCACTATCCAAATCCACATTACCTACAGAAGGATTTCCAATTAAATTCAACTGCTTCCTTTGGAGTAACTCAAGCCTAGCTTTACATTTGATTATTGCCTTCTGTAGCTTTACATTTAAACAAATTTCATTGCAGGTAATAAAATTAAGGTAGCAAAGATTTTTATCTGGCTAAAGATTTCTGCTAATTAGGGAAAAGGTTCATTCAGATTACTGGGGATTAGCAAAGTATATTTGTGTGGAGAAGCTGTGTGGTCAAATGAAAAACTGGATCTTTAATTCTGAATCTCTCTTCCTTCTTACAACACAAAAGCTTTCTTTATTACAACACACAATAAGTTTCTTGTTACCCATTCACATTAACAAGAGAAAATCCTATCTCTCTGCTGTGCTTTGGTTTATATATTGTCATTGGCATTATTATGATGCCACAGAAGAATAAAGGAAATTGTTGGGCTAACACACTACCCACAATTACCATTAGGAAAACACTAAAAGCTAAGAAAAAAACAGTTAAATGAATCCCTCACAAAATGTGAAAAGAGAATTCTCAAAATACAAAAGAAGCATTTTAAATCTTTAAACAATGAAAACTGGCATATTTTAAAAATATAAATATACTTTTTTTAATATATATATATACACCTTAAATATACACTTTTTTTTCCTTCTTGATGCACTTGGCCACTCTTCAAATTTTATTTTACTAGGTGATCTGTGCATCCCTGCTTCATTAGATTTATTCAATTTGAAGAGTAAAGCTTTTGAGGGGAAAATGCCTGATACATTAATGTAAGATGATGCTTAAGAGTAACCTATATGAATACATACAGAATAAATTTATTATCTACACAAATAAACACCAGCTTTAGGTTTCAAGAAATGCATTTTTTTCAGTTTTATTTACGAAAGAACTTATACACCTTAAAATAAACATCAAAGCTACAAAAAAATCACAACAAACAACCTTAGGCACACTGACACTTGTGTAAGCTTTCTGAGTTAGTTTAAAATGCAATTAGTTGTCCCTTGACAGATCTTCTTTCTCTATAGCTGAGAAAAATAGCATGCAATGCTCATATTTTTGGGGACTGTAATGAAGGATTTCAAAAAGAAAAATAAAAGAGATAAAGAAAACAAAAGTATTTGAAAAACAAGATTTGGGTTATTAAGATTTTTAGCAGTGAAAGTGACAGTGTAATGAAAGGAATGTAATCATTACATTTCCAGTCAGAAAAATGAGGATCAGAGCTAACAGTAAGAGCATCTAAGCTGTATACTGGTGCCCACTATCTGTGACTTGCTGGGAGCACACATTTTCCTTTGTGCTTTTTGGAATATGATGCTATCCAGGCTGAAGTGGTGACAGTAGTTCCCCTCTTCTGTGACCTCCTTGTACTTCATCTCATATTTTTTCACATTCATGATAAAAAAGTCTTTCACAGCACTTACAGGATCTCCTGAGTGGATCTTGTTTATTTTTTCATTACTGGAGCATCCCCATTATCTGTCTTTGTAAGATTCCTCCTGTGGCTTGAAAAATAATCCATTGCTTTTGGAAACTTTTGAATTTAGTGATTTTCAGATGCAATTTACCCTTGACTTTTTCATGTCTAAAAGACTTCTGCCTTCATTCAGTAACTCACCATAATTTCTGACTATTTTGTCTGAATTTCTGACTATTTAGATTGAAGCCAACAGCTGCTCTTTTATCTTTTACCTACTGGTAACCTCAGAGAGAATGGCCACAATGGAAATGTCATTTTTCCTAGCTGGACAGAGCCAGGTTAGCAACAGGAAAAGCAGGGGCCGTTTTTGTCCTCCACTTGTGAATACTGCTGAGAATTTGATGACAGAATAAAATAAAATCCATTAGGATGGAGTATGAATTGAAAAGCATCCAGGAAACAGAAAGGAGTTAGGTGGAGGCTTGGAAAGCTGGATGTAATGTACAGTAAATGGAAAAAGCTAATGACAAAAGTGAAGACTGAAGAGTCAAGGAGCAATAACAAGAAGAGGGTACAGTAACTTGATTCCCTTGAGAACTACTCGCTCTAGCACAGCCATGTCAACACAAATTGGTTGGCAAATATTGATTACTCCAATTCTGTCTTTTGATCACACAGCTGTTTCAAAGATACCTCACAGGATCATCTGCCAACTTAAAGAAATGTTCACATGTTATGAAAAGTTTTCTCAACATGCAGCAATGTCTGATAGCACATGAACTTACAGAGAAAAGTAAATTTTTTATTTTCCTCTCTTCTGAGACAAGAATCAAAGATGACTGGCGGTTCAGATGTTTAGTCAGAAGGTGTCTTATATTCCTTTCATAAATCTTATAATTAAAATGTCATCTCTTCCCTTTAAAAAAAAGATAAGTCCTCACCAAGATTTGTTTTATTACACTTAATCAAACAGAAAAAAACTGCTTTATGGAGTGTTTATGAGATAGTGCCTGCATAGAGAGGTGATCTGAGGAGTTTCAGATTACTAAATGACTATTACTAGTCTTTTAATAGTGTTACAAACTGCCTGAAGAATCAAAAGTGCCCTGATGTGAAGTATTTGATTCAAGACACACAGTTAAAGTGCTGTAATCTGCATTTAGTAAGGCATAATGTTATTTGCCCATTTTATGCCAGTACATTGGGGCATGGATAAACTTTTTTTTTTTACCACAGTGGCCTATTAATAATACAGTAAATAGAAGGACAGATTGCCTTCTTTTAGCTGTAAATCTATGGACAGACAGGAAATATGATAGAAGAATATGCTTAAAACTAGGCAGATGGAAACCCATTATGGAAATTTTCAGTAAGAATATGCTGTTTTGCCCAAATTAGATCATTTTGGAGAAATACAGCAGCTTTTCCTGGTTTGTTTTCTAAAGGGAAGAAGGCTCAAGACAAATTATGAGTTCTCATTCAATTAATTAAATTCATGCCCTTTACTTGTTATTAGCTGGTGCTTTTAATACAGAAATTTAACTTCACAGAAGGGGTGAGAATATTGTGTTCTCACTCTGAAAAGGGCAAAGGCTCTGAGAATCCCAAGGAAAGAGAAGAAATTCGAAGGTACAGAGGACACATGGAGGGACAAGGTGAGATGCTATCAGATCCCCTGGAAACTGGGAGCAGGTGGATATGGATATGGATATGGATATGGATGTCATGAGCCGGGCTAGGAGAGTAGCCTGGATCACTGCAGGTGAAACCAATGATCAAGTCCTTAGAATGAGGCAATGTGAAGGGTTCTTAGAAATAAAGAGGAGAAAGGGAGGGGATAAATGGGAGCAGGAACTGAGAAATCAAGAAATTCCCTTGTGTTTGCAGTGGGCTTGGTTTAAATTCCTTGTCCTTCCCACCCAGACCTGACTGATCCTAGGCTGATTCTGAGTTGTACCTCTTATCCATGCATTTTTCAGCCTCTGTCCTCATTCTCCCAACTTTCATGCAAATTCATACACATCAATGTCCAGCAACTGCACTGAAAAGAAATTATAATTTCAGTAGAAATATAGTAATTTGAATGACAAATATGAAGTCTGGTTTATATGGAAATGGAAAAATCTCAAGGAATTATTTTGCTTTGTGTCGAGAAGGGCTCCAGTTTCCATCTATGTCATGAGACTAAAGACATGAATATAACTTTGAAATTACTGTCCATAAGATCAGATATAAGACCCACCAAAGCTAGATACAGGTGAAGAATTTTACTTCTGACAGTTTTGCAATCATAACTTTTTTGAACTGTATAAAAATATTTTGTATTTCTGTTCTAATGAAGTCATGGCAATGGACTTCCTCTAGGTTCTTACTAGTATGTTCTCTTATCAGCAGCAGAATACTCATCAGAGCAAGCTTCAGATACATGGCACAAATTAGCTTTCCTTCCTCAGTGCTGGCACTTGACCTTGTGTGCACGTTCATCATTCTAGATTAATTTATGGCGTTCGACATGGATGCATACAGTGCCTGTGTAGGAGGGAAGCTTGGAATGTTAAATATCACTTCAGGAAAACTGTATTTACACACATGCTGACAGTTCATTTTCATGTAGGAGCTCCTCAGCTGATTTGTACACAGCAGCCTCAATTTCCAGTCTTCCCACTGTGAATTTTAGACAGCTCATCTGCTGAGCCCTTGCCAAACCTATTAATATTTATACATTCCACACACATTTCAGTCAGAGCATGTAAGTTGCAGATCTCTCTGATTTAGAAGCTATTAAGATTCATGACCCCTTTAGCTATTTCATCTATGGTCCTAAAGCCTTTGCAATCAGCTTACACTTGAAGAAGAAAGGACAAATCATTACTGTTCAAATATTGTCCTGCACAGTGTCCATTTGTAGTCCATCAAAGAGTAGTTAAGAACTTCAATGCATTCATTTATCTCAGAGACACAGATTATTATAGGAGCCATTTTTTCCTTGGAAGAAGAGAGAATAGGAATGTTATTTATTTGGCTGCATTTAATTTTGGATTAAAAGCCACAACCATTTTAGCTGTGGCTGCTTCTCTGCATAGGAAATTAATCTAATTTTTTTTTTTTTTTTTTTGTTCTCACATCTTTTCATGCATTTGGGTACATTGTACAAGGACACATCAATATTTTATCACATGTAGAAATGTAGAAAATGCACAGTCTGCCTTCTGAAATGTAGTGGTGTCTCCACCTGAAGGAGTCAGCATCCTCCCTTTCTTCAAGGTTTATATGTGTTTTCTTAGAATAGTGCAGTGTTCCATCACAGACTTCTTCAGGATCCATGAAAAATCTCAAAGATAGGTTTTTTCCTAAATTCAAGTCAGTTTTTCTCCTATAACAGTTCAAGAGTGACTTAGATCTCCACAGCTCTCAGTGAATGCAATGAGTGACAGGAATTCAGCACCTCTAAAGGTTTATGTCTGAAGAGGAATACATCTCTATAGAAGAAAACAAAGATGAAAAAAAATTAAAATAAACATTAGAAGTCCAAGGATACTCAGATTTTAAAACAGAATTTGTAACTATGTTCTTAAAAGCCTACTGAGAGCTTCTATTCTGCATACTTAGGACTGGATGCTCTTTCACATTGGGACATCAGTGATTATCATCATGTAATCAGTATCAGCACTGTGCTGCTTTCTTGGAAATAACAAGTGTTATGCACTGGTAGATTTTGAAAACGCAATCACTTGTTTTGTAAAATTTTAGGGGAAATTTTTTCCTGAAAAATTTCAACTGCTATTCTTGCACAGAAAAAAATTGTGTAATTTCTTTAAATGTTGCTTTCAATATGTTTATTTATTTTGTCTTGCGTGGAGAAGCATACTATGTTCAGAAAAGTAATTCTTTCAGTAAATCCAGAAATTTGTTTGTAGAAAATGATGTTTCTAGATCTTGGTTATAGTCTAAAAGGCTAAAAAAACAATAATGTTTAAAGTTTTGAAATTCCATTAAAGCCTGTGGTAAGATATTCTCTTCCTGGGAACCTGAGTACATACACCATAAACATTTGTGGAAATTTTCACCACTGATCTCAACAGGAAGAAGACATGTAACATTTATAGCATATGCAGTCCATCATATACCTTTTGCAACTTTTTTTTTTTTTGCATTTTTTATGTCTAGAAATACTCAATATTATCTTTTATTTAAATTATTTGTTCTCATCTGCTGTTCTTACAGGAAGTCATAAACTTTCTCTCAGCAATATTATTGCTTTCTGTGTGATAATATGATGTGTTTGGCAACAGTTTAAATCATAGTTTACTAAAAGTTTAATTCCTAAGCATTTTGTAAAAAGTTTGGTTTTAACAATGTGTTACTGTTAACAGTAAGCAACTGTTGACCTCCTAGTGTGAGACAGGCCAACATTCTGTGCAGAACTTACAGAGTGCAACCCCTGGCTTTTGAGCACATGCCCCTTCTATATGCTCACAGTATTTTCCATCACTTCACTCTTCAAACGAAGAGTCTGGTTGACAAAGTGTGACTGAATTATGACTTGAGGAGATGACACATTTGAAATTCTATTAACAGCAGTGGGAAGATCAAGTTCGGAGTGGAGCGATCCTGACAACAGAATATGCATTTTGCTGGAAATTTTGAAACTGTGACCTTATTTTCATCTTATTTCAGAATGGACAGGTGAAAAATACACAGTTTTTGTCATATGTCAAGGGTTAAAAAAAGTTGTTTGGAAGAACAAAATTTGAATTATAAATTTTGACCTGGGATCCTGGCTCATAAGCAAAAATCTGGCAAGATCTGGAATATTCTAATTTCCTCATACTGAGAAGCAAAATATTTCCTCTGAAAACTTTTTATAAATGTACCTGTTGACTCAATTCATCATGAGATAAAGACAGGACAAGAAGAGAAAACTGACAGACATAAGCCTTCCTAAATTCAGGGGCATGCACACAGTGAGGTTCAAAGCAAACTGGGGAAGAATTTCAAAAGGAAGGGGCTGTGGGTGCCAGAACACCCTCTGTGGCTGCCAGAACTTACCTATGATCGATCTGTTGGAGTAGTTTGTAAAGGAGCTGATTGCACGCCAGTATGACAAAAGAAAAAAAATTATTTTGTCAAATTCTTACTGAGTATTCAAGAAACTATTAAGTCCTGGAGAATTAAAATTAAAGGTTTGGAGATCTCAGACTCCTGGAGAAGGTCTGAACTATACTGATTTCAGTGATGGGATAAGAGGTGATCTGATCTCTGAGACAAGACTGGAAACCAGTGGTGCCCAGTTCCTCCCAGATACCCACTGCTTTCCTGGCAGCAGCTCAGAGCCTTCTACACCAAACTTGAGTATGCTTTCAACAGGATCCTCTTGGTAGCTTTTGAGAACTGGTCCTTAAAATCTCAAGAGCCTGTGGACCTCCATTTCAAAAGCACTGTATCTCTTTCAGAAGCTAGTATGCTCAAATGTTTCTAACTTTAATATCTCTTCTGTGCACAGCAGTCCACTTCTTTAGATAGCAGCAAGGAAATCTTATGGCAAAAATAGTGTTTGAACAGTGTTCCACATCATGGAAACAGAATTCAGACCTGAGAAGCCATCTGATGCATTTACACTACAATAACATAAGGGTATTTTTACAATTTTTGCTAATGAAGTAAAGGAAAATAAATTATTACCATGATAATGGATATTAGTTTTAATGTATAACAAGCAGCATTTTCTGATGTCCTTAGGAAAAATGTCAAATAAATCTAAATTTCCACTGACAGACAAATTTTATGCTTTTTCTGACAGTGAGAATTACACATTCCTGGCAAGGTGAAAAATCTTTCTATCTAGGACTGGGCTGGCACCCCAGTGCTTCCAAGCCCTTGTGCAATGGCCAGTTGGCAGCTGTCAGCTTTCCTGTGATTATGCAGAAAACATGCTAGTATTGGAAACAACTATAGTGCAAAATGGGGCAACAGAGCAGAACTTCCTTCAGCACCCTAAAGGGCAAAAAACAAGAGCCATTGGAGGGCTGTGAAAGCTGCCCTCCCCTTTGCACCTTCCTGCAGTGCAATGTATAATTCACACACAGCAAAGCACAGTTGCAGCTGTGCACAGCGTCCAAAAAGCACAAAATCACTCAGCAAAGAGATCTGTAAGAATCTGATTCATGCTGTCTCTTTAAAATGCTGATTCCTCAGACCCTTCTTTCATTTTCTTTACCTCCTGCTATACCACTGACAACTTCTGACCTGCCTTCCATTGCAACCAAACATTCTCTTTGGTAGCAAACCTGAATTGTGCTTTTCAAGGAAGTTTTGCAGTACATCATTAACTATTTTGGTTGCTTGACCTAGCAGTTCAGCATTGTAATTATGTAAAGTTGCTGTAAATGTTGTCATAAATTAACAGGTTTCATTTTAGGGTCTAAGTAAGCTCCAAGTATATTCCAAAGTGTTACAGAGGAAGGGAGAAGAGTGAAAATAATATATGCACACAGTGTTATGCTGTTATCATTGAAAAACTCTTATTTCATGGTAATTCACATGGTAATTGAGCTAGGAAATGCTTGTAAGGATATGCAGCTAATATTCAACAAGTGGTAATAAGATGTATTTACATTTCTGCAGCACAAACTGTGCAAATGCAATTCTCTGGGTGTCTCAAGGACATATTTACTCTGTGAGACAAACATCTAAATATAGTTTTCCAAAAGGCGCCGACAGAGAGGTATTTCTTCTGCTAGTTGTATTAGAGATGAATTACATTTGGAACAGATTCATTTTGTTATAAAACTACCCCATATGCCTATTTTGTCTTTTGAGGCCCCCAAGCAGAAAACTCCATATATGATAAGCCATCTGGAGATGTGTTATTAGAAAATCATTACTGTAAGCTGTCCCTCATCCAGTTCACAGGTGTATAACTTGGTTAATTTCAGTGGCATTTTAAATAGTGGCTGGTTAGACACATAACTTGCTCTTCATAGTAGGAACATTTGTCTTGATAACAGGAGTATGGTGTTGCCATTTCCTTTAATTCACAGTCATTTGGCAATTTTCATATTTGCACCATACAAAAATAATTCATCCTTAAAACCTTTCCCCAAGTCTGTGTTTCCTAGCCTACACATTTATGGGAGCAAATTGCTGAAGGTGCTGGGTTTGTAATAACACAGGTAAAATATATACTTAAATTATCTGACATGATTTGTGGTATACTTTGCACAAAGAAACAAATGCTAAACTTGATTTTCTGATTTTCATTTCCTGAAGAATTCATTGAAATATCATGTAAAGCAAATAAAGGCCAGTTAGGTTCTTCTGAACAGCTTTTTTAAAATGCTTACATTAACAAAAGAAAATTAAGATGGGCTGAATAGGTATTGGTTAGGCAAAATTTACTTCATTCTTGATCTTCTCTGAGAAAGAGAGAGTTAAAAATAGTATTGTGAGATATTTTACTTGCAAAGATGAGTTAAGCCTCAATTCTACTTAAAAATATTTGAATACAAAAGGATAGGTTGGTGGCAGGGATTCAGCTGGCAGGGATCAGACCGACTCCAGTTAAATTATAATATTTTTTCTTCTTCAAGGTTTCCAAATGTCCCTCTGAAAGGGAAATAGAATATGTTGCAGCTTTTGCTCCCATCAATTTCTCTGAGAAACTTCAAAAGAGGATTAAGTCCTGGACCTAACACAAAGAACACAGTCACTAGTTTCAGAGAGATTTTTAATGAGAAGTTCCAAATAAATAATGCACTTCTTTTATTTTTTTTTCCCAACAATGATTGTCCATTGTTATAAACTGAAAATAAAGAATATAGGAGAAATTTAACCTGATAAATATGAGGAATAGGGAGACAAATATTGTATTTGCATGTACCATTACTCAATGGCAGAATCCTCAGTGTCCTGTTTGGGTTTGAAATAGAAAAGTAATAAGAAAAAAGGATTATTTAAGTACTCAGAATTTCCCTCCAGATGACCTCTGGAAAGATTCTATGTTTAGATTAGATATTAGGAAGAAATTCCTTACCATGAAGATGGTGAGGCACATGAACAGGTTGTACAGAGAAATGATGGATGCCCCACTGCTGGCCAAGGCCAGGCTGGATGGGGCTTTGTGCAGCCTGGTCTAGTGGAAGGTGTTCCCTCCCATGTCAGGGGGATTTTAACTGGATTGTCTTAAAGGTCCCTTCCAACCCAAACCAGCCTATGACGAGGCTGAATGTTATTCATCGAGGCTTTGTGCTGATGATCACTTCTGGGCAAATACCTATTCATGTTAGCAAGAAAATTCTAGTGCTTATGCAGTACAGAGTATGTACTGTTGAAATAATATGGAGCTACTTTAATCAGATTATAATCTGTCTGAAATTTAAAATTAAACATTAGTTGCACTGTCTTCTATTGTCCCCTTATTCTTTACCTTTAAGTTTTATTTTTTGCCTGAATGATAGGGTTCTTGTTTTTATATAAGTGCATGTGTGTGTGTGTGTGTGTGTATATATATGCACAATATACACATACGTATACATATACATATATATATGTACATATACATATGTAATATATTTTTTCAAAAAGCACTTTTTAGACTATATATTGATTGAACAGTTGTTTTACAAATCTACTCTAACTAGCTGCATGCAGAAAAATATTTGATATACAAAAAGAAGGAAATTTGTCAAGGAGTTTTGACACCTCAGAGGTTTATCAGCGACACAGAGTCATGCTGCTTCTTCCCTTCCCCCTTTTTAGGTCTTCCCTACACAAACATGAGCCTAGAGGAGCAAAAAACCCAGCTGTGGTAGCAATTCATTTCCCAGACTGCACAGCTCAGAAAGTGTTTTGCCCATGGCTGCTGGCTCCACCTCTGGGGCTGTCTGTTCCACTCCTATGTGACACAACATGACAGAAATTGAAGCCTGTATGATCTCACTTTAAAATTCCATGTAAATTTTTAATTAATTCAATTAGCTTCATGAATAAGGTAACCAGATATTAAGCAACATAAAGGTGACCTACCTGTGCAGGCAGAATTGAATTGCCCTTAAACATGTCCATCTGTATCTCTCAGAATGTGAGTTGTACAGATAAGTTATTATAAATAAATAATCTGATATCCATGTTAATTATTAGTATTTAATTATGGTGTCTTACTCCTTGCAGGCATATTTATGAGTTATTTTTTCTGTGTTGTCCCAGAGAACATTATTAATGCATGTCGAAGGACACAGTTAAGCCATGAATACTAATAACACATTCAAAGTAAAGTTATGCATGAAATTCTACGAAGCAGTAGGTTTCACTCATTAATTGCACTTAGGGCACCACTATAGTTATGTTGTCATTAGTTAGCAAATACTACATTGTGTATGGAAGAATTGCCCTTCCATATTCATTATAGCAATTTTTGATACGTAAATATCACTGTCATATATGTAATGTAGAAATCGTGTATTATACCAAAAAACCTCACCATATGCAGTATATTTGGAGTTGCTTTATCAATTTTATGAGTTGCTGTTCAATATAGTAAGAAGGAAGGTATCATTTTCAGCAGCAGTAAGAAAAAATTCAGTTAATTTTTTCTAGAAGGTAGAAGAAATTGGTGAAAAATTAATTAACTCTTTAATAGAAAATTTTCATTAATTATATGTGCTTTACCCAATTTCTAACACAATTTTTTTAAGCTACTTAAAAATTTGGAAGCAGTTGTCTCATACATGTTCTGGTTTGGCTGTTTACATTTTACTTTGTTTGGCAGCTTACTTTTTTTGCTTGTAATCAAGAATCAAACCAAAATTGAATGTTTTCTAGATCCTTTCAGTGTGATACTTAGTATCAGTGGATCAATTCAAATGAGTAAACATACATAGCAAATGTAATTCTGGACACCTCAGAAATACTTCACCTGGACTGCGGATGCTGCTGCAAGACAGGAGCCCATGTTTCATAGGTCTCTGTGCACATCTCAGGTAATTCAGGATGTTTGGATGGTGCTAGATGTCTATGCTTATGTTCACAATCTTCTTTCTAGGCATCAAAAAGTTAATAAGTTAGTTGTCCAGATTTCCTGGATTAAGTGAAAGCCAGGAGCATTTCCAGAGTACAATATTTCTTTTGCTGAAGTGGAAGTCTAAGATAAGATGGATGCCCATTAGTTATGTCTTGCTGTGGTATGGTGTGGATAATCAACCTCCACTTAGACATTTCAGGCATGCACTCTGACTGAAGATGACCCAGACTACACAGATATGGCCTAGGAAAAAGCATACCATTGAGAATGAGCAGGTGTACCAGGATATCCTACAGAGACTTCTAAATTGTTCTAAGCATCTGTGATTGCACAGATGAACTTTAAAATGGCATTCAGGATGAGATTCAGGCACCCTAATATTGATGTCTGTATTGTCTTCATTAGAATTAGTTATTTCAAATCCAACATGCTCAGAGGTGATGCAGGGCATAATTTTTTGCCTGGGTGTAAAAACTTAGTGCCCTGTAAGACCCCTAAGAATACTTGGTACAACCTTGTTCATGTCTTAGTAGAGAGAGCTGCTCCTGTGAAATGGCATTTGGAGTCCAGGTCTCACATCCCAGGGCAGCCTAAATGGGTGAGTGAATGTGCACCACTGACAATACAGGCAGGGATGTTGAGGATGGCTTACCCCCAACCACCTGTGACCATCATGTCTCAAATGAACCTAACTGCTTATGTTTAGAAAACTGCATTGCAACTTTCACTTTTTGATGAGATGAGTAATTCTGAGGGGAGACTGCTTACCATATTAATCATGAGAACTGAGACACTGCTCAGTATATACAACTGCTCTTTAGTCACCTGAATTTAGATACATAGTCAAACAAGACACTGAAGAAGGAAAAATAAACCAAATTCCAGATGTTAGAGACTAAAATCTCATTTTGGGTGTTTTATAATCATGCGTTAGTTCTTTCTCACTCCAGTCTCTCTACCAAGCTTCAGTCTAGATTGAAAACTTGTGTATGTGTGCGGCTACACACAATGTCAACAACTCAACAAGTTACTGAAGAGACAAGTGGTATGGGCTTTCACTCACTTATGGATGACTTTTAAAACTTGTCAGTGTTGTCAAGCATTCGTGGGATGCTCTGCTTCAGTGACCTGACTTAAAATGAGTCCTGCATGTTTGGAAGTAGTCTCTGCATTAATTCAGCTAACACTGAGCTACTGTTCATTGATAGGAGGCACTGGAGTAGACAGGTGTACTCCTGTAGGAGAACTTCTCTTGAATTCATTAGTTTAGTGAGAAATCTCATAATTATTTTGAATCCTACTATGTTCTGATAGAAAGAGAGAAGTAGAGTTGGAACTGAATGATTTAAATCCTGTTTATGCTCAAATTTCCTGGCAAATTTAAAGTCCTTGAAATAGAGATACAAGTCATTATCAAAAAGGAAGTTTTAGCAGAAATCTTTAAAAGATAAAGGCTGTATCTTTCCCTTTGATGTATGTGTGAATCTTCCACTGAAGTCAACTGGAACAGCATTCATACCTTCAGGATCTGGATTTGTTCATAATCCTCTGAATTTTAAATTCTCATTCCATTATATCAAGTAAGGGAGAGAGGATTAGTTGGCAGTATCTGAGAGCTTTAATTTTTTTATGGGATTTGTACATCTAGTAGAAAAGTAAATGAAAAATTGAGAATGCATTACTTATGAAGATGAGCATTTTAAAACGTGTCTTTTACAAACCCTGATTTTTGCATCAAGAACCTTCTCACTGTCTTTGTCATTAACCAGCGGGTAGGAAAAAGAGATTAGAATTTCCAACAAAGAGAATCACTTTCTTTTTGATTGAATATACACAAACAAGGTTCACAAAATCTACATCTTCACATTTTGCCATTGGCCTTATGCAGAGGAGTCTATCTGCCCTGAATTGTAGGCTGCTTGAATTTCCCTTATCACTACTTTGATGAGCACCATGATAGTTTTACAACATTTTAATGTTTATCCATAAACATCGGTTTGAACACAGGCTTTTCAAAATATCAAATATGTAGATGATAATAGCACACTACAGAAAAACATAGCATAATGTTCTGTTAGATCATTATCCCACAGAATTTTCAGCAATAATTTAAATGTGTTTAATCTTTCACAGACAATTCAAGTTTTCATTGCTAGTCAATTAATGTATTTTCCACTTATTTTAAAAGACTCTATTGTTTCAAACATGCTTAATTATAGACATGTGATGTTAGAATTCAAAATTTTTAATTCCCTAATTAATTAAGGCTAAATGGATTGACGAGCATAGGATTTATTAAGTTACCCAGTTGCAGACTATTTGTGTATTTGTATAAGAGAAATAACAGATAACAAGGCAAATGAAAGATTAGGCACACAAACATTTTTGCAGTAATATGAAGGTGGTATTTGAGAAAGCAGTGAAGACCAGACTTCTTTGGTTGCTGCCTGATGGGTCACTGAAGGATTTTCTCAGGCACATCCTTTCAGAGGGTCAGTCCAAAATTTGTCACTGGAAATAAGGGGTGAAGGTTATAATTGTGAGTATTTTGGGATATCAGGAAGAACTTGTGAGGCTATGTAAACGTTGTTAAGAGGTGTTTAGGGAAAGCACCAAGGGTGTGGAAAGGAAAATATGAGAGCAGATCACAGAGGAGCAAACATGGGAGAATGAAGGAGAAGTGGGAATAAAAATAGAAAGACAGATTTAAATTGGCCAATGTGCTATTCTGTCTGAACCCAGAGCTCTGCTACAGCCTGTCATATTTTTCTGCTGAGTCTTATTTAGTTCAGTGTAATTCAGTCTCCTCTATGTGTGATTGCTGCAGTTTAAGGCCCAGCAACAGGAGAAAAGATCACAATGCCAGTAGGTCTATATCCTAGCCAGAGGGGCCAGCATCTAGAACAGGTTGGGTTGGCCGCAGAGACCTGTGGGTGCTTGTCTTGTCCCAGTGATTTACACAAGAACACCTGTATTCAAGGGGTTAATGTTAAAAGCTATTCGTTCAGGTATGCATATGTAATTCACTAACTTTGAGCTGGACTTGCTCAAAAGCAGGAGGAGACCTGCATCTGGAAGGACTCAAGGCCTGAGTAAGTGATAGGCAAGGAAGGTTGAGGTTGGGCATTGACATTAGGCATAAAATAGAGAGCCCCTACAAAATCTAAGGGAACTGTAACAGTGGGACTGCCTGTGAGACGAGTTCATACATAAAGTTGTAGGAGAAGATCAAAGTGGACAAGCTGCTGAGCAGGGGAAGGTCTGCACACAGGGAGAGGGGGCCCAGGGTTTGGGCATGGGCATTACACAGAATTAGAGACTGCGCTGCTACTCAATGCCATTATCAATGTGGGTATGAATTTGGAGAGTGAATTGGAGAATTTTTCTGTGAATTCTCTCCTGAATTTGGATACTATTGGTGTGGGGCTGGTTTTCATTAGGAAACTTTAATCTGGATTGGCCAGAGGGGAGTAACTGGATATGGCCCTCTGTATCTCTGTTTTCTGGGAGTTTCCACAGTGGTAAATATTCGTATTGCTAAAGACAACAGTCTGCATGGCCAGCTGCATTGGTGTGCACTTGTGTGCTCCAACCTCTCTGAAATACTCACTGAGTGCTGCAACAGGCTGGGCCTGTACCTGGGCACAGGAGCAGCAGCAGCCTCATCTGCTGGGATGGAGAGATCCTCAGGTCTGGACTGCAGTGACCAGGAGGAAATACCTTCCATATCCTGGAGACTGCTCCCTTCACATCCTTACATCCTTAACACTCAGCACCTTCATCAGCTGTTGTCAGTTCTGCCTTGTATATCTCCTTCAAGTTTATTGTATCTGGCCTTTAAAAAACATGAATTACTTCTACTGCTGCAAATGGAATTAGAAAGCCTGATACAAATGAAACTGACAGTTTTGGATTTGAGGGGTTTATTTTTCACTTTAGAGTTTGAGACCTTGATGGATGCCAGTCTTTTATCATGCCATCTGATATTAAAATGAAGAATGCAAAAAGAAAGCAAACCAAAGCAAGGACTTGACCTTTTTCCAACAACAAAAAAAAAAACCCAGCTCTCTGAAAGTGGCAAGAGTTACCACCTGTCAAAACTTAGAAAATGCTAAAAATTAAAAAGAGAAAATGAAATTGATAATTTAATAGATTAAGCTACTAAAAGCCCCAACCCTATTACTTCTTACAATCTGAGTAGAGATCTTTTTTGTTAAAAAAACCATTTCTTTGAGAGGAAAAAAAATCCAACCCAATTAAATCCCAGATAATAAAAGGTAAACCTTTGCAGCATTTAGCAGTTCTGATTTGCAGATATTGAAAGAAAATTCTACCCATGGAAGCGTAATTTTTTTTGCTTTTACTGGTATTTTGCTTTTCTCTAAGCATCTGCTGCCAGCAGACATCAAAGATGCAATACAGACTTGCATGAATGTTTCTTCTGTTCTTACATTATAAAACTTATTTCTGTTCTTGCCAGTCTTGAGTCAAACAGCTTTGGAGGTCCTGTTAAAATTATGACTTCAAGCTGTTTGGATTGAAACTAGAACATAACACCATTGGTACCAGGACAGTTCTTCTTTACCATGCTGACT
Organism: Molothrus aeneus; assembly: GCF_037042795.1. NCBI lineage: Eukaryota > Metazoa > Chordata > Aves > Passeriformes > Icteridae > Molothrus > Molothrus aeneus. The sequence goes on from NC_089650.1 coordinate 39,058,358, forward strand.
TGTAAAATGTTTTTTGGACTAATTACATCATTTTACACAGCTTGCTGAAGTCCAGCAAAAAAAAAAAATCCAGTGTAAGTTACTAGGCATTGTAGGGTCAGGTCCAGATCCAATGAGGTATTTAAACTCCTAGCATCTACTCAGTTCTTCAATTGCCCATTTAAACAGCTAGAAACCTAAATATGGGCCAGCATAGTAAATTATCAACTGTATTTCAGACTCAGTTCTGCACTGTGATGCAAACTCATCCTCTATAAAGGCCAAAATCATTCTGTCATGAAACTGGCTAATTAGGATGCTATCAGTTGTCTAGACAGTCACAGCTGCCCTGAAACCACTCTTGGAAATAATTAAAATTGATGGCCTTCAGCCTTTGGATGATCTTTGAATAAGGGAGCATCAGCTCTTACAGTCCACTCTACTCTGTATCTCATCACAAAAGACTCTTAATAAAAGCCAAGGAGCTGGCTTTATTAGTTACTCAATGTCATTAGCAATGTTTTTCACATTACTGATTTTGAATTCACCAAGTAGCAATGCTTTTTTCCTTTTTCATCTCCCAGCACAGTTGCATTTGAAGTCTCTACATGCTAATGATATAAAAGCCAAGGAGCTCTCAGTATAGACTGAGCCTACTGCGTCATGCCCTGAATTATTCACAATTTGCCTGTGGAGTGTGTGAGTACGCAGGCAATAATCCACTATTGCTCCTAGGCCAGACTAATCTAAGCTTCCATAAAAGCTGAAAAAATTTAGTAGGGCAGTAAGAAAGGGGAAGAAATTTTAACCTTAGCTCATACCTTAAATTTTAACCTTAGCTCATAGGTTTAGCAGAGTGTCCACTCATACACTGGCAGCAATGCCAAAAGAGCAATGCCACAGATTGTTCAAATTTCAAAATTGCTTGCAACTTTTCACTGAACCATTTGTGTTATTACAAGACAAATATTTTGTCTCTTTACTCTTTGTTCCTTTTTTAATGCAAGTCGAATTGCATAAAAAATACTGCTGAACTTTGTGCTGGAGGATTGAGGACTGTGAGAACTGGATGGGGGAAAAAGGGCTGCAGCACAGCCCAGTGGACTCCTGTCACCACTTCCCAATTCTTCTCATCAAGATGAGTGAATCAGATTTAACAAGATGATAAGCAAAGGCCAGACTCTGCCTTTTTACATAATGATGAATGTACATAAATTCAATGCCACTGATTAGATTTACACCTGTGGAAATCAAGTATACTGTTTTGCCCTTCTAGAGCTTTCTGTTTCTCCCAGCCTCAGGGCACTTTATTGAACAACCTCCAGGCACCCTCAGCAATGCTCCTGCCATCATGTCACTTCCACAGATGTTAGGAATTTGAAAAGAAGCGTTCTGGGTACGTCTTTTGTACACACCTTGAAACAAAGCACATTGAACTTTGTAAAAAAAATCAGTTGAGTGTGTAGGAAAATGTCTGCGAGTATCAAATACCATCAGATTTCCCAGCTAATGTTCATTGCTGAAACAAGATTGCAACAAGTACTTTGATCCTTTGAATGCCACCTGACAACTTTTCTTAAATGTGATGTTTCTTATCTGTCTAAGATGTGGCATGTTTTGCTGTTATAAACAAATTATAATAATTTCTGCTCAATTTCCAACAGTTGAAACACATGCTATTGATTTTTCCCTTTCTTATTTCAGGTGTGTTAATGGCATATCTCCTTGGATGTCTTTGCTGTAGTCAGAGCAACTTCTAAGCCAAGTACTATCCAAATTTTGCTCAAAAGAATTAGAAGTTAGCTTTGAATCCTGTAACTTGACTTGCTTATCAAGATCTGATGATCAGCCTGCATGCATCCAGTGTGAAATTATATCTCTGGAGAAGGTGATGTTGCTGTCCAAAAATTGATTACTTAGCTAGATAAATTTATGATCTTCCAGAAAAAGCATCAATCACCGAGACACACTAAAACTAGTGGACTTGAAGACAATGGCAAAAGTTTATGTTTAAGTATAGGGAGGCCTGGCTAAACAATTATTTCTCTTTCCATAAGGTCGAAGAGCAGATATGAATGTCATTTCAGACAAGATCAATCACTATTCAGGACCTCACAGGCATGGATAGTAGGCTGTGCATTAGCATCACAAAAATGTTTCATTGCCACTCTGAGGATGCATTGTGTCTTGCTGCAAAGAGAGAGGTGATTTATTATCTTTTTAAAATAAAAACATAACCCCTTTGGGCAACACCAGGCACAAGAGATGGCTCTGTTCCCATCTGACAGAGAGAAGCAATGCTCACAGCAAAGCATGTTTCTAACAGCGTGTTAACAAGAGAACTGCAGCACTTCATTATCCTGT